>NC_134855.1:37575471-38284971 GCF_049852395.1 Peromyscus maniculatus bairdii
TGGAGATGAAAATCATGCGTGGACTCGACATGTGCTTCCACTCACTAAGGCTGACCTGGCTCCAGCTGCTGCTGGGTGCCACCTTTGCCAGCAGCAGGGACCAGCGCTGAGGCCCAGGTTTGTCACCATTCCCTGGGGAATGGCCGTGGATTAGCCACATTGGACCACTTCCTCTGTGGAAAGGGCCATGCTTTGTCCTTACTGGAATACATACTTTAAAAAACAAAGAAGAAACTGTCAGAGACTAGAAAGAACTCTTATTTCATCCTGAGTCCACTTCCCTGTAATGAGACACCTTGAACAACACAACTTACATTAGTGAAAATGTGGATTAATACTATAGGTGACTACCTAGATCCTGGGAACTGTGGGCAAGAGATAATGTCACTGCAGCCAGGTTGGGTGGCTCATGCCACATGTGGAAGGCAGAGACAGGAGGACCGACACAGAAATTCAAAGCCAGCTTGGTCTCCATAAAGTTCCAGGCCAGCCAAGGCTACAGCGCAACATTCTATCCCAAACAAACAAACAAACAAACAAACAAACAGAGATGTCTTTCACCTTGTGTTAATGTGAACTTTGTATAGTTGAGTTATTCATTTTTATCACTTATTTTTGGAAGTACTGAGATTGAACTCATGGACTCTTCCATGCTGGGCAAGTGTTCTGCCACTGAGCTATATGTGCAGCCCCCACTTTGTATTCCGTTATTCACATTTACCCTTCTGCCACCGTCCTCTGTTTATTTGTATTTTATTCCACTGCCTGCTAGAACATTCCATTTTCTGGGTATGGTTTCACTTTTTGATGTTCTTCTAACTGGAAGATCCATTTTATGATAACCACAAACAAGGATCGACGCCCAGTAAGATACTTCTGTGGTTGTTGTGAGCCTTGTGGGACTAGGAATTCACCAGTATCTCTACTGTATCCTCCATCTTTCAGAAATGAGAAAACGCCGTTTCCTGTGGCTTCTTCTTAGTAATGTCATTAGCTCTTTCCTGTCTGCAGGCTCTCCCCCAGATCACTTTGGTTCCCTTGTCATTAGGCGTGGATGAGAAGTGGCCTTTTAAACACTGTAATGGAAACAGCAGAAATGGCGACATGTGGCAGTACAGGTTGAACAGCCTTAATCTGAAGCTCTAAAGTCTGAAATGCCCCAATAGCTGCAGTTTTGAGCGTGTCCATGACATCACACCCAACCTCATGTCATTGGTCATGGGCAAAATTCAGGCACCCTAGAAGAGAAGTGTTGCATGCCTTTCCTTCCGGGTATGCCTAGAGGATGGACATGCGTGTAAATCAATTTCATGTGGGTCCCAGGCCCCCTGTATCTCAGCACCTGTATTCACATAGTCTAAAACCTGAAACACTCTAGGTTCTGTATTCTATGGGTCTGAGGCTCCCCAAGTCTCAGCATCTGTAGTCACATAGTCTAAAACCTGGAATACCTTGAGTTCTGCAAACCTTAGATTGGGGATCTTGCCCTGTATTGCCCTCCTTGTACTTTTGGCTAGAGTGGGGAGACCAGAGAACACCGACTGTTTCCAGTTCTGGCTTAGCATTTGACATAATTGTTACGGAGCTTGTGCGAACTCCTCTTGCTGTACGTCAGGGAGAACCCTGGCAAGCTGTGAAGTGGAACTCATCTTCCTTGTTTGATTCTCGGACCGTGAGTTCATGTCTGCCAAGGCTTCCCTAGCCTATCCTGCAAGAGTGTTTCTTAATTTGGAAATCTCACCCTTGAGAGAGAACTATTGCTGCCATTATAATATATATATTGTTTTGCTAGTCTGTGTGTGTGTGTGCATGTACTTGTGCGCGGGCATGTAGAAGTCAGAGGTTGATATTGGGAATCTTCCCTGATTGCATTTCCACTATTTTATTTTTGAGATGGGATCTCACTATGTATTTCTGGCTGGCTTGGAACTTTCTGTGTATATCATATTGGTCTTAAAATTTGGCCATCTACCTGCCTCCGCCTCCTGACTGCCGGGATTAAAGATGCACTCCACCACACCTGACTTTCCCATGTTATGTTTGGAGATAGACCCTCTCACCCAGAGCTTCCCCGTCGGTCTAAGACAGGCTTGGCCCTCAGCGAACCTCAGAGATTCTCCTTTCTCTCCTCCCCAGCATTGGGATCACAGGCACATACTGCCACGCCTAGCTTTTCTGTATGGGTGCTGGGGCTCACTTCTGTCCTCTCGCGTGCACAGCAAAGCCGTCACTGATGGATCCATCTTCGCAGCCTCTCCCCCAGATCTGCCCCACGCAAACCTGAGGCTCACAGGATGCAATTCTTCCCTGTCCTTTTGTTCCTGCTTTATATCTTACTGTAAGGTATTTCTAGTTTTCTTTATGCACGTGATGTTTATTGTCACCTGTTGCAGTATTCGATAATCGATTCCAAAACTCATTTCCACTCAAATATTTTTGTATTGTTTTTCTTTCAAAGAACTGGTAGCCATCCATGTGTGGTGGGCCATTCCTGTAATTCCAGGGCATGCAAGGGTGAGGCAGAAGCATTGCGTTCAAAACAAACTGTGTAGCATGACCTAAAATGTTTCCTGCTTTCGCTGGTAATTCCTGGTGTGAATCTTTGGCTGTGGTGTAATATGTATTGTAGTATGTATCATTTCCCATCTTGCCAATAAGCCTGCATGCCTGTAAGCCCAGAGCATATGAGGTAGAGGTAGCAGAGTCAGATGTTCAAGGCCAGCCTGGGCTGCATCAGACCCTGCCTGTAAGCATATTTGTTTAACAGTAAGTCTTTCATATTGATGTATAACCCATCTCCAGAACTCCTGATATCTTTTTTTTTTCCCCCTGGTAAATTGTATGCACGCCTGCTATCTCCTCAAGGACAGTAGCTTCCCTTAGTGGAATTAGTCAATGAAATGGCCTGCATTGGTGAAGAATCTTGCTGCACACTGGCTAGTTGCTTTCCAGAAAGTAGTATTGAGTTGCTACTCTTCAGAGTTCACTGAGAGCTGTCTTTGAAGTTAGCATCTTCAGGAAAACATCTAACTGGTTGCTGCTTGTAGGCATTCTGTTGGGGCTAGTTGTGCCTGCTGAGACCTTTAGAGAGGTGGAGGGTCTCTGTGTGACCCTCCTCTTTTGAACTCCCCATCTGTCTGGGCTTCTTAGACATTTCCATTTCCTTTCTGTACAGTGTCGGGGGCAGTATCACGGCTGAATCAGATCAAGTTCATGTTTAGAAAAACATTCAGCTGGTGTCCAGTTGCATCTGTAACTGCTTGCTGTCTTTGATGCTTGGAGAGGCTCTTAGAGATTGTGGAGGCTTCTGAGACTGTTAGAGTTGGGAGGGCTCTTAGAACAGCTTCTGGCTCAGAATTTTTTGAAGAAAAGGAAGCAAAGATCCCACGGTCATTATGGAACATGCCTGGAATTTGTACAAGTTACTGATCTCTCCCTAGCACCGTTCGGCCTGGATACTGTGGACACAAGCTATAAAAGAGAGAGTGTATGTTCTGGTTTCACGTATGGAGGAGAGCATAGGCCAGGGGTGGCGCACTGTGTCTGTGAGGCTGCGTCGGGGCTGGAGAATAAGGCAGGGGACACGCAGTCCCTCCCCTGTAGCCATAGTTACTGGTACCTGCTGCTTTCCTTTGAGTGCTTAAGACCAGCCTTGAGCAAGGGCACTGGTGACTGGAAAGGTCTTTGTTTCCCCCTGGAAGTTGTATGACAACCTTCTCCAAGGAGTAGGCAGACAGTTGTCCCTTACCAACTGGGACACACGTGCTTTCGGTCATTCTCCTCTAAACACACAGAGCCAAGGTTTATTCCACTTTGAATTTCGAGGGCCTTGAGTCCACTTACTTCTCTGTTCATGAGTCCTAGCTCACCCACGTGTCATTTGGCTACACCTAGAAATTGCTCCAGCAGTATCCAAGGAAATAGCAGCTCTCCAGCCTTCTGCTGGAGCCGGGGCTTTAAGGCATATGAGGAATGGCTTGAGTCTTGTTTCTTTAGGCCCCAGACTAATGCTAATATATACATAACAAGTTGCTAGCCACTGATGAAGAATGTGATTACTGCATATAAGTCCTCTGTAATGAGAGTAAGCATTTCTATATTATCATTAATTTCTACTATTAGAGATAATAGTTGACAAAGAATTACCCATGCACAAAAGTATATGAAGTTGCCAGGCATGGTGACACACATCTGTGGTCTCAGCTACTTAGGAGGTTGAGACAGGAGGATTGCTTAAGGCCAGTCCAGGCAATACTGAGACCTTAAAAAGTGTGTGTGTGTGTGTGTGTGTGTGTGTGTGAGAGAGAGAGAGAGAGAGACAGAGACAGAGACAGACAGAAACAGAGACAGACAGAGGAGGCTGTACTAGATGTCTAGTCCTTCTGTCCTTCCTAACGGACAGTGACTTTTGTCTATTGCTTGTCTTTGTCAGGCTCTCCTGTGGAGTCCAGGATGGCCTCTGACTCCAGTCTTGCCTCAGCTCCTCCCAGGGGATGGCTGCCATGCACCAACCCACGCAGTTTTGTCTTCCTCTCCTGTGGTACACAAAACCACAGTCACTCACTCACACATTCGCCGGCTTTCCCTACCGTTGGACAAGGAAGGGGTTAGCTGGAGAACGTTCCTGTCTAACAGCTGAAGGAATGTGAACTAGAGGCCCGTGAGAGGAGAGTGGCTGGTGCAAGGTCAGCATGGAGGGTGTGGCCGGTCCCTCCTAGCTGTCTTGTCAGCGCGTTTCTTAGGAATGGCCACAGTTCTACTGTTTGTTTTAAGCTGTCAGTCATGAATGTTATAAAAAAAAAACCAAAAACCTTTGTGGTCCATTTTCCACTTAATTAGGTTATAGTGTTTTATGACTCACAGAAGTTTCTAATTTTCTAAAGTTAAATTGATACGTTTTCCGTTGTAATTTACCCGGTTGTGTTTTTTAAAAACAGATTTATTGAAATATAATTGCGTACTACATAATTTAGCTATTTAAAGTTTCCAGTGCAGTTTTTTTTTAGAAGTTTTCACATGATTGCAACCATTGCTAAAGTCTAATTTTAGAACATTTTTAAATCTCACCTAAAAAAGAAAACTCAAACAAACTTACATTCATTATTAATCATCCTACATTCCTTCCCATCCTTCGCTCCCCACTCCCAGCCCTAAGCAACTATGACTCCATTTTTCTGTCTATAGATTACCTTTTGTGGGCACTCTATACAATTAGCATCATAACAAGGTGTGATCTTCGGTGAGTGATTTTGTTGCTGTTTTTGGAACATGCTTTGTAGTATGATTGACATCATTCAGTTTTGTTGCTATATAAAATCTTACAGTGCCTACTTACCTTTGCTTATCCATTGTGGACAATTGGTTGTATCCACTTTGGGCTATTATAAATACACACTGCTACAATTTCATATTTTAACTTTGACGTACATACATATTTTTATTTGTTCTTGCCTGTATATGTAGTTTTAGCGCCAGTGGGTCTTAACTGTAGCTCTATGTTGAGTGCTTTACTCTCTTGCTAACTTAATTTCTGCAGTGACTGCTCCACTAGATGTTTCCACCAGTGGAGTCTAAGTAGACTTCTGGTATACCTACAGCCTCTCTAACCCTGTTCCTCTTCCTAATTCATTGTCCTAGTGCATAGAAACGAGTGTCTTATATTTTACTGCATTTTTAATAGTCTGAATGTCAATTATTTATCAGCTACTTTATGTGCAAATGTTCTTCCATTCTGTGATTTCTTTTTCACTATCACAGTAGTTTGTTTCAAACAGAAAAGGCTCTCTGTTGGCCAGCTTTTTATCTGCCTCTGACCTTTTGATGTCATGTCTTGACGACCATCACCTAGTCTAGCATCGTGCTGTTTTTCTCCCAAGAGTTCCATCGTTTTCACTTCCCGGTATTTGGATCTGTGGTCCATTTGGGGTTGGCCTGTGTGTAGTGTGAAGAGACGTGGGCACCGCTTGTCCCTGAACTGTTTATTGAAAAGACCGTTCTTTCCTCCTTGCTTGGCCTTTGTTGACCACCATTGCTTCATCAAACCAGCCCGTGCTCCCCGCCTCGCTTGGCTCACTCTCTTTTTTTATGCCTGAGGTCAGAATTTCTCAGAGCTGACTTGCGGTGAGGCTTTGATCTCACTCCATGAAGCTTCCCCTCGGTCTTCCCTTGTCACTGTGGGAGGAGTGGCCTCTGAAGGCAGCAGACACCACACACCATATTTCCCTGCGCCGAGCCTTGTGTTGCATCTCTGCCTCCACAGTGAATGCATGACTCCTTGGGGACAGGAGTCTTGTCTTTGGTTCTGGTTTGTCCGCCGCACCCCAAGGAGGCCCGAAAGCAGGATCCAGTCACTTTCTTAATGCTGGTGATGAGACCCAGGCGTGAGAATTTTGGTAGTCTGCATTGACCAGCTAAATGTGATTGGTCGAAAATACTAATGGACCCATAAGCAATTTAGAAGCAGTGGTACCTTGCATCCATTAGGCTTTGGACATAGCTTTTTGCCATGTCTACGGTAGACCACACACTCTATAGTTAAGGTCCAGCCCGCTTCAGGCCGGGCTGCTCGTAAGCTGTGAGCACAGGGGAATGTACGCGAGCATGTCCGTTGGCAGGCTCTCGCGTTCCCGAGCCCCTGTCGCACTCGCGTTTTCTTGGGCTTTTCAAGGTTTTGCTGCCTCTTTCCTGCCGCCCGCCCGCCCGCCCGCAGTTAATGACAGCTGGAGGTTTCAGCCAGTCACACTTAGAGCAGTGTCAGCTGCCCCCTGTGGCTCTGTCAGATGGCGGCTGGAACCGGCCCAGAGCCACGCTCAGAAATGAATGTTTGGCCTCAAAGAAAACAGGTGGGGGCGGGGACAGAGGGAATCTTTTTGATTATTGCTGATTCACAGCGAAACCCAGAACTCACAGAGGCCGGCCGAAGCTCTTCCGTCCATCTCTCACATTAGTGCGTGTTAGTGTGAGGTAGGAAGAGACAGGCTGGTGCCCTGGCTGGAATCCTCAGATTCGTTGTGAAATGTGAATGTTGGTAGGGGGTAGGAATGGCTGGCTGCGTTGAAGGCAGGGTAGCCAAAGATGTGCAAGGCCAGGAATTGGGAAATGAAGGTAACACAGAATGATGGTCCTTGTTTTAAAAAAAGGAAATAGACTGTGGAGAAGAACATGCCTTCCCATGGTCTCCTCACACGGCTGTAGCAGGCCAGCTCTAGTCTCCTGCCCTCGTCATATAAGGACACATAGTACTGTCATGGGATATTAACAAGCCTCACAAGCCCACCTATTTTTTGTTGTTATTGGTATTTTGGTTTTGTTGTTGTTGTTGTTTTGAGACAGGGTTTCTCTGTGTAGCCCTGGCTGTCCTGGAACTCACTTCGTAGACCAGGCTGGTCTTGAACTCATACAGATCTGCCTGCCTCTGTCTCCCAAGAGCTGGGATCAAAGGCGCAGGCCACCACTGCCTGGCTAGGCCCACCTATATTTAATTATCTTCCCAAAGCCTGTTTCCTAATGGCAGGGTCATCAGGGCTTACTAGAGACACAGCATATGTTCGTGCCCCCCTCCCCGACACTCCACCCCCACCCCAGTTGAACCCAGTGCTTTATGCACACTGGGCAAGCAGTCTGCCACTAAACTCTCCTCTAGTCCCACTCAAGGTTTTCTTCTTTCTTTTTCTTTTTGCGCTGAACATGCGAACCAGGATGTCAAACGTGCTAGGCAGGTGCTGTACCTCCGAGCTATGTACCCGGCCCCATAACCGTCATTGTTCAGGACAGTGAGCGCTGAGACCAGGAAGCCTCGCCGAGAGTCGCTGCTTATTTAGAGTCGTTGGCACCATGGCTCCCTCCTGGCATCCGTCCTTTGTGTCAAGGTGCCGGGATACAGAATTTAGGAAATGCTTCTCCGTGAAAATTTGATTTTCTCATTAACTTCCTTCATCAAAAAGCCTGCCTTGCTGATCACAGGTGCCAAGCGTTGGTAAACGCGTCACCTTTGAAAAGGCCTGGGAGGATTAATTCCCCCAGTGGAAGCCGTGGTCTGGGTAGAGTCGTCTCCCTAACTGAGATGGGAAGGACCTCACTGGTGCAATGCAATCGCTCACCAATTGCTCTAGTCACGGGCGGGCCAGACATGGGTCCTCCCAGGCACCGTGTGCTAGGGCAGGGTGTAGGTGTTTCCTCATTAGGGAGATGGGGATCTGGTGCCTTTCTTACAGGTGTGATATTGAATGTGTTTTCTTACATTCCCATGTTGAAATATTAAGCCCTGCTTGTAGGGGCCCCGCCCCCACCCCCACCCCCAACCCCTGCAGGGTACTCTTGAGCAAGGAGAAGTGGGAAATATTTAGATAGAAATATAGAGGAGAAAGCTAGACAGAAACACAGGATAGCCTCGGGAGGGCCTAGATTAAAACCCACCAGCCCCTTCTGTCGCTGCTAAAGGGCTATTTATAGAAATGCCAGGGGGCGGAGCAAAATACCTCTCCCTACCACAGCCAAGTGCAGACCCTTTCTGATCACCTGGTAACCACGCACGTGGTCAGTCCATCCCCTTATGCAGCCCTGCTGTGTAAAGCAAGCTCAGCTCTCACTAGGAAACCTCTGTGAACTCCAACACCTACCGACCTGCCTTTAGGAAATAGGCTCTGGGGGAGGGAGAGTGGTTAAGGGTAGATGGGCTTGCCGGAGCAGAGACCCCACGGCAATATTATGTGTCCTCGTGTGACCAGGGAAAGAAAGGAAAGCTGGCTTTGCCACAGCCATGGGAGGAGACCATGGGGAGACAGTTCCTAGTTAGTTCCTTGACCCTGGACTTTCCGCTCTCCAAACTATATAAAACAAATAGCTGAGTCTGCTCAGTGTGTGGTGTTTTTATTATAGCAGCCTGAGCCGACTAGACCACAGGACAAGCCACATTTAACCTAGATGGAGACTGATGGGTAGGGTATGGTGATTGCAATGTCCCGGGGAACCGTGTGCTATGGAACTCATCTCCGTCTTCCTTCGTTTGACTCAGTGGCCACCACTGCGCTCCCACAGACTTGGTCTTCCTGAGCCTTCATCCTCAGCCAGATGCCCTCCAGTGGGATTCCACCCTCAGATCTGTGTTTTCTGGCAAGCGTGTGTCATCTTGATGTGCGGCTCGGCCTCCTGCAAGGCTTTGTTCCCTGTGAATAGGGCATGGAAGCAGCATAGCCCAGCGGGTTCCATTCCAGCTCTCCCACCCAGCCGCTGGGGCCACCCATCTCCTCTCACACTGCACATGACTCACGTGACAGGAGTAAAATGCAGTCCCCAGTGAAGGAACTGGTGATTGGGGTGACAAGTCCTTCCAAAGCAAGGGTCTCGGCCGGAAAGGGAAATGTAGGTAAAGCAGAGAGTGGCCAGCGATGTCCTGCCTTGGCAAATGATGACACTCCCCATATGTCCTCAGTGGAAAAGAGAGGTGGGTGTTGAAGAAGATCGAGGGGACTGCGTACTCCGCAGTGATCTCTCTTTGCTCACTAAGCAATGGAGTGCAGTCAAGAAGTCAGTAGCCTGGGATTCGGAGCTGTGCACAGGAGAAAGTCATGGTGTTGTTCCGTAATGCAGGTGAGCGATCAGGTCAGTCCTTGAGTGGAAGCCTTCGTGTCCATTTGAACATGGCTTACACTGCTCAGAGAAGGCACTCACAGGCACACGATGCAGCTGTGATTTCTTCTGTCATTGACAGATTGGAGTTTATTTGGATGTACACCAGATGGAGTAGAGAGCTTGTACGTCATACCAGAAACATGTAGCTTGCCCATCAGAGTCCTGCCATATACAGGGCTTGTGGAGGCAGAGCCTGACTGTGGGGCCAGCAGATGAGGCTGCCATCGTTGACCATGTGCCCTCTTGTTCTGTATGGAGAAGGTGCAGTAGGCTGCAGATGAGGTCATTGTGTCCTAGTTACGACTCCGCCATAATATTGGAGGGGGTTGTTTGACAAGACAGCAAAGGACTAGGGGTACTGCTATTTAGGGCAGCACAATGGTTCTTGGGGACTCTGGATATAATAACACTTGTATGCTGGGAAGCTCCCCTTGATGTCAGAAAAAGACTGTGGACCCTAAGCTCTTTAGTAAAAATTCAGTAAGGGATTTCTTTTATTAAAGACATTTTTGTACAGTTTATATTTTTTCAGTGATACTTTTTTTTTTTTAAGATTTATTTATTTATTATGTATACAGCATGTACACCTGCAGGCCAGAAGAGGGCACCAGATCTCGTTACAGATGGTTGTGAGCCACCATGTGGTTGCTGGGAATTGAACTCAGGGCCTCTGGAAGATCAGTCAGTGCTCTTAACCTCTGAGCCATCTCTCCAGCCCGTGATAGAGTTTTTATTAGAGCCAAATGTATCCATTCTAAGACATGAACGAATATACATTTGTATATACATTAACATTTGCATGTGTGCATGCAAGAGATCCTTGGGATAAGTGGATTTTTGTAAAGGTAGCGGTGAAATGTGAGTAGGTGTAGTCTGTAGTAAGTGAATGTGAATTTTTGTATACTGTCCCCACTTTTACTGTCTTAATAGAAAAATTCTACCCAGGCTTCGTCCTGTCCAGGAGGACAAACCTGGGGTTCGGGTCCCAAGTCCTTGTTGTTGGTAGTGCTGTGTCTGCAACTTACTAGACTGACCTCGCTTGATACTTGGTCTCTTGTAGAGAAATGATAATCAATCATCTGCTATCTGTATCTTTGGGAGAGTTATAGAGGCTGTTGATGAGGAACTGTTTCCTAGAACACACTGGAGAAAAGCTACTGATGTCACATCAAACTGACTCCGACTTCTGAGCCCACATCATTTGCTCCCTCTGGTCTCTGTTGGCTTTTCATAGGCCGTTCTTTTTATTTTCTGAATTTTATATCTCAGACCCGGAGGATAGAGAAAGCAATACGATTGAGATGCAGGGACTTCTAAAACGGAGCTGCTGCTTAGATGTTGGTTTGTAAATGTTGATGGGCCTGTTCAGTGTGGATTTGTGCTTAAACATTCTGGCCACGGCTTTGGGTGAGTTGACCCATCCGCCGCTTCAGTAGACAGGATATGGCCAGATACTGAGTGGTTTTCATTTCCTGCAGCATGTCTTGTTCCCAGCCCAGTGCCTTTCACTTGTTTGTTCTTCTGCCTGTGGCCGCTTTTATTGAAAGCCATGAAGATGAAGCATTGGCAGCACAGGGAAGCAGGCATCTCATGAGCAACAAGCAGTTGCCAGGGAGCCCAGAAGGCCACCTGAACCCTAGGAAAGTCTGTCCACTCATGGTACATGTGGGCCACATCAGTGAAACCAACCCAGTTCCTGACAACCGATAGATACTTACTTATTGGTTAGGGGTTTTACAGTGCACACTGTTTTGTATGACTTTTTAAAAAATGTGTGTATATGTGTGAGTGCGTGCGTGCGCGCGCGCGCGCGCGCGCGCGCGCGCGCGCACGCGCGCACACACACACACACACGTACCTGAAGAGACCAACAGAGGGCATTGGCTACCCTGGAGCTGGAGTTACAGACTTCCCTGAGCTGCCTGAAGTGGAAACCTGAAGGGGGGACCTGAACTCCTTCCTGTGTGGACCACAGCAAGCGCTCTTAACTGCTGAGCCGTCTCTCCAGCCCCCATTTCCTTTTCTTACACTTTGTGGTGTTTCACTAAGCAATTTACTTTTGAAGAAGGGAAAACAAATTCTTGTCCCCTAAAAGCTGCGAGCCACCTTGGTGAGTGAATCATGTTGGCCCTTTGATTTTCTGTGATAGACAGAAGGTGAAAAACAGAGTCCCGGGACTTTGCTCTGAAGTGAGGAAGAAGCTTGGAGCAGATTGCTTAGGAGAATCCCACTTTTACCTGTGTTTTTGCATCTCTTCATTATCTGTGTGGTTGACATCCCATTTTGTTTCATTCACCCAGGAGATTCTTAGTCACTGTGTCTTTCTTTATATGGAGCCCCCCAAAGGTCCCTTTCAGCTCCAGGATCCTTTTCATCACGAGAGGACACTGTGGGATGGAGGTGGCTCTCTCTCGGGCAGTGGGGTTTATTTTTCCGAATGGCCTCAGAGGCACTCTGAGTTATTTGAGTCTGTCTTTCACTCAGTGACTTCGTGAGCTTTTTGTAAACATTTGTTTCATGTGGGTTTTCTGAATGTTAACTGTGTGGGCTCTGGGCGAGGGAGGAGGGAGACAGAGGGAAATAAACACTTGGCCCTAAGCTCTTGGGAACAGCCAGTTTAGTGAGGGAGACTGGTGATGGCGAAGACACGGGCGTGTCCGTCCAGTGTTGTGACCTCGTGGGAAAGAGGGAGGACTTGGTTGGAAGCAGGGATGGTTCCCTGTGTGTGGTGTTGGAAGGGGTTCTTTGTGGATGAGGTCCACAGCAAACCGGAGCTCCTAAGGGGCATCTAGTCGGCCATGGAACAGCACCCCCTCCACCCCCCCAGTCAGGAGGCATATGAAAATGTGAGTCAGGGCCATGGTGGATTTGACTTAGGAGAATAGCTGGGTCATGGAGTCAGGAAGGATTTAATTTTTGTTGTTGTTGTTGTTTTGTTTTTGTGAGTAACATCCTTTGACTGTTTTTATACTGAAGGGTGGAGGAAGTTTGCGGGTTAGAGCAAGGCCTGTTTTCTGCTTGCTACCGGGAGTGGGGACCGCTTGGGACTCTTGCCATGATCCGTTTGAAGTACGGCAGCTTCATTGTCTGCAGGGACAAGAGGATGCAGTGATGTGGAGGCTGGTCTGCGAAAATGTCAGGAAAAAGAAACCCTGGGTTACAGCGACATATTTGCACGCGAGGGTTGGAGGGGGAGACTGTGGACAGTGGCTCTGGGCACGGGCATTTTATCATTGCACATGATATTGACTCTGTGGTTGGGATAGCAACGAACCATCACCGAGGCACTGCCCCGGCCTCTGCCCAGTGGTCCAGAGCTTTGGGATCTGGGAAAGATGCTAGGGCTCCAGTTTGGTTTTCTAGATGAATTTGGATTTGAAAAAGAGATTTTTTTTTATTGTGCCTTGTACCTTTACAATTCTCCACGGTCCCTAAAAAAATGTAGTTTTTGTGATATTTCCAAGGTGAGCAGCACTCCTACATTTTTTAAAAAAAAGAACTCCAAGGCTTTGATTGGTCCTGAAGTTCTAAGTAATACTACTACTGTTGGAACCCAGGGGTAGTGCTGGTGTAATTCACTACCATATGCACTGATTTGACTTAGCAGGTCAGGGAATTTGGGTCTTCCACAGGGTCCTGTTTGTGCAGAGCGTGAGGAGCTCAGAATGCAGAACCCAAGTTCAGATCTCTGGCCTTGAGGAGGAAGGTAGTTCGGGATGTTGAAGGTCAAGAATAATAAAGAATGAAAGTGTCTGTTAGCTTTTGGAAATACAGCTATTGGCCAGAGTTGGCCAGCTTCTGCCACGGGTCAGACAGGAACTATATTAGGTTACTGTGGTCTCTGTTGCAACCATTGGATTCGGCCATCATGGCACAGAGCAGCCACAGATAATAGGTAGATAGATGGTCACAGCTGTGATCTGGCATCTCTTAAGAAAGCACCTGATGGTCTCGTTCTCATGGTTTTCCCTGACCTTTGCCTCTTAGGAATTGAGTTAGAATTTATTTATTATTATTTATTTATTTTTATTTTATATTTATTGTTTATTTTTCAGTGCTGGACACAGTATAGACCATTTTAATCCTCGATATAAGTATCAGCTCCATCTCCAGTTGGTGGAGAGTCCTAGGATTTTAGGTGATAGCTCTCCTGGTGGTTACAGACCCAGCCGATAAATGGCTGGGACCTGAATTCTCCTCTGACTTGAAAGCTTGGCTCATTCTTTCTCACTGGCCTGCTACCCAGGGCAGTTGTGGTCAATATATTGGGCACCCCAATAAACTTATCTGGGGTCAGAGAACAGAACAGCTGCTAGATATAGAGGCTGGAAAATGGTGGCACACACACCTTTAATCTAGCCTTCTGGAGGCAGAGATCCATCCATCCGGATCTCTGTGAGTTCAAAGCCACACTGGAAATAGCCAGGCATGGTGACTCACGCCTTTAATCCCAGGAAGTGATGGCAGGAAGCAGAAAGGAGTATAAGGCATGAGGACCAGGAACTAGATCTGGTTAAACTTTTAGGCTTTTGAGCAGCAGTTCAGTTGAGACCCATTTGGATGAGGACTGAGAAGCTTTCAGTTTGAGGAAACAGGATCAGCTGAGGAACTGGCAAGGTGAGGTGGCTGTGGCTTGTTCTGCTTCTCTGATCTTCCAGCATTCACCCCAATACCTGGCTTCAGGCTTGATTTTATTAATAAGACATTTTAAGATTCATGTTACAGGCAGTGGCCTGGGGTGAGCTTTGATTTTATTTTCATAAACATTTTGGAGTATTTTTTAGATTTTTAGAGAAGTTCCATATATCCTATGTCAGTTTCCTCTGTTATCAACACAGCGTTGTGTGGTACATTCTGTATAATTATTGAGTCAATATTGACACCTGCTAATGTCTCTACTTGTGGGTTTCCCCCATCCCTAATTCCCTGTTCCACATCACCATATCACATTCAGATACCACGTCTCCGTAGTTTCGTTTCTTTTCTTTTCTTTTCTTTTCTTTTCTTTTCTTTTCTTTTCTTTTCTTTTCTTTTCTTTTCTTTTCTTTTCTTCTCTCTCTCTCTCTCTTTCTTTCTTTCTTTTTTTTTTTTTTTTTTTTTTTTTGTGTGTGTGTGTGTGTGTGTGTGTGTTTGAAACAAGGTCTTTCTGTGTAGCCCTGGCTTCCCTGGGACTCTCTCTGTAGACCAGGGTGGCCTTGAACTCGGAGATCTACCTGCCTGGTGGCTCCTGAGTGCTGGGATGAAAAGTGTGCACCACCACCATCCTGTGCCACCACTGCTTGACGTCTCCATGGATTCTAGACCGTGACAGTTTCTCAGACTTCCCTTGTTTTGATGACCTGGTGATTTGGGTATGGTATTTTGTAGGTTGCCCGTGTATAGGAATGTGTCCGATGTTTTTCTCACCGTTGGCCAGAGCTTAGGGATTTTAGGCAGAACTCAGAGAGCTGCCGTGGCTTTTTTCTTCCCACGGAGTAGAAGGTACATACCAGCAGTGTAACTCACCTGTGCCCATTTGGTCTTGATCATCTGGCCAAGGTTTTGGCATTCACACTCTCCGTGGAAGTTACCCTCTCTCCTTCCCGGCCTGTTTCCGTCAGCCGCATAAGGAACACACTGTTGTCCGCATGGTCGCTGTACACAGCCCACAGGTAAGGGTGGGTGCCAAGCTCATGCTTCCGACAGTGGAGTATCTAAATCTTTGCGGATTATCCTGTATCTTGAGAGTTGTGTCTTCCTTATTCATCTATTCCAGTATGGATTTAAGTGCGCAGGGACTTTCAGAATGTCAGCTGTATAACCAGGAGTGCTCTGGCCTCTGTGCCTGCTTTGGTGCCTGGTTGGCGCTCTGTGAGGCTGGGACCTGCCTGTGGGCATGTGTCGTTCAGAATCTGTTCCGTTAGGTTAGGTGTAAAATGGCCAGGAAGCTGTTGCCGCTGAGGTTTAATTCCTTAGTGTAAACTGCTAAGCATATAAGGTCACCTAGAACCTTAAAGAAAAAGCATCCTGGACTTCTTACTCCTTTGGTTGACAGTCATTTCTTGCCTTGATGGTGAAGAAACTTCTCAGGCAAGCATGTGCCTCAGGGCCTTTGTCTGAAACTGGCATCAACGCAGCGCCACCTAGTGGTAAATACTGAGTGTTTCAGGGACTATTTCTGCTAAGTTCTGTGACTTAACTAGTCAGGCAGCAAGTTTTTAAAAGAAAAAATAATTTTGTTCTTCAAAGAATTCAAAGAACTGCTACTTTTGTTTTATATATTACCAAGTTTAGATGAAAAGATAGATACTTTAAAGTAACCAATTATAGTTGTTCTAAAAAGAAAAAGAAAGCAACTTTGACGGGTGAGATGGCTCAGTGGTGAATAGCGCTTTCTACTCAGTCTGGAGGCCCTGAGTTTGGATCCCAGCACCCATGTCTGGCAAATGCCTGTTAACTCCAGCTCCAACTCTGAGCGACCCAGTGACCTCTTCTGGCCTCTGCATGTGCACACATGTACACATGGGTACCTGTATGTTCGTATGGATACACACACACACACACACACACACACACACACACACACACAAAACCTTTTTAAAAAGCATGGATGTTAGGTCAGGCGTTCTCAACCCCGATGTTATTCTCAGTCAGCTTTCATAGGAAGGTCAGATACATTGTAGCAGTTTCACCCAATAAAAGTCCCACAGGCACCTGGGCTGTGGTGTGTTCAAAGTGCAAATCCTTCTTTCTGAGGTGTCTTGAACCCAGCACTTTGACAGAGTCAGCCCCATTGCTGAGGGCGTTGCAGTGGTCTGGGTCACTGCCGGGGATAGGCATGCTGTTTGGACTCCAGAGTGACTTATGGC
The DNA here is from genome assembly GCF_049852395.1 of Peromyscus maniculatus bairdii. Taxonomy (NCBI): domain Eukaryota; kingdom Metazoa; phylum Chordata; class Mammalia; order Rodentia; family Cricetidae; genus Peromyscus; species Peromyscus maniculatus. The sequence continues at coordinate 37,591,950 of NC_134855.1, forward strand.
CCGGCCCAGCACGTCACTGCAGGATGTCTGCAGGCAAGAAAGTGAGTGCCTTTCAGTGACCTCACCGTCAAGTGTGTTCGTGTGACACAAGCCCAGTCTGCGCTCAGCTTATCGGGCTCAGCTTATCGAGCTCAGCTTATGGAGCATGTACAGTAAAGTCCTGACCGCGGAGTTGATGGCGTAGTGGTTTAGGCCAGCGGACCGGACCTCCTTTCTTTAAACAACAGCAGCACAGCAGGGAGCTGCCTTGAGGTGCTTTCGAGGACGTGGGCAGTGATGCATGATGGGTAGGCTTGCCACCTGGGTAGGAACTGGAGGGGAAGGGGGGACTTGGGAGTTAAGAGTCTCTTTTCTTCCGCTAACATTTGAAAGGAAAGCTTGAATCTTAAATTACTTTTCAGTATACTCAACAATTTAAGCTAACAATTTAAAGCATAGTTTCCATAGCCTTTAAATTCAGTTTTAAGTCTTGCATTTATTAATTAATTTGCAATCATATTTAACATGAATTCCTTCTGAGGCTGAGAATCACACAATTCAGGTAGGACCCACAGGCTACTCAGCTATTCCGTTTACTGCGTGTGTGTGTGTTTTTTTTTTTTTTTTTTCTTTTTTAAGACTGGTAATTTTTTACGAAATATATTCTCCGGTTCTGACAGCGGTGACAAGCTTATTCCTAAATGTAACACAATCGTGCTGATTCTTTGAGTTTCTTGCAGCTCCTCATTTGGTTCTAAACTTGGCTTAGGTTGTAGGACAGCTGATGAGCTCACCTCAGGAAAGGTGAGCATAGGACCGGAAACGTGCGTTCTTAGGATTAAATTTGGCTTCGAGTTTGGAGCAAACACATAATAGTTGAAAGAAGATATTTATTACCTTTCTTGTTAACAGTCTAGACTACCCAGAGGTACCTTGGCCACTTGAAGTTGTCTCTCATGGGGGTTGGGGGTGTAGCTAGAGTTTTCCTGCCTTGCCCACAGTCAGGACAAATCTCTGTCACCCGCCAGTCCCACAGCCGCTCAGACCCAACCAAGTAAACACAGAGACTTATATTGCTTACAAACTGTATGGCCGTGGCAGGCATCTTGCTAACTGTTCTTATAGCTTAAATTAATCCATTTCTATAAAACTATATCTTGCTACGTGGCTTGTGGCTTACCAGTATCTTCACACACTGTTTGTCATGGCGATGGCTGGCAGTGTCGCCCTGCCTCAGCCTTCCACTTCCTAGAATTCTCCTCTCTCCTTGTCCCACCTATTTCCTGCCTGGCCACTGGCCAATCAGTGTTTTGTTTATTGACCAATCAGAGCAATTTGACATACAGACCATCCCACAGCAGGGGGGCGTTGGAAAAAGCAGAGCTCCCATCTTGGTTCTGAAAAGTGTTTCCTGGGGCCATAGTGGCCTGTTATCACCATTTGGTGGCTTCAACTGTGGATGCCATCTCTGTGAGTCACAGGCAGAAGTCTATAGAGTCCTAGTCTGGGAGATCTGTTACCTTCTGCACCTTCTGGTGGTTCTAGATGTTTCTGCCTTGCCCCCATACTTCTCCACTTTCTAACCTCTTCTTTGTGTTTCTGTCTTGTTGCCCCCCTCTCTCCTACAAGGATACTTGTATTGGGGTCCTGTCTGGATAATCTGAGATGGTCCCATCATCTTAAGATCCTTATCCTAATCATGAATCTCTGCAGACCTCTAGAAATCAAGTGGCTGCACATTCCAGGGAGTAGATCATGGACATGTCCATGGGAACAATTATCATTTTATCTTACGCTGATTACATTACCTGATGGCCTCATGAAAACTTTGCTTAATTAATTTGCATACTTGTCCACATCTCTTGCCAAAGGAAACAGAGACAAGAAAAAATGCGGGCATCTCTCAGGTCCTAAGCTGGAACAAATGCATAGAAATTGAATAAATGCCACCACCATCAAGATGGAGACCAGTTCCTTCATCCCAGTCTACCCATCCCAATGTATTCATACTGCTCCGTTCAGTCAGCCATAACTCCGAAGCTCTGGCAGCCTGTAGTCTTCCTCCAAACCCAGAACTCTTCAGAGTGTGGTATGCAGAATCATCTATTACCCAGTCCTTTGAGTCCAGCTCCTTGGCTGGGTGCACTTGAGATTCATACATGTTATAGTGGATATCAATAAACCTACATGTTTTAGAATTGTCCACTGCATGCGTATGGCACTGTTTGCCCATTTGCCGGTTGGAAGACACTTGGCTAGTTTCCAATTTGGGATGATTATAAATAAAGTTGTTATAACTGTGTGTGCACCGACTTTTGTATAAATCTGTTTCTTTCTCTTGGACCCGTACTTGGGAGTGGATTTGGCAGGATCAGACAGTATGTATAATTTTGTATGACAGTGTCAAGTATTTTCCAAAGGGCTTAAACACTTGGTATCTCACCAGTGAAATGGACGCTTGGTTGTGCTGCATCCTCAGCTGCTGCTTGTTCTGTGTGGTTGGAAGTGTTAGCTGTTCTGCGAGGTGTACACATCCTCCGGGAGGGATTTACACGGCTGTGCTGGTCTCAGTGCAATCCAGTTAGGCTTAGAAGGCTTTCTTAACGAGTCCCATCATCTCTACAGTTTTGAGGCAGGATTTTATATAGCCCAGACAAGGGTGACCTTGAACTCTCTAGCCTCCTGCCTCTACCTTCCAAGTTTTAGGGGTTCAGGCTAGGGCGACTGCATCTCATTTTATATGGTGCTGGGGATTGAACCCAAGGCTTTACGCATGCTAGCCAGGCACTTTGCCAATTAAGATACATCCCCAGCTCTCAGATTGTAACTAAGACTTATAATTAATCTTCTTTCTAATCTAATTATACCTGTACATTTTTCCACTTAATGGTTCTTCATCATCATCTCTCTGCAAACGTGGTTAAACTGTACATCCTACCCTGGATGTCAGTACCCAGAGGTTAGGTAGAGGAGCTGAGGTAGGTCCGACCAAATGAAATGCAGGTAATTCTGAGAATGAGGCTGAAGAATAACATGTATTTCTTTGATGTGGCCATCTCTTTGCAGTGTAGGATATGACGGTTCCTGTATACGGTGAGAGGTGGTGGAGTATGTGTGCATACATGCCTGTCACAAATAAAGCCAAGGAGGATGGGCTAGGTCTACCTGGTCACTGAGGACAGAGAGGGAGATGAAGGATTGCTCTGTCCCGTTCCTGGATCCTGTGAGTGGAGTGGGATACCTGCTCTTCCTCTGCCTCTTCCTTCACTTCAAGTTTCCTGCCTGACAGAAGGGCGGAAGATTAGCAGAGATGTACTGTAGCCATTCAACTAAATGAAAGCTTGAAGAAATGTTTGCATATTTAATCTTTTATGAGACGATAGTACTTTTTAGCAATTAAATAAAATTCATTTGAAAACCTCCTCTCATTAGAGTCGGTATCTGTGGAAAGACAAGACCTTCTTCTACACCCCCCAAGGATTCCCTATAGTGCCACCCCCCCCCCCCCTTCAGGTGCAGCTCAGGAGGTCCCACTCACTCTTCTGATGCCTCTGCCTTCCCTAGTGACAGCACTGTGCCCGGGCAGGCAGCTGTCTGTCTCGTCCTTCAGCTTGATTGTAAGTTTCCTTCGGAAGTGGGCAAAGTCTCAGATAGGCATTCCAGCTAGGCTAAGCCAGTGGGTTTGAAAGAGGGAGTGGGTGGGGCGGGGCTGAGAATGTGCATCCTGGCAAGTCTAGGGGACGGCACTTGGGAATCTGATGCCCAGAACCCACAGGGAAAGCAGATTTCCTAGGGTTCTGCTTCTCGACTTCTGTATTCAGCTGCTTCAGGCAATGAAGGATCATTTCCTGCTGTGGGAAGAAGGGCAGAGCCATCCCCTTCATGCTGACTGTTCCTCTGTCTCTTCCGGAAACTGGGAAATGACCTTTCCAGGAAGGAAGCAGCTCGCTCTTCCAGGATCATCACAGAATTAATGTCGGTACCTATCAGTTTTAGTTATAAATGGTTCGCACCAGTTGCACCTAATCTGAAATCCCTTGAAGTTTTTAGTGTTTGGAATATTTATTTATACATACAATAAGATATCATAGGAGTGGGACCCAAGTCTAATCATAAAATTAATTAATATTTATATAATTTATATAAAAATTTATATAAACTACACATACATGACTTGAAAATAATTCCTGCTCTTCTCCCCCCCAACCACCAAAAAGGGTTTCTTTCTGTAGCCCTGGCTGTCCTGGATCTCACTCTGTAGACCAGGCTGGTCTCTTGAACTCAGAGATCCACCCGCCTCTGCCTCCGGAGTTCTGGGATTAAAGGTGTGCGCCACCACTGCCTGGCTTTTGAAGATAACTTTATACAGTATTTTCAGTGTGCCTGTGTTTTGACTGTGGCTTGTTACATGAATCAGGTGGAAAACTTACCACTTGCACATCTGCGCTTAAACATGTTTTAAAGATCCCCCCACCCTGTGTGTGTGTGTGTGTGTGTGTGTGTGTGTGTGTGTGTGTGTGTACGTACACGTGTGTGCTGTGGGTCCAGCTCTTGTCACACTCTGCCTTACTCCTTTGGGATGAGATCTCTCACTGGACCTGGAGCTGGCCTTGTGTCTGTCCTCCGTGGTCCTGGAGTCACAGATGCATACCCACAGTCACACCTGTTTTTATTAATGTAAGTGTTGGGACTAGAACTCAGGTTTTTAATGTCTGCATGCAGCAAGTGTCTTGTCCATTGGACCATTTCTACCCCTGTCCCTGACCTTTTTTTTTTTTTTTAATTTAATTGAAAATAAAACAAAACCCCCTCAAGAGTGTGATCTGGTAGTCCACTGTGGTTTGCCATTTGAATCTATACTGAGTAACGAGCTCTAGAAACCAGGAGCCCCTCTCCCATCAAGAAAACCCTTCATCCATTTCCTTTTCTTATCCTGTGCCCATTTTCCAGCATAGGGTGAAAACCTAGACCAGATAAAATTGACAGGACCTTTAGTGTTTCACCGTTGAAGTTCAGGATTCTAGAGAAACACCCCTACATGAGGAATAACCCCAAATGTCACTTCTCACAGTCTCTAGATGCTGCAAAAAATGTAAGATCTACTTTAAATGCAGTGGGAAGCCTCAGGTGTTCTCCCTCCCAAATATTGTACACACGCACACGCACATACACACACACAATTATTTTTAATGGAAACACTCCAGAATGAGGAGTAACCTCCCCCCTCCCGTCTTTCACTGCCTGGAGATAAAGCCCAGCTTGGTTTATTTCTATCATCCTCTTTAAAAACATTCCTTATATGGCAGTTTCTAAGCAGCAGAATAGCTGTGAGATGAAAATGTCAAAAAGAGCAGGAAAGCCGGCCGCTGGGAAAAGTGCATTTGGAGACTTAGGCAAAGACAGAATACTGACCGGCGAGAAGGCTGTGCCTTCCGGTCGCAGAACAGAGCAGCTGGGGTGGCTTCACCAGTACCTTCCAGACCCTTCCATGTGGTTACAGGAGCTGACTGTTTGGTGTCTGCAGCTTTCTGACCGTGACCTCTGTGTGGCACACTGATGTTTGTTTGTTTCCTTGGATTTTAAGGGTCCTTTATAACTGAGAGCCCCCCCCTTTTTTTTATTACATGGTACAGAGAGCTGGGAAAAGTGGATTGGAACAGGGAAAAAGAGAAGGGCTGATGCCATGTCTGGGAAGGATGGCGCACACCTTGAATCCCAGCTCTCAGGAGGCAGAGGCAGACCCATCTCTGAGTTCTAGGCCAGCCTGGTCGACAAAGTGAGTTCCAGGACAGCCCCACCCAGAGAAGCCCTGTCTCAAAAAACCAAAATAAATAAATAGATAAATAACAGGCATAGAGAGCTTGAGTTTAATGTATGTTCAAGAAAAGCCCACATGCCAGATGCCATGCAGATGCACTAACCCCAGCTCTTGAGAGGTACAGGCAGGAGGAGTGTGTGCTTGAGGGCAGCCTGGGTAAATTGTGTATTCTAGGCTAGCCTGGGCCAACGGTGACCCCGTCTTAAAATAAATAAAAATAAATAAATAAATAAAAGCAAAACCCCAAACAGCAACAAAGAAAACACCAGTGCCTTCAGCTTATTCGTCTGGACTGGCTAGGACATTGGACCCCCATTAACGTACCGGAGCGGGAGGTCACTGGTGCTCTTCATCGGCCTCCCTTCTGCTACTGAAGCATGGTCTGAGATCCTAGCCGGCACCTCGGACCTCAGTGTAGCAAGTCCACCTGGGGGCACTAAAGGTAGGGTGACTGCTTGGCATGGCCATCAGGGACAACCACTCAGGAGTGACAGGAAGAGGCTCACACTCACAACCGGCAGCCTCGGTTTTCAGAGCGCTTGCTTTTCACACACAGATAGCAGCAGAAATCCCATTCCCTTTGGACGGTTACTTTCTAACCTTCCGTTCTTGGTTTGTGTAAGGACGGAAGTTGTTTTGCTTTAAGTTGTCAGCGCTTGGGGGAATGCGTAGGGTTTTGTTTGAAGCATGTGTGGACACGTGCTGGGCAGTACTTTCCCCTGAGTGAGGGGCCTTGAGGGAAAATGGGCTTTTCAGTCTTGCTCTGGGTCCGTAACTTGTGTGGCTGCCGTATTTGGAGTGACTTTTAGTGTGGATGGTTTCTGGATCGTTGTCGCTGCTGGGTGGCCATTCCGGAGGAAGACCAGTGCGGGTGGGTGATTTCACTGGTGTGGTCTCCGGTTGTCCTCTTTGGCAGCCGCAGCCTGCTTGGCTGACACATCGCAGACTGAATGCTCCTTGTCACAGCACACCCTTGTCGTTGGATGCAATGCTGTTTTTTCCTCTCGGGGATGTTCCTTCCGGGTTCCTTAGTTCTTTTATGACACTGTTACAGTCAGGTGGGTGGCAAGGCAGGGCCTTTGATTGGTAGGGTCCGCTGGGGATCCCTGACTGTTTGTACATGGCTATGATGTACTGAGGTGCTGGTAAAAGGGGTTTGGGGAGATCTGGCTTGCCACAACGCGATGGTCGGGGGTTTGCCAGCTACGGTACTTGGTAGGTAGGTCCAAGCTTCCTCAGAGAGGTACCCTCCGCATCTTACCCTGCCCTGGTGTACAAGTGTGGCTGTCCGTATTCTCACGGCTGGGTAGAGGGTGGGGGATGTCTCTTGAGCCCATCGGTGTACACATAATATTTTAATCCTGGTTTTTCGTTTTAGCACTACCGTTCTCAGGGGCTTTGAATTCATCCTTCCTAGAGAAGTCCACTCAGCTGCCAGGATCCAGGAGGGACTATTCTTGGCTCGGGAGGAGGCCTGACTCTTTTTCCACCCCGCATGGTTGGCCTCACTGGTCCCTGCTCCCTGACTGGACTGTGATTCTGAGGCCCCATGGCCCTTAGCTTTTCTGCTCTGCTCGGCCCTGTGCTCCGTGGGAGTCCTCTTCCCTGGCACAGAAGTTTGGGTCTCACCTGTGGATGTCTCCTTTGCCCAGCTCTCTCTGTTGAATCCCTTTACTACAACTTTAATGGTGCTTGGGGGGGCGGGGGAGGGTGCGAACACGGCTTCATCTGTGTTGCTTGGTAGAGAGCGTGCTCGAATCCTCTAACGACCAATCGGGGCACGTATAAAAACCTTGCTGCCTATAAATGTATCTTGTTTTACAGCATCCGCGGTTCAGCTGTTCGTGAAAAGCAATTTAAATAAAAGGGTCATGCTGGAGAACAGTTGTTTATATTCACTTGAATATTTCTGCTGCTAGTAAAAGGGGCGATCGGAGACGCGTGGGATGAATAAAAAAGCTTTGCTACCTGCGCCGGTTCCAGTGCTGTGGCCCTGTTGAGAGCCGAAGGCCTAGTCTAGAATTCCGAGTGGCAGCTCAGTCCATGGGCTTCAGAACTGTGCAGACAGCTGTGTGAATTCCTTTGCGTTTGGAGCAAGCTAATTGTTGGCTTTACTTACTTGAGCCTCGGTTTCCTGACCTAAAAATGGTGAACATGGTGCTTTTCTCCCCAGGTTTCTGGGACTGAATTAGTGAATGCTTGCAAGTGTGCTTAGCTTGACTGACCACTGGGGACTAGAGGCTTTCTTTACATCCCTGTATTGTTTATGTCTGGGAACCATAGAGTCCTGGTTTGTGCCCTCATGGCTGTTGCCCCCATTGGAAGAGCCTTGCTTTTTTGTCTCTTAATTCTGGGACATGCTGGAATCAGAATAAGGGGACGATGAGGAAAGAGAGGTACAGTGATTGAACCCAGATTTGTCTAAATTCGTTCCAAGAGTCTGCACTTAACATCCCAACCCCTCTGGGTTGGCAAGGGTGGATTTGTAAGGATGTCTTTTAAGGAGGGATTGGATCTCGGGCTGCCCGTGTGATAGGTAAGGGCTCTCCTGGTAAGCTGTGTCCATGGAGCTCTTGTTACCGTGTGTTCAGATAGTCCCACCAGGTTAACCAGGCTGTGAGGAAGTTCCTCTGTAGCCTGGATTGGCCTCAAACCTGTTGTAATGACAGGCTGCTGCTCCAGGCACAGATCCGTTGCGGGTGGGTGTGGATGACCCTTGAAGGCTCGGAGTGATATAAGACTTCTTGTTCACACCATCCACAGCGCCTCTTGCTGTCCCTGTGAAGTAATCCACATTTTAAGAAAACACCGAACTGTTAAGAGGGTATTTTTGAGGGGATGTTGAGTAAGTACTTTGGAGCCTGGAACTAGATCCCTGGATTTGCTGCTCTTGCACCCCGAGTTCTGGAAGCGGGGCAGGCGTGTCCGGAGCAGTGGGTAAGGTGGGGTAAGGTTGAGGCTGTAACAGCTCAGCATATCAGACAGTGTAGTAACAAAGGGCTGGGCTGCCTCTTTGCCCATTAACCGTTAAGAGACCAGGGCTCCGCGGGGCTGTGGGGTTGGGGAGAACTGAATGCCTGTAGAGTTGTCCATTCCCTGTTCTGTTTCTTTGTCCTCTTCTGGCCACCTTCCTGTTCTTCCTGACAAATGCTTTAGCCTTTCTGTTTTCTCTCTTAGATATCTTAAATGTGGATGTATACATGCATCAGATAAAATCCGAGTGCTGTTGTATATAGACCACAGCCCCCACTTAGACTGTGGATATCTCTTTCCATTCCAGTAATCATTACACTAAAAAAAAAAAAAAAAAATACTGACAGTATTATAGTTAAATAAACTATTAAAACAGCCGTACATGTAAATACTTGATTAGTTATTTGTAATCATGTTTTCTAAAGCTTGAAATGGCATCCTTTTCTTAAAAGAAGCTTCTTGGATAACCCGGCCTGTTTAAGATGCAGTGCATGACCGCTGGCTGGGAATTGGATTATTTTTCCAGGCTTGTAGATACTTTCACAGTAAACCTTTAGATGGCAGCATCCCTCACCATAAGCCATGTTTTGAACAAGCTCTTTCAGACATAGAAGATGTAGAGACAAGAGGATGTTCACATTCTGCCTGGATTACCCTGCTTACTGTGGGGATGAAGCCTGGGCACCGCAGTGGTCTGGGCTTATTCGAGTGTTGTAGCCTGCCCGGAGCACTGCCCACCACCCTCGCCAACCCCCCCCCCCACTCCCACCCCACCCCCGTCTTTCTCTATGACCTTGTGCATACTGTAGCAGGTCAAACAGGTGATTCAGGAACAAAATGAAATGTGATACTTAGAAGGTGCACATAGGCATTATTGTTGCTTCTCAAGTCACTTTAGATGCAGTTCATAGGCCAAGCAGTTCACCTATCCAAGCATGTAGGGTATTATAGTTTTTAGCATGCTCCCAAGGTGTTAGGACTGACGGATTGCTCAAGTCTAATTTTAGGAAATTTCGTTACTCTCCAGAGAACTCCCTGATTACCCTACACGCTTGCCTATCTTCAGCCCTGGCAGCCATTCAGATCTTTGGTTTCTATAGCTCCCCTGTGCTGGAAGTTACATGTTGAAAGGGATCATGCAGGATGTGGCTTTTCGTGACTGGCTCCTTTCATGGGGCATAATACCTTTAAAGTCCATTCATGCTGCAGCATGAACGGCTGCTTCATCCCTTCTCCTTCCCCGGTAGTCTGCCTCGTCAGGTGATGGCCCTTCAGGAACAGCAGTAATGCTCTTGTGAGCACAGTGCCCTGGTTTCTGTGTGGACATAGGTCTGTGTCTGCGGAGCTGCTGGGCCCCAGGACAGCTCGGTTGAACTTTTTGAACAACGGCTAGACTGTTTTCCAGAGTGACTGACTGCACCTTTGTCCTCAGCTGCAGGGAAAGAAGGTCCAATTCTCAGGACAAAAAAAAAAAAAAAAGTAAAATTATAAAGACTCTCAAGGATGTGGTGGTACAAGCTTGTAATCACTCCAGAGGCTGAGGCAGAAGGATGGATGTTAGTTCTAGGCCAGCCTGAGTGACATAGCCAAACCCAGACTCAAAAAGTAAACTGAAAATTCCAGATTTTTCTGATAAATTGTAGTTGGGGGAGGGGAATACAACTCTCGGTATCTTGTGTCCCCACATCTGGGCGGGACTGTGGGCACACCCGCTTGAGGGCAGCTGCTTCAGCTGCCAAGAAAGCAACCATGCTTGGGCTCCGTGCAGTTAGCATGGGTCATCAGCCTGATAAGAGATTTACCTCGGGTGGCCGCTCAGCATGTTGATACCAGAGGCCAGCTGTTTGTAATTCCCAGCTCTTGACTTGGAGAAGCCGAGCAAGCAAGCCGTCTATCTGTACCCCAATGAGAGAACCATGGTCTCTTCCTTAGGACAGCATCCCTTCCTGCTGTCTAGGTCTGAGCACGTCAGAATCCCCTGTTTGACACATAGTAAAGACAGCTGGAGAAACCGCAGCGGAGGGGAGCAGCTTTGGTTTTGGTCAGCGTTTACATTCTCCAAATGGAACTCACTCTGTTCTTCTTTGGCAGACAAGCCTGGACATTCTAATGTCTGCTCTGAACTGACCGTGTGTGTGTGTGTGTGTGTGTGTGTGTGTGTGTGTGTGTGTGTGTGTGTGTGTGTGTGTGTGTTGAAGGGAAGGGCCAGCTTTCCTTAGGCGTGTTTGGGTCCCGGTAAGGACACAAACTGTATGTTCTGAAGCTCTGTTTGCGTCTGGAAAAAGTGAGCTACACTCACCTCTTTCCCACTGCAGGTCCCGTCAGGAAGCCCAAGTATGTGGAGAGCCCCAGGGTGCCTGGAGATACAGTTATGGTCCCGTTTAGAGAAGGGTCCAAGCCCTCAGAGCCCAGTGAGAACGGTAAGACTATGTTTTCCACCATCTTCCCCCTTCCCTAAAGACTTCGTAGTGGCATTCTCCATTTCTGAAGGAAACCTGTGAGTCCCTTGCAAGAATGTTTCACTGAACTAAATGTATTTGGGAGATTTTTTTCCCCCTTAGGCAGTTGACAGAGATTAGTTTAGCTAATGTGAATTCTTGAAATTGTATACAAGAGGCAGGAATAGTTGAGTTGGGTGTATTTGCATTGCTTAAGGGTTGGGTCTTGTGTCCTCTGAATTCTGACCTTCCTGGGTTTGGGAGACATGAAAAGCCAGCCAGTTGACTTTGGTTTTTATATAAACACATTACCCCTTCAGAATATTCAAGAGCGAGCTTTGGCTGAGAATCTGAGATTTCCACTAGACAGCTTAAGAGCGTGTGGCGACTTTGGGAAGCTTAAAAAGTTAAACATCTGTGATTTTCTTTAGGGGGGATTAGATTAGAGACAAAAAAGAAAAAAATCCAAACTGATTGAAGCCAGGGTTTGTTTTTTGTTGTTGTTGTTATTGTTTTTTTTGGTTTTTTTTTTTTTTTTTTTGCCATAAAGTCATTTGTATGACCACAACTACTTCTAAATCAAAATGTAAGTATAACATACGTTATATGCTTGTAGCATTTAATAGATGCACTAATAGTTTGCTTATTTTTAATCAATTCAAGAATTTACTTGTTTGTTCTTTTTCTGGGATGTTGTTTGTCCGCAGAATGTTCTGGACATATAAGTCCCTTCCCTGCAAAAACCTGGTAGTCAGACTCAGCCAGTAGAAGCTTGCTTTGTCCTCCATGAACACAGCTTGCTTCTCATAGCTTCGAACACTGAAGGATGCCCACCCATGGGAAGGATTTTCAGCCAGATTTCCACTGTGGAATACCATTTGTGTAGTAGAAAGGGCTCACATTGAGGATTTGTGTGTGTGTGTGCGCGTGTGCGCGTGCGTGCGTGCGTGCGTGTGTGTGTGTGTTGGGTGTGTGTTGAAGGTAGAGAACTCATGGTAGTGACCAGTTAGGTTAGAAAGCTGTCAACTGCTACAAGAGACTGTAAGTGAGGGTGCGGTGAAACCACTGAACTGACTGACCACTTCCTGGGTAGAAAGAAAGGTTTATTGGTGATTAAACTGCCAAGGCTGTATCTTGGGGGTGGGGATGCAGAGAGAAGAGGAAAATAGCAGAAAAGCAAGCAGATTCATATGACAGTAGCGGGGCGGGATCTTTGAACTGATACTGGCTGTTCAGTTGATTGGGAGTTAGATGCCCTTGCCCTTTTGGGGCTAATTAAGGGAAGATCCTGGTAAGCAGAAACCCTTCTTCTAGGCCTCTGTTTACCCAATAAAGGCCCTTCTGTTTACCTGTTCTTCTGTTTAGGACTTCTCACCAGCACTGCCATTTGGGAGGTGGGGGCTGCCTTGGACCTAAATGGGGGGGGGCTTTCTTGGCTGTGACATCTGCAGGGAGCCTTTCTTTCTCCCTTGTTTTCCTTCTGTGTGGGGAAACAAGAACATTCTTTTGAAGGTAAGCACTAGTCATCAAATTTACCAGTTCTCTGCTCAATTCAGATTCATTATGCCGCCCCACACCTGATCTCCACTGACCAAAGTCTTTGTAGTCCTGGCGGGTTCAAGTGCTGGAGTTCTGACTCTATTATTAGACATAGATGCCATCACAGGGATTCATGGGGTTCTGGGATGGGTTCTTCTCATGTGAGGCGAGGGGACAGATGTAGAATTTTTATTGGACTAAGAAAAGTGGTTACAAATAATTCTCACTGTCAACTTTTCTCCTCTGGCTTGAGGCAGATTTGGACACCTTTCCTGGCAAGAGATGTGTATACTTGGCCATGGGCCAAGCTAAACTCAGGAGTAGCCATTGGTCTTGCTAGAGTGGCCAAAATCTGCAGGTGTGCTCATTGCTCTCTGATTCAGCTTCATCAGACCCCATTAGGACCCAAATCACAACACTACAGTTGGCCAGTTTTAAGAAAGGAGAGGTGTTCCTTTTTGTAGGTGTGGGATGGGAGGGTTGGCTCACGTGTCTGGGTCCACGGTCATGTGTAGAGATAAACAAGCTCCAGCAGTTACTCTGCTGGCTGATGACGAGGCAGTTGTATAACAAAATTGAACTTGACAATTAGCAAAGGGTGGTATGCCTTGTAATCTTTGTGGAATCTTTTAAGTTTCAATGGAGTTAATTAAGATTGCCATATCAAAGTATAAATGTTATGTCTAGATCACTGAACCTCAAGTAGAGGCTTCTGCTAAGTAGAGCCAACTCGTTTTGAGTAAGAAGCCAAGTATGCTGGGCAAACTCATTTCCAGAGTTTAATACCAGCCTTGTCGCTCACGTCCACCAGAAAGTTTGACCTTCTTGCCTTCCGTGCTTCCTTTGGGCACTCTTATTTATGTCTCTGTGACCCCCTCCCCATCGCTGTCAGTAATAACATAACAGGATTCAGTAAACTAATACTGACTCTCCTCCTGAGATGCCTCTGAAATTTCATGTAGACTTCTGCAGTATCAACTTAATCCAAAGGTTTGATCCACCCTCTCCTAGGCTGCCTCCTTTGTTTCAGTGGCCACGAACCCCATAAATTCTTGTTTCTTTGCTCACTGTTTGGAATTTCAATCAAAATAAAATGAGACCAGTGAGCACAATCAATTTGTGTTTTAACTTAGCCATCTGGGAAGTAGGTTCAAGCAGGTGAACATTTTTTTTAAATAAGCAAAGAACTTGAAGTTTACACAAACCTGTAAACATCTGTAAGAAAGACATAATGTATTTTTTAGTATTTTGAAATATGTCTGAACCACGCATTTTTCTACTCTGGCAAAACCAGACTTAATGGATAGAGAAAACAGAGCACCTCCTCTCCCCGATTTTCCCTCTGTCAAGAGCTCTTCTCAACCTAGGCACCACGTAGAACAAGCCCTTTATATAAATAAGCATCCTGCTGTTAACTCGGTGAGTTCCCCCTTAAACGATACCTCCACCTGACAGAGGATGGTTAAATGGCAATAAATAACCTCATTTCTTTGGATTAGGAACAACCATATTTCATGTAGGTTTGCCTTACTGTATCATTAGCAAAGCATGCTGGGATAGGGAGGGGTGAGAAACTTCTTAATCTACTGAGTCATTGCTCAAGATCAATCTCAAAATATGATGAAACTTGTTTCCCCTAGCAGGTTGGTTTGCAAAGAAAAGGAACCCGCATACTGGATGGGGTGGTTAGGACTTGATTGTGATCTCAGCACTCTGTACAGAGGGAGAAGGAGGAGGGCCACAAGTTCAAGGCCAGTTTGGCTTACATAGTGAGTTGTAGGCCAGCCTGGGCTAAAGAGCAAGACCTTGTTTTCAAAGCTTAAGACAAAACAAGACTAAAACAACATGCCTGAGACAGCAGCAGCAGCATTAAGCACAAAACTGTCCTCTGAGCAGAGGGCATCTTCTTAGATGAACGTGTGGGGTAATATTTTTAATTACTTTTACACATATTCAAGATGGTGTGGAGAAGAAAGGAGTCTAAAGAATGATGGCATCTGTCTTTTCCCTACCTAGTTTTAGAAATAAAACATCACTGTGTTTCCCCTAATTGTAATCTCCTCCCTGTCCCGAGAGGTAAGCCCACCTCTAATCTTCAGCTTCTCTGATGGCAGTGCACTTTCTTCTACTGTTGATTGAGATTTTGATGGGGTATTGAAGTGGACATGCCTAATACGTCCACTTATTAGAAGAGAGAATGGGCATAGGGGAGCTCTTCGTTAGTTTTTTTTCTTCCAGTAAATAAATAATTATAAACCGTGAAAGCCCTGTGCTAGGCACTGTGTGAGATGAATTATCAAGTATGTGTGGGGTCCTCTCTTCACTGAGCCTTGGTGTCTGGTAGGGGATTAAAGGCCCTTGTGCAGTGTGACTGGGAAGGGGGATGAATACAAACAGTGATGAAGGCAGAGATGCTGAGCACAGGAGAGGCTTAATTGACGCACTATGCTTTATGATTTACCTGATAGTCTACCTAGGCTACTGTGTCAAAAATACTACAAACCAGGTAGTTTATAAACAATATAGAAATAGATTTTTTCCCCCACAGTTTTTGAGGCCAGAAAGTTAAAAATCAGGGGGCTTGCAGATTTCTTATGTGATGAGGGTTGCTTCCTGGCTCATAGGTAGCCATCTTTTTGCTGTGACCTCTTGCTGTAGAAAGAGGTCACGGGGTCCTTTTTTTGTAAGTGACATGAATCTCATTGTGAGGGCTGTGCATTCCCCCTTCCCTGATCACCTTCCACAGGCCCTATATTCTAACACCATCACACCGAGGGTTAGGTTTGAACATCGATATTGGAAGGGAGACTTAACGTTCAAGACAAAGCAGCTGGCAGCAGAGTACATGGAGGGGGCAGGTGGAGGCCAGCGTGAGGAGGAAGGATGGAAAATGGTTCCCATAGTGAGGTGTGTGAACACAGTCTCGAGAGCAGGGTTGGGAAAGAGGGGATGGGTGAGAGGATTCTGAGGGCCCCAGGGCCCGAGAGAAAGAGATGATGACCCCTAACCTGTGAGGTGGCTGCTGTGGTCCAGAGGAGACCCAGGCCTTTGATGGGACTTGTTGAGGAGGTTGTTTTTTGGAGATGGTGGGAAAGCTAATAAGCAAAAGGACTGAGCTGAGAGTTGGAACTCACACTGGGCCCAAGAAAGAGCTCAACCAGGTACCCTTTGTCCTAGAAGCAAAATGAAGCATGGGAGACCAGGGGAAGGATCTCCGCATTCCGAGATTGCCCAGCAGCTTTGGGAGCTCGTTGAGACGCTGTAGCGGGCAGAAGATGCAGCAGGGAAGGGGCCGGAGAACCGTGTTTCCTTCCGTGTGTCGGTGGCAGGACAGAGTTTGGGAGGTCTAAAAGTAGAGGTGTGCCATCAAAAAGTGAAGCATGAGTGCAGTGAGTAGGGCCATCTGGGGATTCCTGAAAGTTAGTGAATGAAGGTAGAGGTCATGAGGAAAGAATTGAGGAGGACAGTTCTGTTACCCCCCAGGAATTTGAGCAAATGAAGGGAGATGTGTGGATGGATATATATAAGAAAATTTTAGGCTTTCCCTGAGCATAATTGTAGACTTCATTCAGAGTCTCAAAATGTGGGCCTAAGGTGCCTGTGTCTGTATTTATTAGGTCAATCCCCCCTCCTTTTTTAAAAAGTATATACTTACTCCTTGACAGTTTTACACATGTGTATAATAAATTTTAGTCATTTAATTATCTTTTTTTTAACCCATCTCTTTCTATAAAACCTTTCTTCCTAAGACTGCCTCCTACTTTCCCGTCTCGTGTGTGTGTGTGTGTGTGTGTGTGTGTGTGTGTGTGTGTGTGTGTGTGTGTGTGTGTCTGGCTGGCTGAGTGTCTGTATCTTACCAGTTAGCTTTTATTGTCTGCTTGACACAGCTGAGAGTCACTTAAGAAGTCAGTCTCAATTGAGGAACTGCCCAGATCAGACTGGCCTGTGGGCCTCTCTGTGGAGGACTGTCCTGATCGTTCCTTGATGGAGGAGAGCATAGCCCATTATGGGTGGCATCCATCCCTGGGCAGGTAGTCCTGGGCTCTGCGTAAGCCTGAGCCTGAGCAAGCGAATGAGCAATGTTCCCGTTGTTTCTGCTTCATGTTCCTGTCCTGGCTTCCCTCAGTGATGGGTTGTAACCTGAAGGAAAGATGGCACAAACCCTTGCCCACCCCCAAAGAACTTGAGATGCCTGCTCTGCCAGCATCCTGGGATCCTCACACTGCTGCACACTTGCACCAGGACTGAAAATTCACTCAAGCATTCCCCTGATAAGACACTGAAAACAGTCAGTGTTATTCAGTCCTGACCCTCGAATACCTATCTTTTTGTATTCTGGGTGGTAAAGGAGGAAGTCTGCCCCAAGCATTTCTCCTGCAGGGTGATGTCGGATGGCTGCCTCCAGGTAAAGCAGTTTGCTCTTACTTGAATTGCAAGCTAGACAAGCAGCTTTTCAAATGAAACCTAACATTCATTCGAAATAATGACGGGCAAACTGTGATTGTTCACAGTTGAGCATTTATCACAAGTTTTCTTGTAAAGGGGTGAGATGAGCCTGTCACTTCAATTAAACAGACAAAACAACAGAAAGACACCTCATAGGGTTAGTCATCGATGCCAAAACTTGACCTTTTAAATGGAAGTTACATTTTTGGGGAAACTTGCACCTGTCACATTGAGCTTGGTAGCTTCTCAGGATTTTTTGGTTAATAGCTCATGTAATATTAATGATTATGATAGTTTGATATTGTGTAATAAAATGTGCCAACATTTTTAAGATTTGCAAAACCAGCATTTTCCCAGTTGACCCAATCCATGATATTACAAAATCTTACACGGGTAAATGATCCCTTCAAAGCATGAGCAGGCTGGGGGGTAACTCACTGGTAGAGTGCCAGCCCATTTAATGTGCGTAGTGCCTTGGGTTAATTCTCCAGCACAAAACAGAACAAAACCCATAAAACAGATCATTGGATTTTACAGGACCAGAGTACAGAAAGTTAATTGGTACACATTAAAGTCAGCGCTGGAATTTACCTTTAAGAAATTGCTGTTTGTCAGGCGTTGGTGAGGTGTAAGAAAATAGCCAGAGTTAGCTGAAAAGGGTCCTCATTTCTTAGGTTTATAGTTCTGTGGTTCTGCCAGACTGCATCCCGGGGCCAGGGCCGGGGCTGGGACTGGGACTGTAGCTCAGAGGCACAGTGAGTTCTGTCCCCAGCCCTGACAAACCCAGAAACATGCCTCAGCAGATTGAATGTAGGGGTACCTGAGTAAACTGCAGAGGTAAATGAGTTGACTCACTTGAAGCTAGCTTGGATGCAGGTATATTTTAAATGTTATGGCCTAGAAACACCAACTTGGCAGATAGATGCTCTGTTCACAATATGCTGGTGTTTGGAAATAAGGAGGGAATTGTGGTAGCTCAGGAAAATTAACCAGAAAGAAATTGAAAAAGTAACCAGGCATTGTGGCACCCACTTTCAGTCCTAGGACTTGGGAGGCAGCAGCAGGCAGATCTCTTTGAGTTTGAGTCCAGTGAGTTCCAGAACAGCCGGGGCTACACAGAGAAACCCTGTGTCAAAACCAAACCAACAAACAAATTTAAAAATGCTTATAGTAGTAGTCAGAGAAGACAAGAAGCTAAAATGCAGGCCGTGGGTAAGAAGTGGCTGAGTTTAGGGAAAGGGGTGTAATGTCTGGTCCAGGGCCCATCTCACGTAACACAGTTGATTACCAAACATTGGGAACTTCAGCTGTTCAAGGTCATCTAGAGAGTGAATGTCCAAGAGTTTGTCCAAGTGACCAGTGCACTGCGGAGTTCAAGGAAGATTGGGGGTGAGGCGGGCGGTCTCCTCTCTATGGAATGACCACCAAGGACCTTGAAGGATCCCCAAATCAGAAAGGATTTAAATATGTAACTTAATAATGGACCTCACAAGTTTGGAAAACAGGAGCAAAACAAAAACCCCAAACCAGCAGACAGGAAGGAATCATAGATCAGGGCAGAAATCAGTGCAACAGAAGCCTGAAAGACAAGACTCACTGAGACGGAGAGTTGGTTCTTTTAAAGACAGGCAAGATTGACAAACCCTTAGCCTGGTTACCCAAAGGATGGAGGGAGAAAATCCCATTTAGAGATGAAACTGGCAAATCCCACAGCAGGCATCGCACAGTGTCTGGAGTGAGGGAGATGAACTGGGAAACAGTGAGCATGGGCCTGAGAGAGAACCTTTGCTATGAACAGGAAGGGGAGAGAGCTTTTCTTTTGGAATAGTGCGTTTAGAAGAAGCTGTCTGGGCCGAAAATGATAGATAACCTGTTACATTTTGGGGGGAAGAGATCTGCAAGCACCCTGGGAAACAACGTGAACGTGTGAAACCAAAAAGAGCAACAATGCTAGAGGAGGGCCTAACCTCGGTGGCGAAGCTAGTGGAGGCGCTAACCATCTGGTGGTGTCTGAGGCTTTTCTCGCATGGTGCTGGTTTTGAGGTTCAGGAAGTGGGTATGGCCGCTTCAGTGATCAGGAAATTGAAGTTCTGAGAGAGGCTCATTGCCAGAAGAGCTCACTAATAGCGTTAGCTCAGAGGGCTCCATCTGGCTTCTGAAGTGTCAGGGAAGGGCAGAAGAGGCCGGGGAAGGGGAGAAGAGGCCGGGGAAGGGCGCCGATGGTGGAAGTGATGGTGGTCATCACGGCGTATGGACCGCTCTTTGATGTTCGTGCCTCAACTGCAGTACTCTGTGTGCAGAGAGCTGGAAGAGGCCGAAGGGAGGAGACCTGTGAACTCCCTTTTAGCTTTCTGCTTGGGCCGACTTTCCACCATGAGGATTCCATAGGGGGCGTTATTGATTAGAGCGTCAGTGTCCATTCGCCCTGTGGCTTACACGAGGCCAGTTCCCTCGGTCGCAGATATGTTCGCGTGTGTTCATAGCGGAGCAGTGGCGTGTGGCTCTGCAGACACCTCTCCCCTCCCAGAATGGCACTGTCCGTCTTCACTCGGGAGTCCTTCTGCCAGAGGGCGGGTTCAGTTAGAGCTGAGGAAAACAATACACGGCTTAGTGAACACGAGGAGTTCAGTCTGAAGTGGACCTTCTGAGGAGACGGTCACTAAGGTGACGTTTAGAAAAAATATAGCCCCCCCCCCAAAACAAACAAACAAACAAACAATTGGGAAGCCTCTGGAAGGAAGACAGTTTTGGTGACTTTATGAATGCAAAATGAAATAAAGAATGCATGTCTCCTCATCCTCAATCAAAGTTTTAGAGCTTTGGCACTAGCCACGCCCAGGTGAACAGTTCAGGCACCAGCTCATTGTGAATTGTAGTGTCTCTCTTCAGCTCAGCCATTAAGCTTGGAATTGCCACAGTCCCCCAGCTCATTTGAGCATGGAGATTTGAATGGCTAGTTTTGCTAGGGGGTTGGGGGCTTGCTTTTCACTTTTTGAGATAAATATCTTGCTGTGTTTGTTGGCTGTACATCTTGCACTTGACATGTAGTCCAGGCTGGTCTCAAACCTACTACAAGAGTCCTCCCTCAGCTTGAGTGCTGGGATTACTATGTTATATTATATATTATAGACTTTCATTGCCATGATTGGCTACTTCTCTCCCCCCCCCCTCCCCTTTCCCCTTTCTGTGAGAACATGGGGTATCTATCTGCAGGCTCAGTGTAGAGGTCACAGTGACTGTGCCATGGATCAGTAATGCCCCTCTTCTGTATACAGGTCCTGCCCAGGGTCCAGAACTTTCAAGTGAAGCCCAAGGGAGCCACGGGCTGTGTTTGTCCACAGGATAAATGTTGTAGCAGCCGAGCCTGCGTGTACAGCTGCTTTTGGCCTCTCTACCTGGTGCCAACTGGGTGGAGTTTCTGGCCCTTTCCCCAGAGTGTTTCTGGTTGAACCAGAAGCTAGAGTCTCTGGGGCTGGGATGTAGTCACAGCGGTGCAGCACTTTGGAGATTGTTTCAAAGAGAGAGAGGGGTGTGGTGTAGAAAAGCCCCAAGATCTGCCCCTCACCCACTTACTCCCCGACCCCAGTCATCTTTCGACCTAGAGCTGCCTCAGGCCTGAGGTACACTGCAGAAGGGTGAGGCCTGGCGGATGAAGGAGGGGTCTGTAGGACCTGTCCTCCGGATTCAGTTTTTGGGTGTGCCTGGGTCGTGTTGATTTGAAGGTTTCCACCTTCCTTCCCAAGTGCCATCTCCCTTAAGAATCTGTCTGTGGTGTGAAGTCTCTAGCGGGAGGGACTTTTTCTAGGGTTGAGTTAGGGGTGTGGTTCACCTGCCCTGGGCTGGTTCCCTTCCCCTCTGTTGGCACGGGGCCATGGATATTATGAGTTTAACCCAATTTATCTGGAAACAGCAGGGCTCTAAACACAGAACAGTCTTATCACCGTGGCTCTAGAGTGATGCCCTGAACATGAGGTTTTTGAGAGCAAGTGGTGGGTGCTTTTTCTTTACATGAGGCTGTCGCCAGCCTGCTTTCTCTCACAACTGCCATTCTGGGTGCATGACGTAGAAAGACTGCTCTGGAACCGAGGGTAATCCATATGATTTTCACCAAAGTTTTGCTCATTACATTTTGCAGTTGCTTACCAAGTTAGAACTGAACATGGTGGCGGTGATGTGAGCTCATAGCATCGCTCATTTATTACATTTTCCTCCACCTACCGTCTGTAGAATCTATCTGTGGGGAAACTAGGTGCACACACGTGTAGATCCAGATGTCTTGACAAGTTGAAGAGCAGACGAAACATGGAGTAATTGTCTTGAAAGTCACATTGTTCTTGAGTTCCAGCTTCAGTAAGCACAGTTAGCTTTTGAATGTGATCTCATCGCAGTGGATGCTCTAAAGTATGAGAGAGGTGTTAGAATAATGTCCATATTTTACTTTGTCAGCCATACTTGACAAAAGCTAAGTGCCCTTGGGCTTTGGGGCTCGAGATTAGGCTCCAGTTTAGCATTTAAGTAAATTCCAACATGGACGGTCCCTTCAGGACAGAAAGCCAGATGACTGACCTTGGAATCACCATGCTTGCCAGCATTATTGCTGAGAATGTTTTTCGTGTGGCATGGGCAGCGGTACTTTGGATCCTGCCTCCTGGCTTTTTCCCCTGGTCTTGGATTCAATGTGGATTCTTGTGATTAGCACTTGAGTCGGAACCGGGCTTTGACTCCCATTGCTATGGGATCTATACAGCAAGTTTCCTACCAAGTGCTCCTGCCCTTGTCTTGTTGAACGAGAGCTTGGGTTCTAGTTTATCCCAGCATCTAAATAATGTGGGTCTTTGCAGCATGCCATTGGGGTTTGAATGCTGACCTGCTGTGACATTGGATGTAGTGCTCTTTGAGGGTGTGATGAAGTAGAAGTCCTTTCTTACCCAGAGAGGTGTCTGAGGTACCCATTCTTCACATGATACTGGAATTGCTGTCAGATAATGACACGGGGAATCTTACTTTTCAGGTCCAGTCTCTCACCCTTTGCACTTGGTGTTTCTCTGTCCTGTTTTTTCAACCTGTCGTGGCCTCTTAATTAGAATGTACTGCTAGAGGACAGGCACTGTCGCCAAACTTGATACATTTTATAAGGATGCACAAACGCGCCAGACAAGCAGCTGGAGTGCGAACTTGTCCAGATGCGATGCTGAAACTCCCCAGAGGGGCGCCTTCATTGTTTTCTTTCTTTGTTCCAGAAGCAAAGGCCAATAATGAACCGAGCTGTTCGCCAGCGGCTCAAGAACTGTTGACAAGGCTGGGATTTTTACTGGGAGAAGGGATCCCAAGTGCCACACACATAACTATTGAAGACAAAAATGAAACCATGGTAATGCTGGAAGAAGACGCTGCATTTCCTACCTGCTCAGAGGATGAATGAGGCCATAGTACACACCCTACCAGTGTGTGTGTGTGGGGGTGTGGGGTGTGGGGGGGGCAGGGCATGTTATCGTTTGGTCAGATGAGTTCTGGGCTCTTGTGTTTTGAAATTTATTGCAACAGTTTGTTTCTGGGTCTTTGCAGGGGTGGTGGTGGAAGTAGTTAAGGACAAACAGGAGAGGTCAGAACTTAAGAAAATGTCCATATTAACCTTCTCGCCACTACCCGGAGAATATGGGCTACATGATTTAAGGTGGCTGAAAGAGTTGTTTTGTAGTGATGCTCCTTCAGTCTTGACAGGACCATTCCTCAGTTGACTGCTTTGGTCTGTGCTTGCCTGTGCTCTCCCAGCTGTTGGGATTGGGGGTTGGGATGAGTCGGGGGGGGGGGGATGTATAGGAGATGAGGTAGAGACAAAATGAGGGGAAACCACATGGCTCATCCTCTGGGGAGGCGCTCTCTGTCTGAGGGAGCACAGCCTCCTGCCACCTCTGAGTGTGCGAATCGCAGTGAGGGCCGGAGCGTCTGCCTCCTTCTGGGGTCTCTGAGGAGGCACGCATTGGGGAGGCGTTGAGACTACAGTGGTTACCAGTCTCTTTCCCTGAACACAGAACCCATAAATCTTCAGGAATAGAAGCCATGCCGGTCCCCAGGTTTTCCGTACAGAGGTCACATAACCCATCCGTCTTCTGCAGACTTTAAATGAAAGGAAGTCTGCTTGTTGGCCATCTCTGTTTTATGAATTCGTGTTCCCACTGAAGAATTGCTAAGACTGCCCTCTTGGTAAAAATCAAACCCTCAAAGGAGGCAAGCAGAACAAAAACACGTCTCTTTGAGCATTTGGAAAACCGTGTCCATCCCTGTTTAGCTTTCTAGAGGTTAAAACGTGCCTCCATTCGTCTTGTGCTTGGTTTCATCGTGTTAGCACCCAGAATAAAAACATGTGTCGAAGCATGCCGGGGGAGCCACATTAACTCTGCTTCCGTTCGCCTTGCAGTGCACAGCCCTGAGCCAAGGCATCAGCCCTTGCTCCACGCTGACAAGCAGCACCGCCTCCCCCAGCACCGAGAGCCCCTGCTCAACCCTGAATAGCTGTGTCAGCAAGACGGCCGCCGACAAAAGTCCCTGCGAGACCATTAGCAGCCCCAGCTCCACCCTGGAAAGCAAGGACAGTGGAATTATAGGTAAGAAGCTCCCCGCTTGGTAACTTAATGGCTCGATGCACGTGGGCCCGAGCGCTCACAGGCACCTCAGGAGAGGGATTCAGTGGGGTCTGTGAAGGTCATCTGCAGACCCCGCCCTGTTCTTGCAGACAGCTCGGGGCAGGGTTGTGTGCAGCCAAGAGAATGAAGATCAGCTTTTATATTCCTTGATGTTTATTTTATATTGCTGGGCTCGTGTGGTTTTTAAAAAAAAAAACAACAAAACAAAAAAAAAAAACAAAAAAGAAAACCCAAACAAAGAAAAACACCTTATCAGGACTGGCCTGTGAAAACCCTCACACCTCCCTGGTCAGTTTATTCCTTGGGCATCAGGTCCCCTCAGGACACCACAGCAGGGTAATGAAATCTCTGTGTATGAGGCAGTTTTCATGGCCCAAGCTCACTGCTTTTCCCCTCTGGTGACCTGTATGGTCTGTGTTCTCTAAGGCTTGCTTCTCATAGGACCTGGCCACTGTTTTGAGGCCAGGGTTTTCTAAGGAAGCCTTCCCTGAGCCTCATGTGATACACGTGGTCCTGCTGAGGTGGGTGTGAGGAGACCTAAGTTCTAGGTGGCTTGAGCAACATTGAATCGCACACATCATGGTCTAGAAAATCAAGGGTTTTGGTTAATTCATTAGTCTGCAGACCTGTGGGATATTAGAATCCAGTGGCCCTAAGAGCCCCTGTGTCCGTATCCCAGCTCAGACAGATGGCTGTGTGATGCTGCAGGAGTGACTGACAGAGGTCCCCAGCTTGCTGGCTTTCTGACAGTGACCGTGCAGATGGGTAGGACCCAAAGGCATGACTCAGGCACTCTGCTCTGTGATTGTGTTGATTTCACAGTGGGTCTCTCCTGAGCAGTTGGCAGCCCCCCCTTTGCTGGTCTGTGCCCAGTCTTTGAAGGACATGCACATTCGTATGTAGTCAAATAGACCTCTGAGCTCCATGTTCTCGAGTCTCCAATCACCTGCAGTTTCATCCAAGTATGAGTTAAAAACCAAATCTTGAATTCATCCAGCTTAGACTTTGAAGATGCCCCGAGAGAGTACTGGGGCAGGGTAGGATGCGGGTTCACTGTAGAGCTCTCCTCATCTTGGGTAGGACTCAGCTTCAGCAAGGAAGTATCTTTTACTAATGTTGGTGGGATCCGACTCTTACGGATTTGTTTTATGTTGTACTCATTGCAGTATCAAAATGTAGTTTACATACCGTAGTATTCACTCAAGCTAACTTCTGGTATGTTCAAAATTATGTACCTGTCGTCATAAGCTGATCTCAGAACATGGTCACCACCCCCTCCAGAGACATTGTACCAGTTTGAAATCACCGTTTCCCCAGGACCTCCAGGCCTAGTCAGCTAGTAGGCTACTTCTGTCTGTGGTTGAGCCGACTTTGGACATTTTGGATGAGTGGAGGATTTGTCACAAATCCTTTTCGTTTAACTTCAAGGCCTTCCACTGAGCTGACCCAGCCAGTTGGCATTCTCGTCGACTTCTGCTGCTCATGAATTCACTTCAATGAACTGTTGGTGCATTCCTGCTTTTCTTGGGCTCCGTTTCTGCGTTCTCCACCATACATAGCTGTACCTTTGATGTGAATTCGGTGGTAGCCACATGACTTTCCTAGCTCAGTAGTCACGTCCTTCTGAGAGTTTAATCTTCCTTCAAGGTTTTGCTACCTTTTTTTTTTTTTGAACAGGCTTCTTATTTTTATTGTTAGTTCTAGAACTGGTATTACATGCCTCTTGATTTTAAATATGCCATTGAAGGGGGGCGGGGATCAAACATTCCCAAGTATTTTCAGTCACAGAATCAACCATCTATTATTTGTTCTCTCTCACTCAGGTGCAGTGCTGAAATTTTGAATTTGCTTTGCAATTCTAGGGATCAGACCAAGGCTTTGTACCTGTGGACCAAGTGAAATAGAACCAAGCTACACCCCCAGCCCCTGCATGTATTTATACAAAAAAGCAAAAGCCCTGGCCTAGCTGTCTGTATTGCCAGCCAAAGATTAAGCTGCCGGGAGGCTTTTAACTAACACTCGATTTAATATAATCTTCCCCAATCAGACTCCATATTATATGCTCCCACGGCACCGCGGTGATTTCCCTCAGTGTGCTTGTTAGTTAATTATGACTCCATATGGATCAGGGTCTTGTTTTTCCAACTCTGTTCTGGGTTCTTAGCCGGGTGCTGGGAATAAGAAATTAAGGAATTGCTGTTACTATCCAGTTGCACACAAGCAGGGAACATCTAGTTGGTCTACAAACAACTATTCAGGATTCCTATTTCGAGTTGGTTCGTTACATACCACAGTGTATAATACCACAGTGTCTTAAGCTCTGCTTTGCTTGAAAAAAAAAAAAAAAAAAGTAGAACCTTTTATGTCATCGATACTGCCTTGTGCTCCTTGGCTCCTTGGCTCAAACCAACATGTTCCCTTACCTTGGCTAAACATGAAGAGCTGAAAATATTGATGGGAAGGTGGGCAAAGCGAGAGAAAGGGGTTCACAATCTTTTACGGGAGATGGGAGACCCTAGCTCCTGGGGCCAGGCTTGCCCTGCACAGTACAAGACCCTAAGGGAAGCACTTGCTGGGGACAACGTGCCTCTGTTCTCTCCCGTCTGTGACCCGTGGAACCAAAGTCTGTTGCCAGGGTGTGGTAGGGAGGAGAAGGAAAAGAAGCAAGAATTTCCTCCCCGGGCTGAGTTGAGCTGCAGGTGTTTGCAGAGGTCGGAGCGGTGGGGCCAGAGGGGAAGAGCTTCCTCCGCTGCCGCGATCGGTGCGGCAGGGGTGCAGCTGCCAAGGCCTCTGAGCTGACAGGTAACGGTGTTGTGCTTCGGGTTCTGCCATGGCTGGGGTGGGGTGTGCTCTCTGGCCATCTGAAGAGCTTGCCGACGTTATGAACTGCAGCCTGTGATCACAGCCTTTGGGCATCATAGATGTTTAAGAGAGTAAGATACCCAAGAATACCCGGATGTTAGTGGGCAGAAATGCAGGTAAAAACCTGGTTCCCCCATTGGAAGGCCTGGCCGCAGCTTTGTCGAATGAGTTGGTAAGGAGCTGTGTTCCAAATTACGCGAGTCCTGGAGGAAAGAGGAACCAGCTTTCCTTTAACTTTCCATTTTGAGTAAGGTAAGCCTTAGGAACCAGGGCAGCCAGCGTTGGACGGTGGGGCCATGCGATGGGGTGGGCAGGGTAGGGCTGCCTCGGTACTGCGTGCTTGGGGCAGCAGAAGGCTCAAAGCACAGTTGACTCGGGGCATTGCGGGACGTTCCAGACAGTGCCAAGCTATCCTTGAGAATTCCTCAGCCTCCTCCCACTGTTAGGCTGATTTCCAGCTCGCTGGTTGCATTTAACCTAAATCACTCTCTGCCCAGCCGATGCAGGGAGAGGAAGCCTCGGCTGCCACATGCCCGGGCAGCTTCCTCAGGGCTGCCACAGGTACCCCGTTTACATTGGGTTTCCACTGTTTTGCAAGGGGCCAGTGACCCATTAGAACTGATAGGGCACCCTTCCAGTCTTGCTCTGGGAGACCGAGGCTTAATGGACTCTGCCGCCCCCTTTTCAGCTCCGTCATGTCCTTCAGAAGGGAGCCCCACTTTATCCTATTTCAAGAGGTTCGTATTCTCCCAACATGAAAGTCTTTAGAAGGCAGTGGTTCAGTCATGTAGAAATACTGGCTGAGCGGATGGGATTAGCTGCATTTTCTATGAATGTCTTTAATTTTTTTTTTTTTTTTTAAGTAAAGTTCCTTACTTCTTACTTATTTTGGAAGCATTGGCAGTACCTGGATGTTAGTGTCTGGTTTCCAAATTTGCAGTGTGAAAACCTGCCAAACGTGAACCCCAGCTGTACCTCCCTAGCCACAGTAAAACAGCTTGTAGTCACTTGCTTTGGAAAGAAAGGCATTTATAGAGGAACAGTCTTCAAAGGTGTTCCCTCTATGCCTGAGAAAACTGTTTTCTCAGGGACACTCCTTTTAGTGGCTTCCAGCTGTTAAAATGGAATTGTAATCTGTATTAATCCCAGCTTAGGGGGAAATGACCTATATGTATTCATTGGAATATATGTGGAAACTAATCTGACCTTCAAAAATTGCTAGAAGTACTGTGTTTTAAGGCATGTTCTGAATTGAATGTGTTTAATTTTTCTGTCCAGATGATGATAAATATTTTTCCACTTAGGAAGACAGAGGGTAGACTCATTGAGGAGACACACAAACTCACCCTGGCTCTTCTACTGAGATTTCCTTTATATACATATATATGTGCATGCATGCCGGGTGTGTGTGTGTGTACATACTACACCATTGGTGCGGGTGTCAGAAGACAGCCTGATGGACTCACCCTCCTCCTCCTGTCTTTATGGGGGCTCCCAGGACTGAACTCATGCTGCCAGGTTTGTGTAGCACGTGAGCTGTCTCACTTGCCCCAAGATTAAAAAACAACAACCACCACCCACTACATTTTAAAGATTCTTCCTCTTTATTAATAGTTGCTGTACCAAGACGGATTTCAAGGTCGCAATTAGAGACACTCCTCCTTCACTGTCTGCTTTGGCCTGTCCAGGTTTTTACCTGAGTATTCCGCAGCATCCGGCACCTCCTCCTCCTGAAAGGTGGTGTTGGGAAAGCCCCAGGAAGGCTGGAGGGCTCTGTTCCCTTACTCTGTGTCTCTCCCAGGTCATGTGTCACCTGCCTGACCCCCCCTCCGCACCCCGCCTTCCCCAGCTGGACCACGGGAGTCCGCATTCCAGGCGATGTGGCTGTGGGCAGTGAATGCTGATTTTAGCTCCTTGGGTGCCTCCCTCCCTCTGCTGCTCTGGGGTGCTGATCTTTAGTCCCCTCTGTTCGGTTAGAAGTAGGGAGCAAGTGTAAGCTTTGAGGGGAACATCTACGTGGAAACATTTCTCTTGCAAGAGTGGCTCGTGCTAAGCTGTGGGGCCCTTGGGCCATACCCTGCCGCCACCTGATGGGATGTGCTAACATTTGCTTCCCTGCACAGTTCCTCAGAACATAAAACGTCGTCATGGACTGACTTTTATCTTCCGTTGACTCTCTTTGCCTCCTTCCAGGCTTGGGAAATGAAAGAGATTCTGGAGGTAGCCCTCGTCTGTTCACTTCTGTGACTTTGTGTCTCCAGGGAGGTGATCAGATGCAGAGGTCTAGGAGGGTAATCTCATTGTACGTTCTTTTCATTTTAAACTTGTAAGGCCCACCCTTTTGATTTTTATACTTATGCTGCTCTGGCGCCACCTGTATTCCCCCCCCCCCCCCATATTAGAATGCTGTGAAATTGATTTGGTAATAACTATTTAAGATGTTTCAAATCTGGGTTAATACTCATTTTGCTGCATTGCCTGCAATTTAAAAATCATCGTTAATTATAGAAGTCTTTTAAAATCTCTTGGGTAAAGGAGCAAAGTTTCTCTTTACATTTATGATTTGGTAACACAGTCAGCGTGAAGAAGAAATCACTGGCAGTTCCAGTCACAGCATCTGCCCTGATGGCAGTCACTCTGTGTGTTTGGGTTCTTCTGGCTGTTCTGTTCATAGTGACAAGCATGTATGGACGGATACCTGCTGTGTTCCAGGAGCACATTTGTTCAGCACTGGGACGATTAAAAAAAAAATGAGACATGATATCTGTTTTCAAAATTGTCTCCCTGTGGGACTATGAAATTATCAGTCCAGCCGGTGGCTGAGAAGAATGGGTGCCTCTCATGGAAGATCCTTGCTCCAGGTGCATAATAATACCAGCTACTGTGTGCCATGAGCCCTTTCAAGGAGTCGGGAGCTCTGGGGTCTCATTTGAGTGTGCCAAAGGCTCCAGTGTGGATGCAATCTATGTACAGATTTGCAGAACTGTGTAACTTCTGTGAGGAAAAGTCACACAGTCAGGTCTTCAGACGCTTTCTGGAGACTTTGATTGCCATGCCAGATCCAGCTGTGGCTGTGTTCTTATTGAGAGAGGCGGGTCCGGTCCTCCCCTCCCACACTGCCCTGCCTGAAGCCATTTGTTCCTTCAGGTATTTCCACAGTTGAAGGGCCTGATGAATGTACCTGGGAACTGCAGCTGGGTCCCTGGCCTTGCTGCATGTTGTGGCAAAGCGTACCTTGCGCAATGCGGGTGAGCGCTGAGCTGGAGATTCGGTACAGAGATCTGGCTGTCACAATCCAGTGCACAGGGTTCCCAGAACAACACCCAAAGGGGCAGGACTAGCCGGAAGTGCCAAGCTGCCATTCTGGGGCTGGGCAGGAGGAGAAGCCCGGCAGTCCCTGGAGCTGAAGGTTCCCAGGGCACCATCCGGGCATTCCCTCTGGCAGGAGAGGTAGCTTCCATTCTTCCCAGGGAACCTTCTCCTTCCTGAGCTAATAGATATTAGGAGCTGGGAGCAGGTGAGCCAGGGTTGTGTGTGGCTTTTGCCAGTTTGCTGTGTGGTTGGCCTGGGTGGGAGATGTGAGAGATGTGTATTCCTGCATTCCTTGTCGGGAAGGTAAAGCCACAAGGAATTCGGCTTTGCAGTCTTTACCTCTGTCGGTCCAGGAATCCAAAGCATGCCCAGGTATCCTGAGCCACTGATGGAGTGAGGTGTGAGTCCAAGGAAGGGGACCGAGACCTTTGGTCCGGCCAAGGACCTAGAGAACTCCTGCCAAGCTGCCTTGACTCGTGCTGATTTTTTTTCTCACAAGCCCCGAGTTCCTTTGCTGCATTGAAATAGAACTTCTGAAGTGGTCACAGCCCCCCATTGGGTCAGGCTAAAGAAGGCACTCTGTAGTGTCGTGGCGGGGTGTCCCTTTTTAGCTGTGTCTTCCCGTCTCCCACGTCCATAAGCAGCCATCATAGTCCTTTCTTGTTTGCCTTTTAATTCATGGGTCTAAGGTTTTAACATGGAAGCTCTTCCTGTCGACTGAATTTGGAATCTAACAGATGTTTCAATGCTACTTTATTTATTTATTTTTGGTTATACAGGAAGGGGAAAGAACTATTGTACTAATAATTTAAGAGGCACTTGAACTATGACCTCTCATTTAAATGTTTCCAAACCCGGGGAAGGGTGGGGTTCTCTTGGGACTCTTACTTTGAATGTGGAGAATGAGTGTGGAGTACTTGAAGAAAATGCTAGTTTCTGTTTTCCTCTCATTTAAAGATGTATATTTTTCGTATGTGTTTTGTAGTAAATAAACTAGAGCGGTGTGTGTACATAACTTATCAGTAGATTCAGGAGTACATGTCCCAGATTTTCTGGAACTAGTGTGGCGGGATCAGAGCAGTGTTCCGAGGCTCTGAGGGGACACTTCAGGAGTTGTGAGCGCTCCCGTCTGAGGATGTTACAGGAAGTGAGTTAGGGTATGACAAGGGCTTAGAACGGAGCCTGGCACACCACAAACACCTCTGCCGGCCGTGGCAGCCGCTGTAGTGAGCATGTTACTTCTGAAGGACGCTCATTACTTGATTGCTCCTTAGGGGTAAGCAGTGCTCACTCATAGACATGTAGTGAGCCAGGAGTTTTCTGTGGGGGTGCAAGTCAGACAAAGGAGGATGAGAGCAGAGAGGAGATGAACTTAGAAGTCAGGTCATGCAGTTGAACTTGCTTTCCCAATGGTGATCAGAGAGCGGTGTTGAGTTCCCGGGTAGCCAGTGGAAAAAGAGAAACACCATTGCCTGAAGTTGTATCTGTAAGATGGATGTGTATCCCGGTGTCATGTGCCTGGGGAATCAAATCACAGTGCTAGTTCTCAAAAAGAGGAGAGCGCAGGCGGAACCCCAAAGCGTTTGCATTTAAGATACTGTTCTGGGTGTTGTGTCCACATGCTGTGTGTGCTCAAGATGGATCCTGCTGCTGTGTGCAGCTAGGCCTGATCATCAGGCTAAACATGGATTCACATTGTAATCTGTCTAGCTCTCCTTGTTTTTGAGACAGGATTTCTCTGTGTAGCCTTGGCTGCCCTGGAACTAGCTCTACAGACCAGGTTGGCCTCAAACTCAGAGATCCACCTGTCTCTACCTCCTTGTGCTGGGATTAAAGGCGTGCACCACCACTGCCTGGTTCTGTCTAGCTTTCTTAATGCTCTCTCCATGGTATGACTTAGGTCCTAGTGAGCTCCTTGGCTCTGGACCTGCACTGGTTTTTCTGATTCAATTTTCAGGAAACCTCCAACATAGAAGCTGAAGTAAGGCTGAGATGGTTGAAGAGAAGCTGAGGAGGAAGCAGTCACTGGCTCCCTTGACTTAGCAAATTATTTGGTGATGGAGTAGATGGCAGTTCTTAACGAGATGACCTCCTGACAGCAAACCCGCCTGTAGCCACCGCCTCTTACGCAGCCCCTCCTCAGTGCTGAGCCCGGGCAAGCTGAGGAGGCCTTGCAGATGCATTGATCGCACAGAGCGAGGAGCTTGCGTTGGACGTGCCACTGACCCTCTCCCTAGTCTGTCTCTGTACAGTAGGGTGGGCTTCTAGCCTGGCCACCGCTGGTCACGAGCATCCTCTGTGTGTGTATGCCTTCCTAGCTCAGGAAGGTCTTTTGTGTGTGAAGGAGCAGATGGTTAAGTGTGCAGTCACTGCAGAGGAAGATAGACACCGTCCTTGGCGGTACGGGAGTTTTCAGAGGACACACTGAGAGAACAATGCACATCGAAGCTGTAGCGAGCAGCACCAGGCCCCATTTATCCCACGGTCACGCGGCACAGTCTAGCCTGACAGCCTGATGGAGTGTGTACAGAACTGTATGCCTCGTGTACAGCATCCTACACGTGGAAGAGTGGTTAAGACAAGGTGGGCGACAAGCTTCTGTCAACAGAGGCTGGCGTCTCTACCAGCTGCAGGACTGAAATGGAAGGATTGTGGGTGCTTGGAGGATTTTAGAGTATCCATTCTTTGGGGGATGTCGTGTAGAGATGTTTTTAAATTTTTATTTTCATACCATTATTTTTGTTGGTTTCTTAAGACAGGGTTTCTCTGTGTAGCCCTGGCTGTCCTGAAACTCACTCTGTAAACCAGGCTGGCCTTGAACTCAGAGATCCACTTGCCTCTGCCTCCTGAGTGCTGGGATTAAAGACATGCACCGTCACTGCCTGTCTAAAAATTTGTTTTTATTTTAAATTTATGTGTATCTGTGTGTCTCTGTGTGTGTATGCATACATATGACATACAGAGGCCAGAAAGCATCAGATCCTTTGAAAGTGAAATTACAGGCAGTTGTGAGCTGCTGGTGTGGCTGCTGGCAGCGAAACTCAGGTCGTCTGGAAGAGCAGCCAGTGTTCTCAGCTGTTGCGCCCTCTCCAGCTGTGTGAAGAAGTCTTCAGATTTAAATCTTGCCCTAGTTTTGTTGTTGGTGGTGTGTGTGTGTGTGTGTGTGTGTGTGTGTGTGTGTGTGTGTGTGTGTGTACCTGGCTATGTGTGCACATACATTCTCCAGAGCGGCTGTGCTAATAACCTAAGTAGGAATTTGTGTTGCTCTTAGCCTGGAATCTCTTGCAGTAACACGTTACTTATCATGAGATTCAGCTCCCTCTCTCCAGGAGACTGGAGCTGTCCTCTGAGGAGGTGTACTTCTTGTGTGAGGGGAGATGGAGTCACTGGCCTTCCTCTGTCCCACTGGCTTGCTTCAGGGGCTTTAGTTGTACCTGAGCTGAGCCCAGAGTCCACCACCTGGGCTTTGTGCAGTAGGACAATCCCACCAGGCTTCAGGAGCCCCTGGCCTCTGCTCTCAGTGCCCTGGTGAGGGTGGCCAGTGGACGGCCTCTCAGTCACAAGCTCCCTAGTGGCAGCGGGACACTGCTACTCTCTTCTCACCAGAGTCCCTGCTAATGAACGCTGCCCTTTTCTAGCCTCCACTAGAAGCGGCTAGTTCAGGGTTAGGGATGTAGCTCAGCAGTAGAGCACTTCTTAAGATGTGCAAGGCCCTGGGTATGATGCCCAGTACCACAAAATAAACAGCAATCAAAATGGCTACTCCAAAGGAGAATTCTTTTTCCAACCACTGCTCCTGTGGCTCAGGGCCACCTTCTCTCATCCACGTTTCTTCTTTCACTGCCATTCTTGAGGGTTTCCTCCCATCACATCCTGGATGCCATGTAGAACGCTGAAGCCTTGGCTAGGCTCTTCCAGATGTTCCCAGCTGCTTCCTGAGACCCTGAGGCTGCAAGTCTGCTGTAACAGGAAGTGGGGTGGTCTAGGTCCCTGTTCCTACTGGTTGGGATCTTAATTGGGACTGAGGTATTTATCATAAGAGCAGAGGGTACTAGAAATGGAGAATAGCATCAACTGCCCTGAGGCTTTTTAAGAACAGGTGCCACCAATAAAATAGCCAAAACAGGAACTCTGGACACACCACTCTATCTTCATTCTGGACACCACCCCTTTCATCTTTCCATCATTTAGATGTTGGGACAGCCCTGAGAACTTAACTTATTACAAGGTGTCTTAGGAAAAGCACTCAGAATTCCAAGTAGTGGACTTAAAACAATTTGTTTTATGAGACAGACTATATTTTTATGCTTTTCACTTACTAACAGAGTTGCTATTAATAATGAATTCCCATAAATAAACAATAAACTCATTAATAAGTTAAACCATTCCTGTAAGGCATTAGGTCGTCCCTGGCATAGAGCAGATCTCCAGTGAGCGGCCGCTGCTGTTGTTAATACTGCAGCAGCGTTTCCAACGGGAAGCGTCACAGTGCTTGTTATGCATACATGTAAATTGTCCATTTCACAACACAGTGAAGGCTGGCTTGATTCTAGAGAGACGGAGGCATGGTTTATTATTGCTAGAACGTGCAGGAATGTTGGAATAATAATCTTGGTTTCTTGAAAGTTCGAAACTGCCCCATACCACACTAGTTTTCACTTTGGTTAGGTGTTAAGGCCAATGGTCCCGAGCAGGAAACAGTAAGTAAGGCCAGTGAGATGCAGTGTCTGAGTGCAAGTGGAACTGAAATATTATTTGCTCTCTCATTCATTCATTCATTCATTCATTCAATAAGTAAATATTTATTGAGCACATATCATGCCTAGGATGCTGCACTGTCCAGAAATGGAGAAGGTCACCTTGAGGTGGGTGTACTACAAAGATTCCCCACACGGAACCTGTTTATAAGGAAGGGTTTATAAATAGGAAGAAACCAGAGAGCTGTCTGTCCAGGCTGCAGCAGCAAAGGCCGTTGTCGAACTGTGGCAAGGTGTCCTGCGGCCACAGCAAGGAAATCGTTCGTCTTCTAAACCTTCAGGAACATTCCAAAAACCAAACCATTCAGTCCTTTCGGTCCTGGATAAGTGACTCTGTCTGAGCTCTGTCAGTGACCAGTTGCTGATACAGTGTGCTCTTCAGAGTGTGTGGATAAAGCTGCTCCCTCCAGGGGCTGCCTCTGAGTGCACCTTGGCCAGCTTGCCCTCATTTGCCAGGATCCTGCTCAGAGAGGCCTGGGCTGCTGGGATCCAAGCTGCGCGTGCATTAGTAGACATGGCTCCTGTCCTCAAGGACACGAGCCAGCAGAGGTCAACAGCTGGGGCAGCGCGAGTGGCCGGGTGACCTGTAATTACAGGAGATGGGGTACTGCTCGGGCCACCCGAAAATCGGGAGCGTCTGCCTGTAGCAGCTATGTAGGGTGAGTACTGAGTACTGGGCTTCGCGTTCCCATGTTCCTCTGCGCTTTTGGCAGGATGTTTTTAAGTTGGGTTCCCCCCTCCACTCTCCCCCCACTCCCCCCCCCCCCATCCCCAACCTCGTGCTGGCTTGCTTTTGTAAAAGTTAAATTTTAATTCTAAAACCGGAGCAGACCTTCCCATACCGGGCCCTTCCCTGCTCCGGTCACCCAGATTTTTCCATCCTGGGTTGCCGAAGGAAAAAGGCAAGTTGATCTCTCTAGACTGTGCTGAAGAGACGTTCGAGTTCTTGGTTGAAAGGATCCGAGTCTCTTGACTTTAAATTGCATCTTTGTTTCCATATCCTGCGTCTTTTCTGCAGTAACTGTTGTTGTCTCTCTCCCAGCAAATGTTTGTTTGGATAGGGTATTTAAAGATTCAGAGGAATTTAATGAGATATGAGCAATTCATCTTGGTTAAAGGGAAGATTCATTATCTCCAAATTATATAGATTCGCTGTTAAGTTGCAGATACTTTCAGGCAGCTTTTTCATTATCTTCCTATCAGTTTTTTTTTTTCCCTTTTCCTGTAGAGTGATTTAGCAGTTTATTTCCCCTGATAAGCAACGCTCTTTTAATTTACCAAAATACATTGTATGAAACATACTTTGATAAGAATCTGTGTCGACCAGAAAACTTTCCATTGGTCCTGGGGGAGGGGTCCGAGCGTGTCTTAACTCCCGCTGTGCTTCAAAGTATTTTCAAAGTATGTTGATTTCTCATTTCAGCCACAATCACAAGTTCGTCGGAAAATGATGACCGGAGCGGCTCCAGTTTGGAATGGAGTAGGGATGGGAGCCTAAGGTTGGGGGTTCAGAAGGGACTGCTTCATGACCGGAGGGCGGATAACTGCTCCCCAGTGGCAGAAGAGGAGACCACTGGGTCAGCGGAGAACGAGCAGCCCAAGGCGGAACCCTCAGCTGGAGATGGTCCGGTCCCTTATTCTCAGAGCTCCAGCTCGCTAATAATGCCACGGCCCA
The DNA here is from genome assembly GCF_049852395.1 of Peromyscus maniculatus bairdii. NCBI lineage: Eukaryota > Metazoa > Chordata > Mammalia > Rodentia > Cricetidae > Peromyscus > Peromyscus maniculatus. The sequence continues at coordinate 37,628,393 of NC_134855.1, forward strand.
ACTCAGTTGCAGGTAAGGCCACAGCTCTCCCCCGGGGCTCATCTCTCCAAGCCTCGGGCTTCTGGGTTCCCTTTATTTACGCCCCCGAATTAATCCAGACACAAGCCAGTGGTGTGATCGGTTCCTTAGGCCTCAGTTTTCCTGTTGCACACACACACAGGGCCTTTTAGTGGTCCCTTTACTCTGAATCTCTGTGTAGGTGAGGTGGAAAAGCTTAGAAACTCTGCCCTTGGGGTGGCTTTTGTGGAGAGTGAAGCTGACGCCAGCTCAGAGGATTTGCTAATTCGACTCTGAAACTTGGTTTTATGTGGTTGAGGGCCATCTTAGCCGGGAGGTCAAATGTGTCTGTCACACTCAGCCGTCGTGGAGCTCACAGCCAAAAACGTGTGCCGTGGGAGCGAGAGCAGTGTGTCGCAGCTAGAGATAGGGCCACGTACACATGCACGGCGGCACACACAGCGGCACGGGTGGGTAGTTGGGTGGTCAGTGGCCCATCCTCCAACAAGGAATATGGAAGTTGGGGGTGGGGTGTGGAGCGCCACCCTGCGCTTTTTGAAGGCCTTTCCTGTCTACGTTTGTGCTCTTGGCTGCATTCAGAAGAGGTGCTTGTTCAGGTAGTTCTTTGTTACCAGCATAGTGCTTAGAAGTAAGTGTCCCCTACCACCGTCCTGACTCCTTGTACATCAAAGGATCTTCCTGTAATTTATGCTGTCCCTTCAGTATGTGCTAGGTCATTCTGGCTGCTGCTGAGTGGTTTCATTTTATTTTTTTATGATGGAACTCTGAAGCAGCTGGTAAATAAATAGCCTTAATGGAAAAGTTGTGAGGTACAACTCTTAATTCACTTTCAAAGGAAGCAAAGTGGCCTTGTTCCAGAAGAGGGATTTGGCCCGTCTGCTAGAGAGAAATACTAGAGAGCATTATGTGTATTGATTGATGATTCTTCCAAAAGCTCCCCTGTCTCGCACTGCTGGCCTGCCCCCGGAACGTAGTAGGAGGTACTCAAGATGCTTCAGGCTGTAGTTACGCAGTTACAGTGAATGGGTCACTTGTAGTCTCCAAGAATTTGACAGCTTTCGTGTCCTCAACAAAACAGCGCACTTACATCCAGAGTAACCCATCTTCTTTTAAAATTAGGAAACTCTTTAATACAATAGTTTTAGCGGTGTTGACCGTACTCAGCTGGGGATGATCTGTCCTGCTAGAAGCTCTTTGCGTGTCTCCGGCTGTGTGAAGGACAGTGGGTGGGAGCCGAATTCTTCCAGAGACTGCCTGGCTTACAGAGCAAAGCTGTCTGGTTTCTGCTGTACCCACCTGGTGTGTCCTGTGTGTGCCCTTGAGCTAGAACTCCTTCGGAACAGTTGGCTTTTACCTCTGGGTTTGAGCTGACTCCGTGGCTTGATGGGTTTGCTCATTTCCCTCTTGAATTGTGCTGCGAACCCAGTGCATAGTCACGTGAGGCAGGCGGCTGTCTTCTCTTGAGCTCCGGTTAACTAGTGAGGAGTCTGGTAGCTTCTCCATGGCCGCCTTCCTGCCACCAAAAGCACACCTCAGCCAAGAGAACGGCACCATGCGTCAGGGTTTGTGGGAAAGAATAATGTTCAGTTGTGTGGCCTGTATTCAGCTTTGTTTATACAGTAGATTCAAGGCAAGCTGCAGACAGGGAGCACTTAGTGTTCAGATTGAAACCAAATGTGATGGGCCATGAGGCAAAATCTTGTGGAAGTATTTGCGTGTTTTCATCCGTGTAAATACAAAGTGCTACTTGGTAGGAAGCTGGCCTGAGGGTTAAGGAGAGGCAGCTGGTCCCAGGCCTCTGTTGATAGCTGTCCACGTGGGACCTGGACCTGAGGTGAAGAGACAGAGGTAGTCCCTGAGATCACCAGCCATTCCTGTAATTCAGCCTCCTGAAGAGAAGTGTAAAGAAGAAGGAGTTCTTTAAAAAAAATTTTTAACCAAAGACTTAAAAATAAGTCAGTTATGATTAGAGATTGTAAAGGATTTTTTTTTAGAATTGGATTAATTTGAAGTGTTACCTATCACATCAAAAGGAATGACATGGACTTTTTTTTTTTCCCTTCCTTAAAGGCAGGGCTCAAAGACTTTTTTTTTTTTTTTTTTGTATCTTGGGTAGTCTAGAATTTGGCCAATTGATTTTACTATTTTTTAAAAACATTTGTGTGTTTGTGTGTGTATGGGTGTTTTGCCTGCATGTAGGTATGTGCACCGTGTGTGTGTGCCTAGTGTCCATGGAAGCCATAAAAGGGCTTTGGGATCCCCTGGAACAGGAGTTACAGACAGTTGTGAGCTGCCATGTGTGTGCTGGGATCAGATATCAAGCGCAGCGTGTGCATGCATGCATGGGTTCCCACACGCCTCGTGCACGGCTTAGTCACAGAGGTGTTAGCCGTGGGTTTGCTGCAGTGTGACATTGTTTGACCTCTGATTTTTGTCGGCCCAGGATGGTTTTTAGCATTGTAGGTGGTAGCTGTGTAGACGATGTGAGCCTGGCTCTAGATGCTCATGTCTGGGAGCCTGTGGAAGAGGACAGAATTGCATCATCACTTGGAAGGGAGTGCCTGAGCTCATAGCTGAGCAGCCGAGGCCTCGCTGTTCCTGGTCTCAGGTATCTTGGCGGCTTCAAAAATGCCCTAAGAAGCAGAGATCGTTGCAGCTGGCGCTTGCTGCCGCCATGCAGCTTAGAGCTCGGCCTAGTCATGGGTGTTTATCGTTTGAAACAGCCTTGCCTCATAGCCCCAGTCTGACAGTATTTTACGGTCCCTTGCCTCTGCCACGTGAGGTCTGGGATTCTTGCGTGTGCCCCATGCCAGCTCTTAGCTATGGTGGAAGTGGAGAATCAGCCATGTGCAGTGTGGCGTTGCTCAGGCTGCCGTGCCGCAGACTTTGGAGCCAACGCTGGTGGCTGGAAAAGCTGAAAACAGAGCCACTTGAAATCTGCCCATCTCCTGTCTCCACATGACGCTGGGGTTGTCTCTCCCCTCCAACCCCTGGTTCTTTGATGTGAATGTCTTTTACAGTCATATATTTTTTTTAGTCTTTTCAGTTGTCACAAAATTACAAAGTGAATGTCGTGCTCTGAGGGACCAGGGAGAGGGGAAACAGAAGCCTTTTGAAACTCAATGTGTCTTTGTGTTCGTTGGGACCAAAGCCCTGGCTGGCTCTGAAGTGAGTTACAGTCTGTGACTGTGATGGGGGCCCTCGGCCTGAACCACGGTGGTTGCTTTCACCGTGAGGCATGTTGGGCGAAGGAGCTAGCGTCCCAGGCCTCAGGCATGAACCAAGGATTAGGTTTCAAGTTGTGTTTCTACAGGGAGCCTGGAGGGATGGGGTGGTCTTGTAGCCACAGTACGAAGTTTCCCTCTGTGTAAGGTCTCTAGAGAAGCTTGAGGCTCTTAGTGGATTAACCTGCTGAAGGCCACTGAAAATCCTGCCTGAGGAAATTACTCCCTTTCTTCTCTTGTTTAATTTTTTTGAGACAGGGCCTCTTGTAGCCCAGGCTAACCCCAAATTGTCTGTGTAGCCGATCCTTGCTCAAACTCTTGAACCTCCGATCTCTTGTCACCTAAGGGCTAGGGTTCCTGGCATACACTACAGTATCAGCGTAGCCGAATCTTCCAAATGTGGAAGATGTACATAGCTTTTGACCACGAGCAGAACAGTTACTTGAATGTGCGCAGTATGTGATTAGGCAGTGGATGCACTCCAGTAAGATGCAGAAACAGGGTTTGCTCCCTGGGAGGGACCGTGGGTGGAGCATTTGCTTGACTGTTCTTGGAGGCTGTGTAAAAGGAGACTGGACATCTCCGAGTCAGGCTTTCAACCTTTGGTGCTTATGGAATGAAAGAGTGGAGAGTGATATTGGACTGGGTGGTTTGTGTGTCAGTTGGACACAAGCTAGAGTCATCAGAGGAGGAAGCTTCAGCTGAGGAAATGCCTCCATGAGATCCAGCTGTAAGGCATTTTCTCATTTAGTGATCAATGGGGAGGGCCCAGCCCATGGTGGGTGGTGCCATCCCTGGGCTGCTGGTCCTGGGTTCTGTAAGAAGGTTGAGCAAGTCATGAGGAGCAAGCCAGTAAGCAGGTCCCGTCCCCGTCCCCCCCCCCCCCCCCATGGCCTCTGCATCAGCTCCTGCCTCCGGGATCCTGCCCTGTTTGAGTTCCTGCCCTGACTTCCTTCAGTGATGAACAGCAATGCTGAAGTGTAAGCCAGATAAACCCTTTCCTCCCCAACTTGCCATTTGGTCATGGTGTTTCATTTCAGCAATAGAAACCCTAAAAGACAGATGTGAACTTAAAAAAAAAAAAAGAAGAAGAAGAATAGGAAGGTGAAGGGAGCTACAAAGGGTTCAGGATAGATGATGTTCCGGGTAGCTAGATGCTGGTAACAGCCCGGGAGAGTTTTTCAGAGTACTGAGTGCCCAATTTGACTTCTGTACCCTTCATCCTGGTCCTGCTAAGCACTTCCAAAGACTTACCCCATGGAATGTAACTCCTCCTATAGTTACTACTTAGGCCTACATGTGAATGACCTTTAATGCTTTTAACAGGTATCTATGTGTTGTGAACCTTTTTGTCTTGGTCAGAAATAAATGACATACATATAAACATATATTTGGGGTTTTGTTTTTGTTTTTTGAGACAAGGTTTCTTTCTGTATGTAGCCTTGCCTAGCCTGAAACTCTCTATGTAGACCAGGCTGGCCAGGAACTCATAGTGATCCACCTGCCTCTGTCTCCCAAGTACTGAAATTATAGATGTATACCATTATGCCTGGTTTCATATACATATATGTATTTTATATACATGCACACATACATAGTTGAAGATTAAGAAACTGTACTTTTACTGCCAAGAGCTAGCTTTTCCTGTCCAAGTGCTGTGGAATTGTACATGCAGAATCTGCTTATTTAATTAGGAGGGTTAGAGTTCCAAACAGCGCAGGGCTTCCTAGAGCTGCAGAGAATAGTTCATGCTACGTGTTAGCAGTGAGTACTCAAGTCCGCCATGTGATGCTGGGTATCAAGTTTGTTTGCCTTTTTGTTTTTCATTAAAAAAAATGTATAGTGAAGTTGGTTTCTTTCAAGGAATAATGGCCAATTCTGGCAACCAGGTCAACGTAACATTAAAAATGAGTAGTGTTTAATTGTTTCACTTTTTCAAGATAGAAATAATGCTGGAAACATAAACTAGCACAAATAATTATCCTGAGGTCAATTTTCTTGAAAGTTGGAGCTGAACTGCTTAGTAATTTATAGTGTACAGTAGTCTAGGTGTGGCCTTAAACTCAGTTTTACTTCCTCCTCTAGCGACAAGTTCTACCAAATTGGAAGACCTGAGTTATTTAGATGGGCAGAGAAATGCTCCTCTCCGGACGTCAATCAGGTTGCCCTGGCACAATACGGCTGGAGGTAGGACACAGGAAGTTAAAGGTATTTATCCTTGCATCCCGGGTCGCAGCGACAAGCTTGCCTACTAAACGCTGAATGTCTGATAGCCAGCCTTCAGGCTGTGTTGGAAGTGTGGTGTGAAGTGTGTTTGTGCCCTTCTTTTAAGTAGTATCTTAAAGGTCTGCTGGGATCCAGCATTAAGAACATGCGGCTTCTTCCTTAAAGCACGTGATTAAATTACTGCTAGAATGGAAAAATAATTCTGTGATAAGATAGTTGCCATCACAGCCCATCAGTATTGTTTGGTCCCTTAGGCCATATCAGCCACATCCTGTGGCTGTCCGTAATGCACAGCTGTGTTGTGGTCAGGGATCTACCTGTCCTGTGGGCAAAGCACCATGGCACCCAGATGAGGGCCGTGCCCTCGAATCTGGGAAACTGTTTGCATTTTATCTGAGCAGGGGTGGAAGAAGCCGTCTTCCATATGCCTTCAGATAAACCAGCCAGGCATGATGGGAGCGTTCACTTTGCTTCCTCTGTGTGCTTGAAAATTACTTGGAAGTGTGAAAGGGCCAGTGAGTCATTGTAACGGGAGACTTTGGGGGGCAGGACGATATAATGAGTAAAGTATTACAGACGAATTTACAGAACCAAGTTAGACATTTTGTTTCCTCTTATATTAAGTAACTGTGCTCTCCATAACCGCGTTGTCTGCTTTTTTGAAGCCCGGTTTGCCCCCTACAAGCCACAGGACATCTTGTTGAAGCCTCTGTTGTTTGAAGTGCCAAGCATCACCACCGACTCTGTGTTCGTGGGAAGGGACTGGCTCTTTCACCGGATAGAGGAAAGCTTGAGGAACACGGAACTGGCAGACAACAGAGGAGCGGTGGTCGTGGGCAACGTGGGATTCGGGAAGACGGCCATTATCTCCAAGCTGGTGGCACTGAGCTGCCATGGAAGCCGCATGAGACAGATTGCGTCCAGCAGCCCCAGTTCATCACCCAAAAGTATGGCCGTGGTTGCTACTTGTCTAGCTTATTATATTAATGGAAGACAGAGAGATGGAGGGAGCCTCTGTTTGAATAGACGGGAAGTACCAGTTTTCCTTAAGGTGTTCTAGCCGCTGCATGGGGTCTAAGGTCATAGGTTAAGTGAACTGTCTGAATACTTCCAGCCATTGTTGTGTGTTTGTGTGTGTGTGGGGGGGGGTAGCTTTTTGCTTATTTTCTTTGGGTACTTTTTTTTTTTGAGTGGGGAAGGAGAGAGAGGGTCTCCTGTCATTATAAGGTATATTAGTTACAGTCTGGACTGGTGCCAGCCTTCTTGTGTGGAACAAGATAACCTGGAACCCTTGTCGTCTTCTCTCCACAAAGGGGGTTTGCATGCATGCACTACTACAGAGGGTTTTCATCGAGAGACCTGGTGCAGTTTTGGTCTTAAAGTGCTTGGAAGAACCAAGTCTAATGTGTTTTGGTTTTGGGTTTTTTTCCCCCTTTTTTGCTGTGTATGTGTGTGTCTGTGAGTGTGAGTACACCTATTTTACCTCCCTTTATCCTATGCAGAATTCTTTTGTATCCTGTTCACCACAGCCTTTTCTTCCATGCTGGCTTTACCAAAACTAAAAAGACTAACTTAAATAGGAGACAGAACAGCTAAACACTTGATTTCTTACTCTGTGCCTACGAGAGCGTGTGGGCCAGGGCTGTCTGCATCCCAGGCGACCTTTGAGCTTGAGGTCCTCTTGCCTCGGCCTCTACCCCAAGATACAGACACACACCACCATGCCTGGCTTCCCTGACTGTTTCATGGCAGTGAACCTGTTAACAAAGATCATGTCTTGAAATGGGAACAACTTTTGTTTTGTTTTTCTGTGTAGCCCTGGCCATCCTGGAACTCACTCTGTAGACCAGGCTGGCCTCAAACTCAGAGATTTGCCTGTTTCTGCCTCCCAGATGCTGGGGTTAAAGGCATGCACCACCACTGCCCTGCAGCTTTTTTTTTTTTTTTTAACCAGAGGAAATATGATTAGGAATGCAGCCCTCCAGGGCAGGAGATAGCATGGGAGCTGGCGCGCTCATTTGAGACCTCTCATTTCCAGTCATGTCTGCTCATTACTATTCAAGTTGGTCTGGGACTGATTCAGAAGCGTACTCCACACTCGTGATGCCACATGCTTATGTTGCATCTGGGTGGCTCTCTCCGCAGCATCAGATCCCACCCAGGACCTCCCTGTCACTCCATTACTTTCGCCAAGTTCTTCCACAAGTGCTCTCAGTGTGGCCAAACCACCTGCCGGGCCTGGGACTGCTGAAAGCCAGAGACCAAGAGAGGACGCAGTGAAATCCCTCGCTTCTAAGGTAACCTGCTCTTGTTTCAGAGAGTCTTCCAGATAGAGAGTTTGGCATTGAAAAATGAGTTTGAGAGGGGAATTTAAAACAGAAACAACTGTTTGTAGGCTTGGAGCTGGAGTGGAGGAGTGTAGCTTTTGATAAAGTATGATTAAGTACTCCAAATACGAGGTTTTAATGCAAATAAATCCCAAAGACAACAGCAGTGGATTTATATCCATCTGAACCAAGTTCAAAGAGTTCCTTGAGGCAGCAGAAGTCATGTGTACTCAGCCCACATCCATCCTGACAAGCATACACCCTTTCATTCGCTGTGTGAGCGGAGATGAGAAAGAAGCTCTTAACTCGGCCCAGACTGCTTCTGCCTGGGCCCTGTTGCCCGAGGCCTGTGCGTCTCTGCATCCTTCAGTCGGAGCTTCTGAGGAGGTTGTAAAAGGACTTTGGCTGACTTTTTTTCTCTCTAAACACTTGATCGTCAAGGGCTTTCTGAACTCTTCCCTCTGCCCTGGGTCTAACACTGGCTCCTAGGCCACCTTCCTGCATGCAGGCAGTCACATTTCCTGCCTTGATGGGCCGCTTCCGTCTCCTTGGGCAGCAGTGGAGGGAGGTGACGAAGCCAGAAAGCCATCAGAGATGGCAGTGATGAGGCCTACCTCGAGAGGACACCCTGTGAGGTGGTACAGATGGACTCCCACGCTCACTGCCCCCCACCCGGCCCTGAGAAGGCGGCTGCTTCTGGCACAGTGAACCCACATATGACCACTGATTCAGAGCAGCCCTCTAGCCTTGGAGAGATGATCTGAGACGAAGGACAGCAGTCTCAAAGCTGCCTTTACTATGGTGGGGTTTCAAGCATTCTAATTGTGGCCCACAGTAAGAGACATACTGTAATGTGCACACACACGGGTCACAAGAGCAAAGGTGTTACTGAACTCTGTTAGCATATGTCCTAAAGCATGTCCTGTGGTTTAAATTAACTTTATTCAAATTTTAAAAACTACCCGTGGTTCCAGATGGATTTCATGGCCTGCTCTGGGTTACCAAGATGCTTTGGTGAAACATTGTGCAAGACTCTGGTATTGGCTGTCTTGCTAATGGTTTGCACAGGTTTGGGGGGGGGGGGGTCCTCATGTAGGTTCGCGCTAATGTGTGTTTGTGTAGGAGTTGAAAGGCAGTGAGCTTCAGCCTAAGGGCTCATGATAGATTTCATCTAAATTGGAAGTCATGGCTGTTCTGTGTCGCCCTAAGAAAAGCTGCATTGTATGTACTCTTGCCTCTTGCCAAGTCTGCCGTCGTGGGATCCCGTGCACGGTCTTGAACTGTATTGTCATCTTGACACGGTTTACCCCGCATCCACGGAGCCAGTGGTCTGTGGCCTCCTACTGGAGGAACTGCGGGACCATGTAGCATGGTGGGGACTCAGACCCCTCCAGAAAGCCCAGTGCACTGTACACCTTCCTCACCGCACACACGCATGCTTGCTTTCATCCTCCTTTGCAAAGTGGTGTGGTTTTCACTTTTGTAAAGCATCCCTCTTGTTCCCAAGGGCTCTGTCACTGGCGCTTTGGGCTGATGTGGAGGAGGTATCTCACAGACAGCCTGCTTCTGCGACTCTGCCCTAAGGAAGGGAACCCCTCAGCCTGGCAGGCTGTAGGCAGCTCTTCCCTGTCTCCCCTTGCACCCCTTCACATGATAAGCAGATCGCCGGTAACTTCTTGGCTGGCTGTTTTGCATGTCTCCGTAGCATCCCATGAAGAAGTGAGGATGTGGGGAGGGGGCGAGAGCCATCCCTGCCAGGAGGGAGACGCCGCTGTGACTTTGCAGCTTGGGTTCACAGCCACCAACTTGATCCTGTGCTTTTTGGATGAGCCAAGGGTCCCCCCCCCCCCCCCCCCCGAGGTGCTACTGATCTAGAGAACAGAAATGCGGCGCAGATGGCGGTGTTGGGAACAGGGCTTGCTTGGAGGTGCTCTAAGCCAGACCAGGAGGCGTTAGGTTTTACAAATGCCTTTTGCTAATCCACATTCAATACAGAGAACAGTTGTGCTGATTTTTGTGTTAATCAAGGTGGATTTGTGGCTGCAGTTAATGGTCTGCTGAGAACTTAGCAAATCACGCCAGTGAAGAACAGGAATAAATATTAAGCTAGTTGGTGAACCCCGTCTCGGGGAACAGACGCACAGTGTCTTATCTCGGGGGAAACGTCAGAGTTCTGTTCTTGATAGAAGTCCTGGGAGGGGAGCTGTGGCGGGGGTGGGATGATGCTGATGTCTCTGCTTCTCCGTAGGTGGTGGCCTATCATTATTGCCAGGCTGACAACACGTACACGTGCCTGGTGCCCGAGTTTGTGCACAGCGTTGCAGCCCTGCTGTGCCGGTCCCACCAGCTGGCCGCCTACAGAGACCTTCTGATCAAGGAGCCCCAGCTGCAGAGCATGCTGAGCCTCCGCTCGTGTGTGCAGGACCCCGTGGCTGCCTTCAAGAGGGGCGTGCTGGAGCCACTTACCAGCCTAAGAAACGGTACCTACCGGAAGTCCCGGGGCTGCTTCCCAGTACAGACTGATGCCCAAGTGGTCCTCAGAAGAGGGAGGTCAGCTTAGTCCTGGGGTGGCGGGGAGAGGATATCGGTGAGTCAGTACACATCGGGGGCCACCACGTATCTCCTCCGTGGTATTGTCCCCGATGGGATGTCTCTGATGTGGAAGACATTGACACCTGAGCAGTTCTAAGGAAGCCATGTAATGGAGGAAAGAGGAGGCTTTCTGCCCTTCAGAGGTGTGACACTTGGTCCATGAAATGAGCCAAGGGTAGACAGATAACAAAGCCAAAGAGAGCTTGTTAATGCCTGCAGTGCGTGGACGTGGATGGTAACTGAGAGCGGGGCTTTAAAACTCCCCCTCCCGAAGGGTCTTCCACAAAGAGCAGTGACTTTTAGGAGTGGTAAGAAGTCAAAACAGAACAGGAAACAGCTTGGGCTTTCAGAGGCCGGAAGCTAGGAAGATAAATATATGGGACGATTAATGCTAATTACAAGTAGTTAGTAAGCTTTGAAACCTAGACTTGTCCAGTTCTCCAGCCGCTGGGATACTGCACTCTTCCCTTTTCCTGGTAGGAAGTTGTCTCCCGTCTGTAAGCTAAAAGGCCGGGCAGGGGGCTGTCTGAACTTACGTCTTCATTGTTGACCCTCACAGCCCTTCACATTTCCAGGAGGCACATTCTGGTTAATAACTGTAATCTATGTAGGTGATGCACACACTAAAGACTAGGTGACACACTCCCAGGCAGCAGGGGAACCAGCAGATGGTTGAGAATCCTCTAGCATGTTCTCCTTTCTTCCCCCCAGCCCCTGCTCAGATGAATTAAAATCTAAATCTAATACTGTTTCTAGGCATTTCCATTTGTTTCTTCCTTTACCCCCTTGCCCCTGAATAGTCTCTAGGTGGGCGTACCAATGACATTGGTCTTTAAGGTTTCCATCCTCTGCCCCCTCCTTTCCTGGTCACCCATCTACAAAGTGTCTTCTGCTAGAAGATGCTAGAAAGGGGGCCTGAGATGGTGGTGTCATGCTTGCTCTGTGCTCCGAGCAGAAGGCTGTCCCAGCTGTGTGCAGGACCCACTCGGGGCATCTGTAAAGCTGGGCTGTCACCACTGAGTGATTCGGGCCAGATGGCCCCTGGTGGCAGTGTGGGGAGGGCTGGGCCCTCATTCCTGAGGAAGTCCACTGAGGAAGTCCAGTCGAGGGCCTGGTGTCTGCTCCGGGTTTAGGCTCTAGGTACGTCAGTTCTCTTGGCTGCAAGCTACTCAGGTGATGGTGACTTACGCAGAACTAGCTGTTACATGTGTATGATTGAGATTCCGCTAATGTCTGTAATGCAATATGTTTCCAAAAACTGTTTTGTAAGACTTTGGTTTTCTTTTGGCTCAGTCCTCTGTTTTTTCATTACAAATTTAATAGACAATATGCTTCTTTGAAAACATGTCTTCTGCCATATGTAAACCTTTGTAGGTTTTGCTAACACTTTGGGCTGTGTGTTAAAATGCACTGGGTGGTGCCATGTTATAGAAATGTATAATTTCTTAATTTGGAAAAATTAATTTCATCTTTTAGAGCAGAAAATTCCAGAAGAGGAGTACATCATTTTGATCGATGGCTTGAATGAAGCGGAGTTTCATAAGCCTGATTACGGAGATACGCTGTCTTCATTTATTACGAAAATTATTCCTAAATTCCCCACCTGGCTGAAGTTGATCGTGACTGTGAGAGCAAATTTTCAGGTGACAAAAGATTTCTCCCCTCTCTTTCCAAGTTCCCACATCCCAAGTGATCCCGGCCTAGTGTTATAGCCCATTTACCTACTGAGTTGAAAACCATGTCAAGACTTCAGAGAGTCCCGTAAGAACAAGGATTCTCAGGGGTCAGCTAAGAATCCTATCAGCAGTGAGTTGTCCCTGTCCTGAAACGCCCATGTCTAAGCCTGGCTCACCATAGTGGGGTGTGTACTGGCTGAGGTCCCCGGCCACGTGATGTACTGGACTTTAAAAGTGTTTCCTGGCCTTTGTGGCGGCTCATTGTGGGTATGCTTTGTTTTAGTTTGTAGATCTGGGTGATCATGCTAATTTTCTTTCTCATTAAAGCTGAAATTAAACCTATATTTAAATGGCATGCTTAATTGTATGCACCTTTGAGCCGTACATTTTCAGTCATGTTTCCCTGAGTAGGCATAATTGGGCAGCTAGGCTAAAACTGGACCTGGGTCCTGTGTTCCTTTGCTGGCCGAGTGCGGAGGCTTGGTTAACTTCCATGCAGAGTGGAAAAACTGTCCTCTACCTTCTTCTTGTAGTTACTTCATTTAAAGCACATGCTTCAGAAGTAATAGTGAGAAGTTAGAATTTTTCTTCTCTCTGCTCTTGGGGTTAGGGCTATGCTTCCGTTTGAAATGAGAGAGCGGGAAAATTAATGACACCATGCAGTTAGGATTCATCCAACAGTTCACTCGGGGGCTGGAGAGATGGCTTGGTGATTAAGAGCACGGGCTAATCTTTTCAGAAGACACAGGTTTGACTCCCAGCACCCGCATGGTGGCCCACAGCTCTCCTGACTAATTCCAGGCATCCAACACCCTTGCCGTAGGTACTGGGGACATGCAGACAAAACACTCACGTTTATAAAATAATTTTTTGAAAGAATATCTACTTAAAATCCTTTAAAAATGAGAACATGCCATACTGGGAGAGGCAATGGTTTTTGTTGTGCATTGTCCGGGGACACAGGTGGGACCGGAAGTGTCATGTTTCCTGGTGGGGTTACAGAGCCCTGGTATCTGATGCCAAGAGGGTACCTCTTATCCCAGAGTCTGGCTGTGTTCATAGACATGCAGTGTGGTTTGTGTTTACCCTTGTTTTAGAGCCAGCCGCTCGGGGATTATGGGTATTGGGTCACCCGCGGGGTCTCGCCGCCCTGCTGCCCCCCTGTTGGAGTGGCCTGATTGCTGCTGTCTACTTGGGCCCCTCTCTCTGCTCCTTTGGCTCAGAGTCCTCGATGAGGGCTTTGGGAAAGCCTTTGCCGATCCTATCTCGCATCAGGATTTCTTTCACATAAGCTTTTTTATCTGTACCTTATCCTATTACATGTTTTAATACAAAACAACGAGTCCCTCTAATCCACGAAAATCCTCCTTGAAAGAGAACGAGCGAACCTGGTTTAAAGCGGGAAAAAGGAAGCTCTGTGAGGTGACACTGTGGGCTTTTGTTTTCTCCCAGGAAATCATCAGCGCACTGCCCTTTGTCAGGCTTTCCTTAGATGACTTTCCGGACAACAAAGACATTCACAGCGACCTGCACGCCTATGTCCAGCACAGGGTCCAGAGCAGCCAGGACATCCTCAGCAACATCTCCCTGAATGGCAAGGCCGACGCCGCCCTCATCGGCAAAGTCAGCAGCCACCTGGTGCTGCGCAGCCTCGGTTCCTACTTGTACCTCAAGCTCACGCTGGACCTCTTCCAGCGGGGACACCTGGTCATCAAGAGCGCCAGCTACAAGGTGGTGCCCGTGTCTCTCTCCGAGCTCTACCTGCTTCAGTGCAACATGAAGTTCATGACCCAGTCCGCCTTCGACAGGGCCCTCCCCATTTTGAACGTGGCCCTGGCGTCCCTCCACCCCATGACGGATGAGCAGATATTCCAGGCGATCAATGCCGGCCACATCCAAGGCGAGCAGGGCTGGGAGGACTTCCAGCAGAGGATGGAGGCCCTCTCCTGCTTCCTCATTAAGAGGAGAGACAAAACACGGATGTTCTGCCACCCGTCCTTCCGGGAGTGGCTGGTGTGGAGAGCGGATGGCGAGAGCACAGCCTTCCTGTGTGAGCCCAGGTACGGGAGGCGCTGCCGTTGGCGCCCAGAGGAATTGGAGTACCGAGTACCGTGCGGTTTTGCTGTTTGCGTCCCCGTTTTGGTCAGGAGAGAGTGAAAAAAAAATTTCATACCTTTTTACAAAAGCTTCCCTCCTTTGGTTGCTGGGTTTCTAGTGTATCTGGGTGCAGGGGAAGCTGAGCGGTGCCAGGGTGGCATTTCCTAGCTGCTAAGTGTGACTCCACCCACCGGCATGGCAGGTCATACACGGGAAGTGTGTCTCTGCTTTAGGGAACAGCGAGCTCATGGAGAATGTTTGCCCGTGGCCGGGGTCCGTCCTGGATCCTTTGCCATTGTCTGACCACCCTTGGCTCTATAGTACCTCATCCCAGGGAGCACAAGTGTGGGGGACAGAGGGTGCCCTATAATCCAACTTAGCTGTCCCCTACAGACAAGGCCAGCGCGGGATGCAGTTCTTGCAGAACTCAAACCACGGGAGGCTGGGGAGACAAGCTTGCCTGCCTGCCTGCCTGCCCTCCTGCCCTCCTGCCCTCCTGCCTGCCTGCCCGCCCGCCCGCCCGCCCGCCCGCCCGCCTGCCCGCCTGCCCGCCTGCCTGCCTGCCTGCCTGCCTGCCCTCCTGCCTGCTCTCCTGCCTGCCTACCTCTGCCTGCCTGCTTACCAGCCATCACCTAGTGCAAAACAGGCTGAGAGGTCAGGAACGGAAGACTCCAAGGGCCTTTGGACACGGCCACTCTCAAGCCCTCTTTCTGTCCAGCATTTCTGTCTTTGCATTCTTGGGCAGCTGTTCTCTGAGTCAGGATCGCCTCCTACTCTAGTGACAGGCTGGCAAGCTGCTGGATTGTCTCCTCAGAGCTACTGGGCACTGGGTTGGATGCCTGGGCCTCGAAATGAAGAGGCCAGCGAGTACCTTGGAGTCACATAACCACAACCCTCCTGGTGTATGCCGATAGGTCTAGTGCTGCTCAGTGCTATGGCTGTTTTCTTAGGTGATGCTGGACTCAGGTTTTACTCTCTTTCAAACCTGGTTTAGGACCCCAGGTTGGCTACCAAAACCAAGTTACCAGAGTGTGCTGTGACATCGCTCACCAAGTTAGGGATTTTCAGGGAAAGCACATTTTTTGAGGAAGATCAGATGCAGTTGACTTTGTAGAGACAGAGGCGCATCAGGAGACTCACGGGATGTAGACTGCTGGTGTCAGAGGAGGGAGTAGCTGGGCTGTGGTCATTGTTGACCCTTGCTGCATTTTGAACCGTGGCAGTCCAGCACAGGGCAGAGCCGAGTATGGCAGCTGCTGCAGGAACAGAAACCACAGGCAGACAGCGGTCACCGGGACCTGAGGCTGGCAACCAACCCCTTGTCAGAGGCGTTTGCAAATCCTTTCCCGTTTTGTAGGCTGTCCCTGCACCATTGTGGTTAAATCCACCTTACTTGCCTTGCTTTTGTTTCCGGTGCGTCCGAGGTCGTCTTCAGGACAGTCCTGTCCATGCTAACGGCTTGAAGTATTTCCTATTTTCCTTCTAGCCCATACTTCTTAGTCTTATGTTTAAGTCTTTACTTTTGAGCCATTGTTTTAAGTGGTGAGAGATCTGTTCAGTTTTACTCTCCTGCTTAACTGAAAAGAGTCCTTTCCTTGGGGCATGTTAGTATGACCTTTGTTGAAAATCAGTTGGGTGTAAGAAGGTGAATTCACTTCCAGAGTCTCTGTTGTGTTCTAGAGTGTGTGGTTGTACGCCATTACCACGATGTTCTGATACCTAGCGTACATTTTGGTAGGAAATTTTGAAGTCAAGGACTGTCCTGCCTTTTGCTTTGTTCTTTTTGTTCTTGTGTTTTCTGTTTTTATTTTCATTTTGCAAAGAAACCTCGAAGGTTGTGGTTAACACTTCTCAAAGGAGAGATACAACTTGAAATCTCTGTGTGATGCTAGACTCCCCCAGCCATAGCCTGGATTCATCGGCTCGTTAACCTTTCACAAGGACTCACGATCTAGAACCATCTCTGCTATTTTCTCCATGTGATTGGCCTGAGGAACAAAGGGATACAGGATGCTATCAGAAGAAGACACTCCTGTAGACAGGGGAGCCTCAGAAACAGCACAGGGCACACACGCATGCACGCACGCACGCACATACGTGCTGGTGGAAAGCAATCTATTTGCCTGGAGCTCTTGTGGTGTGGAGGACTGGGAGGAGCCAGCAGAGGAATATGCTAGAGATGGCCTCTTTGTGCCATCTCTGGAGGATAGAGTGTCTGTGGGCAGAGTGGGGGGGCAGAGAGTATGGTGGCTACTGTGCCAGCTGAGGGAGAAGGGGGTAGACAGGTGTGAGCAATGGATCAGGTCTTCTCAGATCCGAGATGGCTTTGATTTCGAACAATTTGAGCCTGTGGGGAACCTCTCTCCAGGGGGGCAGATCTTGTGTGGCCACTGGAGAAGTTAGTAGTTGAAGATTGAACATCACTAATGGCGGCTGTGGTGTGACTTGGTGAGGGTGCTTGACACGGAGAGAGAGAAGCATTCTGGGCTTCTGGAGGTGGAGGAGAGTTGCAGGGAAGGTTAGCGTTCCCAGCAGAGGTTAAGGGAAGTGAGGATTTGGAGGAGCCTATTAGAACAGAATTCTGCATCCTTGGAGATGCCTTCCACTGGGTTGCAAGGAGGCACAGAGCAGTTTGGTTTTAGTAATGCAGGAAACTGAGGTCTTGTTGGGAACACCACTGAGACAGTGTAATCCACGGGGAAGGGGAACCGGAATGCAAAGTCAGATTGTTTCTTTAGGGCTGCTTCCCACCTCCTTCCACAGTATCTCTTCTTTGCTTTTCTGGCTGAATTTCATTACAGTTATATGTGTCTCCTCCAGTTGCTGAGAGCTCCTGAAGGGAGGTACACAGTATTGTTCTCCCCAAGTTGAAGCTCTTGAGTCTGGTAGAATGTCCACTCAATTACTAGCCATTAGGTCTTGGGCAAATCAGGCCACTGCCTCGCGTAAACAGATAGGGCGTTATAACGCAAGTGACTCACAAGGTCATGTGGGTAAAGGAAATAGCTCAGTTCTGTTTCCGGATCTAAAGTGGAGCCCATGGAGCGTGAACGACTGGGGAAGGCCAGCCATAGGAGGGTAGCATGGGGGTGCACAGAAACAGAATGAGTGACCAGACTGCAGACAGGTGGGAAGCCATGGGCTTTGCTGAGAGCCCCGAAAACCCTTGGGCTGGCCACTGAAGTCTGCCCTTGTAGCCACACCGGGGCCATCTGTAACTGTGTAATTTACAAGTTTTAGCATACATTGATTATACAGAGTATTGGTTTCATTGTATGCTTTCTTACGTGCATTTAACACATTTTGATCATAGGCAGCCCTCCCACTACCCAGTCTCACCCTCCCTTTCCCCCTTCTGCCTCTGTTTTCTTCTAGACTCCACATGTGACAGAAAATATAACACACTTGTCCTTCTGAGTCAGGCTTATTTCACTTAACACAGTGAGCTCCAGTTCCATCCGCTTCCCTATAGATTACATGATTTCATTCTCCTCTGTGGCTGGGCACTGCTCCACTGTATATATTGCCCACCATGCATCTTCGTTCTTGAGTTAGCTAGCAGCTTATATAGGCTGATGCCATAACTTAGCTATTATGAAAGGCGTGGTGGTAAATGCATGTTTATCCATTGTATGCTGACTTTGATTCCCAAAGGTACACACAGAGGAGTGATTGTGTTTTTTAGAGGAACATACTGCTTTCCTTCTCCTCAAAAGTGTGTAAGGGTTCTTCTCTTGGCCAGCATTTATTTTATTATTGCTGTTTTGTTTGAGACAGGGTCTCGTCTATCCTAGGTCAGCAGCAGGCCTTGAATGCATTATACACCAAGAATACCCTTGATTTCAGATCCCCCTTAACCATCTAAGTACCAGGATTACAGATGTGCAATGCTCCACCCCTTCTGCATTGCTGGGGATTGAACCCGGGATTTTCATGCATCCTAGGCAAGCATTATCCCAAGCAAGCCTTATTATCAGCTGTGTTTCCTTGATGTTAGCTGTTTTAACTGACATGAGATAGAGTCTCGGTATATTTTTATTTGAATTTCTCTAGTGGCTAAAAAATGAACCTGTTTTTGAAACTGTTTGGCTGCTTATACTTCTTTTGAGAAGTGTGCATTCACACTTCTCAACCCAATCAGCATTTGCTGATTGGAATCCTTGTTCTTTTGCAGTGAGCGTTTTTTGAGATCTTGATTTGTTCTGGATGTTAATTTTCTCTTGGATGAGTAGCTGGCCGAGATCCTGTGCTGCGGGCTGTCTGTTCCCACTGTGGACTATTTCCTTCACAGCACCGACTCTTTTCCGCCCAGTCCTGTTTGTGACTGCCTGTTGCTGTTTCCTGAGACAGTGGACTCTGATTCAGAGAGTCATTGCCTGTGTCTGTCTCTTGAAGTGTTTTTCTTAGTAGTTTCACATGTCAGATCTTACGTTGGTCTCTGGTCCATTTTCATTAACTTTCGTGCGGGGGTCAGAGATGCACCTATGTTCTCATTTCTTAACATGTGGATGTTTTCCCATCATCGTTTGCTAAAGAATCTGCCTTTTCTTGAGCATGTATTTTGGGTACCTTGTGGAAAATCAGGTGGCTGTAGTCACAAGTGTTTATTTCTAGGGCCTCTGTAGACCAGGCTGGCCTCGAACTCACAGAGATCCGCCTGCCTCTGCCTCCCGAGTGCTGGGATTAAAGGTGTGCGCCACCACCGCCTGGCAAGTAGTTGGTATTTTTATTCCACTGTCTGTCATCGTGGTTTTTGTTACTATGGTTCTCTAATGTATTTTCCAATCCCATATTGTGCCTGCAGTGTTGCTCTTTTTACTCAGGATTGCATTGGGATCTCCCAGCTCTCTGCACTTCCACAGGAACTTTCTCTAGTAGTGTCAGGATGTCATTGGTGTTGGTAGGGATTAACTCTATAGATGACTTTCCATAATCTGGCCATTTAAACAGTGGTATATTATTGCCCATCTAAGAACCTAGGAGATCCCATTTTCTAGTGGCTTCAGTTTCTTCAGTGGTTTTTAATTTTCACTGCAGAGGTCTCTCACCTCCTTACCATGAATGGATTTCTTTCTCAGAAAGTTTGTTACCAGTGTTTAGAAACCTGCTGATTTTGCAGCCTCTTACAAACTGGGTGTGGACACACGCCTTTACCCTGTACTCAGGAGGCAAAGGCAGGCAGGTCTGTGTGAGTCTGAAGCGCGTGGGTTCCACCTAGTCTTCTAGGCTCTGCTCCTCAAGAGCTATTGCTATGCGGGGCCTGGCTTTTCTCCCCTTCCCCTTGTAAGGCCAGGCCTGTCTTTTGCCAGTTGTGCCCCAGAATGATGATGGGGATGGGGTGGGGGCTGAGGGCAGTGAGGATTATGTACCACCAGTCCTCATGTTCGTCCATCCAGTAAGCACTTGCTTGTGTACTTACCATTAGGCACCGTGTTAGGCATTGTGACTACAGCTGTGACTTAGTCAAGACCCTTGGTGTCGTGAAGTTTGCGTTTTTTGTGACAAGCTTGACCAAAACTCCAGGTGATGGGGGAGTGGTGGTGATGAGCAGGCAGTGGTGGTTCTGGAGATCCAGGCACCAAGGTGCTCACTCTACAGAGATAGGGAACCCCAGGAAAAACCTTACAAATGACTGCAGAATAAACATCAATTGCCGTCTTTGTAAATAGCGGGCAGCATGAATGTTCCATGTACTCATGCTGATGCCCACGGATGACAGTTCAGAGACAGTGTGGTGTCCTCATCTGAGGGCCTGTGGTGTGATGGGATTTTGTCATGAGCCTTTGGATTTCTTGCCCTAGGAATGGACACGCTCTGCTGGCGTTCATGTTCTCTCGACAGGAAAGCAAGCTGAACCGCCAGCAGACCATGGAGCTTGGCCACCACATCCTGAAGGCACACATTTTCAAGGTGAGGTGTGAGTGAATTCTGTGGCCTGAAGATTTTAGGCAGGCCTGTGGGCCCTTCGTTCATTCCCTGGTGTGTCATTACTAATCGAAGAACTTGAGTTCCATGGCCTGTATCATTTCATACCGCCTGGTTCTCTGACCCTGCTTGCTTCCCAAAGGGAAGTTTGCTGTGTACCTCTTCCCCCTGGATTTCCTGTCTAGTCAGGTCTGTCTAGAGCCGTGATCAGGTCTGAAGTTTTGTTTCCTTGCTAAGTACCAAGATCCAGTGGTGAGAATATTCTCTATGGGGAGACACAGCACTGAGCTTGCCTCTTCTTATAATGCCACCAGCGCCAAGCCATGGTGGCACACGCCTTTAATCCCAGCACTTGGGAGGCAGAGCCAGGCGGATCTCTGTGAGTTCGAGGCCAGCCTGGACTACAGAGTGAGTTCCAGGAAAGGCACAAAGCTACACAGAGAAACCTGGTCTCGGAAAACCAAAACAAAATAAATAAATAATGCCACCAGCCTTTACTGCCTAGACCCCTTTATTCATTAGGAGTCATGGATCCTTTATCACTTACTATCTTCTGATCTCCTTCTGCAGAAGGAAGCTTGCTCCGAGTCTCTCTCTCTCTCTCTCTGCTGTGCATATCGTTCACAGGGCCCTGAGCTGTGCTCCCCGGCCAAGGGGTTCTTTTGTATAAGACACTGCACAGCACACCTCTGTTGGGCAGACTCTCTTTCAAACTGATGGGCAGCTGGGAGGAGGCACTCACAGGCGTCTCTTTGGTTCTTTCCAGGGCCTCAGTAAGAAGACTGGCGTCTCGTCAAGCCATCTGCAGGCTCTGTGGATCGGCTACAGCACGGAGGGGCTGTCTGCTGCCCTGGCCTCTCTCAGGAATCTCTATACTCCCAATGTGAAGGTGAGCCGCTTTCTGCAGGGGAGCCTGGCCATTTCCTCCTCTACCAGTCCTGCCAGCTGAGGCTCCAGGGAGGGCAGGGGAGCTCCTGGTGATGTCTCCCCCACATACATGCTCATCACAGCCTTCTCCCTAGAGGGAGATAGGGTAGATGGAGCCACTGTGTTGGCACACAGTGACCATTTCAGAGAGGATGTGGTCAGGAGGTGGTTCACAAAGGGAAGCAAAGGTCAGAGAGCTTGGCAGGGAAACTGAATCTTGAGTGTCCCGAACTACTGTAGCAACCCAGCTCTTCATGGGTCGTACAAAACTAAGCATTGGATGACACAAAACAGTGGGCCACAGGAAGCTGCCTGCAGGTTTCAGGGACGCACACCCTTCTGGCAATGGGAAGAGTAGTAGGTTGGGTGTACACTGAGCTGAGAACGTTTTTGCTCTGTGGTCAGTGGCTTTCCCATCATGCTGTTCTTGCTGTAATTTTGCAGATAGATTTTCCTCCCCCATGTGCAGATTCTATAACACAGTCTTAGAATCAAAATCATGCCTTAGTCCGGCTCTCTGGTTAAGGCCACACAGAAGAGTCCAGCCCCAGGTCCTGACATGTCTTGCTGCTCAGACTCCGGGGTTCCTTCCCAGTGGACTGAGTCTTCACTCTGAGTCACTACGAAGTGATAATTGCACCTGCGCCATCTTAGTAAAGCCAAAGGAAACCCAACCTGGCCGTCGGTGAAAGAGGAAGCAAGGCCTGACTCAGTTTTCAGGCACCTGGCATCCCCTTCACCTCAGAAATGGAGACGTGGGGAGCACTCCCGGGCCCTTTAGTACCTGGTCTCCCCACCTCCCTCACTGTACCCTCAGACTACTTCCCTTGGCCGTGGCTCTGGAGTCCGCACTGTGGAGCCTTCCCATTGGTTCGAGGGGCTCTGCCTTCTTCCTTCCTGTCCCTGTTGAAGAATGAGGTTATCCCATGCCGAGGACTGTGGGTGTCAGGGAGGATCTAGCTGTGGCTGAGCCTGTGGAGATGACCAGGGCCCTGCTGGCCAGTGTAGGACCTTGGTGTAGAGCAGAGTGTGGATACAGACAGTGTTTGCAACGATGAAAAATGCCACCTGTGTCCCAGTGACATCCTCACTCCCCGCTGTAGGTCTTCGGCTTGACTCACCCCTTTCTGGGGACCTTCACACTGAAGTAGAATCATGCTGCTGGGGACCCCCTGCGGACCCCTCTCCCCCTAGCTTTCAGTGCTTTTGTCCTGACTGAGCCTTGCATGCAGGTTTTCACAAGTGGGTGGGCAGGAAGCCGGTTCTGTAATGCAGGGGAAGCAGTCCATACTGCTGTCCCTTGTCCCAGGTAACGCTGGCTTTCCAGATGGAGTTTTTCCAAAAGTGGATAGCTCTAAATTTAGCTGTCACAGAAAGATCGCTGTGTTGTGAATTTTTTTCCACTTAGAGTTTATAAAAATTTGAGTTTAGGTTACTATCACATTGGTCATCTTTCTGACTGTAGCATCACAGCTTTTGACTTCTCCATAGAATTAATAAATTATAAAAGAAGAAAAGGAGGAGTCAGCTGGCAGTATCTGTTCACGCTACTTTAACAAATGTATGGGCATAGATATTAACTGCAATAGGCTGTAAGTGTGGCGAGGAATGAATGGTAAATGTCAAACTCTCCTGAACGTGGGTTTTAAAGACAGCAGATTGCGAGGCTTCGCTCTCCAGGCTATCTATCCGCCTTCCTCTTAAGGTACTGGCGAGTTGGCTTTGTTCGTTTGGACTTTGTTTTCTAAAATTCCCATGGTACCTACCTCTGTACCATCCCCAAATTCATGTAACTTGTCTCTGGAATCTTAAGTCCTTCCATTATCTTCCTGTTTTGTCTTTGATGAGGGAGAACAGGGTTTTCACAGAATATTGAACAAATTACAGTAATTTAAAATTATGCATGCAATTAAGGAACTGTTTTTAGAGAGTATTAACTGTTGTCATACAGGAATGAATGTCATTTTGAAAATAATTGCAGTTTGCCACTTTGGCAAATTCAAATGACTTGCTCTGAAAGGAGCGCTTGGTAATTTTGGGAGTGTGCTGCTGATTGCTAGCCCTGTGGCCTCCGTTACTGGGCCGGGGTCATGCCAGCCTGTCCCCGCATGGCCCACTGCGGTCCTGCCCAGCCGCTTCTTTGCTCCAATGTTGTCTTTTGGCTGGTGCCAGCCCCCGCATGTCGAGCATTTGGCTGCTGATGCTTTGCTGAAAGGAGAGAAGCCCGGGAAAGAGGCAGGGGCTTGGCTGGGCTCAGGCAGTCAGTTGCACTCTGCATGACAATCTAGCAGGACACAGAATGGCCCCCGCTTCTGGAAGCCTCTCCTATGAGCTGGTTGGCACTTCTCCAGGGCCCCTGTGGTCAGTGGCGCTGCATGACCCTTCTGTCTTTCTCTACGTTGCTAGGTGGTATTGCCACTTTCAAGTGTGAGCTAAAGAGAGCTCCTGCAGATGGGCAAGAACGCTCTGTGGCAGCAATTAGCTTTGTGCCCTGAGCTACCTTTGCCCTACCCACTCCCAGCCCCTGAGTCCTCACCTCCGAAATGGAGCCGGCAAAACACCACCTCCCAGTGATGAGCAAGCTGGCAGGGAACGCTCTTGGGAAAGTGCCTGGCATGTTCTGTGTGCCCAGGTGAGCTGTTTTTATTGCTGCTCCCTGTGGCTCTGGAAACTGTGACAGCACCAGGCCTTTGGGCACCTGGGAACTTTGAGATGGTGGCTGTGACTCATGTAAGGCCCTCCATCCTGCTCTTCTGTGCTGTGGCTCGTCTAGGTGGGCAGGAGATGGGCCTCCAGGGACCTCACTCTGAAGACAGGACAAGGTGATGGTAACAGAAGCTGCTAATATTTATTTAGTACTTTTGAAATACTGAGTGTAGTGCTAAGTCAGTCTCTCTCTCTTCCCCCCCCCCCAACTCTGCTCACCCTCCTTCCTGTGATTCCCTCTCTCCCTGGGGGAAGGTGTTGTTATTTTTGGCATTCACTTTTAATCTTTGCAGCCACCTAGGGAATGGGTGCTTTTGTTCCCATTTTTCAGCTGGGAGCAGAGGTTTGGGGTGCAGAAGGATGGAAGGACACCTGATTATCAGTCTACCACAGTGTGTCTGCAGGTGCATCTGTCACCTGATGTGTTTACAGCCCTGCTTGCCAAGTCCAGCCCCAGTAAAGTCAGAATCTCCAGCCTAGGGTCCAGGCACTGGAATTTTGAAGCTCTGGGTGACTTCCACATGGTTAAGAACGATGGGTGAAGAACTACAGACTGGTGGGGTTTTAAGTGGTTAAAAATACACACAGCAATGCAGCAAAAAAGCAATGTGTTTCAGCAAAGCTGATGAAGTGTGAATGGGTGAGAAAGCCTCTGCCCCTGAACACATACCCTCCAAGAGTCTTGTCAGGCCGGGCGGTGGTGGTGCACACCTTTAATCCCAGCACTCGGGAGGCAGAGCCAGGCGGATCTCTGTGAGTTCGAGGCCAGCCTGGTCTACAGAGCAAGATCCAGGATAGGTACCAAAGCTACACAAAGAAACCCTGTCTTGGGGCGGGGGGCGGGGGGTTGGCGGGGGAGTCTTGGCAGGTCTGCATCACAGGGCTGCATGCACTCCTGCACCAGGGTTGGCAAAGGGACCATGCTGAGCCGAATGGGGTGACACTGTTCATTCCCTAGAGGAACCTGGAACCCTGAAAACGTGAAGAACATTTTGAGTCACTTAATTCAGACCACTTACCCAATCACCTTTCTCCCTCAGGCTCGTGTGTCTCAGGAAAGGGTGGGGCTGATGGGAACGTGGTTGTTGGCCAGCAAAGTCATCATTCCTGCCTGTCCTGTGGTAGGCCTCAGCAGTCTGTATTTATGTCCCTGCGTCTTGTTCCAGATTTCTGATTTCTGAGGCCTCTATAAAACCCCAAGTAGCTCTTCAGTTTAATGCTGGTTTTTCCATACTGATCACAGTTATTCAGAAGGACTTTTTTTTTCATTTTTGCTTTTATTTAAACTTAACAGTTTTAAAATACCCTTGAATTGTATTTGAGTCAGGTGGTGTTTTAGGGATATCGAACCTGTTTAACTGTTGTAGGAATCAGTCAACTTATTTGCTAGATTCTCACATTTCTGAGTGTCTTTTCCTTGTGTTTTACACACACACACACACACACACACACACACACACACACACACACACACACACACACACACACCTCTAAGGGCTCACTGACTGGGAGGCTGGGTTGGTGTGGACCTGGGTCTGACTACCCAATGATAATTGTCCTTCTGATGGGATAAACAGCCGGACAGATGGTCAGGTGGCCAGATGACCTGGTGGGGCCTCCTGACAAGTGTGTGACCTACCTTTCTTTGTGGATGGGTATTGGTCCCAGTGATGAGAAAGACCCTGTGTGTGTACGATCCCCGACTACGGAGGATCCTTTTCCTGCATCTCTTCTCTGTGCACTTCCGGTTTAGAACCAGTGTCCAGTGCAGGGAGCTAAGAATGCAAGAGCATGTGGAGGGGCGGAGAGGGCCAGAAGTCTATGCCTGAGAGGAGTGTGCCCGGAGCAGGGTGGGGACTTCACTTTGGGGTTCTGTTGCTGAGGTAGAGACTCATGGGAAGCACTCTTTGCTGTCTGTGGAACTGAAAAGGCAAGGGCTGTGATGAGAGGGTCTGTTTAGTGTTGCTGGAGCCGGAGGACCTGCGGTGAGGGCATGGCCCTGGAGAGAATGTAAGAGAGAAAGTGGGGACCACTGTCCTGTGGAGTTCAGCAGCATGGAGACGCCTTAACATTTCATACTTCAGGTTCTAACATGTCGAGATGCCGCCCTAGGCTGTGGTTTCCCCTCTGGAAGTATTAATCTCCTGAACCTACAGTTTGTAAATATTCTATCAGTTACTCCACGGACACATTACTAATTACCCAGAATTTTGATATGCCCGTCTCCTTCTGTAACTTTTAATGATCTACACATGTTTCTAGTCAAATAGACGATGTGGTCTCTGGGTTTTCAGTCTGATGGTCAGCCCTGAGGACCTGCCAGGGCTTGGCACGGGCAGTGATGGGTGCAGGTTGGAGTTGTTAAAAGGGACCAATTAAAGAGATGCATAAGCCATCTTACTAGGTGTGAAAGTGCATCGTTTTTTTTTTTTCTCATAATCTGGAGATTTGAAGGAGATTAGTATAGTTAGAGATTTGCATCTGTTCAGTGATTTTTAATAATTGTAGATCAGAAACTTGCCCTGACGTCTGACAGGTGTGGTGTGCAGTAGTCTCTGGGAGCAGCAGAGGACATGCTGTCGGGATGATCCTGAGGACACGGGGGCATTTCTGGGCTTTCTCTTTTCTTGTAGGATCATGTTCTTGTCGAGAAAAGGGGCTATTCGTGTTTTCTTCGGGCTTTATCTCATTGTTAATAATGATTCCATCCCTAACTCTGGTTATAGGGGATCTGATGCCCTCTTCTGTACTCTGTGGACACTAGGCATGCACACGATGGCACAGGTACTCATACAGGCAAAATATTAATGCACATGAAGTCAAAATAAATAAATCTTTTAAAAGAGGTGTTGTGCAGGGGATGAGGGAGGAGAGGGTACTGTGCACATCAAAAAATTTATTTTCACTTGAGATGAACTAAAAATCCATAATAGAAATATAACATCTGCCGGGCAGTGGTGGCTCACACCTTTAATCCCAGCAGTCTGTGATTAAAGGCAGGCTGGCTGATCTCTGTGAGTTTGAGGACAGCCTGGTCTACAGAGTGAGTTCCAGGACAGCCAGGGCCGTTACACAGAGAAACCCTGTGTAAAGCAAAAAAGAAAAAAGGAAGAAAATTTAACATCTTAACCATTTTTAAGTCAGCTTTCACATTTAATGTTGTAAATCTCTACACTTTTCACCTAGTAGGTCTCTTTAGCCACTAAGCACTCTGATTTCCCCCATGTCCATGGCCTGGAAGCCATGCTCAGCTTGTGTCTCTATTTGAGTACTTTGGGTACATCCTTTATAGCATCATAATGTGGCCTTTCTCCTTTTGCTTATTTAGCATATTTTGTATTTGTCTCTGCTGGAGCATCCCCATAACTCCTTTCTAAGCCGGAATCTCTCCACTGTTGGCATGCACATCTCTCTCCATCCTTCGGATGGTGGACCCCGGGGCTACTTACATGCCTTTGTGAATAATGTTGACGTGAACGTAGATGTGCACATTTCTTCAGGATTCTGCTTTCAGTCATTTTGGAAATATCCCCAGAAGTAGCTCTGCTTGATCACACTGCAGTTCTGTTTTCCAT
Source organism: Peromyscus maniculatus bairdii (assembly GCF_049852395.1). Taxonomy (NCBI): domain Eukaryota; kingdom Metazoa; phylum Chordata; class Mammalia; order Rodentia; family Cricetidae; genus Peromyscus; species Peromyscus maniculatus. The sequence goes on from NC_134855.1 coordinate 37,655,686, forward strand.
TATTTAGGTGAACTTGGGCAGTTCCCACCAGTAAAGACGCACGTTGTACACACACGCACATGCTCATGTATGCACACACACTCAACACACTCATGCACGTGCAGTAGTGTGTGTGCACATATTTGCCGCTGCCGCATTTCAAACTTGAGCTCTGTTAGAATGCAAACATTGCAGAGACTGCCCTTCTTCCCAGATGTTTTTAAGACGAACACATGTATGAGATGTTCATCCTGTTGCGTTGTCCAACAGGTGAGCCGGCTCCTGATTTTGGGAGGGGCCAACGTGAACTACAGGACGGAAGTGTTAAATAACGCCCCCATCCTGTGCGTCCAGTCTCACCTTGGCCACGAGGAAGTTGTCACTCTGCTTCTGGAATTTGGCGCCTCCCTGGATGGGGTGTCGGAGAATGGAATGAACGCACTCTGCTACGCAGCTGCTGCAGGCCACATGAAGCTGGTGTGTCTGCTGACCAAGAAAGGGTCAAGGGTAAGCAGCAGCCTTCTGGCCGTGGAGGGCGACAGCAGGATGGCCGAGGGGGTGGGAAACAGCTTCCTGTCGTGACTAGGGTTGTTAGCCCCCGGGCCAGGCTTGGTGGATTTCAGTGAAGTGAGTTAAGCGATTATAGAATCGGTGGAGAAGGTCCGGGCATCTTGGTGGGAGCCCCAGGAGAGAGGCAGCCGTACGCGCCTAAGCTATTGGTCTGCTTGCTTTTGTACCAGGCAGATCCCTGGCTGCTGAATTTATTCTAGACTCTAACAGGGCACCACAGTTGTTTGGAAGATTATTCAGAAATTTTTTTATGTGTGTGTGTGTGTGTGTCTGTCTCTCTGTCTGTGCGCATCTGTGCACATGCGCGCTGGTGCCATGCTGCACATGAGGAGTTCAGAAAACGGCACTGGAGGGAGTTGGTTCTCTCCTCCTACTGCGTGGGTCCTGGGAATTAAACTTGGCAGGAAGTTCCTTTCCCTGTTGAGCCGTCTTGCCAGCCCTGTTGGAAAGATTTTAAATGTTTACCTCACACCACCCCCAGCTCCCCCTTCTCGTCCTATTTCATTTCATGATTCTTTTAAAGCAATCCCGTGAGGTCTCTGCTTCTTAGACGTCACATGCCGGAGCTGTGGGAACTGCCTGAAACCGTTTTTCCTTTTCCCACCTGGAACCCTGGGCTTTCCAGGGCCACATTTCTCAGCTGTCCGCGGAATCCCAGGAAGTGTGCCGTGACAGCGGCGTGAGCCTCCCACCAGCCTCTGGCTATTACCGTGAGATAACTGCCTGCTACCTGACACATTCGGGTGGAACTGCCAGGCTCCTAGATGAGCGAGATGGACGCCAAGCTCAGCCTCAGCCCCCTTTGGCTTCCTGTGCGCACAGACGCATGGCACAGGCAGATGATGAGCCTGTCGAGTCACAGTGGGAAGCACTGCGAATAGTCTTTCGCCAGTTTAGTGAAGTCAGGCTTCTAGTAGGTCCAGAAATGTTGTTTGTTTTGTTTGTTTGCTTTTCTTCAAAGTCCAACATGTGGGGCATCTGAAGCTCCGCTCCAGTGTTGGGGTGCATGCCTAACTGATGAGTGGCACATGCCCCAATCTCTGGATCGCAGCTGTCTCTCAGCTGTCCGCTGAGGCCAGTGGCGCCGCCTCTGTCACATCTGGAAGCTTGCAGGAAGAGGCTAGCTGTCACGTTGGGGACTCTTGCAGAGTTTCCCCGTGACGAGGCAGCAGAGCTGGGCCCTGGGCTCTTCTTCAGTCCTAGGACTCCCACGTTTAGATAAGGAATGCTGGGGTGCCTGCCACCATCAGGCCCTTAGGAGGTGTGCAGCACTCACGAATGTCTTCTGACTAGCTGGCGTCTCCCGGCTTTGTGACTTTGATTTATAAGCCAGTGTGTCCCTGGTCATCTACCTGCACATTCCCCTTTCTGTCCTGCATCCTTTAGATCTGTGATCTCTAGAGTCTTCCCTTTCTTTGGCTCCCTGGTTCAGTGACCACAAGTCTCAGAGCAGCCTGAAATTACTTCATCTAAGTACCCCCACTGGGAAGCATCGGACGTTGTCTGAGGGTTCAGCCTTTGAGCTCTGTGTAGTTTGCTGAGAGATGTGTGCGTGAGGAGACTGTCTTGTGGTTGCCAGTCGTGCAAAGGGAACCTGGGGCCTGGATGAGCGTCCTTATCACAATGAAGGGAGGCAAAGGTCCAGTGCTGTCCAGAAAGACAAGTCGGAATGTGAACCCTTGTCCTTTTGAAGCCGTGTGAGTCTGCTGATAGCCTTCACAGGGCAGTCATGTTCTCGGCGCAGAGGGGATGCTCACCTGGTGCCCTGCTTCTGCTCCCCAGGTAGACCACTTGGATAAGAAGGGTCAGTGTGCACTCGTCCACAGCGCGCTGCGGGGCCACAGTGACATTCTCCAGTACCTGCTGAACTGTGAGTGGTCATCAGGTCCTCCCCAGCCTGGCACGCTGAGGAAGAGCCAAGCCCTGCAGCAGGCACTGACAGCAGCCGCCAGCATGGGCCACAGCTCGGTGAGTGGGGCTCTGGGCTTGCTTCCTGAGGGACGAAATGCTGTAGCCCATCAATCAGCTGTCGGGTCGCCACAGCCTTCTAAGTGGGGAGCTATGGTAACAAGAGGAAGCGGAGGTTTCAGGAAGTAGCTGCTGACCTTGCTTAATGAAGGGCTTCCAGTGATACTCTACCCTGCTGGGAGTGAGGCCCATGGTCTCATGTGCGTGGGACGAGCAGAGCGCTTCCTTCCCACTCAGGAGCTCTGGTGGGTGTTCACGGTTTTCTCTGGTTCTTCCTTCCTCTCCTCTGCCTTGCTCTCTTTCTGCCCAGCCCCGTTGGCGCCTTCTTTTGTCCTTATAACCTTTAGAAAATGATCGCAGCTGGGCGGTGGTGGTGCACGCCTTTAATCCCAGCACTCAGGAGGCAGAGCCAGGCGGATCTCTGTGAGTTCAAGGCCAGCCTGGGCTACCAAGTGAGTCCCAGGAAAGGCGCAAAGCTACACAGAGAAACCCTGTCTCAAAAAACCAAAAAAAAAAAAAAAAAAAAGAAAATGATTGCATGGAACCCTAGTTAAAGTCATTCTTGAGTGTGTGAAGAAGAGTTTTTAAAAATGGGGCTTGGGTGCGCTGAGAGCCTGGGAGCATGCCCATTGTTCGAATTTCCTGCACCAAAGGGGAGATTCAGCACAGCGTTTCTTTCTAATGGATGTCACTAGCTTTAGGTTTGAAGATTTGATTGCCGTCAGCTGGCCTGTGTCCCTGCTTTGGCTGTGGATATAGCGGCATTTGCTCCCACTTTGCTGTGTGTGTCCCTCTCTTGGGTATCTTTAAGCAATTGGAGGTGCCAGTGTTTGGTAATATTCTTTCCCAAATGACTGAAATTTGACTGCCAAGCTGGCTGACTGGTATTTGGCACTTATACACGATGGCGGATATACATATAAGCATGCATTACTGCTGGCTAACATTTGGCATGCCTAAACTACAGTGTTAAATACACACATCTGGAAATGTAGATGGTTTCCTATTTTATTTGTCTTGGTTTTTTAAAACAAGGCCCCACATAGTCTAGTTACTCTAACTCTGTCTTCCTGACCCTCCCTCCCAAGTGCTGGGATCACAGACGTGGGACACTGTGCTCTGCCTCCTCCCTCACCTGTCGGAATGAGTAGCTCCTACACGTCATCACTAGGAGGTCTGTGAGCACATGCACACCCACGCATGACACATATGCCTGCCCCCCCCCCCCCCTGTGTTTGGAAGCGATCCTTCTCTTAACTCATGCCCACCACTTAGGAGCTGGCCTGGAGAACACGGAACAGAAACTACCTCCGCACAACCAATAACCATTTCAAGCAGAAAAGCAAGATTTCTTAGTTAAAAGTCCCAAAGAGGATATTAATTTCCTCATGTTATCACAGCAAGTAGCCACACTGTCAGCGACTAAAACACAGCACACACTGAATCTTAAACCTCTGGAGGTCAGAAATCTAAATTCAAGGTGAGAAGAGGCCAGACTTCTCACTGAAGGCTGCAGGAGAGAGCCTTTCTTGGCTTTCGTAGCTTCTAGAAGCCACTGCCTTCCTTAGCTCAGACCTGCTTCTTCTATCTTTGGGGTACACGACCCCGCTGGGTGTCCCTACCTATGCCTTCCTGCTCTGACCCAGATTCCTCCTGTCCCATCCTTACGGATATTGTGGTGGTGGTGGTACGAGGTTTGTGACAGACTGTATACCCAGACAGCTCCACATAATCACTCCATTTCAAGGTCTGTGATTTCCTCCTGCCATTCAAGGAGCATCCAGAGCTTCTGGGGATTAGGAGGAGACCCAGTCAGCAGACCGCAAACAATACAGATTGGGAGCTTGGAAAATGGCTTTGTCGTACTCTCCCATCATTCAGGATGATGCTGGCTCTGGTCCAGGGCACAGCTACTTCATCTCTCCCCAAGAGCAAGCTTTCCTGCCTCTAGCTTGTGACCTGCTCTGCTCCTGGATGGGAAGATGCCCAGAAGGGAGAGGGACCGTGCTGTCAGAGGAAAAATCATTTGGATAATACCAAAAGAAGAAATTTTTTACTGTAACAAGTATCTATCACCTTGTTTTTCTTCCTTGTGAGGAATGCACTAATGGTGATTTATGCAGAAGCTGCACTTTCTGTGATCTGCTGGGCCCTTTGTTGATTACGTTGGCATATTTGGGTCATGTCGGAATTCATTAGAATTCTGAGTACCTGGTAATCCCGAGCAGAGTTGCTGAAATGCACTGAGGTTGTTTTATTTTTTTAATTCTCCAAGTGAAAGTGTGAATAGCCTACGAATTATGCTTGCAAATGGTTTTCCTTCTATTTTCTCTACTTGTGCAGCACACGATAATAATGGTTAAAAAACAACACTCTCCCCTTTGATATATGGGCTATAATAAGCACCCATTGCTCCGAGAGCTCATTAAATCACCTTGCCACGTCTGACAGGTAGTCCAGTGCTTGCTGGGAATGGCAGAGGAACACGGAATCGAAGTCAATGGCACCGACACCTTGTGGGGAGAAACAGGTAATTATGCTTCCACTGTTTGTATTCAGGGGCAGCTTGCGTGGTGTCTCGGCCCTGCTGGGGCCCGATTGTCTCAAGAATGACTGGTGATGCGTGTAGTCCTGTTTTATTTTGTCACGAGACATTTGGAGCTTAAAGCCTTTTCAGATTGCCAAATGAGTAGTAAAACTTCCCTGGAAGCAATAAAAGCGACTCATTTTGAGTTAGAGCAGCAGTTACCACGCGCTTGAGAAACGTCGGTGGAAATGCCTTAGTAGGGCGTTGGGTTTGCACGTGTCCAGACCTACCTGATCCTCCTTTGATGCCTGCCAGAGGAGCCAGGCAGCGGTCCCATTGCCACGGGAAGCCTGGCTGGCTCAGTAGGGAAGTAGTATTTGCTCTGCCTTGTGGAATGAGGGTAGAACTCGGGTCTCACAGCCCCATATAAACTACTGAATGCAGTCCATAGTCCCTCTCCGTTGGTCAGGGGAGGAGGCCTGAAGGTGGGAAGAGAGATCACTATTCAGATTAATGAAGTTACTGCTGCTTTGAAAATTTCCATTCGACAGATGTAACCAAGATGCTTAGAATGCTTCCCGACTTCGTACATGATGCATGTGATTGCCTTTTCTCTTGCACAGATCTGTTTCTAATGCTTCTAAGTTCTTTCCTAGCAAAGCAGATGGTGGTGTGGAGAGTTTATTAGCTAGCTCACACATGGGAGAAGCCTCAGAGATTTTCCTGGTGGGAGAGCAGGCCTGCCCTTCAGAGCCACATGGCTCGCTCTGGGAAGCCACCATCAGCTGGCTTCGTATCTCTTGCTATGGACTGAAGGAGGAGTGAGGAATGGCGTGAGTTACAGAGAAAGTGTAGGGCTCCAGATGGTGTGGATCGGTCCTGAATTTCTGTTCCCTCCCCATTGAGAGTCTGCCAGTTGGTTGATGTCTAAAGAGACACTTGAGAAATTAAAGAGTTCTCACTTAAAACAACACACCAAAAAGACAGTCCGTCGCATTTATTAACTCACAGTTTGTGAAAGTCGGAAGTCTAGGCTCTGCAGGCCTGGGTTTTCTGCTTCAGGCTCTTACCTGCCCATAATGTAGGCATTGGCTTGAGCTCTGCTCCCATCAGGGACTCATCCAGCTTCCAAGCCGTTGTTGATAGGATTTATCTCCTTGCAACTGTACATGAGTCTGGTGGAAAGCCACAGGATTTGTCAGCCCTTCTCTTATAAGGCCTTATGCGCAATCTTTAGTCTTTGTGACCTAGAAAGCAGTTCTAGTCATTAGTAAGGATTTGGGTGAATTTAGTCAGCTGAGAGATTTTTGATTTGGGCATTTTCTTTTGTTTATTTTTTGAGAAGTTCGTACAACATCTTGATCATATTCTCCTTCCTAATTCTTTCCCGGAACCCTTCCTCACCCAACTTCATGCTCACTCTTTCTCTCAAAAAACAAAAGCAAAACAGAAGTGTGCTCATGAGTGCAGACACACACACACACACACACACACACACACACACACACACACACACACACACACACACAACCATGAAATCCCTTTTGCTTTGGCCAACTGCCCTGGAGCGTGGGTTGGTATACCCAGTGTCATTCCATTGAAGAAACTGATTTTTCCTCTTCCAGCAACTATCAGGTGCAAATAGCTTCTTGGCTAGGGGTAGGCTTTTGTTCCCAACTTCAGGGAGTCTCTTAAGTGGGGCTTGGGGTCAGGCTCAGCGTGGTTCTTGTCCCAGGACCCAGTAGCTGGTGGGTTAGCTGAAGTTCTAGTTGGAACTCTGGGCTCAGACTCCAAGCAATCCCAGATATTTGAAGTTGGAGGGGTGGATGGTAGCAAGAAGTTGGGGAAGGGAGTGACCTGTTCTTGTCAATGGAGACAGGCTTGGCTGGCCTGGAATTCACTATGACGACCAAATTAGCCTCTAGCTAGCGGCCATCTTACCGCCACACCTTTCTTAGAGTTAGGATTATAGGGGTGCACCACCGTGCCCAGCACCAAGAGTTTTATTGAGATAGTTTTACATTTTAACGTTCAAAGTAAGAAAAGGCAAGCTTGGCTGTCCGTCGGGCTTAGGGGAGCACTGCACCTCTCTAGGGATTGTGTGCTGATAAAACCACGGTGCCATTGCCGACATTTCCTTCATCCCCGATAACCACTGTCCGCCCCAAACCTTCCTGCCTTCCACAGCCGTACATGTCCAGGGAACAGCCTGAAACCTCGTAAGGCATGATTTAGATGAGAACATCAGCAGCTGCCTGTGCTGTCCGGAAGCTGAGGTCCGTGTTTTTATTTGGCCGTGGGGTCTACTGCCTGACTCCAGATGTGGGAATGAGAGATGAGTGAGGGAGTAGGCATCATTGTGACTTCGTGCATCCTGCAGTGACAGTGATTGCAGGCGCCTCAGCCTGTGTCCGTGCTCTCCAGCCTGGCCGGTCTTCAGTGCGGGTGGGGTGGACTCCACATGTCCTTCGGTTGGTCCTCACCACTGTAGGCGTTCTCAGCGGTGAAGGTGGTTACTTGGTCAGTGGTTGCTTGCTCCTCGTTCCTGAGTGTTCTCAATAGTGCTTTGTGTCCAAAACATCCCAGAGTGTCTTGGCCACAGCCTAAGCCAGGATCCCTCCCGAGAGTGGCTCCTGTGTCGGGTGTGGGAAGGTGGAGGAACACCTGGGTTCTTTGTGTGGAGAATACACTCATTATTTCTCCTGGAACCCTTGTATCTATTTACAAGTCTGCTCAGTGCAGATGCAGTCATAAACAATTTGGCTTTAAGCTGCTGGCGGACTTCTAAGGGTGGTTTCCACGTCTGTTTCAGGCTCACCCGCCTGTCTTTGAAGGGTGCACTGTTTGCTCCGTAGTGTCTCTGCCCTGTTTGGTGTGCAGTGTCTGCTCTCACAGTCGTGAGGGGCTCAGAGGTGGGCGCCGGCTCCTCTACCAAGTCCTTCCCTACTGTCCGGTCAGGACAGACTTTTGCCGGCTCCGTGTACCTTTTGGTTCACAGGGTCCCAGTGTGGGCACCACGGCCCCTCCTGTTGTCTGAAGTGATGACTGCTCTCAGCCCGTGAGAGAAGAGACCTCATGGGGTGGGGCAGTCGGGAGGAGGCATGGTCCTGTGCCTTTCTTTTTCACTGGAGCGTCGCACCTCACTGCTGAAAGTCCACACACACGTCATCAGCTTCATTACGGATTCTAAAGACATTCATCTACCACCGTGTGTAGTCTGGGCACTGCAGGGAACCCACAGGTTTTACAAAACTCTAAGTGTCTGCTGATTTGGGGGAGCAGAGGGCTTTGCTTAGAAAAATCTTTCCTTTCATGAGGCTGTGCTTCTTGTCTGTCCAGTGTTTAGAGACAAGCCCTTCAAAGCGAGTTCTGTAGTTGAGATAGCTCGGGGCTACTGCCTCCCCCTCTTCCCCTCCTCCTCCTCCCCCTCTTCCTCCTCCCCCTCCTCCCCCCCTCCTCCATGGAGAATAAGGAGTGTGACCTGTTAGCAGAAACTGCACCACCCTTGAGGTTGCTGCTCTGTGACACCCACAGACTGTCAGGCAGTGATGGTCCCACAGTTTCTGGGCCGCCCGAAACATGGCACGAGCCCATCAGATGCCTGGGTTATCTGTCTCAGCATTCCACAGCCATGACCAGTCAGTCCTGGCTCCCACAGAGTCCCGACTGAAATGAGTTACTATTTCCATGTCAGTGTTTGATGTGAATCAGCCGAAGCCGAAATGACGAGCGACACTTAACCGATGACCTCATGCTGTGCTGTGGGATCGACACACCATGCTTCCAGACTCTGTCCAGTGTGAGTCTGTACTCTGCGGCTGGCTGTTTAGCCTCCCTCTTGGGCCCTGGTTTTCCAGCCTGTTCCTGAGAGCAAAGGCTTCCTCTCCACAGGTCTCATCAACCTCATTCTGCAGCTCCCTCCTCATTCATTTTATAGAATTATGTGGGGGAAATATTTGATGGATAGGGGCAAGACAAGGAGCCAGTGGTGTGGTTTTGTTTGGTGGTAGTCCTGTCCTGTCGGTCTTGTTGGATTCACAGATGAGCGCTTGTGTGTGTGTGTGTGTGTGTGTGTGTGTGTGTGTGTGTGTGTGTGTGTGTGTGTGAGGGGGGGGGGGGAGGGGGAGAGGGAGAGAGAGAGAGATCACAAATGGGTTTGGCCTGCCAACTAACGGGTATATTACTTCCTGGTGCAGTGTGGGCGTAGCTCTTCTACCCCCCCCCCCCCACATCTATAACACCTCCCTCTCCTGGGCCCTTACCTTTCCCCAGCAAGCTTCTGCCTACTGACTTGGTTGCTTCCTTCCTCAGAGGCCCTTTGCCTGAGCTTTGAGAATACAGGATGTTAGCTGCCTCTGAGGGCTGTCCTTTTCCTAATTTTGAAAGGGGGTGTCCCAGCAGGTCCCATCAGAGTTAGTTAGGACTGAGGAGAAACTTTGTGTCAAGTGCCAAGTCTTTTGTTTTGAGTCTGTGATGTTTGTGTCGGTGAACTCTTGCAAAGGAGTTTGGTCATCGTTACTAATTGGCCCCCATTGCCAAAGCTGCTAAATAAAGATGCCTGATTTGCTGCTGTTCCTAAGGCGAGCCAAGTTTTCTCCTGTAAGTGGGGTGGGAGCTTTGGGCTGTGGTGTATGTGCACGCACGCCACATTTCCTAGTTGGGTTGAAGTGCATAAACTAGTCCCACTTCTCTCCTGGCTGTTTCTGGGTGGAACCTGGCCACCTCTGTCCCGAGTGCCCTGCCAGATGGCTGCTGTGTGCACAGGCCTCCAGTCGTAGGGCAGGATGTGTGCATATACCTGTCTCCACACTGGATCACAGAGCTGGGGAAGGGAGTTTCCTCCTTTGTGACTTCAGGGTTCCCTTGTCTGTGGGAACCTTCTTTCCTTTCTGGTCTGTGGCCTTGGAAACCTGGGTTTATCCATAGCTACCTCAGAACATAAACAACCGAGTGCCTTATTATATTACTTTTAAAATGACTACTTTTAAAACAAACAAAAAAAGAAAAGTCGGGCGTTGGTGGCGCACGCCTTTAATCCCAGCACTCGGGAGGCAGAGCCAGGCGGATCTCTGTGAGTTAGAAGCCAGTCTGGGTTACAGAGTGAGCTCCAGGAAAGGCGCAAAGCTGCACAGAGAAACCCTGTCTCGAAGAAAAAAAAAGAAAAAGAAAATGACTACTTTTTTGTTTTTGTTTTTCGAGACAGGTTTTCTCTGTGCAGCTTTGTGCCTTTCCTGGAACTCACTCTGTAGCCCAGGCTGGCCTCGAACTCACAGAGATTCACCTACCTCTGCCTCCCGAGTGCTGGGATTAAAGGCATAGATAGCCACCACTGCCTAGCTATGACTACTTGTTCATTTGAATTTTATCTTTGGTTTTTAGGTGGGTTAGGGGTGGGGCTTTTAGTAAGAATTTATATCTTAAGCTTGCTGGGTTCAGTTTGGTCCTCACACAAACAAGTTTTGTGTGTGTGTTTGTGTGTGTGTTTATATATTGTATGTATATTTATACATTGTATGTATAGATATAAATGTGTGTATATATGTTATATATATATGTATATATGCATGCAAAATGTGTATATGCATATATATGTGTGCATATAGACATATGTGTGTGTACACACATGCACACACATATCCCTTATTTAAAATGCTTGGTGCCAAAAATTTGGATTTGTGGATTTTCCAGAGTGGGATATTTTCATAATTGGTGATGTTCAAAGATCTAAAACTTGGAGCATTATGCTGCTGTTTTTGAAAAGTTTCATGTTTTAGATTTAAGGATTTGGAACACTCACCCTTTATTCATTCCCCTTAGCGCACAGGCCAGGTGAGAGATGAGGAGAAAAGCGCTTGCCCAGTACTTTCTGGGGGTCTATGGAGAATGTGTGTGACACTAACCAAGAGATGTGACACCCTCTCCCTTCTTGTCACTGACACCCAGTGTGATGTCCCGCACATGACTGTCCAGCTCAGCTTGTGCTCAGCTGTAAGGGAGAGAAGGACAGACCGTGAGACACGTCTCCATGCCTTTAATGGAATGAAGCATGCCTTCGGTGTCTTGGCAGGTAGCTGGATCTATCCAAAGTGTGAACATTCTCAGCATGCTTTAGGAGTGACAGCTGTTCAAAGCTCTGGTCCTCAGACCGATTTTTAGAGGAGCAAAGCACATATGAAATAGGATTAGTGTCATCTGTACTTTTGGAAATTGTGTTTAGGTTAAATTTATGTTTTTTATAGCACACATTATTCCCAAGGCCTATTTGGAATAATATCAGAATAGGGCCAAAGGGAGGCAGGACTCACTCAGATCCAGGTAACAGCTTGGATGGGCACGCTGCGCACTGGTACCAGAGTGCCCTAAGATGCACTGCCCTCCTGGCCTCAGGAGCCCCGTGGCCAGAGTGAAACGGGAACACAGCCATGGCAGACTGTTCTTCTCGTCCATGGGAGGAAGCGGGCAGCCCTTAAGGAGTGCAGAACTGTTGTTGCGGTCTTTTCCTTCAAGACGCCCACAAGAAGTTGTTTGGTGAATTCAGTGTCTTTAGAGCTGCCTTCCCAGAGGCAACAGAGGAGGAGTCAGGAACTCAGATGGCAACCAGGCTTCCACTTTCTGCATGGCCTTGGGCAAGACAGTGAACTTTTCTGGGCCTTTCTTTCTCATTGGCAATAGACAAGACTAGCACTTGCCCCCCAGGAGTTGTTGAGTATGAAATGGATTCATGGATATGCAAAGCCATGAAGCGTTGCATAGAAAGCTCTTCACACATGGTATAGTGTGTCATTAAAATGGTTAGTGGGACTGGAGGGAAGAAATTCAGTGTGTGTGTGTGTGTGTGTGTGTGTGTGTGTGTGTGTGTATGTATATATATATTAATCTATACCTTAGTAATATGCATATATAGCTCTCGAATATCTGTTAGCCTCTGAGCTCCTGGTTCACTGAGAGGCTCTGTCTCAAAAAGTGAGAACAGTAGAGGCCAATACATTTGATGTTGACCTCTTAGCCTCCACGTATATCCGCACATGTGTACACACTTGCACACATGGGGGGCGGTGGCTAATAAAACTAAAACTTCCATGTACTCAGTTGTTAGTCTTGAGACACAACCTTCACTGGTCCACAGTCTCATTTCCCCTAGCCCACCAGATGAGCGGCCCTCACTATAATTCTTGCTCCTACAAATGGCTGTGGATTATGGAAGACTTGGAAAATCAAAATGCAGAAGAGACACTAAGCTGCTTTCTTAAGAATTTGTTCACTTACTTTTATTTGTGTGTGTGTTGTGAGCAGCATCAGCCTGTTCAGTGAGGAAGCTTGGGGAAGCACTGGCTGCATTCATAAGGGCAAGGGCAGAGCGCTCCCTGGAGGGACCTCTTGGGGCTGTGCTGGGGACGTGCTTCCCTCCCCAGGGCCTAGAGCACTGGCTTATGATGCAAGCGCAGGATTTTTTTGTTTGTTTGTTTTAATCTTTGTTTTCATTTCATCCTTTAAGTTGGTGAAGATGAGCTGAGATATGAGCCCCAGCTTTGTAGAGATGAATTTATATATCTTGGAGAGTCTGTTTTGTGTCTAGTGAGAACCCTGGCCTCCCTCAAGGATGGACAAAAATGCCTAAGAAATGAACTAGGAAAGTCGTAGCCCTGTTCTGGGACAATTGCAAAGACATGTTGCCTTGCCTTTGGGTGAAGGCACCACTTTCAGGGACCTTCCTGAAATACCCGAGTGATAGCCCCGACTGGGTAGGAGGGCATCCCCTCCCCTACACACACGCACACGCGCACGCGCACGCACGCACGCACGAGGGTAATTTCTAGTTTCAGTTTACCTTTTAGATTGGTCGTTCTCAATCTGTGGGTCACAACCCTTGGTATCATGCCATGCTTTCACAGGGGTCTCCTAAGACCACCGGGAAACACAGATATTTACATTACGATTCATAACAGTAGCAAAGTTGTAACTATGAAGTAGCAACAGAATAATTTTACGGTTGGGGTCACCACGGCATGCGGAAGTGTGTCAAAGGGTCGCAGCACTAGGAAGGTTGAGAAGCGCTACTGTTGATAAAATAGCAGAGAAATCTCCAACCCTTCTTACAGCCTTTGCTTTGCCCTGTGCTTTACTGTGCATGCTGTGTGGCCACTGTGCCTGGCTAAGGGCCAGGCGTCACCATCCCTGTCACATCTCCTGGTTTCTCCCTCAGCCACAGTGAGGTGACTTCTCTGAGAACCGGGCTGCTTACTTTTAGCATTGGTACTTCCGTTGTTTTTAATTTTTACAAAACCGGGAAAGGCCAGTATCACATGGAAATAAATTGTACACGTGAACACACACATATAAACAAAGCTGAGCTGTTCTGCTTTTGATGACCTTGGAGCCGGGGGAAGTGTGTAGAGCAGAGGCAGACTCTTGCTTAAGAGCCATGGCTGGCTATGAAGGTCAGTTTGGATTCTCCACATGCAGTGTGTGGAAGATGGTCGTCTGGTACGGAGCTGTGGTCTCTGTCACCTTCTCTCCAAGTCTCCAGGTCAGGTCTAAGAAGCAGAGGAGGGGAGCGAGCATCCCTGACTTGATCTTCAAGCTGAGCCACCTTGGACCAGGTCAGTGACACACCCTTGTGTGTTTGAGTGACAGGTCTGTTGTAACATTTTATAAACAGCCCTGTGGATGCAATGACTCTGTTCCCAGCAAGTTGACAGTTACGAGTGGTTTCTTTTCATTAAAATTAAATCTTTGCCCGGAGAACTTCAGTATGCAAAAGATTCTGCCAAATGATCCATTTTATGGTGCAAGGAAGTGTTTCTCAGGGATGTTTTCAGTAAGCTCAGACGGGGGAGTGTCAGTCAGGTTTTTCTTAAAATGAACATCTGCCATGACGAGTCTACTCATGCTCAGAAGACAGCGCTGCTGAGGTGAAATTATTCAAGATCGTCAGGGTAGGGAATGTGCTTTTTTCCACAATGGAATCACACAGATGATATCTTGCCAAGTAAAAAAAGCGCTTGTGTCTGGCGAGCTCCGGTGCTGTGTGCTCCCCCAGACCGGGGGCTTCCCTGTCAGGTGTCTTTGTGTTTTGTTGGCGGAAGAGAAAGCATCAGTGCCCTCCTCTCCCACCCTGGTCTCTCGTCTTTCATGCCCCTGCCTCCTCTCCTTTCTTGTCTGGTCCAGCGAGTTCACTGACCCTCTTTAGAGCTGGGGCCGAGGTTGGCTGTCTCAGCAGGATGGTTGGAATTCCTGAGCAGAGCTTGTTTGGCGTTTGTTTGCGGTACCCTCCATGCTTCCGAATATGGGAATGTGGTATCCTGAAGTCCTTGAGGCTGCTGAAACTTGAGATGCATCCTCGCCTGGGGAGTTTGTGTGAGGAAGCTAAAAATACTCTCTGGGTAGAAGAGGAAAGCCGTGTCCTGTTGTCTGTCATCAGTAGTGTCTCCTTAGGATTCCTGTAGAGAACCTGATCTGGTTTGAGCCTGAGCAAAGCGGACCTGTGTTGACAGGTTCCTAATCCCCGCCCCCCCCTGCCCCCTTGAAGAACTGAAGTCACAAGCACACAGCAGATCGGGCTGTGGGGAAAGAAGGTGGAGTCCAACCCTGTCGCCAGGCCTGGCAGGGCACGCATGTCAGCCTGTCAGCTGCTCCGGCTTCCGGCTTCTCTGCCAGCTGGTGAAACACACAGATCCTATTTTTAGCTCAGGGCTGTCTGATGTGTTACTGTTGAAAGACATCAGTAGCAGCTGCAACATAAATCGTGATTTAAAGGTCCTGTTTCTCACAGGGATGAAACTTCTCCACAAAATGAAAGAAGGCAGCCTTTAGTAGGCAGACCGCTCAGGTCTCATCCAACGCAAGGCTGGGCTCACTTCTTTCCACTGAGTCCTGTGTCTCTGTGTGCAAACACATGTGTGCGTCCCCATGTGCCTTTTGATCCCTTTCTCCTCCTAGTTGGTACAGCCAGGGAAGGAGGAGGAGGGTCCCTGAGTGAAGGAAAATTCCAGAGCAGCAGCTGGCACCAGGATCCTTCACGGTCCACTTGCAGAGATTCTGTTCAGATCAGTTCAGATGGTGTATATTATAGAAGAAAACGGTAGAATTTTTACACCCTTCATACCCCCTAGGGTGGGGCCAGACCCCTGTAACAACAGATGTGGTAACAGGAGCAGAGCACACCAGAGCGCCATACCCTGTGAAGCCCACGTGTACAGGACAGAGAAGTGCTCACAGCTCACAGAGGCAGTTGAGACTCTGGCTTCTGACTCAGCCTTCTGCACAGGCCAAGGGGTGCACAGGCTACATGGACAAGGCCAGCAGGTGTGAGGTTTGCGTGGCTGCTTCTCCAGATTCTGTCTCACTCTCCCCGGGCAGAGAAGATACCTGTCGGGAGAATTCCCATAGAGCTGCCAGTTCCCACACAAAAGAGGGCAGCTCCTTTGTGCCCAGAGCTCCTTCAGGTATCTGAGTTTCTCAAAACAATCAATATAGCTTTTCTGCCAGAGGCAGATCTGGGTGTGGCATGTTCTGGTCTTCTACAGTGCAGAGTACCCCAGCCCCCCCCCCCACAATCCCTTGGCCGTCATGAACATCACCACCACCATCCTTGTGGCAGGAACAGACTGTATTGGGGATTCCCTGCAGCAAGGTGGGCACTGGCTTAGACGCTCATCTTCTAGTTTGGACCACCTCGGCAGCTGGCTCTGTGAGTGTGAGATGCTTTCTTTACCTTTACCACCGTGCATTGCGGCATAAATGTGACTTGGTGCTTATCTTTTGGTCCATGTTTATGTATAAGTTTGAATGTCTCCTCCTCCTCAGGGGCAGGAGCCTGTTTGTATCATGCACGATTGTACACACACACACACACACACACACACACACACACACACACACACACACACACACGTAATAACTTCTGGGATAAACTAAAGAAATATTCTGTAGGTGCCCTTTGGCATCGCCCTAGTCAGTGTTCTGTTGCTGTGAAGAGACACCATGACCAAGGCAACTCTTATAAAGGAAAACATTTAATTTGGGCTGGTTTACAATTCAGAGGTTAGTCCATATCGCCATGGTAGGAAAGGTGGATGGCAGCATGTGGGCAGACAGGGTATCCTAGAGTTTTCCGTCCAGATGCACAGGCAGCAGGAAGAGAAGGGAGCCCCCGGGCCTGACTTGGGCTTTTGGAAATTTCAAAGCCCGCTGCCCGTGACTCACTTCCTCCAGCAAGGCCACACACAACCCTTCAAATACTGCTCCCCTCTGGTGACGAAGCATTCAAATCTGTGAATCTATGGGGGCTCCTCACTTTCCAACGACACAGGCTTATTCCTCTTGTCACCCGTACCAGTGTGCTTTGGTGGCCTCAGTGTTAAAATCTAGTAATAACAGATAGGGTGGAGCATGTTGTGTTTATGACTCCGTTCTTCAATACTTAAGATGTTTTTAAGCAGTGAGATTCGAATTGAACATCTGATGACCCTTAGGGCTCTTCACACCCTCTTCCTTGTCTGGTTTGACCATTTTCACTGAACAAGTGAGGGAACCATCTTGGTCAAACATAGAAAATACACCTTCTAGCAGTATTTTCCAGCTCATCCTGAAACCCCGGCATTTCTGGAGTGCCTCCGCTCCATTCCGGACCCCTCTCAGTCCAAGAGGCTCTGTGTGCTGGCCCTGTACCTCCTGCTAGAGTCTGTAGTTCCTGCCTTGGTGTCAGCTCTGATTTTTCCCAGGGACTGAGGCTGTACCGCTCCCTTGGAGAGCGGAGAGGGATCCTACTTCCTGGAGCAGCGCGCTACCCCAGAGGCCAAGACAAGCCGCTAGGATGTGCTGGGCTATGTAGAAAAGCACAGTTGCTTTGGATTTTAGAACATCCTGCCAGGCAGCAGATGCTAGCCCAGGCGTGCTCCCGGTCAGGCCCGAAAAGGCTGGTGTCAGCTGCTAATCTGCTGCCTCCTCTGGTCCCCTGACTCGATCCTTCTGTGCCGTCTGCTGCAGAAACAGCCAAGAGACTTGGGGTCCGTCAGAACTGTGCCCCGTGAACACATTTTCTTAGAGAAATGTGCTGACCTACTTCCTGAGTGGGTAGCAGATGTGTGTCACGGAGTGAGGAGGGACTTGACGGTGAGCAGGAATGGCCTGATTGGGCCAGGCCTGCAGAGTGCTCCTCACCTCCCTCCCCAGCTGCTGGAGACTCGGGGCCATCCATGAGGGAGCTGCTGGAGGAGGGTCGGTGCCCCGACTGTGAGGTCCACATTCATGCCTCAGGGGCTCAGGACCAGAAACACAATGAGAACTGGCTTGCCTTTCTGGAACGATGGGGTACTGCGTGTTCTTGATGTCTTCCTGCGCTTCAGATGCTAACACCCCCCACCCACCCCCGCCCAGATGAGGTCTCCCTGGTGATCTGCTCCCTCCGTGGTTCCTACCTTACTCCATCCATACTTTTTGAACAGGCTAGGGGTGGAACTCCAGTAATATCAGCAGGTGTCAGGCCCAGCTGTTTGGTCTGCTGTGTGTATGTATATGTGTGTGTGTATCTGTGTGTGTGTATGTATATGTGTGTGTGTATGTGTGTGTGTCTGTCTGTCTCGTGGTTAACCTCAGTCACCAGAGCCATGTTGAGGAGAAGCTGGAGGAGTTGTGAGCAGAGGGGAGAGGTGTAGGAGCCAACCCTGATGGCGTAGATTTCTGGAGGGCCCTAGGAGGAGCAAGTGTCAGCTAGCCACATGCAAGGGGTCTGAAGAGAGAGGTGTAGGCAGGCACATGTATGGAAAGCAGCCTTGCTGAGCACAGGCTTCTGAGGTTCTCATTACCACATGCCCAGCTCTCCTGAGGCGGCAGAGGTCTCTTCTACAAGGCAGCTCTTATGGTGTGGGTTGACTGTGTAAGACTGGCCTGTTGAGTTGTTGAGTTGTGTTAGGTGTGGGGTATGCATTTTCACGGATGTGTCAAGTTCCCACTGTGTGACGTCATCGCCGGTGTTTCCCACTGTTGATGGCAGTGTGGTATCTGGCTTGAGGCTGTGTGAAGAATGCTGCCATACAAGTGTGCATTCACCTGGCCTGTTGTCCAACCATGGTCTCCGGCCATCATTCCCACCAATGAGGAACAGGTGTCCCCTCATTCCACATCCGTTTCTCAGTTACATCAGCTGCTGAGGAGGATGGGCACTTTTCAGATGGTCGCTGGCATTGACTTGCTCCTTTGTGAAGGGTTTCTTCTGTTTCCGCTCTTGTAGCCTGAGAAGTCTACCTCTTCCCTAGTTAACAGGAATACTCTGTCTTCTGGAGGCTGGAAATTGAGGATATATTTAAAAACAGAGTTTTCCAGGAAGGCTTGAGAATGGCTCCTGGCCGCAGGATGCTCCCTTCTGAGGAGCATCTATCCTGTGTGGCTCAGAGCCATGCTGTCCCTTTGTCCCACTGAAAAGTCGTTATTTTGGCCTGGGTTGTCACTGACCCCTGCTGCTGCCCTCTCTTGGACATAGTTCCTGTGACAAAGCGGAAGCCAGGATGTAGGTGAGTGGAGGCACAGTCAGTCACGTGAGTGTCCGTTCCCGTTGGTACTGTGCCCCGCCCCCCCCTGCATAGCACTGGTCTGTGATAAACTGGCATCCACCCCAGCACCATACTTTTTGTTTTATAACATCAAATCTGATTTGTTAAAGAGTTTTTTAAATTCCAGCAATGCACAAATGATAGGGTGGGCACTCTTCGTTATCTCAGTAATTCTTTTTATTGAAAAAAAGGTTTTAATTTTTGTTAATGTGTCCGTGTGCGCGTGCCCATGTGTGTGTGTGTGCGCGCGCGCGTGTGCCTGTGTGTGTGCGTGTATGTGTGTGTGTGTGTGTGTGTGTGTGTGTATGTGTGTGTGTACACGCGCGCGCATGTGTGCCACAGGAATGTGGGGGCCCATGGAGGCCTCTGGAGCTGGGGTTACAGGTGTTTGTGAGCAGCTTAATATAGGTGCTGGGGACTGAACTGGGGTCTCCCGGAAGAGCAGAAAGTGATCTTCACCACGGAGCCATCTCTCCAGCCCCTCTGTAATTAGGTTTCGTTGAGCGGACTCCAACTGAAGGCTAAGAGGCTGGATCTGAGTATAACACCAGTCTGTTTGTGATATACTGTGTTCTGATTATCTCTTGTTGAAGAAAACAAACCCCAAACTTAAAATGAGTCTGGGGTTTAAGCAAAGCATGCTGGGGCCAGCTGGTGTGTCTTGACCCTCATAGCTCTAGGAGTACAGTTTGACTTGAGCCGGAGACCTACGTAGGACAGCTCACACAGAGATGGCTGGCCCTGATGCCATCCACGGAGAGCTTACCTGAGACTGTCAAGGGCATGCAGGCCCAATTTTGTCCCTGTTGATCTCACCCCAGAGCTGCTCAGTCTTCCTCACAGCTTGGCAGCCGGCTTCCCAGAACAAGCATTCAAGGGGCATCACAAGTTGCCCATTTCCAGAGACCCAGGCCCAGACATTAGCCTAGTGCTGCCGTGCTCTGTGGATGGCAGATGTCATAGACCACCCAGACTCGGAGGGAAAGAGCACACGCACAGAGCCCCTCGAGGCCCTGGCTCTGCGTCTCCCCTCCCCGCTGACAGCCCCCCCTCTTCCCCTCCCCCCAGCCCTGACTGCTGCTGCCGGGAGAGGAAAGCTGGAGGTCTGCGAGCTGCTGCTGGAGCATGGAGCTGCTGTGTCTCGGGCCAACAGGAGAGGGGTCCCCCCTCTGTTTTGTGCAGCCCGCCAAGGGCATTGGCAGGTACCTGGGGGCCCCTAGATGCTTCAGGAACAATGGGTGGGGCTGGGATTCATTGCTGAGAGCACTTGTAACCCTTGAGGCTCTGTCCCATCCCTGGCTTCTCCCTCTACCGTCATGACTGCTCCTCAGAGGCCAATATGACGGACAGGTAGAGTCAGCGAGGCGGACGGGCTGGCCAGAAGACTGGCCACGCCACAGACACACAGTAGTTCCCTTAACTCCAGGAGGATTGGATTAGAGTGCTACAAGATCCACCGTGGCATATCCGCTGCTGTTGTTCTTTGTAGCCTGTCCGTACAACATATTTGAATTATAGCTGCCAGGCTGCTTCTTGGAAGAACCATTCTTACACCATCTTTAATGCAAGGGAGCAGCAGGGCATCGCTGGCCCTCAGCTTCTGCCTTCGTTGTGAAACAGTGACCACATCTCGGCTCATACTCGGTGCCATGGTTGCGCCTGCATTGTACACACACACAGCTTCAGGACCACTCATACAGTGACTAACCCTCTGCCTGCCTCAGCGTCTCCTAACTGACAAGGAAGGGGGAGGGGACTTGCTGGTGCGCGAAGTGAAAGCAGAGGGAACATGCCACTCCGTCACTGGCATTGAAGCAGGTGACGTGCCTGGGTAACCTGGGCCGACCCAGTGGATAAAGTGGCTTCCTCCAGCACAAGGACTGCATTCGACTCCTGCCTGTGTTTCTGATTTTTCTCCCCAACCTCACTAGTGTGCATGGTGTAAAGCATATTGCTGATGCTGAGAATTCACTTCGAGAAGCTTTGCTCAGAGTTGCCCTCTGAGAAGGACAAGCCACCCCTTGGTGCCACATCTCGGCAAAGCTTGTTAACTGAGGGTGCAGAGTCGCTCTCCTGCCTTAGACCCTTCTCTTGTGACTATAGTTCGTCCCCTTTCAGTTTGTCCACAGATGTCAAATCTAAGGACACTCAAGTCCCTTATAATGGCACGGTACTTGCATTCAGTCCGTAGATTGAATGCCATTAGTTGGTTAAATCTATTGCTTCAGAACCCTAGATGCAGAGGGCACTGTCCTTGTCTTCAGGACCAGTTTGGAACCTTAATGGCAACTGCCGGCCCCTTTCCATCCTGAGTTAGCCCCGCCTTTTCTCAATGTGACTGTCCTACCATCACCTAATTGTGACTGGCATGCCTCATTACCAATTCTACCTGGTATGCGTGATTTTGTACATATAACAACTGGGCACACTAAAAGAATATAGAGAAAAAGATTTTGCTGAAAGGAATACAGTAGAAAGATTGTTTGGCCCCTACATATCACATATCGAGTGGGAAGGATGGAGAAACGGGCTGGGTATAGAGACTGAGGCTGTAAGCGCAGCAGGGGACTGATTCTCAGTGCCTCTTTCAGATTGTCAGATTGCTTTTGGAACATGGCTGCGATGTGAACCTGAGTGACAAGCAGGGCCGGACACCTCTCATGGTGGCTGCCTGTGAAGGACACCTGAGCACTGTGGAGTTCCTCCTCTCAAAAGGTATGGTGTGTTGCAGTACGCTGGCTGCTTTGGCAGAGACCCACTAGTACTTTGGGCTTCCCCATGAGTCTTTTCGTCCTGTGGCTTTTCTAAGGCATGATGCAGCCTGGGGGCTTATCATTCAGCCTTGGTGAGACCCTCTGGCCATCACACCTGCTCAGGCTGATACACTCCCAGGCGGGCATCCAGATGGTGGGACCCTCAGCAGCCCAGGTTTATTCAGGTTCTAAGATAGCCAATTAAAAGAACCAAATTAGAAGTAAAAGGCAGAAAAAGGAAATCTACTCGGTGTGGCCACATTGGGAAAGGTCCAGCAGCCTCCTCAAGTCTGTCTTGGGGTCCTGAAGTGAAATCAATGTTTAATGTAAGGGCCAAGGATACGAACATCTAAGTAGTTCGGTTGAGGTGTGGTCCCGCATGCCACTGGCCCATCATTGTCTGGGCTTCCATCTTGTCCTGTTAGGTGGTCTAGCAAGTTGTTAAAACTGGGAGAGTTCTTCGTGGGAGACAAGTTCTCCCTCGGGCTGGTGCGGTTTCCTTCTCTCAGCATGAGATTCTTAGGGGAAAATCTCATTCTTTGGGGTCCATTTTTCAACAGTCTGATAGTGAGATTGGGAAACCCAGGTATCTTTTAGGACACCTTCATTTCTGCCAACCAGTTATAAATGGACTCTTCTCTCAGGCGCTGCTCTTTCTTCCCTGGACAAAGAGGGCCTGTCAGCATTGAGTTGGGCATGTCTGAAGGGTCACAGGGCCGTGGTCCAGTACCTGGTTGAAGAAGGAGCAGAGATAGATCAGACGGACAAAAATGGCCGTACTCCCTTGGACCTGGCCGCCTTCTATGGTGACGCAGAGACGGTGGGTACTAACGGATGTTCACTTCCGGTGTGGGCGCCTTCCCGTGTGCAGGATGGGTCAGATGTAGCGAGGTGCTTGCTCTGAGGCACAGGCTCTGTGAAGCCATCTGTAGACTGTGGCCTCTGTGTACACACACACACACACACACACACACACACACACACACACACACATGCACACACGGTATATGGGATCTTTTCAATTGTCTATAACTCTGTTACGTGCAGTCCAACCCAAGACTGTTAGTCAGGGTTTTAATGTGCTCTTTAAAGCCTGAAAGTCCTACCCCTACCAACTGCATGTACTGCAGACATGGAGTTGAACATGGATGCCCAATTCAAAACTTTATTTTTATCATGTGATGCATATAAATAAAATTCCTACATAAGTCATTCAGAAACCACTTCCCCTTAAGAAAAATTATTAATTAAGGGAATAGTTAGTTCATAATATACTAATTGTTTTAAATTATTTCTAGTTATAATTTTCATTTGGAAACTGAGAACTGGGAGATGTCTTCCAGGGCAGATGCCATGCTCTGTCAGCATGCGCATTCCAGACCTCTGCAGGCACCAGGGCATTGCTGAGCTATCTGGGAGTCTGCTTTCTTAGTCCTGTGCATCTGATGAGAGGATGAGCCAGAGAGACAGACACATGTAGTGCTGTGGAAAGGCGGTGACCTGGGGCCAGAATTTTATTCATGCGTTCAGGCATCAGTAGAAATATCTTAAAGGCCCCCCTCTCAGTCTTTATGGCTCCATGCTCAGAAATGCCCTTGCAAGGTCATAGGGTAATCCTTTGTTTTTTAAAGATAACATCTCACACAGCCCAGCCTGGCCTCCAGCTCCCCACTGTAGCCAAGGTTGGCTTTGCACTTCTGACCCTCCCCACTCTACCTTCCAGATACTCTGACGGCAGATATGCACGCCACTATCCTTGGCAGTAATTCTGTTTTTAAAGCTCCCTAAGGACGGCTCACCACCACACAGCCCCTCTCCACTCCCGTCCACGAGTGGGAGCTTGCATTTCCATCATGAGGCTCCAGCGTCTTGACGTCATCGTTATCACCCTCCCCCACTCTTAGAAAATACAGCCCTGTGAGTGTGGGTTGATACCACACCATGGCTTTGATTTTCATTTCTCTGACAACAAGGGACTTAACATCTATTTCACGTGCTTGCTGGGTCTCCTCTTGGGAGAAATGTCTATTGAAGAAGTCCCTCACCCACGTGTTGGTTTGGTTTTATGGTTGGTGTAGCTCTTTCATATTCTAGACAGTAACTTTGCTAGTGTCCTTTTGAACACCCAGCGGATTTATTGGTAGGAAACACGTCCTGTTGCAGACACACAACCATCTAAGCTGGACAGAAGTTTCTTTTCTAGTAAGTGGAAAATTTGGAGTGGCCAAGGTAGTTTTTGTTCTTGGCATTTCCCGTGTCAGTGCACACACAGCTGTTTCCTCATCCCCAGCCTTGATGCGGTGACCTCAGACACCCCGACTTCACAGTCCTGACAGTGTCACCCCTTTCTCAAACCCTGAAGTGACTGACTCTGGCCCCTCTGGTTCCAGGCTGCTCACATCTGCAGCTTGTCCTCTCACGCTGTGTGAGTCTGTGTCTGGAGCATGCCAAAGGCCACAGCAGCAGCCTCCCTGCTAGTCGCAGGTGAAACGGTGACCGTGAGTCTTGTCTGTGGCCGTTGAAGTGGGGTCAGACACAGATCCTGTACGTGGGCTCACACCTGTCTGTACCCGTCGGCTTGCCTCCCTCGTCACTGACAGCAGAGAGAGTCTAGCCATGGCTGTAGCCCCTTTCCGCGGTGTCCATTGACACACACCCACGCCTCCCCCCCACCCCACCCCACCCGCAGTGACCGCTCCTGCCAGGGACTGTTCCTCAGGCCTGTGCTGTCCCTGCTGCTCTAGGTGCTGTATCTGGTGGAGAAGGGAGCCGTGATCGAGCACGTGGACCACAGTGGGATGCGCCCCCTGGACAGAGCCATTGGATGTCGAAACACTGCGGTGGTGGTTACACTGCTTAGAAAGGGAGCCAAACTAGGTCAGTGAACCCCACTCCGGGTCAGCGGGTCAGCGGGGCCTTTCCTGAAAGGACTGAAGATTACCTGCTGGCGGCTGGCAGCGTGTGTGTGTGTGTGTGTGTGTGTGTGTGTGTGTGTGTGTGTGTGTGTGTGCGCGTGTGTGTGCGCGTGTGTGTGCGCGTGTGTGTGCGCGTGTGTGCGTGCTCGTGCTCTCCCCCCTCCCTCCTGCTCTGCTCTGTCTCATGTCTCATTTAATCCCAGTCATCCTGTAAACTGAAATTGCTTTTGAGTTTCTCGTTTAAAATTACATTTTATTCTGTGTGTGAACACAAGCTATATACAGAGGTTATATACCCTTTTAGCATGTAACATCCTCTCCTGGTAGGCAGAGAGCAGAGGCTAAGGGGGAGGGACACTCACACCAGGAAGTGTTAACATCTTCCTTGTTTACTGCTGTGATGAGAACATGGCCAAGGCAACTAAGCAAGGAAGAGAATTCAGAGGGGGAGTCCGTGACCATCATGGCGGGGAGCATGGCAGCAGGCAGGCGTGGCGCTAGAGCAGTAGCTGAGAGCTGACATCAGTAGCATGAGACAGAGAGATAACTGGGAATGGTGTGGGCTTTTGAAGCCTCCAAGCTCACCCCTGAGACACACCTCCTCCCACAAGACCACACCTCCTGATCCTACCCAAACAGTTCCACCAGCTGGGGCCCAACCATTCAAATATATGAGCCTATAAGAGCCGTTCTCATTCAGACCACTGCGATCGGACTCTGCTGCACTTGCAGGTGGGCTGAGCATGCGCAGCTCAGAATGCCCTGGATGGTTCTGTAGAACAAGCTGCTGTTCTAGAGTTATCATGAAAGCTTGACACGAAGTTCTGACCCCGGTGCACACAATCGCTGTGAAGGAGACACTGAGGAGAGAGTGGCCTTGGCCAAGGGTTGTGTGGAGGCCCACGTATGTGGCTAGTAGAGCCTCACGTAAATTCGGCATGTATGCAGGGAAGAACCGCAGGGCCCGTTTGGATTTGCTACCCAGGCCCTTTGACCATGAGCAGGTCTGGGTACAGGGGGGCCGCATGGAAAACGGTTTTTCCCAGTGTTTGACCGGTTTCCCTTTTTACCTTGATCCTGTATGTAGGTAGTGGTGATGCCGTCTTTGTACTTGAAACCAAACACAAAACACGGGGTGCTCCGTGGCCCCCAAGGTCATAGTACGTGGCAGAGCTGTATGTGTGTGACGGGCTAGAGATGAGGCTAGAGCCAGACCAAAAGAGAAGCTGGACAGGGACCGGGCAGGGGACCCAAGCTAGGACCTCGGAGTGGACTGCGGTCAGAGTGCAGGGACCTTGGGGACACCAGCTTCCCACCCCTGCCGTACTGGGTGCTGCAGGGCGCAAGGAGGGTGCCCTTAAGGGCCTCCTTGCTTTTCTGGACTCCTCCTCAGGTGAAGGTGAGCACCTTTGTTTCCAGTGTTAGTGGAGCGATAAGATAGCTTTTGTGGGCGCTGATGATTCCTCCACAGGGCTTGCCGGGGCATAAAATAGTTGAGAAGCTTAAACCAGCTTGCTAGAGTCCCGCTGCGGGGAACTGCCTTGCAGCGAGTTCCTGCAGCTGGTCCTGTCGAGCGTCGGGCTGCAGAAGGAACCTGCCTCCTCCGGGCCGAGGAAGCACCTCTGACTGCGTGTTTATTTTGCAGGAAATGCCGCTTGGGCGATGGCCACATCCAAACCTGATATTTTGATTATACTTTTACAGAAATTGATGGAGGAAGGAAATGTGATGTACAAGGTAAGAAGCTTCGTCCCTTTCTGGGCTGCTGTTGTTGACTTGGGACCACCCCTGAGTTTGGTGTTGGATGCTGCAGCCATGCTTCTGTCAGAGAGTGTAACTTTGCAAGGACGGAAGTTCCAAAACTTTCCCACCTGACCTCTCGCCCGGGAGCCTGTTAATCTCCAAACAGCAGACTCTTAATGGGAGAGCACTTCTCTTGGTGGTTGAGAACAATTGTTGGTGATACTCGCGGCGCTGGCTGTGACTTCCTGTCTGAGCCACTGCTAGGTCGGCTGGCATGTCCCACGGGAAGGTCCCTAGGCTTCCCCGCCTGTCAAATTTCCAAGCATGGCACTGGACCTCGTCACGAGGTACATGGCAAAAGCCACCAAGGAGCATTTGTAGAAGAAGAGAATGTTTCAGGGGACAGGAGGAGGATGACACAGTGGCTAGTTGTTGGCTGCCGACCTTGGCAGCCCCTCGGCATCCTAGACACCCCCCCACCCCCAGAAGGAGAGGACGGAATCCTACACATTGTCCTCTGACTCCCACGTGCACCTGTGGTGTGTGCGTGTGCCTACACAATACGTGCCAAGTACATCAGTGTATTTGAAAAGGAAATTAAAAGAACCATCCAGTGTTCCCCTCTCACCCCCGGCCTTTCACTTTCCAGTTCTTAATTCTCTAAATTTAGGGATTTTAAGTGTTTTTAGTGATATTTTTATTGAATGTGGCCAAGTAACACGCTCTCAGTTTCTCAAAAGATAGGTTTTTTTTTTTTTCTCAGTTTCCCTCAGAAATGGAAATAAAACCTACAGATTCATAAACTTGACTTTCAATTCTCCCGGAGGAGCTACCCGTTTAGATCCATGGTGGGTAGCTCTGGTTAATGCATGCAGCTTTGCAGTCTCTCCAGACCGGTCGGCCACTGCTGATCTGTACGCACAGACGAGGCAGCGTGGCTGTGCCCCAGGAAAAGCGTAAATCTGTGTCTGTGGCCGCGGCCTGGCTTGGGAGGTGTGGAGGCCCTTTACATAGGTTACTGCTCCTTCCAGACCTGTAATTAGGTAGAATTAAGATTCCGGGGGGGGGGGGGGGGGGGCGAGATCGTGAGTACGTTTTCCTTTCCACTGCTCGGCAGCTTCATCTGCTGTGTTTTTCATTTATTTCCTTTTTGTTGTGTTTTTTTTTTTTTTTTCATAGTAACAAATAACTAGGCATGCAGCATGACCCAGCAGGGTTCCCAGCTTGGAGTCGGTTGGAAATTGAGTTCAGGGTGTATATTGTTGTGGCTTTGAAGTGGTTTTAATGGGGGTTCTGCTAGGTAATTATGTCAGAAATATCAAGCCATTTCCAACAGGCTGCCGCTCCTGCTGTGCAGTGGGCTGCCTGAGCAAATGGATTTCCTCAGCCTGGGGAGGGGTGGGCTGGGGCTCCGGTTTTTGAAGTCAGTTCTTCAGCGCTTCTAAAAGAAGCATTATTATTATTCTACAGCAAGCTGCAGTTTATCCGAGAGGCACTAGCTGCCTTAGAAACTACAGCATTTTTTTTCATCAGGTTTCTATTATACTTGAAATTAAAATATATTTCAGCAAAACATGGTTCTTGAAATAACACAGAGATTACATGCGAGAAGATAATTTGATGGGTGAAGGATGGGGAGTTCGTGATTTCGCAGTTTACAAACATTGTTCTTGTTCAGCCATCTTTCTCCTTGCTGGGTGATTACATGTGAAGTCGGTGCGGCCTGATCATGTTCAGACTAGTCTGTCTCCTGGTTCCTACTAAGACACCTACCCATCTGGATCCTTCTCCTGGGCCCTGATGATTTTACATGACGTTCTTCAGCACGGTGGTTCATCTGAGAACCCCTGGGAAAGGTTAACTTTATGTGGGTTTTGAATCCTAGAAAGGGAAGATGAAGGAGGCGGCCCAGAGGTACCAGTATGCCTTAAGGAAGTTCCCTCGGGAAGGATTCGGAGAAGACATGAGGCCGTTCAATGAACTGAGAGTCTCCCTGTATCTCAATCTGTCTCGATGCCGGAGGAAAACAAACGTAAGCCAGAGTTGTTATCCCCACCCCGTTCATTTGTTAGCAGCAGGGGACGGCCATCCCCTAGGCTCAGTCTTGGGACTGCCAACCTGACTGGGGTGCTGTGGGGACCTGGGGCTCTCAGGGACCTCTTACAGGTCCAGGTCACAGCCACTGCCCACCTCCCAAAATGCTGGTGGATGCACTGAC
The DNA here is from genome assembly GCF_049852395.1 of Peromyscus maniculatus bairdii. NCBI lineage: Eukaryota > Metazoa > Chordata > Mammalia > Rodentia > Cricetidae > Peromyscus > Peromyscus maniculatus. The sequence goes on from NC_134855.1 coordinate 37,683,909, forward strand.
GTTGAACTTCCTTTGCTTCAGTGAAAGCAGCAAATGCCAGCTGCGCCCCCTCTCCCCCGGCTGGAATGCCACCAGTGCTGTGAATGATCAAGAAAAAGTCCAACAGTCAGCCTCTCACAGTCAACCTGCCCTGGGGCCGTTTTCTCAGAGGACCTGTTTAGTAAACACTCAATTGATGACCAGTAGTGGTTAACTTGTAGTTTGTTACTAGTAGATGTTTTGTAGTTCTTCCTCCTGATGTTTTGAACGGCGGCATCCTCCCCTCCCCTCCCCCCACTCCCACCGGTGTAACTCACCTGCCCCGGGGGCCGCACCACATGAGAGAGCAGAAGGATGCAGCCCTGCACACAGACACCCACAGACTGCTCCGCTCCTGGCCTGGACCCTCTCCTGCCCCCTCTGCCTTCTGTGCCCTGTTACCCCTGCCCTCTCCTGAGTCATAATTGCTGCTTCTGTGCTGGATTCTTAAGAATAGTCATATGCTCCGATTATCCAACTTTAAACAAGCAGACGGGGAAATGCATCTTGCCCTGCACCCCCAGACGCCCCCCCCCTCCCCCGGTCCCAGTGCTCTGTTGCCCTTAGAGCAGAGCTCCTAGGAGACAGACCCTTTTCTAGGCGCTACCTCTGACTCGTGTGTTTAACTGTTGACTCCAGGACTTTGGCTTGGCAGAGGAATTTGCTTCGAAGGCTCTGGAATTGAAACCCAAGTCCTATGAAGCCTTTTATGCCCGGGCAAGAGCCAAAAGGAACAGCAGGTACTGTCTGGGGTCACCCACGTGACTGCGGGAGCCTAGATGAGTGTGAGGGTATTCCTTCCTCAGGGTTGTTACTCAGACAATCCCCATCCCTTTTAACAGGGACCAGTAGCTTCCAAGAGCGCGGTAGTGGGTGGTACTAGCGGCTACCCTTTCGTTTTCCTGGCATTCTGGTGTCTTCCCCACCATACCCCAGCACAGAACACCTGCTGAGGTCTGGTTTCAGGGAGACTGACAAGTCGGGGTGGAACGGGAGCGGAAGAGGGTTATGTCTGACCTCTGAGTTAGAAGGGGGGGACATGATGAGGTCCGAAGAAGATAACATGAGCAGGATTCTGGCACCCTCTGTCTGCGGGTCTGTACAGATAGATCAGGGGCGCGGAGTCACAAAGCAGCCCTGGAGGGCAGCACTGGACTTGGCCCCGCATCTCTGGGCCAACCAGGACTCCCCCACCTCAGCCAGTGCTTGAACCTCGCTCTTTCCCCTTTGAGGACGGCTAGCGTAAGGACGGTTCCATCCTGAGCATGCTCCTATGTGGCGTCTAATCACATCTTCTGCTTCCATATGAAGGCAGTTCCTGGCAGCTCTGGCAGACCTGCAGGAGGCCGTGAAACTCTGTCCCACCAACCAAGAAATCAAGAGGCTTCTGGCCCGCGTGGAGGAAGAGTGTAAACAGCTCCAGAGGAGCCAGCAGCAAAAACAGCAGGGTCCCCTGCCAGCTCCGTCCAATGACTCGGACAATGAAGAGGATGCGCCAGCCTCCAGTGTAAAGGACCACTTCCCCATCGAGGAGGCAGAAGAGGAAGAAACGTCTTCACAGGAAGAACCCATGTCCCCAACTCCCAGATCCCAGCCACCGCTGCCGCCATCTGCCCCTTCCCCGTATATCCGCAACCTTCAAGAGGGCTTACAGTCCAAAGGCAGGCCAGTGTCACCACAGAGCAGGACAGGAATCAGCAAGTCCCTGAGAGAGACTGTAGCTCAGCCAGGCTTGGTTATGCAGCCGACCAAACAGGCACAGATAGTGAAGACCAGCCAACATCTGGGTTCTGGGCAATCGAGCATGAGAAACAGCAGCGCAAAAATACAAGTCTCTTCCCAGAACCCTCCCCCAAGTCCGATGCCTGGTAGAATATCCGTGGCCCCTGCGGGGAGCAGAAACCAGCATTTAGAGGGAACGGGTCCCTTCACTGCAGGAACTGGTTGTGGCCACTTTGCGGATCGGCTGGGCCCCAGCCAGAACCTCCAGCTGCAGCGCAGTGAGAGCGGAACTGCGTACCCTCTACCAAGCAAAATCAAAGCCGCCGAGCGCCTCTTGGCTCATGCCTCCATGACTGTGGATGTAGCTCCTCCTCCGAGCCAGGGTGGACCGGCGGCGGCGGTGGCGAGCTGCGGTGGCGGCGATGTGCGACACCCCGCTTCCCTCGCCAGCTCGGGCTCTTCTGGCTCGCCGTCTAGCAGCATCAAGATGTCAAGTTCCACCAGTAGTTTGACTTCAAGCAGTAGTTTTTCAGATGGATTCAAGGCCCAAGGCCCAGACTCTCGAATCAAAGACAAGGGCACCAGCCAGGTGCCGGGCGGCACCACTGAACACAGGCCCCGCCATACTCCCTTCATGGGCATCATGGACAAGACCGCCAGGTTTCAGCAGCAGAGCAATCCTCCGGGTCGCTCCTGGCACTGCCAGGTGCCAGAGGGGCTTCTGACAAACACAGCCACTGCAGCTGGCCTGCAGCCCAACCCCGACAAGCCCACTCTCAAGCCAGGAGGCTACTGTAGCCAAGCCAAACCTTGCTCAGTTTCCCCGCTGGGCACGGGTGTCCCCAACGGGGCACAGGCGAAGGAGCCGGAGGAGAGTAAGTGCCAAATCCCAGCCCTCTGTCAAGACAGCCGGAAAACTAAGGGTGTGCCTCACCTGTACCAGGAAAGCATCTCGAAGCAGCCGCCTCACGTCGGCACGGAAGCTCACAGGAGCCACCTCACCTCAGCGAAACCAAAGCGATCGTTCATAGAGTCAAATGTGTGAGCCTTACGCTGTCCGCATGTGGTAGTATCGAGTGCCGTCTCTTGGCTTGGGTAGCGAATAATGTCTTTTTTTTTTTTTTTCTTTTCATAATAAGAATTACATTTTAGCCATATTCTCCACCTCTGGGGTGGATCTGATGCCATTGACATATTAAAAATGTAGCGTAAAACTATAGTGCATAGCTAGAAATCGCCCACCAACAGGAATGCTAAGCAGAATTAAAAACTACCCTCGGCTTCTACCTGTCAATTTAAAGGCTGCCAAGAAGATATCACCTGATGCTGTTCTCTTAGGAGAGGTTTGGTTTGCTGTGCACAAAAGCACATTTACTTAGAGAAGAAAGAAACACCCACTGGTAAAAGATTTTAATTCCCGACATAATACCTGGAAGTGTATTCTGGGAAAGATGGGGGAATGTTCGAGAAGTTACAGATCCCTTTAGTCACACCCCAGTTCTTACATATGTATAAACGTTGCAACCTGAGTGCTTTCTGGCCAGCTATAATAATAAATGTGACTGTAAACAGCAGGTTTTTTCCTGTTACTGAAATACGAGCACACCCAAGTATCATTCCCATCATGGCAGTTACTCAAAGGGGATCACACATTTACTTCCATGTTAATGGTCTTTTTTGCAGAGTATTTTTATAGCCCTTTTTTTTTTTTTTTTTTTTTTTTTGGTTTTTCGAGACAGGGTTTCTCTGTGTAGCTTTGCGCCTTTCCTGGAGCTCACTTGGTAGCCCAGGCTGGCCTCGAACTCACAGAGATCCGCCTGCCTCTGCCTCCCGAGTGCTGGGATTAAAGGCGTGCGCCACCAACGCCCGGCCCTTTTTTTTTTTAATATATTCATGCTTCATGGCGTTGCTGATAGAAGGGAAAGGCTATCTAGACTTCTGGTTGGTAACCGGGTCAGATACTTTTGTGCAAAAGTACCAAGACAAGCACTCTTGGTGATGCCGACAGCTTAGCTCTAACTGGTTCCAAAGGCGCTCTGGACAGCGGTGGCGCAAGTCCCGGAAACAAGCCTCCGATGTCCTCTAGGGACAGTTTACACAGGACCCTGGAGGTCTGGGGGGGTTGGTTGTTTTCATCATGCCGTCATTATCTCGCAGTCACATGTTGTATATAGAAACAGCTAGCCCGGTTTTATTCAGGCTTGTACATATAACTCAGAAGAAGTTACTCTGAAGACAAACCACAGAACCCTGCCATCCATCTGCATGTTCTCTGTAAGCTCCATCCGTGCTGGTCACTGCACTGAACAATGCGCTCTCGTGGCATGTTAACAGGATACTCCTAACGGCACTTTATCTCGTTGTCTGAACACCTCTGAGGTGCTATTCATCTGTAAAGATAAGGTACACGGATGAACCTTGGCTTATGGTATTTTTATATAAAAATGGTGTTATTGGAGGATGTTCAAATGCTGGTGTGAGAGAGATTGGGGGGGAGTATTTTATATGTTGAGATGTGAAATGTATTTTCCAGACCTGGGGAGAAGGAAGTTCTATATTTGCAGAATGTTTTAAAAAGGAGTAGCCATGATGTTCATGTGAACATCACTAAGGTTTTGTACGAATAGGAACCTTGCAGTGTCCTTCGGCATATGTTCCTGTGTGTGTAGCGTGCTTTGTACAAAAGCTAGGCCATTTGTATGAGCTTTCTCTGAGCTCTGCTCTAATTCCTATGGCTATTTATTGTTTTCTTTAATATTTGTGAAAGTCTCTCTCTTTGGTTATGTAGTTTTGTTTCTGCACATCTACTGTACTTCTCCATATGGAATAAAAACCATTACTACAAGTGGGTTGGCATTCATTGATAGAGCTAAGTAGACAGTAGACCTCCTCAACAGCTACCTGCCTCGTTTTAATGGTACCCTAAAGGGTGAAAAACACTTTGGGTTTTGTTTGTTAAGACAGGGTTTCTCTGTGTACTTTTGATGCCTGTCCTGGATCTCGCTCTGTAGACCAGGCTGGCCTCGAACTCGGAGATCTGCCTAGCTCTGCCTCCCGAGTGCTGGGATTAAAGGAGTGCGCCACCACCGCCCAGCCTGAAAAACACTTTTAATATAGCAACAAACACGTTTCATCTTCATTCCACAATAAAGTAGAAGCTTCTAGAAATTCCAGAGTCCTCTAGCATCATAATTGGTGATTTTTCTGTCAATAGGGAAGAAGCATGAGGAACAGGAATGTGTACTAATGGGCTGGCTGGCAGCAGGTGATCTGTAACATGGACTGGCAGTGCCCTGTGCTCCGTTAGAGGGCAGAACTCTCTGAACAGCTCAGGGGCTGGAGAGATGGCTTGGCCAGAAGACCCGGCTTCAACTCCCAGCACCCACATGGCAGCTCACAACTGTCTGTAACTCCAAGATCTGACACCCTCACACAGCCATACATGCAGACAAAACACCAGTGCACATAAAAAAATAAAGAACGGCTGGTTCTTTTAGCACATTTGCACTATTCTTCACTTAAAAGGGTCTTTCTGTCTTCACACCCACAGACTTGTTTCAGAGCAGTCAAGAGTGAGATTGTTTTTGTTGTATCATGATACACGGTTCTTACTTGAAATATTTGTTTATGTATTTTTAACTTAAAATTTTTTGAGACTTTTCCATATGCATACTGTATTCATATTTCCACAGCTTCCTGTGCCCATCCAACTCCCCCCCCCCGTCACCCCCATGCCCTCTCACACTCATGACCCTTCCGTCGTTACACATGCACACGCGCACACACACACACACACACACACACACACAATCTACTGAGTCCAGTTATTGTTGCTTGTATGGACATGCATTTAGGACTGGATAACCTATTGGGGGCTTGCCCCTTGAGAAGATTAATTCTTCTCTCGGCAGCCACTAATTGTCTGTAGTTCTTCATCTAGTGGTGGGGACTCTGAGATTTCCCTCATCCTTGTTGGCTTATTTCTATTTTTTTCCAAGTAGTACTTTTTATATCTATGTAAGATGATTGTTTTTTACATCCCAACCACAGTTCCCCCTCCTTCCTCTCCTCCCAGTCCCTCCCCCAGCCTCCTCTCCACCCCTCACGAGCCCAGGTCAGTTGGTTCTGTGGGTTTTCTTGTGGTGTCCTTGACCCCTCTGGCTCCTACAATCTTCCTCCCCCTCTTCAACAGGATTCTGAGCTCTGCCTACTATTTGGCTGTGGGTCTTTGTATCTGTTTCCATCAGTTGCTGGCTGAAGCCTCTCTGATGACACTCGGGCTAGGCACCAATCTGAGTACAGTAGCTAAGACTCCTAGCCGTGGGGGATACAGAGCCTGAACCGGCCATCTCCTGTGACCAGGCAAGACTTCCAGTGAAGGGATTGGGACACCAGCCCAGCCACAAAACCTTCGACCTGCAGTTTGTCCTGCCTACGATAGGTGTTGGGAAAAGGTGGCACACAACCAGCAACTGGTTGGTCCAGCTTTAGACCCACGCCACGAGGAGCCCACCCACCCCTGACACTGCCTGGAGGGCCAGGACCCAGAGGCTGGAGGGCCCAGAGACCTAGGACAGAACCAAACACGACTGGGGTGTGTGTGTGTGTATGTGAATGAAATGATCCCTAATGATTCTCTGCTATACACAAATACTTTTTAAAAATGCTTTTCTTGAGAATTTCATGTATGCATACAAGGAAATATGACCATAGCCCCAATTTCCTTCCTCCAGTCTCCCCATATCCCTATCAATATGTACTGTCCCAGCTCCATGGTTTTGTTTTTACTGGCCCATTAAATCCAGTTCACACTGCGTATTATGTGCGTGGGTGTGGGCCTTACTTGAGCAAGGGGATCTACCTGTGGGGACTCCTCCCAAAAGATGGACTCTCTCCCCTGGCCGCCATCACCTGCCCGGAAAGACTGACTTTGGATCTGAAGCTTAGTAACTAGTTTAGGTCCCTGCCTTGTTCCTGATGTTGCGGAAGCCTGACTGTTTCTAGTCCTCAGCACTGTTTCCAGGCCAACACAGAAGAATGGGACGGGAAGGCCAGGGGAGTGCTGAGGAGTGCCTAGCTCCCGTCTGGACCACCCTGGACAGCCGCCAGTGTGTGAGGACTGCCGGAGTTGCTGTTCTGATTTCAGTCTTGATAAAGACAAGACATGCTCATTATCCAGGCAAGAAGTGAAATCCGGGGAAGCTGCAGGTCAGAGGGCACTGGACACTGCTCCCACCTCCTCCTGAACCAACCCCTGGGCCACAGCGTCCCAGCGGGGTGGGGGCGGGGGGTGGGCGGAGGATGTCTTGAAGAGGGGGTTGTTTGGCAAAGTCGGTTTAGATAAAAAGCCAACACTTGGAAAATTAGTAGTTTTCAGGTATTTTGCTTTATAAGAAATCTTAACACATCTATTTTACTTTGTGTGTCTGGGTATTTTGCCTGCGTGCCTGGTGCCATGGATCCCCTGGAAGTTACAGTTGTGAGCCACCACATGGGTGCTGGGAATTGAACCTGGGTCCTCTAGAGGAACAGCCAATGCTCCTAACCACTAAGCCATTTCTCTATCCCCACACATTTAAAAATAACTTAAACTGCCTTTTCTAGCCAGTGACTTCCAGTGATTGTTAACTTTTAAGTGAAAAGCTAGCCAGCAAATCTCCTACTTTATAAAAACAAACAATACAGAGATACTTGGTTTAATGGTGGTTCCCTTCTAAGTTAAAGAACAATTGGAAATGATAGCATAATTTCTGTATAGATTTCAATTTAAAGCACCACTTTGTGGAACTCATTTTCACGTTTTGCCCACAATGAAACTGTAAATTGTGTAGAATAAAATATATTCCTTTCTGCAATAAAAGATGGAGGGGTCTACCTGTGAAACAAAAGAAATACAGTTTGGTATCTGTTTAAAAAGTCCCAAAGCAGTGGTTACAAAAAAAGGACAGCTAGATCTGGCAGTGTTCTGTAAAGGAACTTACGCATTATATGTTTATGAAACAGGAGAAAGTAAAAGGTGTATTTACGTTGTTTCTCTCTCTCTCTCTCTCTCTCTCTCTCTCTCTCTCTCTCTCTCTCTCTCTCTCTCTCTCTTTTTTTTTTTTTTTTGAGGCAGGGTCTCTCTGTGTAGCCCTGACTGGCCTGGAACTCAGAGATCCACCTGCCTTTGCCGACAAGTGCTGGGATTAAGGGCATGTGCCACCACTGTCAGGCATTTTTAAAAATTTCTAAGTGGTATTTTATTTATGCACAGCAGCCTGGGACAATCTTGTGATTAAATGTCCACAGTGCTTTTCATTCACAAAATAGTTATTTATATGAGCATTGTTTATAAATTCATTCTGTTTGCCATGTGTATTTCTGGTACTTGTGAAGGCCAGAAGAGGGCGCTTGATTCCCAGGACCTGGAGTGACAGGGTTGTGAGTCACATGTGGGCTCTGGGAATTGAACCCCAGTCACCTGGAAGAGCAGCCTAAGAATGCTTAACTGCTGGGCCACCTCTCCAGCCCCTCATTTACAAAAGTTTTTATTTTCGTCTTTTCTGTGGTGCTCCATGAATGATGGAACACCTTTCCACTGAGCTACGAGGCTTTTAAAAATTCATTAATAAGTTTGTATGTTCCTCGTGTTTTCATGTTGTTTGAGACAAGGTCTCACTCTGTGGTGCAGGCTGCTCTGGCATTCTTGGGGTAGACAGGCTGGTTGCAAATACATGGGAACTTACCCACCTGCCTTAGCCTACTGAGTGCTAATGGCTTGAGCCTCTAACAAATTGTTTCTGCTTTTATGAGTAGGGAATGGGCATGCATCCAGTGATAGCCTACAACTCAGTATGAACCCTGCTGACTTCCAACTAGTGATACTGTATCCTTAACATCCTCGTGTATGACCAAGCCTGACAGCCAAGGTCTGAAACATTCGCACTGGATAAGACAAGCATGGCTATATGTATGTCATCTGAAGCTGCATATCATCCCTGCAGGGTGCATGTGAGTATATGTATGTCATCTGAAGCTGCATACCATACCTGCAGGTTGTATGTGAGTATATATATGTCATCTGAAGCTGCATACCATCCCTGCAGGTTGCATGTGAGTAGTCCCAGTGGTGTCTGCAGGGGGTGCCCGACCTCTAGGAGGCCAGGCAGTGCCTGTAGCCTCTAGAATGATACGATTCTCCATTGCTTTCCTTAACATTTATTTTTGTTTGCTTGGTTGATTTTGTGTTTAGTTTTATTATGAGACAGGCTATCAAGTGTCCCAGGCTAGCCTGTAACAGGCCATATAGCTGAAGGTGACCTTGAACTTCAGGGTCCTCCTGAATTGGAGGTAAAACACCATGACTCACCTGTGCCAGAAAGTCTGAAAACCTTTGGCATCAAACACACTCTTTTCTAAAACTGGCTTCCAGTCTGGATCAGATTCCTGAATCCCTGCCTATAACATCTACATAGTGTCCCAAACCAGCCTTAGCTCTGAGTGAAAATAAATAAATAAAAAAGAAAGGGCATGACCACTTGTAGGTATGGCGGAGGGGAAAGTTTATTATAGAGATGTGGGGGAGCATAGTCAAGGGCAGGGACATCTGGGAGGGTCCCCAGTAGACAGGACAAGCCTGAGCTGTGAGTGGGGAAGAGAGGGAGGAACCGGGTGCAGCAGCCAGGAGGCCAGGAGGCCAAAAGGCAGGTAACCAAAATGTCTGGATTATATGGAGAAGAGCCTCTGGGCGAAGGGCAGCCCAGGCCCCGGGCCAGAGAGTTCAGGGTAGGGGTTAGGGTTTGCCAGCCGTACCCTGTAACTGAGGGATGCTGGGGGAACCTGGTGGTCAGGTCTGCTCTGATATATTAAATAGGCACGTTTGGTCCCAGGTTTGAAATTTAACAGTTTCTAGTTCCTGGGGTCTCATTTCTTCTTCTGACTTCCTAAGGTACCAGGCACTCATATGGTGCAAATATACAAGTGCAGGAAAAAATTAAACACATGAAATCAAATCAAATCATTTTTTGTTTTTGAAAACGGTGGTCCCTCCCTCTGTAACCCTGCCTGGCCTAGAACTCACTCCAGCCAGCCTCCAGCTCACAGATTCACCTGCTGCAAGGGACAAGGCCTTACCACCACACCCAAGTTAAACAAAACCTTAAAAATTATCTTAAAAAGCCAGAAATACCAGTCTGAAGTGAACGAACCATGGAAAGAAAAAAATAACGGAAGTTTGATTAGGTCACTCAGAGATATCGGTAATTTAGGAGGCTGGGGCAGGGTTTGATGACACAGTCTTGTCATTTCAGCTTTCGGGAGGCAGAAGCAGGAGAATTGCAAGTTTTAACCAACCTCCGCCACATGGCCAGTGCAGGACCAATCTAGACAACAGAGCAAAAGTCAGTCTCCAAAAAACGAAACCATAAATTAACAGACTTAAAAAAAAAACATTTGAGATGAAGGCAAATCTACAGTAGACAAGAAACCAGGCTCTGTGATGGTGAACATGTTTACAAGTTTAAGATGACTGTGCTTACGAGAACAAACTATAAAACAGAAATGCCTCTAACCTGTGAGTCCCACCTGGCCGAGGACGGACCACTTCCCAGAGTGCTGGGGGCTGTTCCTGTCATTGCCTGGTCTTACACAAACCTTGTGTTTTCCCTTCTGTAAACAAGCTTGCTTGCCTCTGACTCCACGTAGGCAGGAAGTGTGCCTGACTGCATGTACACAGGAAATACATCAGGATATGTGCTTGCCCCTGGTTGCATGAATGCAGGAAGTCCATGCCTTGTGAATTTTGTCTTTATAAAACCCTGATTAATGTAATTGGGTGCTGCATCTTGAAAGAGCTCTCTGATGCAGTCCTGGTACCATGTGTATCTGGTGCCAGTACTGTTATGGTCTGGGGTTGTTCAGAGATTCGCCAGTCTGACCAAGAATACATTTTAGTAAATAAGAGGCTTTATGAAATACTGACTAGGCCATGGACACGGGCCAGGTCCATACCGGGATTCCCAGAGTATGGCCTATTTCTTAATTCTAATGTTCTTGGATACTCTGTGAGTGTTTGGGGGCCTGAGTGAACAGGACAAAGGCTAAAGACACAGTGTTCTGCTCCCTGCCCTGGTAGTCAGGCTCCGCTCTGGGAAACAGCTTTGGGCAGGCATCTGAGAGGTCAGTGCAGACTCCTTCCTGAACTTCAGGTCCTGTGTGACGGAGGCAGACACAGTGCTGGTGATGTCGCAGGTGCCAGGCTAGCTGCCTGGACACACGTTCTCACACTGGGAGGAAGTCTGGCACTTGATATATTTCAGCAAAGTTAAAGTGACTAGCCGAGCTCCTTTACATCTGAGGTTGAATAATGAGGGAAAAAATCCTTATATTATACAAAGTTAGAACCCAACAAAATTTCTTTTCTTTTTTTTTTTTTTTTTTTTTTTTCTTTTTTTTTTTTTTGGTTTTTCGAGACAGGGTTTCTCTGTGTAGCTTTGCGCCTTTCCTGGAGCTCACTTGGTAGCCCAGGCTGGCCTCGAACTCACAAGAGATCCGCCTGGCTCTGCCTCCCGAGTGCTGGGATTAAAGGCGTGCGCCACCAACGCCCGGCCCAACAAAATTTCTATTCAACATGCCTGGAGTAATTTTTTTCCAATTTATTAAGCAATTTACAATTATAGTGTGAAAATTCTATTCTAAAGCTCTCTGAAAACTATTAAATGGCTGTTATCCAAGATGGAAACAACCATAGAATCTAGACTACTCCAGGATGAGGCCTACACCTAGTAACACAGTTAGGCATTGCAATTTAAAGTCTCGGCAAAGTTTTATTTCTACACATTTCCCCATTAGTGCAAAAATATTTTCACTTTTATAGAAACAGCAATGACATTAGATATATAATTCTGTGTTTTAAGGGTGATTTACAGTTTTAAAAGTAACTGAATTTCACATCTTTTCCTATTTGCTTTTGTAATGCCTGGTCAGCGCTGAATGACCTCACTGGAAAATGTATCCGATACCCTATGAACGATTCATTTCTGATGTGTCTCTAGCCATCGATTGATGGCCATTTTCAGAGTCCTGTTTGGTGTCAGTACCAGCGAAGGAAGGACCAGGTTTGTCATGGGGCTTGTGCGTTTCTTTTTGTGGATCCAGCTTTCCATGGCTTCTCTCTCATAGGAATAGCCATCTAGAAAAAAAACACATTGCTTCAGGTAAGGAAGGGGAATTAGGATTAGTACAGGAACTGCAGTGTACGAACCAGGGTACCTATAGGATCAGTACAGGAATTGTAGTGTACAAACCAGGGTAAAGGATTAGTACATAAAACTGCAGTGTACGAACCAGGGTATCTGTAGGATTAGTACATGAACTCAGTGTACGAACCAGGGTATCTATTGGGAGTTAATGGTCTTCTTGCTTTGCCTGCACCATGTCCAAAATAGCCCAGCCATAGCAGCTGGCTCGTACCCCGAAGGTATACTAAGCTTGGATTGTGCTCTGCTGAAATACAACAGCTGAGACCAGAGCTGTGTTGAAACTCAGAAACTGTGGTTGAGAAGAGGGCAGGAGTGGTGTGAAGACAAATTCTGGAAGAGATGAGGGAGGAAAAGGCCTTAGGAAGAACTCACGGAAACCCTTCGAGGTGTCGAAGAGCAAGAGTTAAAGACGACAGAATATGGCCAGAGAGAGATGGCGCGGAGGAAAATCGCTACCGTCTCATGCCATGCTTGTGCTAAACTGCTTTGTCACACATTGACGACCGAGGTGGGCGAAGGGCCGCGAACCTGTGAGGCCGGCACTCAGGAGGAGGCCGGTGAGATCTGCTGCTCTCGGACGTTCATTGCTGAACTTGGACCGTTTGTACCCAGCCTGAAATGCTTGCTTCTCTCTCACTGTTGACAACAGGGCCCTGAACTTGCCATCCTCCTGCCTTCCCCAGGGGAACGTTACGAGTCTCGCACCACCCTGCCTGGCTTCGGCTGTGATGGCGTCTTTGTTGGCCCTTCAGCTCTGCCTGGCTGGTAACACTCTACTGTGTAACTGTGCGCTGTATGTATCCCTTCCGCAGACGGAAGCACGCAGACGGTTTCCACGTGGGCGTTCTCAATGCTGCACTCTGTGCCCAGCCTCTCCCATGAACTGGACACACACACACACACCTAGGGGTTAGAACTATGTTGTAAGTTTCTAGGAAACTGCCAAGTTAGTTTCAACAACAGCCAGAGCATTTTAAATTCTCACCGACATAAGATTCCAATTTCCGTCCATCTTTTATTTTCCCCAACTTTCTGGGACTAAGCCACCAGTTAACATGACTGCTGTGTGGCCTTGAGCTGTACAGAGCACTGATGACTATAATGATACCGTGCATACTGCCCAGCTGTAAAGCAGTTTATTCTAACTGTGCCTTTTTTTCAGTCAGGATTTCACTGTGTAGCCCACACTGACCTGACTTGCAGCAATGCTCCTGCCTCCCCACTGGAATTACAGGTGTGCACAACCATACCCGTCCAAGTCACATGCACTGAAAACCCACTCATCTACGCACCTGCTCCAAAGCTGGACAGTCGCGGGACACAAAGCCAAGAAACCAAGCCCAATCCCATTCCCAAATACACATGCAATAAAAAGTGTAAAACCACAGTATGAGAAAATACAAAGTAATCTTAACAAAAGAAAAAATATGCAAAATCTATGAGCAAAACAGTGCTGGAGAGAGAAAAGACCCGTGTTAACTGGCAAGTGATGTTCCCAGTCCCTCTCCGGATTAGACACCATCCTCGTGAAAACCCCAGCAAGCTGCTGCCGTGAAGAAAGCCAGGTGATGTCCGAGGGTAGGAACCAAACCTGCAGACTCATTGGCCTGACTCGAGACCCGCTGTAAAGCAGCAGCGGTCACGGGCTGAGTGACTCGGGATTGGACATAAAGATGACATGGAGCCTGGGAGTGAGCCTTCCGTGGCCGTGACTCGCTTCAGTGAGGAGGGACTTGTTAATGGGTGAAGCTGAGCTAACAGGAATCCACCTCTTACCGTATGCAAACATGAGCCTGAAATAAGCCATAGGCCTAAAAACCAATGTGTCTGGAGTAACATGGTGAGTCCTGGAGCCTTGGCCAGGCAGCCTTCTTAGGATTAAAAAAGGATGAATCCACATGAAAATGGTCCAGTGGACCCCATCAAAATTAAACATGTTTTTCAAAGATGCCGTAGAGAAAATGCATACAATGCATTGCCTGATAAAAGACACACTTTGTTTCAATACAAAGTGAAGGGTTGGAGGGTATGTATTATGAAAGATCTAATATAATATCTAAGACGCATACTGAAAGATGCTTCATTGTAGTGAGGATTAAAAGTACAATGAGATAGCACTTCATACCTGTTATTCAGGATTAGAACAACTAACAATACCATGTTTGCAAATATGGGCAGAAACTGGAATTCTCAGTTATGAGCTTGAAAAACATTTCAGCAGTTTTAAATGCACTTTGTAAACAATCCAGAAATTCCACTCCTAAGTATTTCATCATGAGACATGAGTGCTGTCCAGCAGATCGGTGGATGGAATGTCAGGACAGCGTTCAGACATGCGAGCCCGTTGCCGGTTAATGGACAATGTATGTGGTATATATCTAGTGCAATGCAACACTATTCAGCAATAAAAAGGAATGGACTGGGGCTGGAGAGATGGCTCAGAGGTTATGAGCACTGGCTGCTCTTCCAGAGGTCCTGAGTTCAATTCCCAGCACCTACATGGCCGCTCACAGCTGTCTGTAACTCCAGTTCCAGGGGAGCTGACTGCTGCACGAAGTAGGAATGAAGTAGGAAGTCAGCTGACTGTGACAAAGCTAGACCTGGAAGAAGCCAGGGCCTTTCCAGAGGATGAGGCCAGCGCTCAAGGAGTCTTGGTGATACTGGCGTTTGATTATTAGCTGTTTCCTGCTATGAATTTCTCGTGTGCTAGTGTGGCTTTTCCATTATTCATTGGGCACAATTTCCCCTATACACTTAAAGTATTTGTATAACTTTCTCCAACTGTGCTATGACAGACAGACAAAAATCCCTAATTTCAGGCTTTTCTGTAATTATCAACATTAGCAGCATCCGGCCAGGACCATTCCTAGACAAACAAAAGTATCTGAGATACCTCCCAGATTCTCTAAGAACAAACTTAAGCATCCAGAGTATCTGTTTGAGAAGCCCTTGTGGATGTGCTTATTAAGCTTAACTCTCTCCTTTCCAAATTCTTCTCTCTAGTTTTAGACCCACCCTCCACAATTAACTCAAAACTAAAGGGTTCCTTCTTACAGGTACATCTACCTGTTACGGAAGTTGCCTAGCCATCAAACACACTTCTCCCACCCGGCCAGAAAATGGCAAGAGCAGAGATAGCTTGGAGAGATAAAGGCCAAAGGGATAAAAGATAGTTTTATTTTCAGAGCAAGGATGGAGAAGAAAAAAGAGAATGGAAGAACTAGATGGGAAAGAACTGGAAGGGAACGAACTGAGATGGGAAGAACTAGAAGGACGAGATGGAAGATGAGGAAGACCACAGTGGGGCAGAACTAGATGAAGGAGTCAGGTGCACTTAGAGGGAACAGCAGAGAGAGGTAGAATGAGGCACGAAAGGAGCTAAGTGTGAGAGCAGAAGAGAAGCTGGGTAGAGAGAGAACTGACTCAGGAAAACGAAGTGAATGGACTACAGAATTCCGTGTGCGTAGATTTATTAGAGAACCCTCAGGTTAATCTGCTACCAGGAGCGTCTCTTCTGGAACTAGGGTGAAGGCTATCGTGGGGCTGGACCCTGAAAGCTTTTGATATCTCACACCTTCACATCAATGCACATAAAATAGAGCTAAATAAATTTTATATAAAAAGAATTAATTACTAATGTGTGCAACAAGGTAATCAAAAACATTCTGCTGAGCATGTCTGAATACTGATGCAGAAACTGGTATCAAATGTTCCAACTTCATAATTTTTAAATTCTTGTTTCTGAATCATTTAAATTCATGATAGACACGCCGGGCGGTGGTGGCGCACGCCTTTAATCCCAGCACTCGGGAGGCAGAGGCAGGCGGATCTCTGTGAGTTCGAGGCCAGCCTGGTCTACCAAGTGAGTTCCAGGAAAGGCGCAAAGCTACACAAAGAAACCCTGTCTCGAAAAACCAAAAAAAAAAAAAAAAAAAAAAAAAAAAAAAAAAAAAAATTCATGATAGACACAATAACAGGTCAGAGATCTAGGCAGTCATTTTACATCTTGAGGGTTGGGAAGCTGGCTCAGTGGCTAAAAGTTTTCTGTGCAGGCATGAGCATGAAGACTCATGTGCACACCACCAGCACCCACATACAAGCCTGGCATGGCTAACGCATGCCTGTAACTCCAGCACTGAGTGACAGACCGGTGCATCCTGGGAACTCACTGGCCAGCCAGCTTAGCCTAATCTGCAAGGTTCAAGCATGTGTCTTAAGGAAGTAAGGCAGACAGTGATAAAGGACGACACCCAATGTCGTCCTCTGAGCATGCATGCACACCTGCATACACACACAGTCTTGACATCTGGTATTCACATAAATTTAAGTGAAATTTCAAAACTTAATCCTTTGTTTTGATTCCAATTTGCTCTGTCCAATTTATTACAAAATATATGTGTACAACTTTTTACTTTGGATCTAATGATTTTTTTAAAGAGAAAAAAACCCTACTTATGAGAAACAAAATGGGAATTTTGAACATAGCCCAAATTTAAAGGAACTTGTGCGAAGTGCGCATTATCCTCTACGTGGACGTCACCCCGAGTCTGGTAGTCACCACTCATACCTGATGCTATGACGGGGTCCTTCATAATCTCTCTAGTTATCGGACAGACAAACTCATCAGGAATTTCAGAAGAGAGGGAGTCCATCCTGGTCCTGAGCTCCTCGACACTCCTCAACACTTTGCTGCGTAGCCCTAGAGATTCTGAAAGAATATTTGTTACTTTAGGCAGCGAGTGAAAATCTGTAAAATGAAGTATTACTAGGAAGTGAAATCAACTTTCAGGGTGTAAAGACAGGTGACACACAAAGCCAGAAAAGAAATTTGTATTATTTTTGTTACTGAACACAATATCAAGCTGACCAAAGGGGGAAGGGTAGACTCTGGCTTTAGTCCATGGGTGAGCTGGCTCTACAGCGTTCTGGCCTGCTGAGAGGCCGCAGAGTGTAGTGGGAACACTCAGTGACGAAGCCGCCTGCCTCTGGTGTCTAGGAAGGGAGGGGGCTCCTGGTGCCCTCTTCAGGGGGTACCACAGTGACCTGACTTGATCCCACTAGGTCTCAGCTCCTAAAGTTCTCACTGTCATCTCCCTGCAGTAGCACAGGCTGGCACTCAAGCTTAACACGTGGATGTCGAGGCACACACATCCAAACCCTAGCAACCTGGAAAATGATTAAAAAGAAATGCCTTGTGGGCTTTTATTAGTTCCCAGAAAGAAAAGATCAAAAAGTAAAACCTCCAGAGGAAAAAAAAACCCAAAACCTTTTCATTCCTATTTATAAATGTATGATTAATTATTTCAATATATGAATACTGACCTACAGTAGTTTCTTTGCACTTGCTATTCTAAATTTCTACCAGTTTATCTCTTCCAAGTTCTAAGATCCACAGCACCGTGCAGTATCCCGAGGACCCGGATAAAAACTGAGGCCAGGGTGCACGCACAGCTCTAGTGACTGGACTCAGCTTTTCTAATTCCGTCCAAAACTGGCTTTCCTGCTCTTTATCATGAATACGTTATACTTAAAATTTTTATTTTAATTTATTTTTTTTGAAGACAAAAACAAGTTCTTTTATTATAATTATTTACATCACCCTGGAGTCAGGGCCCCTTGTAGTAGAAAACACCTGTGGATTGCGCCTCAGAGGAGCACCTGCCTGTCCTAAACCCAGGTTCTCTGTGAAGCCTGGAAATGCTAATGGCAAGAGTTCACAAATGCAGATTCACAAATGCAGATTCACAAATGCCTTAATACATCTCAACATCAAGGATGGATACTCCTTATGCAAATAGATGGCATAAGGAGTTATTCCTTAAGGGAAACTGTGACTCTGAACTCCTAGAGAGCTGGGAGACAGCAGATAAGGTGCGGCGTTTGAGAACACACCCACAGTGGCTCACTTTATAGTGCATGGCTACTTCCGTATGCTGAAAGCAAATTCAGATTTCACACTGGCCTTAGGAACTAAAACCAAACTACAATGGCAAGTGCAGGCAAAACATTGCTGCATGTAACAAGCAGACATCAGCATGTATGTCCTCAGTTTGCCTTTTCTATTTTCAATCTCGACTTTAATTCTACGTCAGCCAATTTATTGTTTTACAGAAAGGGTGTTTTTCTTAAAATCCAAGAGTAAAGGAAATTCTTTGTCGCTTAAAACAGTATTTGAAGATTAAAAGTTAACTTCTATAATGAAGATAAATAAAACAGCATTTCAACATACTTCAGAATGGCCTGGTATATAGCCATGAATGCCTATAATCTTAGCCTTTGAGAGGCAGGAGGATCACGGGTCATAGCCACACAGTAGATGATGACATAATACCAAAATACCAGATATTTCAGAATGATGTGAAGAACCAGATGTTCCAGAGAACACATATCCTAAATCTGCTTCTAAATTATTGAATTTGGCAATTTTCCAAACTGTAAAGCAGAATATTCATTTGTTGAAACCTATCGCCACTGGTTCCCTGCCTTAGGCCAAGAACAAGTATGACACATGGTTACAGATGACGCAGTGCTGTTAGAGGCCAGCCTTTAGACAAACAGGACCAGAACCCTTACAGAAGAGACCCCAGAGAGCGAACTCGCCCATCCCACTAAGTGAAGGTACAGGAAGAGAGGCGCTGTCTGTGAACCACACGTTACTCCTGACTAGACACTGCACCTGCCAGTCCCTGGATCTTGGACTTGGCCGAATGAAGAAATCAATTTGATATTTATTAGCTTACCTAGTTAACAGGATGTTGCCATAGCAACCTAAATGCATTAAGGCGACAACCTAAGTCATCAAGGAAATGCAAATCGAAGCCTCAGGAGAAACCACAACTACTGGGTGGTGCTAACAACAAAATCAAACAAGTGTTAGAGACACTAGGAGAAGCTGGAGCCTCCCCCATGCTGGGGGCTGGGAGAGGGTACAGAGAACCGCCCCCCCATACTGGTAGGACTCAGGAAAACAACCTGACAACTCCTCCAGTGTCAAACAGAGGATTCCCCTGTGACCCACCAATTCTACTTTGAATAGATGCACAAGAAAACTGAAAAGATGCTCACACAAAAACTTGTATATTAGCCAGACAGTGGTGGCTCACGCCTTTAATCCCAGCACTCGTGAGGCAGAGGCAGGTGGATCTCTGTGAGTTCTAGGCCAGCCTGGTCTACAGAGGGAGATCCAGGACCAGGCACTAAAACTACACGGAGGAACCCTGTCTCCAAAAACCACACAAAAAACTTTGAGGTGTCTGAACTACAATCAATTTTTAAAATATGAAACTTCCTAAATGATAACTACAAGCTAGGTTTAGTGACTTGAAGAACTACTTTCTTCTTCCTAAGGAGGCAGATGGCTCTCTACAAAGACGTCTCTACCTGGACTGCTGCTGTGCAAGGAGAGAGGAGGGACCCATGGGAGCCGGTAACCCGACAGCAGGGGAAGTCAGCACGGATCTGAGGACTGCCCGTTCCTCACTGCTCTTACCAATTTTCAAATCGCCAGCCAGACTTTCCTTTGTGAGATGCAACAGTTCTTTTCCGTCAATGTTGTTCATCTGGAAAACGCCGACGAGCTCTTCCAAGCCTTGAGCACGGAGCCATGTTGAGACGTCCTCCTCCGACCAGTCTTCAATCAGTGGCTTCTGCTGATCGCCCGTGCTTCCTGCTTTAAAGCACAGGCCAAGTGAACGGCAGAGCCAATGCTTCTCCTCTCCACATTCCCGCCTTGAGTCTGGCTGACTGTTCGTTCAGCTCCCTTTTAAGAACTCGTGGACAGTACTAACAGTAGCGACCTAATGCTACAGGAAATGCTAGCCTTTCGCGATTTCCTTTTCTCTGCAGAGAGACGGTTTTGCTTTTGTGGCGCTCGGGATCAAACCTTGTGCCTTGTGCATGCTGGCCACACACTCTAGCGCTGACCTACACTTCTGGCCACTTTTTCTTCACTCCACCCATGAAGGGACACTCTGCTTGCTCTGTCACCCGCATACCAGCACTGCTGTGTAGTTATTTCTGACAGCGATAAAGGTGTAACTCCCAAGTTGTACACCTGTGTTGCTTGGAGAGGCCAAAAGGAGAGCCAACGAGATAAAGCTGGGATTCCGATCCTGTCCTCAGGCTACGTTCACAGGGAAACCTGGCACCTAACACAAACAATGGAAAACCCCCGGGGCCCTGATATACGTGAAGGTGCACACAAGCCTTTGCCAATACTTCACTGTAGACACCTCTGACGCTAGAGTCTCTAAAATGAGTCTTAAGGTGTATTAAATTTGTGTCTGTGCAGTATAATATGAATAGCATGTCAAAGGATTTACTAAAGTTTAAGCTTGGGGGTGTAGCTCTGAGGTAGAGCACTTGCATGCACAAGGCCTCAGGGTCAATCCCCAGGACCACAAAAAAGAAGTACCCAAATTTTCTGATCAGGGTTGAGATGGTTAAGGATGCCCAGCGCTTGGGCTGTAGCTGTGCCTTGCAGAGAGCACTTGCCCAGCAGGTCCTGAGGCCCTGGGTTTGCGGGCAGCACAGGACAGGGATGGGGTCATCTTACCAACCTTGGCAAGGTGTTTCCAGGTCCAACTCCCAAATGTTCAGAGTCTTGTCCATGGAGCCAGTAGCAAGCAACAGGGTGTTGGGTGCAAAGGCACAAGTTGTGACATACCTAGTTAATAAACACAGCGTTATATATTTATGTCTGGCTAATATTTTCATTATGTTAGAACTGTGAAAGTAACTCAGACCTGGTATGCTGCGTCAATGTGTACAGCACACTCTGGGTGCCCTGAAACAGAACAGAATAACTTCGTCAGTCAGGCAAGAGACAAGGTCGGGATGAAGGTCACTGACAGGGTCTGTGTGCTGAACGCATCATCAGTAACTAACTTGCTGAGGCTGACAATGAGCGAGAGCTGACATCCATAACTAAACATGAGAGCTTGTTCTGCTTTCTCAGGCATCAGCATGGCTGCTGACGACCTCCTTCGGAAGTTTTCCTCCAGTGACCCCTGACATCTGTCAGTTTGACCAAGACTGTTAACAGAAACCCAACTGCATAATAAACGAAGTCTTGCTGTGGCATCTGATTTGTACTTATTGCAGGATGGGTGAACGGAAGCTGCTGAAACCCTGAGTACACTTGGGGGCCAGTCAATGGGCAGGTATTGTCCTAACTAGGGTTCCTATGGATGTGATAAAACACCATTTCCAAAAGCAACCTGGGGAGGGAACGGTTTATTTCACTTACACTTCCAAATCACAGCCTATCACTGATCGAAGTCAGGGCAGGAACTGTCGGCAGGAACTGAGACAGAGAAGGCATGGAGGACTGCTACTGACTGGCCAGTTCTCCATGGCTTGCTCTGTCTGCTTCCTTACGACCTAGCACCATGGCCTCAGGAATGATCCTTTCACATCCAGCATTAAGAAAAACTGCCCAGGAGCTGGAGACATGGCTCAGCAATTAAGAGCACTAGCTGCTCTTCCAGAGATCCAGAGTTCAATTCCCAGCACCCACATGGTGGCTCACAACCATCTGTAATGGTACCTGATGCCCTCTTCTGGCATGCAAACAGAGCACTCATATACAAAAAATAAATAAATCTTTAAAAAAAAAAAAAAAAGGAAAAAAAGGGCCTGACAGAATTGCCTACAGGCCATATGCTGGAGGTACTTTCCCAGTTGAGGTTGCTCTTCCCAGGTTAACTAGTCAGGACAAGTGTATTTAGCGGGAACCAGTGCATGTTTTATAGACAAAAATCAATGTTATACCCATTTGTGAATATAGACATCCCATAACAAGACGGTAGGAAACAACACAGCTTTTTCATCTGGCTTGAGTGTTTGAGGGTTTGTTCCCACTTTCTGCCAGAACCTCCAATGACTTTAACTCCTGTGTGGGTGACCAGTCACTTGTTGGACACCACTCCCGAATGACTTACGCCTCCGCTGAAGCCATAGCTGATGCATGCAGCAAATACCACACAACACCAGTTTTCTCTTAAAGATCATTCCCATCAACTATATCTTTGTGAAATATAATGTTTATACTTGTTTATACTCATGCAATTCAGCATTTACTCATAAATCTGCCCCAAACTCCTATTTTTCTAAGTCTATGATACCTTAGACTTGTCTTATGCTGGTCCCTAAATCCACCCTGTCCTCTAAGAACTCTAGGTAGGTAGGCCACATCCATGCTGCTATGGAAACAGGCTCTGATGAATTTTTGAATACTGCTGCTCTCTAACTCTGTGTTTTCTAAGATTAGATTTAAAACTCCATCCATCATAAAGACATTATTGAAATATTTAAGGTTTTCCCAAGTATCTTACTATTTCACCATTGTGAGAACGAACATTATATTCTTGGGTACAATAAATAGATATATTAAAAAATAAACCTATTTTATGCAACTAAATTTGAAGCTCAATTATCTCAAACAATTTATATAGTTTACACACAAGATCTGAAGTACTTACGATATCATATATGATGACAGACTTATCCACTGACCTTTAAAAAAAAAAAACAAACACTAGGTAGGTGAAAAGTTCTATAAAAACCAAACACACCCTCTTGGAAAAGGCTGGAAGATTGACACAGCTAGAATGGAGTGGACATCTGGGGGACTCTTCTTGTAGGAAAAAGAATTGTAATACAAAGAAACTACGGCACTGTAACAAAGCACAGGGTTTTTACAATAGGTTAAAACATGCTGTTTTTTCTTCTTTTCCACCCTTGGAAGAGTCTTTCTGCTACCATGGTACACATTGCAAGGTCACCCAGACCAGTGCTAACACTGCCTGTGGGACACTAACATCTGTGTTCATCATCATGAAAACGGAATGGGCTAGTCAAAGGAGTCCCTTAACCTGTTAGCTTAAGGTTCCTGTTCAGTAGGCAACTGAATACCAACAATGGGTAGTGACCTCAGAATCCCTGTCACAGATTCAGAATAAGAATTATGCTAGACATAATATATAAATGCTCTTATTTAGTCCTGAATTCAGTAAAGTACAGGTTATCATTTCTGAAATGTCTAAAATTCTTATGGAAATTTCCATATATATTTTTTAAGCATCTCTTAAAAAAAAAACGCTAAGGAGTGACATCAGCAACATGGTGGGTGGAACTTCCCAGTTTCATAGCAACATCAATGTGGACAACTACCCAAGAAAAAAACATTCCCTGCACAGGAGCTTTGGAACTCAGGTATGCTGCTTACAGCAGCATGAACGGATGTCAGCACCATAGTAAAACATTAAAGATGTCAGGAAAGACAAATGAAAGATCCATCAACCGACACACACACACACACACACACACACACACACACACACACACACACACACACACACACACACACACGTAAACTTCTAAAGGAACGAGAGCCGGTATCCCGTGCAGTTGCTCAGAGCCCATTCATGGCAGGTTTATATTGAAAACAATCCTCCCGCCCGGTCCTCAGGACACTCTGTCTCACATCTACAGTCTCTGGATGTCAGGCTGACAACCAGCTGAAAAGCAAATTCCACTCTCAGAAGCCACCATCGGATGCAATGTCACTTGGGAAGAAGAGTCACTGTTGGTGACTTCTGTGAGCACTGGATCGGGACAACTGTGGGTGAAGGTGTTAATGAGAAGAAAGGGAAGACAGGGACGAGTTTTAGGAAATGTCCTAAGTCACCCTCTGCCAGTCATTACGGAGTAACCGGGTTGGCCGATTTCTAGCAATAAGACCCCAGCATCTATACACAGAACAAAACAGGAACCAGTGCCCGGGCAGGGAGAAAAGGAACTTGTCTTTGGGAAGAAGACTTGGCCTCCCGGCTCTCTTCCCTACCAGGCAGACAGAGATAAGAGACGACTAGAGTTTGGAGAAAGGCCATGTGCCACGTGGCTCAGCTCCTGGTGCATTTTCTAGTTTTCTGACCTGCTTAATTATGGAAGTGTGGGAGCCATGCTGCCCAAAAGGTAAAGAACAAGTTAGGATATGGCATCTGTTTTTGTTTTTTTTTTTCTTTCTCATTATTTTCAACATGAGAAAATAAGCATCTTTTTTTTTTCAATTCAAAACTCTTTACATATTTGTGAATAATAAATATTCAAAACTGGCTCCATGGAGTCCTAGCTACTCAAATACCACAGAGAAGAGCAGTCTCTATCTGAATGATAAAGGTGGAGTTTGTGCTCAGGCGAAACTGTTACATATAACACTCCTTACATCTGGCTAGATCAAGAGAACAGGGTGGAACAAAATACAAGTTCTGCAGAGGGGCTGAAGGGAAGTCACCACAGGGGAGACCAGAAGGATGAAGGGACAAACTTCTCCATGCTTTTCTAGATGTCATGTGCTAGCATCACAGCCCTGAGGCAATGAGGTATGCGAAGCAGGCAAGAACACCCAAGTGCCTCTGGAAGCCAGGCACTGGGAAGGTCTTGACTCTTGCTATTGTCTGCTTTGAAATTTCCTTTGAAAGTATGCAAATATGTGATAAGTTTATTATAACCACCCCCTCAGTATCTGAGGTGGGGAGGGGTGATTCCAAGCCACCTCTAGGTTTCATACATAACAAAATCTTCACATGATCAAGTCCCTTATCTAGTCCTGGAACTTACTCTGTAGACCAGGCTAGTCTTGAACTCACAAAGATCCATCTGTCTCTACCTCCGGAATGCTGGGATTAAAGGTGTGTGCTACCACCACCTAGCCAGAAATGTATTATTTTTATGTCATTAAAGTGAATCTGACTCTAAGACCCATCCTACTTGGCTGGTAAGAGAGCCAACTACCATTTCTGCAATGCCCAGCACTTTCCCAGGGCCACAGACGCTCAAACTTCTAGCATAACGTGAGCTCCCTCAAAATCAGGACTTATTAATCTTATTTATTTGAGACAGGATCTCATACTGTACAGTGGGTGGGCCTTAAAACTCCAGGCAATCTGCCTGCTGCTGTCTCTCAAATGCCGGGTTTGTAGGTGTGAACCATGATGCCCAGATAAGACGGCTGTTGTCTTCCTCAGTTTCCCACAGGAGCTAGACTAAGAAGGATGGTACTCAAGCCCCTGTTTCCCACCCCTGGAAGGTGTAACAAGAAGCCAGCTTTTGAAACTTCTCTGCCAGCTTAAGCTGGCACTTCGACCCCAGCTAACTATCTGTACATTTTCTACCTTTCATTCCATCCTTTCCACAAATTGTCAGGCTGCTGTGGGGGAGGCAGAGACAGAGTTCTCTCCCCAGTTTTTGGCCCAAACTGTAAATAAATCCACTTTTCCATTTAACGTATTTCAACTTAGAGGAAGAAGGGTTTACTGGGTTAGATTACTGCTGCCTGCAGAGAAGCGTGTGAGGAGGTGGAGGCTTCTCTTCATCCCTTAGTGGACAGAAAGCTGAGAGAATGGGCTATAGGAAGAGGCCAGGGACAGGTATGACCCTAGGGAGAGCATGACCCCCAAGAACTTATCGCCCTCCTGTGACCTGCTTCTTCTACCTAGGCTCCACCTCTCCTTTTCCCCACCTCCCAGAAATACTGTCATAGTGTAAGTCCGCCATGAATAACCCAGTGGCCGGAGCCCCTGGGTTCTGCCTCTGAGGACCAGGCACCATCCCGACACTCGGAGATGTGGGTTCCTGACCCTGGGGGGCCTGCCTCTGCTTCCCGGCCTGCTACTGCTCTAGCTTGTTCTTTTTATTTAAAGACACCGAATCTCCTAAAACTTTTATTATATGTACATGAACCACATGTGGGCCCCCAAATATTTGGACTCGGCCACAACTCTTGGGACAGGAAAGAAAACAGATGAATGCAGTAATCTGATTTCAGGATTATGAAAACTGAAGAAGAGATATGGACTCCTGTAAAGTTATGGAGTGGGAGATTAAGTATAGAACACAGAGAATCATTTGCTATTTCATTTCAAAACAAGTATTATAAACAAAGGCAAATGGATGAATTTTCTCAGAGGACTTTTCTGGCCATAGTGCACACTAAAATTCAAGAATATTTAGGCAATAAAGCAAAGCTTCTCCCACTCTAAAAACACCAACTTGAAAAACTAATGGTGTATAACTCAGTGGCTGAGCGCTTGTCTACCATGGGCAAGGTTCTGAGTGGATCCCTAGCACTGCCAAGAGAAGACAAAGTCAATGTCAAGTGGGGCCCGAGAGATGGCACACTGTTCCTGCAGAGGACCTGAGTTCAGCACCCAGAACCCACACAAGGTAGCTCACAATTAGCAGGGGTTTCTGATACCTCTGGCCTCCTTGGGTACCTGCACTCACATGCACATACCCTCATACATTCACACGCACATACCCTCATACACTCACACACACATACCCTCATACACTTACATACCCTCATACACTCACACGCACATACCCTCATACACTCACATGCACATACCCTCATACACTCACACACACATACCCTCATACACGCACATACCCTCATACACTCACATGCACATACCCTCATACAGTCACACTCATACACAGAACTATAAATAACAAATCTTAAAGTTAACGTGAGGAGTGTAGAGCCTGTCTTATTGAAGTGTCTAGGAACTTTTTAAAATCTAAACAACAAAGGAATCATATCTTTTGTTTTTGTTTGAAAATAGGCTGGTTGTCAAACTATAATATAAATTTTATGAAAAAATATTATTATAAAGTAATTGAATCAAGCATGTGCGTTCAAATCAACCTTCCTAAGATCAAGCTTTGAAAAGAAATGCTCCAATTGAGAACAGGAAATCACAAAACTGGTCAAAAGAGCCTTAAACAGCCAATTAGAAACTGCAGAGCCACAGTTTAAGCAAAATTAAAAGTCAGAAGACTATTAACTGTAGCAGAGTAGGGAGCTGGAGGGTGGCTCAGCAGTTCACAGCACTGGCTGTTCTTCCACAGGACCTGAGTTCGATTCCCAGCACCCACATGGTAGATCACAACCATCCCTAACTCCAGCCCCAGCACATTTGACATGTGCACTTGGTACACTTACATACATGTGGGCAAAATATTCATACACATAAAAACATACATAAACAAACATTAAAATAAAGTTAACAAAACTAAAATAAATTTTAAGTAGCACAGTAGCTGAAAAGAGCATCAGTAAAGGGGAAATCAAGAGCGAAGTATAAAAAGACGAACTGGCTGGAGAGACAGCTCAGCAGTGAAGACACTGGCTGTTCCTGCAGAGGACCTGGGTTTGATTCCCAGCACCTACAGGGTGACTCACAACCAGCTGTAGCTCCGGTCCCAGGGGATCTGATGCCCTCTTCTGGCTTCTTTGGGCACCAGGCATACACATGGTACACAGACACATAGGCAAAACACTCATACACATAAAAATACATAAAAAATGTAGAAGACATAAACAATAAAAATACGAAAGGCTAAAAGAGAGAACGTTTATAGTCGGAAGGTACAATTTGCACTTAACTGGCACCTTAGAAGAGAGACAAAAAGGGACAAGGGCAATAACAGAAGAGATAAGCATTTTCAGAAATTGATGGAACGTTCTTCTACAGATTTAAGAAGCTCAAAGGATTCCTGGCATTGCTGGCCACTGTGGTTCGTACTATGCAATCTCAGTATTCAGGAGGTACAGGTAGGAGATCATCAAGAGTTCAAGGCCAGCCTGGTCTACACAACAAGTTTCAGCCAACCAGTGCTACACATGAGACCCTGTCTCAAAAAGAATTCCTGGCCCAGCAGGATGGCTCAATGGGTCAAGGTGCCTGTTGCCAAGCCTGAGGATGTTGTGGAATATTTAAGTACTCTGTGTGAAAGGCACCTTCTGATTGGTTTAATACGAAGCCGAATGGCCAAGTGCTAGACAGGAGAAGATAGGCGGGACTTGAACTCTGGGAAAAAAAGAGGTGGATATCTCCAGCAAGATGCAGAGAGAGTCAGATGTACAGCATGGAGGAGAGGTAACGAGCCACGTGGCAGAACACAGATTAACGTAAACAGACTTAATTTAAGTTTTAAGAGCTAGTTGGGAATAAGCCTAAGCTAAGGCCAAGCTTTCATACTTAATACTAAGTCCCTGTGTCATTATTTGGGAGCTGGCAATCCAAAGAAAGTCCAACAACATGAGGACTGAGTTAAATCCCTGGTACCCACGTGGTAAAGGGAGAGAACCCATTCCTGCAGCCATCCTCTAATTTTCACACAGAGCACACACCCCACCCTCACCCCCCAAATTTGTTTTTATATCCTAGCAAGCTAAAAATTAGCCCAAATGTAGTTATACCAAAGTGAATGTACCACATACTGAAAGTTTTATGAACATCTAGAAGAAAAAAATATGAATCACATTCAAAATGGTGAGGTTGAAAAGTAACTTTCTCTACAGCAATACACCATATAAATACGCCCAACCTGTCTGCTGCATCAAAGCAAGGTTTAAGTTGGAAGTGAGTGTAATTCACCTGCGATCATCTTGAGGTGCAGGGGGGAAAATATCTTTTACTGAAATAGATCACAACGAAGTTCTCACCTCATTGCGTTGAGGAAATACAAACGAACCATGGTGCTAAGGCGGCACCATTCCACTCAATGGTTAAAATTTAGAAGACCCAAAATATGAAGCATAGGAAAGGAGGAAAGAACACTGGACTGGTGGGATGGCTCAGCAGGTAAAGATGGTTGCCACCAAGCCTGATGACCTGAGGTCAAGCCCTGGAACCCATACCATGGAAGCTGTGCTCTGAGCTGCGCACACATGCTGTGGCACGTGCCTGCTCACACAATGAATAGCTGAATGGAAGCAAAACAACGACAGAGGGCTGCTTCAGGAGCATCAATGGTTCCGTCACAGATCGCTTACCCCGACACAAGCATCTGTCCATCGTAGGAAAAAGCACAAGCCAGAACAGGGGCACAGTGCCCACGTAGTGTACTTTTATATTTTAATTCAAAGCCTGTAATTCACAAGGTGAGAAAATTAGTAAGTTGATTATGCGTACAATTTCATTTCTCTACTTAATAATGTGAGTAACAAAAAGACAAGGTCATAAAAATCTTCATGCAGCTTAGGTATCCACACAGATAGCAGATAATTATACCATAGGTTTGAGATGGTTTCAATATCCAGTAACATCTGGAGATGTAGTCCTGAGTCTAATCTCTAGCTTACACACATACACATGCCACACACACACACACACACACACACACACACACACACACACATACACACAACACACACATATACACAACACACACATATACACACACCACACATACATATACTTAAACACATACATCACACACATACACCACACACACATATACACACATATCACACACACACACCACACATATACACACCACACACATACATACATGCATACACCACACACACACACACACACACATACACACCACACACATACATGCTTCAGTAATAGATTTTTTTTCTTATAATCCATTAAATCCAATTAGTGCTGCCAATGACAGATTTTGTTTTAAAATGATGCAAAGACTAGGCTAGTGCAATTTTATAATCACTAAAATTTTTAAACATGTGAACTATACATAAATTTAGTGCCTGGTAAGATTAAAAAACAAAAACTGCCTAAAAGCCTAAAAAAAAAAAATCAGTGCTTATATTTTGTGAAGTCTGACATTATCAACACATTTTGTCTTTCTGTACATAAATCAATGGTATTTATAATTCTGTAAATCTACAACATCTCCAGTCATAGCCAGGCATGGTGGTGCATGCCTTTAATCCCAGCACTCAGGAGGCAGAGGCAGGCGGATCTCTGTAAGTTTAGGGCCAGCCTGGTCTACAGAGTGAGTTCCAGGACAGCCAGAGCTACACAGAGAAACCCTGTTTTGAAATAAAGGGGGGGGGGGAATACAACCATAAAATCTTTAGAATTACAGAAAATAAACACAACTCTCTTAAAAGTTAGCAGACGGAATTCAGTGCGTTCTGATGCCAACATGTAAAAACAAGCGTAAGAGGTTATGGAGTGGTGAGATCTAAGATCTCTGAGGAGGTGTCAGACTTCAAACGTTTAACTAGGCAAGAGGCCCACGCTCAAAGCGGGACAGACACGTTGACCTGGGAGAGCAGAGAAGAGTGTTAAGACAGCCACAGATCCCAGAACCTGGCGTGAACTTGGAAGGCTTTCATCCCAACAGTCAAACACAAGTCAGCCGCACATCCCAGGTGACTGCGGAACTCGCCCGTGAGAACGGCTCCTGTGAGTCCAGGACCTAGGCCTGCTTATGCCCCACAAGACCATGAAGCTGAGTAAGGTGCCTACGGTGACAGATGCTGTCTAAAGAGGCTTTCCCTGCACACCCAAGAGGCCCCCCATGTTTCTGAAAGAGTGGTGTAAAGATAGTTTTCAACGTATCACAGGTTTTCCTTTTGAACAATTTCAAGGTAACTGTATTCAGGATGCCCACACATGTGACTGTATTTGTATTTCTTACCAGAATTTTACCTGAGTAAAGAAAGAGATAAGGATCTTGGATAGACTTGAGAAGGAAGAAGTCCCACCTCCCCATCATGTTTTAGATGAAAAGGATATTACATGTAAACTAAAATGAACAGTCTCTTAGTTCCTCATAAGGCTCTTCCTACACTCTAGAACAATTCATGGCAAAACCGAGGTTTGTATTCTAGCTGAAGCTTATTAGGTAACAAATGACAAACCATTTTGAGGCATGTGGATCAAAAAGCTCTTTGACCACAAAGCTTCAAAATCCTTAAATGATAATTGATGAATTCATCAAGATATGAATGCAAACAGAAGTGCCTGGGAAGGAGGCATCCACAGAGAAGCTGGAACCAATTGTGGAAGGTCAGAAAACAGGCTGACTGACGGGCGAACAGCCCAGTGCAGGGGGCTAAACCTGAAGAGGACGCATTCAGTCCCAGGAAAGCCTTTCAGATAGGACGGGCCATCAACAGCCAGGGAAACAAGGTCAGAAACAGAACGATTACCCCAGAGTCTGAACAGGAAACACTCACTGTCTACCTCAATTCCCCCCGGCCCCCACCCCACAGTAGGCTGCACCAGGCAGGCGATTTTCCCCAGGAGCAACCTATATAAGGAAAATGGTAGTTGATGACAAGACATCCATCTGGCCTCAGTTCCTTCCTGAGAAGGCAAACACACCTCTTCATGCTACAGGCCTTGCGGGCAGCGAGCTCCTGAGATCCCAGCTGTCAACTCTCTAGATGTAAACGGTGTCACTGGACATCTGAAGGAAACGATGTGGAGAAGACAGATGTAGGCAGGCACAGATGGAGCCCAGGGGTTATGAGAACAAAAGGAATTTGGAAAATTCTTCCTTGTCTCATTCATTAAAACAACAACAAGCTAGAGAGGTCCACAGAAATCCACAAAGATACCCCCACAATAGACTTACTAGCAATGGTCCAGAGACAGCCAGAACTGACCTACTCTGGTGATAGGATGGCCAAACACTCTGTCATGCTAGAAACCCCATCCAAAAAAGAAAACAACAACAACAAAAACCAACTATAAAAAAAAAAACAAAGGCCAGTAAGATAGCTCAGGGGTAAAAAGGTGCTTGTCACAGAAGTCTGATGAGCTGAGTTCAGTTCCCAGAACCGACGTGAAGGTGGCAGAAACCATCTCCAGTTTTCCACTGGCCTCCACACGCATACCATTCGTGCCCCACCCCCATAACGAGAAATAACTCTTAACAAGTATTTATTTTATTTTTAATTATATATACCTAAGCGTGTGTGGATATGAGCGTGTGAGTACGGGTACCCACAGGGTACCTGTCAGCCATCCTACACGGGTGTTAGAAACCGAACTCAGGTCCTCCTCAAGAGCAGAAAGCACACTGCACCACTGAGCAATCTCTCCAGCCCCAATAAATAACCTTAGAAAAAAATGAAATGACTTAAAGATGAACTTTTAGAAACTGATGAGATCGATTCAAAAACCTGAAAGTGAATGATTTCCTCAAAAAGTAAGAAAAATGCAGATTCAATAGACTGAGAGATGAGTGTGTATGTGGCTGGCAGAATCCATTCAAGGCGTCCAACAGCCAAGTGACGAAGTTCAGAAAGAGAGCACAGGGGAGGATCATTAGAGAGACACTATGAAGGAATACCGTAGCCCAAAGCAGACAACCACACATGTCCTGACTGAAGGACCACCCGAGAAAATGAGACCGAGCATGAGGAAGACTCACTCATCAATAAACAGCAGCCATGATAAATAAACGCAAAGATGATGTATGCAACATTTAGCAAGAATATGAAAACCACTGAAAGCGTCAAAGCTAAGTCAAGGACAGGGTGGAAGGGGCAGGGTGTGGTCAGAGCCAGCTGTGGACAACAGACTTTTACATCCAATCAAAGTTTCTCTTTGCTTCTGAGGTTGGTCTGTCATAGCCCAGGCTGGCCTTGTCCATGTTACACAGCTGAAGCTGGTATTGAAGGTACTCATCCTCCTGCCTCCGTCTCCTGATGGGGTGGTTTTTTGTTTTTCAAGACAGGGTTTCTCTGTGTAGTTTTGGTGCCTGTCCTGGAACTCCCTCTGTAGACCAGGCTGGCCTTGAACTCACAGAGATCTACCTGGCTCTGCCTCCTGAGTGCTGGGATTAAAGGCATATTTTTACTATTATTTAAAATATCCAGAGTATCTTTTTTTTTTTTTTTTTTTTTGGTTTTTTGAGACAGGGTTTCTCTGTGTAGCTTTGCGCCTTTCCTGGCGCTCACTTGGTAGCCCAGGCTGGCCTCAAACTCACAGAGATCCACCTGCCTCTGCCTCCCGAGTGCTGGGATTAAAGGCATGCGCCACCAACGCCCGGCCCAGAGTATCTTAAGTTTTAAAAAAAGATTAAAGTCTTATGTAGGTCACAAATAATTCAGACAGTTAAAACATACCTAAGACAGGGGTAAAAGAAACAACCCAGAGTTTGATTTCACAGTCCTGACCACATGATGCCAATCGGTAAAACTGAAGGCCTTGTTCTCCACCTAAAAAGAGCAAGTTAAATAAACAAAGAATTTGTAAACCAAAAGTTTTGATTCTGCTGAGATCTGCTAGTGTGACTCGTCTATGCCATATAAACAATGAATGTTTGTCAGCTGCCACTATCGATAAAATGGTTATAGAATTTCTTCTAATCAGGTATTATATAGGATTGTAACTTTACTATGAAATTGCTGGGTTTTTTTTTTTTGTTTGTTTGTTTGTTTTTTTTTGTTTTTTTTTTTGGTTTTTCAAGACAGGGTTTCTCTGTGTAGTTTTGGTGCCTGTCCTGGAACTCCCTCTGTAGACCATGCTGGGCCTTGAACTCACAGAGATCTGCCTGGCTCTGCCTCCCAAGTGCTGGGATTAAAGGCATGGACCGCCACCGCCGCCGCCGCCGCCGCCGCCGCCGCCGCCGCCGCCGCCACCACCACCACCACCACTGCCCAGCTGAAACTGCTGTTTTAAAAAAGTCCTTGGCCAGGTGATGGTGGCGCACGCCTTTAATCCCAGTGCTTGGGAGGCAGAGCCAGGTGGATCTCTATGAGTTTGAGGCCAGCCTGGTCTACAAGCGAGATCCAGGACAGGCACCAAAACTATACACAGAAAAACTGTCTCAAAAAAAAAAAACAAAATAAAATAAAAATAAAAAAGTCCTTTTAGGCTATATAGCTCAAAGCTGTAAAAACCAATAACCACCAAAGTAGAACATCTTCCAGCTGACTTCTAGAGGTTATGAAGCTATCATTAATGAAAAAAATTAGAAAAGTCAGCTATTTTAAGAATGTTAAATGGTTAATCACACTCAACATAATTGCTTTCTGAAGTACCAAGTTCTTAAAAGGCTGCTGTAATGCACATGGAATAATAGTGAAAATTTATTTTCCAATGAATTTGATCAAGAGGAAAATTCGAATTTATAAATATAAAACCATATCAATTCAGCTGATCTGGTGGAAAATATTACACAGTTTAGGACAATTAATCAAATCAAGTTGGCATCTCTGATGCCGCTAGATAATGTTTTCTTAGAGAATTCAGGATTTCATTAGGTATCTACTAGACTAAATCCCCTCTTGCTGCCTATCATATAAAATCTTGGTGCTTCCCTATTGCTACCCTGTTCTTGGGAGTGGGTCAGCAGTCTGTTCCAAACCCCAGTCAACTTTTCTTTCTACCCACAGAGTGGTCCAGTTCAGTGGCTTCACTGTACCCTCTCTCACAATTATCTAGTGTAATGATGTTATTTTTAGATTATCTCCTTGCGCAAAAAAGAATTCTAAATTCCTCCATATTTATACAATTCCTCCATGATTCAATGTGTGAAAAACAATGTTTCCTATCAACCATGGCTAGCCCACCATCTTGTGAAATAAAGTCTTGTGTAACTGTCTGCCCAACCTCCAGATGCCAGGCACTCCTGAAGCCTGGCACCTTTCCCCTTCAGAGGTGAGACATGGTCACCCCCCTGTTGTAGGGTAAAAGCTAAGTATTCTTCCCACCATGCTGTGCGCACTCTCAAACCTCCTTGCCTACACAGTGTGACTCTTTGTAATGCTCTTTTTCAGTAAGGGAGTGCCTCAAAGATGTGGAGAAGGTACCTCAAAAATGGGCAAAATGGTTCCTGTCTATTATAAACCATCCTGGGAATAAAACAGCACAAAATGATCATCAAAAGACTAAAATGCTTAACTAACTGGGTAGAGAATTTAATAGAAGAATGGATTCAAGAAGAAAAAAAATCTATGAGGCTGATATATAATGTCAAAAGGTTAAAAAAGAAAAGATTTCAGCTAATCAGGCAATCCTCACCAGTCAAGGTCTGGTGTCTGTCTAGGTGATGGCCCCCAGGGAAAATGCTTGAAAACCAATTTCAATACAGTCAAGGAATGGAGGCAGGCTGTGTGCTAAGAGATGTCCGAAGCCAGGTCTGATCTTCAATTGGGTTAGGTACAACATGCTAAGAAGGCATTTAAAGACTGTGCTTTAGGGATCTGAAATTTGACCTTCACTGTCTTTGAGCCATTGAGGGCTCTAGAACAAAGGCAATGCCGAAGCCATTCTGTCTGCTGTCTGTGCCAAGCTGCCAACCACACAGCCAGCCACACGTGGGTACTGAACCCCATGTTACACATGCCAGTGTTCAAAGGCTTCATTTAACACAGTGGTTCTCAGTCTTCCTAACGCTGCGACCCTTTAATACAGTTCCTCATGCGGTGGTGACCCCCAACCATGAAATGCTTTTTGTTGCTACTTTATAACTGTAATTTTGCTACTGTTATGAATCATAATGTAAATATTTTTGGAGACAGAGATTTGCCAAAGGGTTCACAACCCAGAGGTTGAGAACTGCTGGTATAATAAAAGGGAAAATGTTTTGTTAATTTGGATCTGTTCTCATTCAGACAACATTATAGGTGATGGGTTGAATATACTCGTCTGCCAGAAAAAGTTTAGTCTATTTGTGCAGTTCCTTTGCTGCCTCGGATAGCTCTGATCTGGGGACAAGACCAGAGAGGGCAGAGTTTCTCCTCTGACACCGGCTTGAACCAGACCGATGACTCCTTGCAATGGACACCTGCAAGCAGACGTATGGGCAAAGGGTTCACTGCGTGACGTTCTGTGTCTCACTGCAGCTTCCAGGACGAGACTTTTTTCATTTTTTTCTCTTAAATTTTGTTTTATTTGGGTGTGTGTGCAGGGGTGGAAGGTAGATGTGAAGGGACAAGAAATGAATGGCCTCAGATACATGATGTAAAAGACACACAGGATAAATAAAAAGAAAGGAAAAAGAAAATGAACAAGGCTAGCTGTTCAAGCCAATGCCTCCATTTAAAACCAATAGTTTAGTTAGGACTTCTTGTCCCATCTTTTAAAAAAATTAGTTATGTTGTCAAACATCTTAATCAGTTTTTAGAAGATTAAATTAGTAAAGAAAAAATGTTCCTTCTATTTCCAACCTGGTGTGTGTACATGTTTGTGTGTGTACATGTTTGTGTGTGTACATGTTTGAGTGTGCACATGTTTGAGTGTGCACATGTTTGTGTGTGCACATGTTTGTGTGTACATGTTTGTGTGTGTACATGTTTGTGTGTGCACATGTTTGTGTGTGTGCATGTTTGTGTGTGCACGTTTGTGTGTGCACATGTTTGTGTGTATACATGTTTGTGTGTGCACATGTTTGTGTGTGTACATGTTTGTGTGTGCACATGTTTGTGTGTGTACATGTTTGTGTGTGTACATTCACACAAGGAACCAGAGGTCAATATCAAGCGGCTTCCTCAACTGCTTCCCACAGTTTGAGACAAGCTCTCTCAGTCAATCTGGACCTGCTGACCGGGTTAGGCTCCTACCTGCATGCCCCAGACACCCTCCCATGCTGAGACTTCGGGAGCACACACCACTGCGTCTGGATTGCTGTGTGGTGCTGGAGAGCTACACATGTCCCCCGACTTGTACAAGTTCCTTATCAACTTTATATCTCCCCAAACCTTTCCCGATTTGTAAATTTCCCATTTCTAAGCCAGGCGGTGGTGGCACACACCTTTCAGGCAGAGGCAGGGGGGTCTCTGAGTTTGAGGCCAGCCTGTTCTATACAGTGAGTTCTAAGACAGACAGAGAAACCCTGTCTTGAAAAACCAAAAAAAAAAAAGAAAAAAAAAGAAAAAGAAAAAGAAAAATTTCTAATTTCTATCTCAATTCCAATTTTTAAAAAAAGACAGTAAAAGCAAAAGTTAAGTCCCTGAAAATCCCACATTCAAAGAATCTGAATCTACTGTAACAAGCAGAAATGTCCTGTACAGACAAAAAAAAAAAAAAAGACAATTTTTTCATATAACAGCTCTTCACGGTTCACTTTGATCTAGAAAGACAAAGGATGGTTCTGTAATAGAATGGAGAGACCCTCAATACTAATGCTGGGATGGAAACGCAAAGGACCAAGTCAGAGGAATTAAAAAACAGGGATCCAGTGCTTCAAAGGGTGAGCTGACCAACCAGAAAGGGGCCGTGGGGAAAAGTCACAGCAGGTAATCCCCAGGTCATGAGCTTTCTCATTGTGCAGACACCTCATTCGATTATCCCACGCTGTTAAATCTCCACCAGAGGAGCCAGTGACAAGGAGGCTTCCATCAGGAGAGAATGCACAGGCCACCAAGGAGCCATCCTTGACACCACCACACCTGAAACCAAAGCAGAAGAGGAGGAGATGAGGTGTTCTTTATGTGATAGACAGTCCCTTTTCAATGACAGCAGTTATGACAACTAGAACGGGTGACCGATGGCCACCAAATACAGCATCTCATGCTGTAAACCAACCGACAGGGAGGATTTAAATCTATTAGCTATACCTATGAGCCCAGATCACAGGGACCAGAGCCACTACAATCCTCATCTTTATATCCTCACAGCAAGTTAACATGAACCCATGTGCTTTTTATCTGTATATTTTAAATAGGGCCATTTGCAAAAAACAACCAAGAGTAACAATGGCCCTATTTAAAATATACAGAATGATTTTTACTGAAAAGACACACTATTACGATAAAAAGCACATTCAATTTCTGTACTGAAATCACTCAGGTAATAGCGCCTCATCTTCAAACAAACTCTATGAAAAAAACATGTGGTGCACAGTGACTCCCTTGGGAAGAGGGCAAAAGTGCTGTCCTGGGAACACTGTTCGTCAGGTAGGTAAACAAACTGATTAGGACCCAGCCATTAGTGCGGTGTTAATCACGTGCAGGAAGGAAGCTGTGCCACAGAGGTGGAAATCACAAGCCTGGCTAGCTAACCGCGGGCGTTCGTTTCTATAAAACAGAGACATCGCATTCATTCTGAGCTGCCTGATTAGACTAGGCTAGCCCCCTACCATCACTTAAAAGCATCCCTTTCTTCAGCTCCAAGACCACCAAGGAGCAAGTCTTTGGCCAGCTGGCCTGCCTGCTCTGCAGATGCCAAGCAGGAGGAACATTATTAGATGATTTTCACTGTCAACATCATGAAGGCCATGTTTCTAGTGTACTCAACGATCTCAACTAAAGTGGTCAACTGCGTGTCTACTTTACCACAGTAAAAAGTAAGACTTAATTTTAACAGGGTTCCAGCCAGGCGGGGTTTAAACAGCCATACCTATACAATTTGTATGACTGTGCATTCCACAAGACAACAGACCCATCGGCGGCCCCTGAGGCCAGGTAAGCCGAGTCCGGCGAGAAGCAGCAGACCCGGACGGGGCTGCCGCCCGGCTGCTCCATCACCGTCAGGAACTGTCCGCTGTGCGCGCTCCAAAGCACCGTGGTGCCGTCGGTTGAACACGATGCCAAAATGTGTCCTGAGGGAGAGAAGCAGCAGCAGTGGACAGCGTAGGTGTGAAACCTCAACGGGGAGTGCGGCAGTTCCGAGAAGTCACTCAGGGAGTACAGGCGAATGGTCTTGTCCAGGGAGCAGGTAGCCAAGAGGGACGAGGAGAAGGCGCAGCAGCTGACGTCATCACCGTGATCCGCCAGTGTGCGAATCAGCTTCACCATGTTCCCCACGCCACGGAAGACAGCCTGCGCGTTTGTAGACAGGTCAACGTTACGTGCCAGCCTAGGAGTCGGGGAAACCCAAGCTCGTGTAAACGAATCTACCCAACGAAGACGCCCACCCCCCCCCCCCATGTTGAAGGTCACTTTAGTACCTGGGATAATTTGGGGAGATGATGGAACAGAAAACATAAGAGCATCTCTTCTGCGGGTCATAGCCACCCCAGTCAGTAGACTCGCTTCACCTTCGGAACCTAAAAGCTGGCCTCACTTCAAACCTGTTACTCTCAACTCAAAAACATTTCCACTCTTAACTGTGTCACAGGAGAGCCAAGGCTGTTTGCTTTACACATGAGTTATTGACGGGGGAGAAATCCCCAAAATCTCATTCGAAGTGTGGTTGTGTTGTCACGGTTTGCATAAAGACACAAAAGATTTGAGGCGGGGAAACCAAGATGCCGAGAAAATGGAGTTGGCCAGACCATACACGATCCAAAAACAAAATTTAAAAACTTAAAGTCCAAATTCCTCTCTATAGCTCATAAAAATATATGGTCTGATTCCTTTTTTTAAATTTAGCAATATTCACTTACAAATCTTTGGTGTTCCTGTTGTTTATTCAAGGTAAGTTTTAGATTCGCTTTTTTTGTTTGTTTGTTTTTCAAGACAGGGTTTCTCTGTGTAGCTTTGTGCCTTTTCCTGGAACTCACTTGGTAGCCCAGGCTGGCCTCGAACTCACAGAGATCCGCCTGGCTCTGCCTCCCGAGTACTGGGATTAAAGGCGTGCGCCACCACTGCCCAGCTAGATTCGCTTTTTAAAACCAGCATATAGTTGTGGGTTTCATCATGATATTTTCATTCAGTTTGTCTTGTTGAATTTCCCCACTTTCCTCCCTGATCTCTGAACCCTCTGGAAATAACCCCCTTCTGCCTTCATGTCATGTATAATACACACACACACACACACACACACACACACACACACACACACACACGTACATATGTGTGTGCCTGTAGTATAGACATGCGCGTGTGTGGTGTATATGTGTGTGTACAGTATATGAATGTTTTGCCTATATGCATGTTTGTGCACTACACACGTGCAGTGTCAGCAGACACCCAGAGGGCCCTGGATTTGGCAGTTCATAGACAGTTATGAGCGGTTATGTGGGTGTTAGGAATCAAACCCAGGTCCTCTGGAAGAGTGGCCAGTGCTCTTAACCACCAGACCATCTCTCCAGCCACATGCCATACATATTCCATTACTTTCTTCCCATCCCCTGAGTTTTCTCCCTTTTCTTGTTCTCCTTCCTAATTTTATGACCCACATATCCCCACCCGACACAAATGTAAGAACTGAGATCCAGAATCCTAGCTTCAACTCTTCAGTTTTATGTGTTTAACTTGGGATACCTGTGGAAGCCAGGAAACTAGAACGGGGACACTGGGCATAGGGAGACTTTAGTGGAGGAGAGAGAGTAGTTTCATGGGCTACTCAACATAAGTAGAGATGAGAGAATATACTGAAGCAGAAACGTTTAAGCTGGGCAGGGGAGGGGAGCGGATGAAAGACGGAGAGTGTTAACCAAAGCAAGGAGTGTATCGAAGGCCATATGGATACCCGATTGAGAAGTATCAAAGTTTAAAGGCAGACAACGTGCACGGCTAACATGCCTCTAGCTAACACTGCCCTAGAGGCACCGAGTTACTGCGGAAAAATCTGAGTGCCAGATGTGGGACACCTCCTTTCTTAGTTACTTTTCTATTGCTGTGAGAAGGCACCACGACTAAGGAAACTGATGGAAGACTTGATTGCATTTCCAGAGGGTTGGAATCTAGGACCATCACAGTGGGGAGCATGGCTGAGGTGAGTAGGCGTGGCCCTGGAGCTGAGAGCTCACCTGGATCCCCAGGCACGAGGCAGAAAGAGAGCAAGCTGGGAATGCCACGGGCTTTCGAAACCCCCAAGCCTGTCCTCAGTGACACAGCTCCTCCAACGAAGCCACACTCCCAATCCTTCCTGACAGTCCCACCAACGGGAGACCAAGGATCCAAAGACGTGAACCTATCGGGCCATTCTCATTTAATCCCCCACACTTCATAGCGACTGTTGGTCAGAGAAGCCCCAGAGGCCTCCAAACAGCAGGCTCTGGCCATTCCTTGGTTGTCCACTAGAATTAGACCATTAGGCTCTACTGCTGAAAATTCCACACCACTTGGTTCCAAGAGTCAAAGAACTCAAGCTGGAACTGACCTCGAAACCTCCTCCCCGCTGGCTAGCTTGGAGTGCCAGATGGTGCTATGGAAGGCTGCTGGAGCGAAAAGACAAGTCTTACCGAGCGGAAACCCTATGAACTGTACGCACAACCTGCCAGGCAAGACGTACCCACCAGTGTGACAGTGGTGCACCTGCTATGGCGTAACCAATCTCCCTCTGATGGGATCTGTGCACAGCTCCACAGGAGGGACTCCATGCCCAGTACTGAAAAACCTGTCCAGAATCCATGCCTGGAGACGTCGTGAGTCTTTGGGGAAAACTTACTACTGTTGTTTTTAGCTTAACTGACAGCGTGTCAAACTGCCCTTCTAAACATCTATGTTCATAACCGTAGACAAATGGCACCCTCCGCCCTAGAGAAACCTCTGTGCCACGAGCAGTGGTGAATGCTGAGTCTCATGGCTACTCGGACACGCTGAGAATAAGTAAAGCTGAGGAGTCAGCCCTGAACAAGAGGCTGGTACCATCCCTTCTTCAGCTTAAGGAACAACATAGGCTGGGGAACAAAAGGAATTCTAGAGGCGGCGGTGGACAGGTGCTTTGAAATTCCACCCTCCAGATGCAGCACAGCTTCTGCGATCATAAACTCACAGCAGCTGTGGTTTTACACCGGGCCCGCATAGGACTGGTCCCGCACAGGACTGGTCCCGCATAGGACTGGTCCCCTAAGTCAAGGTCAGGGAGCGGCTCCTGAGGCACCGCTCCTATTGGCCAATGGTGGATTCTGGGAGAAGGGGACAGGTTCACTGGTGTATCCACGGCTGAGCCACGAGGCTCAAATGAATCCTTTCAAATCCACGGCCACATGGAAGGTCCTGGTAAAACTCTCAGGGGCTCATAAAACAACAAGACAAGACGGTGGGAAAGAGTTTTTCAGGGAAAGTGGGGAGAGGGTGGAGTCTGCCAGAGTGGGGGCGGAGTCAGGAAAGAATAAGGGATGAGAGCAGTCAGAATGCATTACGGACATATTATGTAATAAAACTGTCAAAGAACAACTTTAAGTTTCTTAACTAACAAATTTAACAGTTCAGGAGCCACACGAGAGAAAGGCAGCATTTGTCTGAGTCTGGTTTATTTCACGTAACGGGGGTCATTTCTAGCTCCACCCACTTTCCTACAAAAATCATGATTGCGTTTTTCTTTATGGCAAAGTGCAATTCTATTGTGTACATGTACCAACTTTTACAATCCACTTATCTGATGACAGACCTCTAGGATGCCTCCATTTCTTGTGATATACAGCAATATGCACACATGTGCATGCATCTCTGTGGTAGGACTGAGGCCTCTGGGTATATGAGAAGTTGTACAGTTAGGTCATACGTTAGCCTTCTGAGAAACATTCATACTGATTTCTACAGTGGGCAGCACCAGTGGGCAGCCACACTGCCAGTGACCAAGAGTCTCTCTCCCAAGAAGACGTGGGCACCTCGTCCATATTGCTCATCTCTCACCACAACAGCCAAGACGGTGCCAAGTACCGAATGTGCTCAAATAAAACGTCGCTTAGTACTGATTTTCCCAAGTATAAGTGGGTTTGCCTTTAAATATTACATATGAAAACTAGCGTGAAATGACTTAGAAAACAAAGCTTCCAAAAACAAAAAATCTAGCAGTGGAAAAACGGAACAATTAAAAATTAATAATGCTGGCTGCGCCTGGTGGCACTAGCCTGTAACAACAGCAGCAGGGAGGCAGAGGCAGGAGGATGGGAAGTTCAAGACTACTCGAATCACCCAAAACTAAACAAGGAGGTGAGGCCAGCCTAACTAGTCTCAAAACACCCAACAAACCGACAATAATAGTGTCTGTGCCCATCCCTAAGGGTCAGATGTGACCTGGACTTGTCAAATGCACAATCTCCTTTCCTCACCCAATTTACGGACATCTCTACAAATAAAACCCTGTATGTTCTCAGCTTCATCTTCTCCCCAAAGTTGAACAACACACCCCCCCCAACACACCCACCCACCCACACGCAGCCTTAAAAACACAAACACAACACTCCAGCAGGTGCCGGGAAAACACTCTCAGGTGACGCTTTCTGGAGCCCTTCCAAATCCCCGGAGTGCAGGTGCAGCGGGAGACTTTCCGAAGCGGCGCAGGAGGCCGGGCGAGCCGGCGGGCCAGTGCGGGGTGCGAGCCGCAGCCGGCCGGTGCCCCGCTCCCGCCCCCCCTCCCCGTCCGTCCCCCCCACGCAGCCCGCACTCACTTCCCTCGCACCCGAACCGCGCGTCCCGCCTCGGGGC
This sequence comes from Peromyscus maniculatus bairdii, assembly GCF_049852395.1. Taxonomy (NCBI): domain Eukaryota; kingdom Metazoa; phylum Chordata; class Mammalia; order Rodentia; family Cricetidae; genus Peromyscus; species Peromyscus maniculatus. Next base: position 37,726,932 of record NC_134855.1, read on the forward strand.
GCCTCCTCCCCGCACTCCTCGCCCCCGGCCGAGGTCACGCTAGCACAGCGCGCGCACCGCGGGGCTCCGGGTCACCCGGGCTGCACCGCAGGAGCCTGGAGGCTGGGCCTCCGGGCAGGGCTGCTCAGTGGGCACTGCCCGGCTCGCTGGGTCACGTGGTGACGAAGTGGCGTGGGCGTGGCTTCGGCGCCGGGAGTGCCGCCCCAGGCCCCGCCCCAACCCGCGCATGCGCGCCCGCGCCACCCCCGTTAAAGCGGCTCCCTGCTGGGTTTGCCGCCGGGAACTTAGCTGGAAGTATTCTTTTTCCTGCTTAATGGTCCACGTGGAACTATATCATAATTTTACTGGACATTTCCCTACAGCTGAATGGTACTTAAGCATTTTTGATCACAGGAAAAAAATGCTAGATTAAGCTTCTTCGTACATACATCTATCCACATTTACAAACTTCAAATACAGCTGAATAGAAATGGAACTTTCTGGGTATATGAGCCTAAAGATTCTTCAGAAGTACACTACATACCAAGTACCCAGTGACTCTTCAGAGAGGCATGGTGTGTACTCTGAGTGATATGTGTAGTGAGTGGTGTCTATCTCTCCATATTCTTTCCAGACATGAGTGTTACCTCTATACCTCTGTAGTAAGTGAAGGAAGACCTGAGTGAATGTGTATATGTTTGATATGCGCACAGCCATATTAAGGAGCCCAATACCTTAGATCCACAGAAATGGGAAAACAACCCCCGCCTGTCTCAATTCCGATGTTGACAGTGTGCTGAAAAGGTCCACTGTAGCTTGGTCCTCCTGGATATTTACAGCCTGAAGACTACAGAGACGGCTCCTCCGGCGATTGGCTAAGCCTGTCTCCTTGTTCAGCTGTATACCATAAACCCTGCCACCCTGATTCAACTGAATATAACCCCCATCCCTGTTCAATGTCTGCAATAAACACACCGAGCTTCCAGCTTCCAGTCTGCAGCCTTTTCTGTGGGAGAAGCCACCATGTGATCCCAGCTTCTGCAAATGTGTGTCTGCCACATTCATCATCGCTTCCAGGGCCCAGTCAGCTCAATTCCTGGAGGCGTGTGCAAGGATGCAGCATATCTCCATTCATTTGATTGGCTCTAATCATCTCTAGTGACATCTATAAGAAACCTATGTTGATGGTTAATCTTGTTAATATGTCCAGATTCTACAATCACCATGGAAACAAACCCCAGGGCATGGGTGGGAGGAATTTTCTAGATTAGATTAACAGAGGTGGCAAGGTCCACCCTAACTGTGGGTGGCGCCGTCCTCTGGAATGTCTTGGGCTGAAAAACAAGGAGAAAGGACACTGTTCATCTGTTTCTGGACGGGGATGCCATGACCAAGCCGTGAGACCCACGGTCTCTGTCACAGTGCTCTTTATCTCCGGAACTGCGAGCCTTCCTTAAGTTGCTCTGGCCACGTGCTTTATCGCAGCAACGAGATGAATAACTGATGGACCCTGCCTAGACACCAGTTGTTTGTAGCACATTCACCCCAAGGACACCAGGACAGGTAGATTGGAAGAGGCAAACTAGTGACTGGTCTCTTCCTAAAACCTTGGAATTTGGAAGATTTTCCAAAATATCTTGCCAAGGAGGAATAATCTATAAAAAAAAATTTGAAATTTATATAAGAAATTTAAATTTGTAAACAAAATTATAGTTAGGTTCTCTGTGTGTCCCCACTGGACAGATGGACAGACACACCCTCTTCAGTGCCACCTGGGTCCCTAAGACGCGACAGTCAACATTGGGGAGGGGAAGTTTAGTATCCTGGCTCCTGGTCTCTGCATTGGCTTAATTCTATCGGGGTGGATACTGCCATCATCAAGGACCCTTTCTTTGACTCCAACTACATGGTGTCTATGGTCTAATAGGATCCAGTTCCAGAAAGCTCCACACACACTGTGGATGTGCAAGGCAGAGCAAAATCACAGCTTCAAGGCCAGAAAGTGAAAAAGAAATAGAAAGGGCTGGATCCTGCTGCCTGCTTCAGTGGTATGCCCTCTGCGACCTGAAGATGTCCCGTTGCCACTCAGAGGGTCCACTACGCCTCAAAAGCACCAGGGCCTTGGAACCAAGCTTTTAACACAAGGACTTTTGGGGTGCATTCCAGATCCAAACCACAGCAATTGCTTCCCCCTGACTTGAGTGGGATGCTAGAGCTGCCTCAAGTAATAGGCTTGTATAATTTCAATTGGTAGTTATGAAAGGCAAGACAGCTTCGGGGTACTCACCTCGCTCTGAGGAAGTCCAGCCCACATGGAGAGTGATGAAGGCCCCATCTCTCCTTCCAGGAGAAGATCTGCCACCTCACAGGGCACCTCACCATGTGCCGGGCCCTGTCCTGATGACAGATTTTTCTTCATGCGCTGGAGTTGCTCACACAGCTTTAAGTGCAATAACCAAAGGCTAACTTTTCATTGGTCCTCAACCCTTGAAAATTAGAGAAATATGCTCTCTTAATTACTTTTCTATTACTATGACAGAACACCATGACCAAGGCAACTTAGAGATGAAGTGTTTAATTGGGCTTACAGTACCAAGGGGTTAGAGTCCATGATGGTGGAGCAAAGGTATGGTGGCAGAAACAGCTGAGTGCGCACATCTTCAATCACAAGCAGGAGGTGGGGAGAGCTCACTGAAAATGGCACAAGTCTTCTCAAACCTCAAAGCCCGCCCCCAGTGACATACTTCCTCCAGCAAGGCCACACCTCCTGATGTTCCTCAGTCACTAACTGAAGACTAAGTATTCAAATGTCAGAGCCCCTGGGGGGTCATTCCCATTCAAACAACCACATGTACTTGCTGCTGGAGAGCTTCTCTCCAGGTTCCACCAAGCCCTGCAGTCCCACAATCCACATATAAAATAATCACTCAGACACTTATATTACTTACAAACTGTATGATCGTGGCAGGCTTCTTGCTAACTGTTCTTATATCTTAAACTAACCCATTTCTATAAATCTATACCTTGCCACGTGGCTGGTGGCTTACCAGCATCTTTACATGCTGCTTGTCCTGGCGGTGGCTGCAGTGTCTCCTCTTCCTCAGCCTTCCGCTTCCCAGAATTCTCTTCTCTCCTTGTCCCACCTACTTCCTGCCTGGCCACTGGCCAATCAGTGTTTTATTTATTGACCAATCAGAGCAACAGATTTGACATACAGACCATCCCACAGCATGTGCGAACATTGTTTCTCTCTGCTTAAAATGTTAGGTTGAAGCTCAATGTCATTGTTACTTACTTAAAATTGGAAGACCATTCTTGGAGTCTTACCATAAAGCTAGAGTGGGTGACCAGGAGCAACAACAATGGTCTGTGTTCTGATGGAGGCCTGTAAGCTGGAAAGCTTTCCTGTGTCCCACCTGGTCCACAGCCGCTCAGACCCAAGTAAACACACAGAGGCTCATATTAATTAAAACTGCTCGGCCATTAGCTCAGGCTTTCTACTGACTAGCTCTTACACTTAAACTCAGCCCATTTCTGTTAATCTATATGTTGCTATGTGTTCTGTGGCTTTACCTGTGTGCCATTACATGCTGCTCCCTGGATGGCAAGCTGGCATCTCCTCACTCAGCTTTCCTCTTCCCTGAATTCTCCTTGTCTACTTATTCTGCCTATACTTCCTGCCTGCCTACTGGCAAATTAGCATTTTATTAAACCAGTGTACAAAAGCATTATCCCACAGCAGAGACCTCTGTGGCCTCCCTGACCAATAACTCACAGAGAGGGATCTCATGCCTGACGTTCAAATTTCTTCTTAAACCCATGTCTTCTAGTAGCAGCACTGACCATCCACATAGTCTCCATCTGAACTCCTTTAAGTTATCTTGAAATTATCTTACTAATTAGTTTCTCAAAGGCCCACACTCCTCCTCCCTCTTTTTCCCCATCCCCATGCTCCCTCCCATCCCTCCTTAAACCTTTAACACCCAGTATCCAGCCCTCTTCTTTCATATTTAGGGGTCATTCTTAATTAACAGAGGTTAGCAGTGATATTCCTCCAGAAAACTCTGAAGTTGTTCAAAACAGTGCATTGATTAAATCAACTCTAGATTCATCCAATAACCAGAGCTGAATAATCACTTTTTAGTTATGCCTATTCTAAATTATTACAAACACATTTGTTCGTGAAAGGTTCTGCAATGATATTAAAGAGGAAGATTAAAATATTCCAGGAGCAAAATCACATGAACAAAATCTACTTGACCAGAATAAGAATACAAACTTCTTGTTATGAAGGTCACAGGGTGACATTAAAAGACACAATGCCACAATCTGAGAATCCAAAGGAATGTATTCAATCCAACTCTCCTGTCCAAAGAAACATGCAGATGTTTGTTTTTCTGACATATGTAGATTTGTGGAGTCTTACCCTATGATAGTTATGAAGTTAATGTTTCTAGGGCTGATGAAAATATATATTGCTTAAATGTCTCTTCCTCACTCAACAAGGTGAGAGCTTCCCGCTCATACCATATAGGACAGGGGTAGATGATTTTTCTTTTTGTCTGGGTCATCTCTAATATGACTAATCTTTCCTATGACTTTCTAATTCTTTATTTTAATTATTTAATTAATCAATTTTGGTATTTTGTGACAGAGTTTCTCTGTGTAGCCTAGCTGTCCTGGAACTTGCTCTGTAGACCAGGCTGGCCTTGAACTCACAGAGATCTTCCTGCCTCTGCCTCCCGAGTGCTGGGATCAAAGATGTGCACTGCCACCACCACCTGGCTGACTTCCTAATATTTTTAACTGATCAGCTGGCATATAACTTAAATACCATGTAACTCAGCATACAACTCACCCATTTAAAATATAAAATTTGTTTTAATATATTCACAATTATTCAACTGGTGTTACTATCTAATTCCCTAGAAGTTAATAAGAAAGCTCTCAGCTCTAATCTCTAGTCAAACACACTGATCCACTTGCTATTTTTATAGCATTGCCTTTTTTGGTCATTATATGTAAAGAGACTCATATAATGTGGTTTTTATGGCTGGCTTTTTCACTCAGAATAGTATCTTTAGTGCTCTTACATATTATAGTATATAGTTCTTCCTTTTTATTACCAAATAATATTCCACAGAGTAAGTAGACAGCATTTTTGTTCATGTGCCAGCTGGCAGCATTTGAGTTGCTTCCCATGAACATATGCTTTTGCATGGACATATTTTTAAGTCTTTTGAACACACACCTAGGGGTGACATTTCTGGGTCAAACAATAGTGTAAGTTTCACACTGTGAGAAACGTTCAAATCGCTTTCCAAAATGACTGTGCTAGTGCACAAGGCCACCAGCAGTGAGTGGGAATGCCTGGCAGTTGTTCCTGTCTTGGTTGCAGTCATCCTTAGTTCTGAAGATCTTGGAAAGTGCACTTTATCTGCCTTCTCACTTCTACACCCATCAAGTGGTCTTGACTCCATTTTCAAAATGCCCTGTTGCAAAATTATCAAGTGTAACCCTCCAACTTTTATGAGTTCTCTGTCTGTCTCTCTGTCTCTCTCTCTGTCTCTCTGTCTCTCTGTCTCTCTCTCTCTCTCTCTCTCACACACACACACACACACACACATACACACACACACACACACACGAATACAGAAATACATCTGGGTTTTCATCTTGACCTACAGTTAAGTTTGATAATCATGTGGGTGTTTTGATATGGTTAGACAAATTTACAATGGTCCAAAAGTTCCTTGGGTCAAAAGTTGCTCCCCTCCACCTTTTCTTGGTATTTCTGTATCTTTAATCATGACATTTCTCTCCTGAGCCTGGGTCAAACTGTTTGGTTTTGCTTTCATGGTAGATTTCTGCTGTGTCACCCACCACCTACTAACTTCTTCAAGAGCCTCATCTTCCACTCAGATGCCTCTATTGTAAATTCTACTTCTCTTTAGGGGCCATTCTTCAATGAGATTTTTTTTTTCTTTGAGTGAGGCTCTTGCTATGTATCACTGTCTGACCTCAAACTCAAGGCAATCCTCCTGCCTCAGCCTCCAGAATGCTGAGATCATAGGTATGAGCTACAACATCCAGATAAATGACGGGATTAGAGGAAGAAGATGAGAAGCCTACCAGGACTATTTTGTTTCCTTCGAACCCAGTGGCTTGCTAGCCAGTATGTTAGGATCCCCTGGGCCTAGTGGTTCTCGACCTTCCTAACGCTGTGGCCCTTTAATTCAGTTCCTCACGCTGTGGTGGCCCCCAGCCATAAAATCATTTTTGTTGCTACTTCATAACTGTGATTTTGCTGCTATGAATCATAATGCAAATATCCATGTTTTCTGATGGTTTTAAGCAATCCCTGTGAAAGGGTTGATCGACCCACAAAGAACTCACGACCCACAGGTTGAGTCCTGCCCTAGGGGTATGATGCAGTTACATACAGTAGGAGCTACTATTTCAGGCACGTAGAACATCAGGAGTATATTCCTGCTCATACTTCATGTCCACTATGAGGCTTAAAGAACTGCATTGATTGTAGCTGGTCAGAATAAAGAACACAAGTCACATGAACACTAAGGAGCAATTAGATCTTTCACCAGCCGTGCAAATTCATGGGAACACATCTAAGAAGCCACCTACTTTAAACACTAATGTAGCTAGAGTTTTCCTGCCTTGCCCACAGTCAGGAAAAATCTCTGTCACTCGCCAGTCCCACAGCCACTCAGACCCAAGAAAGTAAACACAGAGACTTATATTGTTTACAAACTGTATGGCCGTGGCAGGCTTCTTGTTAACTGTTACCTTGCCACGTGGGCTCGTGGCTTACCAGCATCTTCACATGCTGTCTGTCATGGTGGCGGCTGGCAGTGTCTCTTTCACTCAGCCTTTCACTTCCCAGAATTTCCCTCTCCTGGTCCTGCCTACTTCCTGCCTGGCCACGGGCCAATCAGTGTTTTATTTATACAGAACGATATCCACAGCACACTAATGCATGCTACTTGCATTCAAAACTCTTAGGCCAGGGTTCGCCTATCACATGGCTCTATTCACCTCCAGGAAACAGGAAGAACACAGGGTGATGGAAAACTGAGTCTATGGTTTCCTGGCATCGATGACTACCAGATAGTACTGCTCTCTTTCTTTAAGGGGAATGTGGCCAGCATTAGAAGCAGAGAGAAGCAATCTGGAGAATTTCCTTAAAGTCCCACTTTGTATTAACCTATTCATTTTCAACTATTGAACTCCCTGGGAAACTCTTATTGGAACCCTTACTACATAGACACAAGCCTCTTCAACAAGTTCCCGGAGGCAGATGTATTCAATTCAAACACTGTTAAGTCAAAATTATGATTACAAAATAGTATGATTACAAAATTCATGAAACACCGTCCAAGCGATCTATACAAATAAGAGCTAAGCTTTTCAGCTAGGTATCACACCTACAATCCCAGCGCTGGAGAGTCTCAATCAGGACTGTCAGAACTTCTAGTTAATAGGGCACCTTAGGAAACATAATGAGACCCTGTCTCCAAAAAAATAAAGGTGGACTTTTCCAAGAAAATGTTTTAAAAGGCCAAGCATTTGTCTCAATAAAGCTGACTCGAAATGGTAGGTAGAGCCCCCTTTCAGCACCTGCTCTCAGAGCGCTCAAAGGCTGAGCACCTCCTTGAGGGGAAGGCCTTATAGGCAAAGTTTCATTGGTATCTTTAATATATCAAATGCTATATTAATGACGGGTCTAAAAATAGGTATGGCACAATCTCTTGAAGAACAGTGTAAGATAAAAGAGGAAACACTTCTTCGAATTGTAGACAAGGTGCATCCTCACTTCACTGCCCATAGATATTGTGAAAGACAATTAAATCCACAAACACTAGCAAGAAAGTTTGCATGTACACCCAGAGCATGTCAATGAACACATGACTCATGGGGAGCTCTGGAATGATCCATAATTGCACTCAGATGGCCAGATAGGATTTTAAAGAGGCAGAATTAGAAAATGTATCATCATGAAAATGGGCGTATTTCTGTTCCTCGGTCACAGCTCTATGGAACAAAACAACAGTTTGAAGGGCAGAATGGGCTGTTAAATATGCATTGTGCAAGAACGGTCCAGTTTCAGAAAGGTTTCATTGTGGCTGACTATCTCATGGCAAAGGGCTGATTCACCTGTCCAGTTTCATCACAGCCTCTTTATGCGGACTTGGGTGCACAGATCATCTTTCAGGTGGCTCATCCTCTTCCCAGGTATCATGACACTGGAAACCTGGCCACGGTTCCCTAGTCACTGGAAAAGAATCCCCCCCACTGTGATCTAGCTGATCGTCTGTTTTATGGTTTTGTGAATGAGGTAGCAACCACAAGTCTCACTGACTCTTAGGCCTTGATAAAATAATTTCCAGGCCTAGAATAAGCAGCTGAGTCTGCAGAGTCTATTCACTTGTGCTAAGCAGCCACCCCGTCCTTCATGGCGGCTTCACAGCTCGGTCATGGTCGTATTCACTTGGAGCTACTTGACTGTCTGAATAAGCACCCATAAAATACTTAGCTCAATGCTGTACACACACTAACACGTCCTCTGTGTAACTTAACAGGTGTGCTAACTCTGAACAAAGATGCAAATATGCTCTGAAAGTTTCCAGTATGTAATCATTTGGCCTTGAAATTGTTACCTTCCTGTCTCAGCCAAGCCAGTGGTGGGATTATAGGTATACACGACCATGCCCCTGGCACTCTTAGAATTTTGATGCCTCTCTGCTCAGTGGAACACGGTCAGTTCTGTGCTCTCTTTAGAAAGTGTCTTCGAGTAGAGGCCTGGATAAACAGGCCAGTTTTCTTCATTGGTCCTCAGAAATTAGTCTTACCCTGCTTGTAGCCTGATGAAAATATTTCCTTTGGTTCAAATGCATTGTTTACAGCCTGGGCCTAATGTTAGTCCCAGCTCTTTCCTCATGGACAAAGAACAAAGTTTGCTTTTATCCTTTTAGATTTTTTTTTAATTCCAAATGTGTTCATCTCTTCCAAAAGTCACCATCTTGATACCATTTCACAATGCTATCAAGACTCACATAATTCTTGCAGTATTTTGGTGGAAAAGGGCATTGAGATATTTGAAATAATCAGGAAAATTAATGTGGACATATCTGAGAAATGCTTTTGGCATGTACATGAGCACAGCTGCGCTCCCCTACATGTGCATGTATGGAGGCCAGAGGCCAACATCTGGTGTCTTCCTTACTCTTTTCTTTAGGCATTCAGGGAGGCAAATAATCTACATGGTGGACAGAAGGTCAAAGGGCACCAACTATCAATTCTATCAGTGGCTCCCCGAGCTTTAAGTACTAAAGTGCAGAATTCTCTCCCAAAGGAGATGTTGAAAGTGGATGCTGTCACCAGCATACTTCTGGATGCTATTTTTATTATTGTAACTTACAACTCTTAACATCTATCACTTCTCCATCCTTCCCATGAACCTGGGCATGCTTACACACATTCTTTTAATGCCAGCCTCATCACCTAGCCCGAACTCACCTTGTTACCGGAACACATGTTACCAGAACGCATGCCGAGCATGCCTGGCTGAAAAAGACATCAGAGGCAGTTTCCACAGTTCTAAAATGAACGACGGTTAGATTTGCTTACTACATTGGACAAAAACTGTGAGAGAACAAGCCAATATTAGAGCTGCTCAGATGATCAGAAAACCAGCCTTATTTCAAAACTCAAAATCTGTGACAGTTTATTAGTAAAAATTATCCAAATATTAACGATTGCTTTGAAGGCAGGCCTGCTGTTCTCATCCATGGAGAGTGTTCATCACCCACACAGCAGTGTGGCAAAGCTGTGGGACGCATGCACACACAACTTGGGGATTCTCCCATAGCAATCAGTCCCAGGGAAATTTTTAACACAGGCTTAGTATTTATTGCAATGTAACAAACCACTTAAAGTGAGTAACAAACATTAGGAGCTTCTCCAGCTGTCCTTCATAGCCAACATCTAGGCTCAGCCTGAACGGACATCCTGTGCTCTGACCCAGCATAATGGGCGTAGCTCTCAGGCCTCATCAACAGTTTCTTTTTGCAGCAGCAGCAGGAGACCATCACAGAGAACCACAACTAGTCAAAACACAAGAGAACTGACCGCGGGGTGCCCGGCCCAAACTGCTAAAAGGAAAACATAACCCAGCACTGAGGCTTGCAGAGTGTCATGTAAGAAGGGTCAGAAAGATTTTTAAAACCCTGAGAACTAAGAAGTTGTTGTGAGAATGTGCATTCCAGGTATAACAAGGAAGCTAGGCCCATGGAATCTCAACAACACAGCCCAACATCTCTACACAAGACCGAGACAGTTCAAGTTGATACCCAACAGAGATGGAGAAAATATTATGAGGCCCTAGATGAATGACTACAATTAACATCTGCTGAGAGAGAGGAAAAATGATTCTTTCCCAAGGATGAGCCACCTGATTGATCAGCCATAGAAATATATAATACAAGCAACACTAAGTGTACTCGGCAGATTGTATTTATGTTTATTCGTTTATATGTATATGTAACAACAACAGGTAAAGAGAAGGCTGCCAGTGTCAGGGTGGGGGGCAGACATGGAAGGGAAGAAGGGAGAAAGAAATGATAGAATTTTTAAAAATAAAGAAAAATACAGTAGGTAAGTATGTAAGGAATCATGTAAGTACTTATTAATACAGAATACCATGAACTTACTGAGAGGGAGACCAATGTTGGTTTAACATTTAATCTTCACAAAACTTGGATATACCCAAAAGGAACAGGTTTGTAGGCTTGATAGAGATTAACTTCATCTGTCAACCCGATGATGCTCCAAATATCTGACCAAAAATATTCTTTTATTTTTTTAAAGAGTTTTTTGATGTGATTAACATTTAGGTCACTGTACCAAATAGACAGACTTTCAAAATGTGGGTGAATGTCATCTAATCAATTGATGTTTGAACTGAACAAAGAGATGACCTCATTTCTAGTGAGACAGCATTTCCTGTGTCAAAGCCTTCCAGCAGGGACATTAGCTCCTAACTGCTTCTATGACAAACTGCCAACCTTAGGAATAAACTCGAAAGGACCTGTCACCTTCCATATGCATGAATCAGTTCCAATGAACTGACTGTATATGGGTCCCTTCTGTTTTTCTGATTATCCCAACAGAATACAATGAACGACTTAACTGAAAACAAACAAAACATTATGCCATAGCTGACGTGGGTCATGAGTTCACACGTAGCACAGGTAGGAAGTTCTGGCTCAGGGTCTCTCAAGCGGTTCTCAGGACACTGGCTGGGACTTCACTTTGGTTGTGGGATCAGTATCTACAAAGTTTCACAGGGCTGCCCCAGAGCAAATGATCCAAGGTAGAAGCAGGAATGGTTTTTATAACTTGGTTTGGGAATTCTTCTGGTGCTGTTCCATCTAATGTTGGTTATAAAGACTCTCCTCATGGGAGGGGATTTTATGTGGACCTGAAGCCAGAAGGCAAGGAATGCTTGGGATCAGCTTGGACAATGGCTTCTGTAGGAGGGTCCTGTATTACCAATCCCAGCAGTCTTATTTGCACAGAAAGAGAGCTGCAGAGAGTGTAGGTTTTTACTCCTAGAGGAATTTATTAGTAAAACTTGGGTTACCTGTGATGGAATACCTTTCAGTGATCAAAAGATACTTTCAAGTCAGAAGTAACAGAAACATCAAGAAATACTAGGAGTTACAGAATCTAACTGGTATGTTTTAAAGTTGTATAAATATATATATGTCACATGATATATTTTTAAAGATACATATATTGCAAGTGCATAAAAATGGCTAGAAAGACATTAAAAGTGGTTATACACAATGGGTAGAGGAATCAAGAGAGGAAATAGTAAGCTAAGGAAAACATTGTAAGAACAATGTGAAAAGTAGGCCATGAAATAAGAATGAATCACCTCGGTCGAGGATAAAACCCCCTTCTGCTGGGAGTGTTGTAATGTGGTCCAAGCACATCAAGAGGTCGTGGGACGCGACTCTTAGCTCGGAGGGCTCTACACCTTTCCCTCTGCTGTCTATCCAAGAGAACGCTCGTTTCTCACAGAGCCCCTTCCTTATCTCCTCACCTCACAAATGTCAAGAGGAGGTCTTTAAGATGTAAATCATTTGGAGAAAAGTAGCCTAGAAATTAAATGCATATAACGAACAGATGATCCACCTCAGGTTTCCTTGCTGGGAGAAGACCAAGGGGGTAGGTGGACTGGGAGTTCCTACAAGGATGTGGGAGTGAAGGGATGGGGAAAGAATAGAACAGAGTGGGACGGGCCATCAACATAATGAAGTTAGGTGAGGTGGAACACAGCTGTGATCCCAACACTGGGGAGGCTGAGGCAAGAGGACATCAAAATCAAACTGACCTTCATAATCTTGAGTAACTCTGGTGTTTGCAGAACATATGGGCATCAAGAGGAAAGGTCAGTTTGCATGAGCAGTCATTTCCTTGAGTTTGAGGCGGACCTACCACATCTCACGCACTCAATCGTCACGGTTAGCAACTCAGTGACTACTTACTGGGGTGACTAGCTGGAACTGGACATGAAGGCAGGCTACTTGCCTAAAATGCACAGGGCATTTAGTACTGAGAAAGGGTCAGAGTTGAATCCTAACGTGTCTTACTGAAGTGCGCTCTCCGTAGGGCAGTACTGGGGGAAGGTCATTGTTTTATAGCTGAGAAAAACACTAACGATGGTTTCATTGAGACGGAGCGCTGTGAGTGTTCTGAGTCACTTACAAAAGAAGCACACACCTAAAGGTGTCCCTGGCGGGAGCTGCTCTAGGATCTCACCCACTGCCCATTTCAGTGGCTACCTCTGCCCAATTCCAACAACGAAGACGCCAGTCCAAGGCACACAGTATTTGTCGAACTTCCCTTTTTCCAGGGAGACTTATTTATCTACTTGTTCGTTTCTGAGTCTCCAAATGCAGCTGAAGCTGGCCTCCAAGTCACAATTCTGCCTTAGCCACTGAGTACCAGGGTTACAGGTGTGTGCCTCCATGTTCCAATGTTGTATTTTTAAAAGAAAGAAAATGGTTGCTTGGAGAAAGATGTTTTATTCATACAGATTGAAGTATTTTCTCATTTATGAGAGTCCTAGACCCTGGAGGTAATGTGATCTCATAGAGATTAACCTGCCGCAGAGCCCCCTGGGAGGGAGACTCCCCAGACAGGTCCTCCTGCCCAGCACAACATCACTTTCTTTCCACGTGGATATTTTTGATCAAACTCCCTAAGGGCAGTGTTGCAAAATCTGCTAAACAGAAACAGACATATTTATATGCCAGCTGATGTCACAGAGAGCTCTACCAACAAATCAGAGATTCTAGAAAGTACTTATGGCTCGGTATTTTTAAACAAGCATTATTTTCTTGGGAAATTTTAATTTTTTTCTTCACTATGAAAAGCAGTGGGTATGGACACAGCTCAGCAGTAAAACATCTGCCTAAAGCCGGGCGGTGGTGGCGCACGCCTTTAATCCCAGCACTTGGGAGGCAGAAGCAGGTAGAGCTCAGTGAGATCAAGGTTAGCCTGGTCTACAAATCAAGTTCCAGGATAGGCAGGACTGTTAGACAAAGAAAACTTGTCTCAAAGAACAAAACAAACAAACAAACAAACAAACAAACCAAACCAAACCAAACCAACCAAGAAATAAAACCACCTAACCCCACCAACATCCGCCCTCAAAACAACAAAAAAAGAAGTCTGCCCACCACGAACAAAGCCATTCAGCTGCCATTGCCCCTCACCCCTCCCGGTCTGCAAACAGGGGTCTGGCCTGGCTTGTTTCTGTCCTCTCCTGCCTGTGCCCTCTCTGCGTGTACACCAGGCTTGTCTTTTCTCTTTTTTCTATCTCGGTTCCTTCCTCCCTTCCTTCCCCCTCACTGCCTCTCTGTGCCTCACTGCATAGACCATAGACCAGGCTGGCCTCACTGCATAGATCAGGTTGGCCTCACTCACAACCATTCACCTTGCTTCTACCTCCCAAGTGCTGACATTAAAGGTGTGTACCACCACACCCAGCGTTTTATTACTTACTGTGTGTGTGTGTGTGTGTGTGTGTGTGTGTGTGTGTGTGTTTGTAGGGGGTTATGCATATGTCTTTGTGGGTGCGCCTGCTTATTTTACCCTGTTGGAGGATGGTGTAGGAGATTGACTAAGTCTCTTTATCAAAGCCTTCTATCCTACTTTTGAGTCTCTTACCAAATCTGAAGCTTGCTACTTGCTGGCTGCTCGGCAAGCCCCTGAGATCCTTCTGATATCACCTTGCAGTTAGTGTTTCAGGCAGTTGGGGTTACAGGTGCTTACAGATGCTTACACTGGGCCTGGCTTTCTCGTGGGTGCTGGAGATCTGAACACAGCTCCTTAGGCTTGAGCAACCTGACCACCGAGTCCCCTCCCCAGTCCGACCTATCTTGCTCACCAGTGGCTTTCCAATGTTCAGCTTTGGCCCACCAAAACTTGTAACTATGAATCTCATGGCTTAATTTATACCATTAACTTTCTTTATGACAAGTGGATTATGCATCTATAAACAGGTATCTCTCATATCATAGTATCCTAATGCTTTCATATTGAAAAGTGAAACAAAATGAGGTCTAAAGAAACTGACATTCTCACAGAGCTCAGAGACGTGATTTTAACCCAGGCTTTGGACTCAGCCTACGGCTCTCTGAGTCACCACACACTGCTAAGACTGCAAAAATGAAATTTAAATTAACTGCCTTTTAACAGAATGCATGTTCAGGTACATTAAGAAAAACAACAACAACAACAACAACAACAAAGAGTTTACCTGCTTTGTAAACTCTTTTATTGTATCTGTGCCACATAGAGTAGTGAAAAATAACACCCCTAAAAAAGAATACTACCTTTTCCACAACATTTTATTTTAAATAAAACTTCAAGTACTTTTACATAGGTACAAAAAAACTCTCATCTATTTGCCTCCAACAGGCCACAACACACAGTAGATAAAACACAGTGGTTACAAATGTCTTTTAAATTTATTTCTGAGGCAAGGCAGATGGGAAGGAAGTGTCTCTATGAAAAAATACTGTGTGTGTAGGAAATCGTCACGATTTTATTTCACATGGATACAAATGATTATACTTTAATTTAGGCCCTGGTGGCTTAAAATTATATAACAAAATAGAAAAATGGAAAACTACTATCCCCTCCACCCTGTTTCAAAGGCAGGCACTACCAAGATTAGGGAGACGCCACAGTGTTGGTAGAGGATAATTACTGTACAAGCTGTATAGTTGTAATTACCTTCAGACGCAGATAAAATGCTACAGTCCTTCTAAGGCATAAACAATAATGTCTCCAAACAATATATACACATAATACATATTAAAACAAGACTCAATATAAACAATAATGAACAATATATACACATCAATTTCCACTGGCTTGAAATACAATTTAACTACACAAGTGATGCGCAACATATATATATATATATAAATGTACTTGTAACTCTACAGTAAAGTTTATTTTTGGTGCTTTCAGAGCACATCAGTGTAAACAGTTTCACTTGGCTTTGTTTTATATTTTAAAACATTCCTTGTTGTATTTTTCAAGATTTAAAGCAATTTTCTAGTTCTTCCTTTTCACAGAAAACGAAGATTCTGGATGTGGTTTAATCATAAATAATTCATAAAATTAAATACATTCACTAAAAAATAAACTACAAAGTAAAAAACTGAAAAATAGATATTTATTGAGAGGGAAAGGAGAACCGTTTCCCGTTAGAGCTCTGGTGTCGGCTCTTCAGTGCGACTTGATGAGTTAATAGCTATTGCACTACAACACCCTCGCCTTGGGACATTCTTTGGGTGCGCTGCCCTGCTCTACCTAAGTTAGCTGATAAATCACCCACGCCAGCGACCAACGGTCTTGGCTGTAGGAGTGAAGCCTCTAAAAATGGTATCATTCTTCTCATCTTTTTTTTTCTTTAATATATATATATATGTATATATATACTTATTTCAAGGAAAAAAAGTTAATATGTATATGTGCCTTGCACATCTGTGTAAATGCAGTTCACATTGCTGGTCTTGTTTGTCCTTGTTTAAAAGGAAAAGAGGAAAAGGAGATTACAACTTCAGCTCACTTTGAAGGTATCTGTCCACTTTTTTTCAAAGTACTTTCTCATACTGTGGCCAGCTCTGCCTATGTCGGAGTCATCTTCGTTAAATGTTTCACAGTTGTCAAACACCAGCCTGACATCTAGAGCAAAGGTCTCAAAGCTGGTGTACCTGAAAGGAAACACATCATTACAGGCTGCTTTCGCGGGTTTAGACTTGCACACAGACAAAGAGGATGGGAAAGAAAGCTGGTGAGATCAGGGTGACTGCACTTGAACACATCTAAATCCACTTATGAAAACAACATCTGGAAACATTCACTGTGCTCTGTAATGCTGGGTCAAAGATGTTCAGTAGAAGAGGTCACAAAACTAAGGTATTTTCCCTGGTAGGCATGGTACCACATAACTGTATTCCTGGTACCACATAACTGTATTCCATGGTACCACGTAACCATATTCCTGGTACCACATAAATGTATTCCATGGTACCACATGACTGTTTTCTTGGTACCACATAAATGTATTCCTGGTACCACATAAATGTTTTCCACGGTACCACATAAATGTATTCCATGGTACCACATAACTGTATTCCCAGTACCTGGCTGGTGAGGACAGGAGGATTGCAAGTTTGAGGGCAGCTTTGGCTACTGAGTAAGACCTTATCTTGACGCAAAAATAGCAACAAAACCAGGAAGATGTTTTTCACCTGCCCTGTGTTTCCCACATCCCATTTACTATGTGACTTCTTACCATTCTGCTGGAGGGCTTTCCAAACCCACCACTTTCCTAACCCTCCGGCCACCCTATGACCCTCATTCAAAAGTGTTACACCAGTAAAGTATGGAAACATTTCTTACACACTACAAAAAATCCACAGCCTCCACAATTACTTTACGATATGTCACCATGTTAAACCTTCAATATCAATACTCGCTATTTGCTGAACAGAAATTATTTACTTACTGTCCATTATTTAGTTTTTCTCTAATTGTAGAAAAATCCATAGGCTTCTTAATGACTTTCTTATAGCCAGGTACAAGTTTCAAGTTTACAGGAAGTAGAAAAGGCCAGGCATCCTCATGAGTTTCCATCTCAGTCAGGATCATACTAAAGAAAATAATGTTTGGAATCAGTACCTATACCTTGGAATCTCCCAAATTAAGTATAAAAACTGAAGGAAAGATAGGCTACCTGCAGAGAGTCAGGTCTTTGGAGTCATCTCTTTTGGACTTCTTAACAGAAGCGGCACTTTCTCCTCTGGAGAAGCTGCCGGCAGGGTTCTCCTCCAGCTTCCTTTTCTTGAGCTCTTTGCTTCCTCTTTTGAAGGAGCTGCTGGTGGAAGTGGAGTCTTCATCCTCAGTGTCCCCAGCCACATTCCCTCTCTTGCTTTTCTTGGACTCATTTGTCTTTTTTCCTTTGACATGAATTTTTTTTATTTTTATAGTCTGACCACTTGCCTTTAATTAAAAAAAAAAAAGAAGTAGATAGGGTATAAGAAAACAACTGTTTACAGACTTCCTAATCATAAATGTTTGGTAGGATCAACAAGAAATACTAGCTCTGCATTAGAAGACTGGTAATTCTATTCTTTTACAGAGATCTGGGAATTTCTTCTCCTATAATATGAGTGACACCTAATAAAGCATGGGGAAATAATCTATTTCAAAAATTCTCAAAACTGGCTGGGTACCTTTAATCCCAGCACTCAGGAGGCAGAAGTAGGTGGATCTCTTTGAGTTCGAGGCCAGCCTGGTCTACAGAACGAGATCCAGGACAGGCACCAAAACTACACAGAGAAACCCTGTCTTAAAAAACCAAAAAAAAAAAAAAAAAAAAAAAAAAAAAAAAAAAAAAAAGGCATGGAGAAAACAATCTATTTTAAAAATTCTTAAAACCGGTGTCAGTGGTTCATGCCTTTAATCCCAGCACTCAGGAGGCAGAGACAGGCAGATCTCTGTGAGTTCAGGCCAGCCTGGGCTACAGAGTAAGTTTCAGGACAGCCAGGACTGTTGCACAAAAAAATCCTGTTTCAAAAAATAAAGAAAGAAAGAAAAGAAAAGAAAAATTCTTAAAACTGGAGATGGAGGTCCACAGTGTAGAACTGATCACCAGTATTCCTATAGCCTAGGCTGCTAACCAAGGGAGGGGTTAACCAGACGAGGAGCTAACCAGGTGAGAGGCTAACCAAAGGAGGGCTAATCAGGTGAGAGGCTAACCAAGGGAGGGGCTAACCAGGTGAGGGCTAACCAAGGGAGGGCACAGGGCTCTTTTTCAGAGCACAGCACAAATAGGAACAAACATGTCGGAAAATGAAACCATGGAGGTCATTAACAGTAATGATGAAGAGGAACTAGAAAGCTAGAACAAACAGGAAAATGAGCTCAAGAAGCACCAGGTGGAAAATTAGATTTTTAAAGTGATCCAATGATGAGAAGAATTTCCTAAGTTGTGGCTCAAAGCACAGACAAAGATGGGGAGAAAAATGTCTCTTTTTGAGAAAAATAAAATACCAAATGTCTTAAATGAAAGTGTTGCTCCATTTACTAAATAAGGCATGTTGGGCTAAAATTTCAGAGTGGTTTGTTTTCTCTTCTGTAAAATAAAAGCAGCCACATATCTATGAAGGTCAGCTATGTGCTCACCAAGACTGACACATCCAACCACAGACTACAGTGAGATCCTGTGCCTTGCGTGCAGAAAAGGGAAATGCCTCTTTTGAGGATTAAAGGTGATGCTATACGTAATATGTCATAAAAGGTACATGTCATGGTACTAGTAATGTAGAGTTTTTGCCTTAATATTTCAAATGGCACATTCTAATGTCTTTCACCAAACTACTCCCTTGCCCAGAAATCTGCAGAATGTTATGACCACTCTGATAATAACCTGGCTGACTGCAAACATTTTTTTTTTGGAGTATTTTAAAGCAATTTCATTGAGCATAAATTTACCTCGACCAGTGATATTATTAAAATGTGCTTAACGAGTTAAAATTATTTGGTTCTCTACCTACTACACTGTTGACAGGTTGTGAGAAAAGTTAAGGAGATATTTTAATTCAATTCACTAAAATGAAAAAAAAATGTGCAAATACACTTTCCCACAGATTACTGAAGAATCACTACTCTGTCATGAACTGAAATAATTTAAATGCTTAATTCTTTTCTCCACTTAGTTTCCTTTTGTGTGTTTTTAATACACTGAACTTAAACAATCAGATATTCCTTTAAAAAAGAAAGGTCTAACAATAAAAGAATTCCCTTGATGATGATGAAGGTAGACAGCTATGTGATTTCAAACTGCGCAGAGTGGCTCAAACCTATGATTTAGTACTTAGGAAGCTGATGCAGGAGGACTACCTTGAGTCTGAGGCCAGCCTGGCTACTAAGTAAATCCCACGCCTGCTTGGACTACAGACTTAGATCCTAAGTCAAAGAATAAATGAACAAATAAAAATAGAAATGCAGTAACATTTCAAGAATGATGGGTGAAGATCTCTAGTTTCTATTTGAACTAGCAGATTGCCAGGCATAGTTTTTTTTTTTCCTGACTTAGGATCATTTTCTAACCAATTAATACACTGCACCAAGAAAACATACAATGAAATGGAAAAAAGACTTTCTGATGTTTCAGACCGGTGAGTGTCCTTCAGTGAATGCTGCGCCACTTGCTTGATACTGCAGATACACAGACTCTGAAGCTTTTCTCTGTGGATTCAGAGTCCAGTGACTAGAGGGAGGATGGAAGGGATTGACTAGAAATAAATCACCATGCATGACTAATTCCAATTCATGTTTGGAAGTTAAAGGACTGGACATTGTTCACAGCCACATATAGTTACAAAGAGACAGGCACAGAACAGAAGGCTGGAATAACCATAACGAAAGGTTAACTAAATAACATACTAAGAGAGGTAAAGGACCTAACATGAATGCATCATTCTAATGACGGATGACTGATATGTTAAGTCATAGGGAAGGAAACAGTGATTATAACTGAGGACCACTGGAGTGACAGGAGGAGGAACCTGGGAAATGAAAATTTCGATCTGAGCTCATGAACGAGGGTAGGCACTGGCAAGCACTCGGTCAAGTATAAAGTTAGAAGACTGTCAGATGTAAGGAATACCTACCGAAGACTCAGGTCTTCAATAAACACTGATCTCTACACACTTCATAGTCCTCACCGTTTAATCCTACAACTAAATTTCTTCCTTCCTTTTTTATTGTGGTGCTAAGGACTGAACTTAGGACCTTGAAAATGATACAAAAGCTAAATCCTTAGCCCTTATTTTACTGAGAAAAGGTCTATTTAAGTAAGCTCAGAGTGGTCCCAAGTTCCTCATCTTCCTGTCGATGGCTTCAGAGCGCTGGGATTATAGGTGTGTTTGTCATCACAGCCAAGTCATTTCTTCTTAATTTATGATATTTCTATTTCTCCATCCCTCCCTCCCTTTCCCCACCTCTCTCTCTTCCTGAGACAAGGTTTCTCTGTGTAGCTTTGGAGCCTGTCCTGGAACTCACTCTGTAGACCAGGCTGGCCTCGAACTCACAGAGATCCGCCTGGCTCTGCCTCCTGAGTGCTGGGATTAAAGGCCTGGCCTATTACTCCTCTCATAATTTGGTTCACAGGTTTCTACTTTAAATGTGACTGGAAAATGACTAAAAATATAAGTGTTCATTATCATTTGACTAGACATTCTCTTCCAAGTCACATATCCAAGAGAACCAAATAGAGTTCTTATAAAAACTGGTCCATGAGCAATAGAGAATCACTCACAATATCTGGAAGGTAGAAACAACTCAGATGTTTATCAGCTGATGACCGAATAAGCAAAATGTAGTAAGTCTATATAATAGAGTATTATTTGACTATAAAAAAAGTACCGAGCAATGCTAGAACATGAACTTTCCAAATATTTTAGGTAAGAGAGGATGGCAGACACATTGTATATCTGTAAAAAGGCTTTTGGTATTATGAAAATGTTCTGGAATTTAATAGTGGTGAAGTTGCACAACCTTGTGAATGCATTAACAATTAATAGACTATTTAAAAAAGATGAATTTTATAAACTGTGACAAGCCACAGAACCCTGGTAATTTAAAAAGCTTGGTTTCCCACTGTTCTTACCTTAGCAATGCACGCTGGACAAAACCAGTCCCCATCTGGAATAGTCGTAATCTTGGGCCTGTGGCAGTAGGTATGGCAGCCTTTGTCACAGCCGTCACAGAGCAGAAGCAGTTCCTCGTTATCTCCCTTCCGGCAGATTTGGCAGTACTACAAACACACGAAAGTCACTTACAATTAGTCCTCTGCTGTGAGGACTAGCTGCTGGGAGAGGAAACAAACCGTAATTCCTAGGTTCTATTAATAATGAACATTCCGCTTGATGACAAATATATAATAGCCACACACATCTATGTATCTCTCATTGCACAGATATGGACCACATGACGGGCGAGCAATTCTTTTGGGGTCAATGCACACTTCCAATACACTGCATAGAACAAAGCTAGAGGTCGAGTGCCTTCACACACTTCAGAAGCATGTACACGTCAACATATGAAGTCATCAGCATGACATCAGAGCACACACAGCAATGAAGAGCTCTAATACATGGGGCTTTTAATGTTTCATCTTTTGCTTATCTTATTGTCCTTATGATACTCTGAGAAAGAAATAAGAGTTAGAATAGCTCTTAATATTGAAATTCAGAAACGTCTTAGTATAATTAGATATAAAGATATTCCTAATTGTACACAATCCATCTATAATTTATGACTAACTTAAAAAATGTGTCTAAACAGTGAACTCTGAAAACCAACCCAAGTCAAATTTCTGCCACAAATCTAAAGATAGTTCTCCTTTATTGAACAATGTACAATACCATGAATTACTTCAAGTATCCCCTGGTAGACACAGTTTGTATAACACTTTCAGAAAGGGAAAGAGGCGGAGCCCACAGCATCCACGGTAGCTGCGAGAGCGGAGGGAACTAACCCCACCGCAGTTCAGGGCACAGTCAGGTCGTGAGAGGCATTACCTTGCCATCAGTAGTTCAAAAGTGACAATGGTTAAATGGGAATTCATTTACATTAAAGTTAGGAATTGATAATCTTAGGAAAAGAATGGTTCAACATGCACATTTGCTTTATTTAACTTCAATACGTTATATGCTAGCCTAGGAAACACTACAATAATCTTATATAACTTAATATATATACAAAGATAGTTTTAAAATGTTATCAATATGCGAGATACATACTATGCAAGGGAACAGGTAAAGAGAACTGTCTATTAAATACATCAGATATGTGTAATATTATAATTGTCATGTATGTAAGCACAAAAGCAGTAGAGTTTAATAACCCCAAATAAGTTTCTATTAGAAGAGCTTTCTGAATCCCACACCGCTGAGTAACTTAAGATGCTATTTCACTGAATTCACACTCTATCTTAAAAACTCTACTGTAAAAACACTTATTCAGAACAACGTGCAAGTGCAAGGTTATGTTTAAATCTCTTTAACAATATTAAAAATAAGATTCATGAACATAATTTTCTGTTTACTGAGAAAACACTAGAAATACTACAAAGCCTGCTTGACATCTCATGTCCAATTTAAAAATAAGTATTTTCTTATCTTTCCAGAGAAAAAGTGAAAAATATCACATTCTTAGCACTTTGGAAAAAAAACCACAGTAACAGCTCACAATTATTATGTGAGATCGTGTACACTGATATTTTGTTTTAACTCCTTTGCTACAAAAGCAAAAAAATATGCAGAGAATTACCTGGAAGCAAAGTGGCTGTTTCCACTCTCTTGGTAAGCTTGCGATCTGGCTAAGATGGTTTTTTTTTTTTTTTTTTTTTTTTTTTTTTTTTTTTTTTTTTTAGTTTTTCGAGACAGGGTTTCTCTGTGTAGCTTTGCGCCTTTCCTGGAACTCGCTTTAGAGACCAGGCTGGCCTCGAACTCACAGAGATCCGCCTGCCTCTGCCTCCCGAGTGCTGGGATTAAAGGCGTGCGCCACCACCGCCCGGCCTAAGATGGTATTTTTAAAGGTAATGATCACTTGAACATTTTGTTTGGATTTATTAGGAGGATTATTACGGGTCCTGACATCTATCTAATCAAAGGTCACAAAATACTTGTTAATCTATCAATAGCAAGCCATGGCATCACCATCATCACCATCATCTGCAGTGCTGAGAAAGGAACCACAGCATTGTGCTTGCTAGGCAAGTACTCCTCTGCTGAGCTCTAGGCTCGGCTACAAACGGTGTTGGTGACTATTTCTAAAATGGCTTTAGTAACAACAGTAATTGATGATACAAGCACATCAGGAACATGGGCAAGGTCAATGCATCTCAAAACGGAAAGGAATGGGAGGTTGCAGAGGGGCCAGGTGTGGTGGTGCCTGGCTCTCACTTTAGTTCTCGGAGACACAGGCAGGAAAACTGTGCGTCTGAGGACAGCCTGAGCTACAGAGAGAACCTGACTCAAAAACACAACAATTAAAAAAAAACACCAAGTAGCCGGGCGGTGGTAGCTCACGCCTTTAATCCCAGCACTCGAGAGGCAGAGGCAGGCAGATCTCTGTGAGTTTGAGGCCAGCCTGGTCTACAGTACGAGTTCCAGGATAGCCAGAACTGTTATATAGAGAAACCTTGTCTCAGAGAGAGGGGGAGGGGGTGAGAGGGGGAGGGAGAGAGAGAGAGAGGTTACAAACATTTTTGGTAGAGTTTGGTGTTTTTTTTTTTTTTTTTTTGACACAGGGTTTCTTTGCATAGACCAGGCTGGCCTTGAACTCACAGAGATCCACCTGCCTATGCCTCCCGAGTGCTGGGATTTAAGGAGTACGCCACCATTTCTCGCCCAATTTGGAGGTTTCTTTGCTTAGGTTTATAACAAAACTGACCATGAGAGGAGGATAAGAAAAATTAAGTATAAATTTCATTTTAATGTAAAACTCCAATGTTTTTACTCACTATAGTCTAGACTTCAACAAATATGTTTGCCCAAGGAGATTATATTTTTAGGAGAAGTATATTTTTTTAATAATTTTAGGAGAAATATATTGTTAAATATTTTTATGTTTCAGAAACTGCACAGCACTTTCAGGCTTACAGTAAATTCTATTTGAACATACTGTAAAAAGCTGCAGATTCAGATTCCAGACATCTTCAGGAAGAGATGAAAAAGCAGAAGACACAAACTGTATCTGTGTAAACTGCATATAAGGCCTTGAGCAGTCTAAGCACCGAGGGGAAACTGAAGAAAGGGATGCTGGATTACCAGGAGCTCTTCCTTTCTATTTCAAGTAAAGGAATTTCCAGCCTTAGCCATTCATGAGATTCAATAAATCTCAAATACTTCAATTTTAGAGCTGGTCTTTAATTAAAAAAACAAATATTAAAGTAATCTGTAAAGGTCTATGTATAATAGGTACTTCCATGTATGGCACAAAAATAGGTAACAGAGCACTGTGTACACGATTTAAAACAACCGTCTTTTTGAAAGTATGTGAACTATTGCTGTTATTTTAAGTATGTGGCATTTGTTGGATGCCACCGTGAATGCGTGCTATCTAACAACCACCTGGGGATTTCCAAAGATGAAGAGTCCGTTTTCCTTATCAGGAGAAACACAGAAAGTTCTACTCTCTATGCCAACCTTATGTGATAGTCTGAGTTCTCTGTTTTGTGTTTAGTATTCCGATTAGTGATGGAAAAGTAATACAATTAAGGCACAATGGAGCCGATAATGCTAGCAGGTAGAGTGCTTACAGGAGCGAACAGCCTTTAAAATACTTCAATTAACAACCATTATGCTGGTGCAGTTGAGGAGGCAACTTGTTATGATTATAAACAAGTATTCAAAGGAGACACAAACAAAATTTGAGCGAAGAGAAGATAACATATTTGGCAGGTTGCTACAGAAAGTTCAAGATAAGAAAAAAGTATAGATCATATGGTATTTAAGAATTAGACACACTCCCGAGTACAATATACATCATTGTAACAATATGGTAATATATAGTTAAGAAAGATCTGGAGGTGGGAAAAAACAAGACAGAGAACATCAGTCATAGTATTTCTTAAATAAAAGCACTTACAACTTTCATAATTGATTTTTCCCATGCTATTGATCTCTGTAACTGCTGGATGCACAGGGCTACCTGTGCGGCACTGCGAGCTTCTGCTAACGCCCTTCTCCAGACCCTGAGCCCTGGAGCAATATCCTCTTCAATTCTGCATTGAGATACAGAGAAATTGAGTAGGTCATGGCCACACTTATGGTCACTGAATGTGAAACAATCATCACACTGAAAGCCAAGCAATGACAAAAACATGTAACAGCCAATAAGTATAAAGTTTAAGCAACTAAATTTGATGTAGTGCACAGACTGTGGCTACGTGCCTTGAAGCTTAGTCACAACCAGATAAATGTAAGATCACTTTGCAAAGATTATCGATGCACATCACAAAAATAAAAGTTTTTACAAAGCATCATGCAAATAGCATGATCCACATGGATCACAGACATACAAGAAGATACATAGATAACAGGCAATAGAAAATAGGCTCCAATTAGCAAAGAAGCACAATAATTTGTCAAGTTAATCTCAATAACCTACCCGTCACCATCACCACTAATGGATGGTGCAGGAGCAGGGACAGTAACTGTGCCCACATTATCCAGTTTGATCTGAATGGTGGTACTTAAGGGGCTCTTCAGATACCTTCTCTCAATGTTCCGCTCCAAATCAGCCAGCCTGGTTACAGCTATATCTAGGGGGTTGTCACTCTTCCGTGCCAGTGCATGCGCACTGTTTTCTTCGTCACCAGTAAGTTCTCCATCATGTTCCTTGTACAACTTAGTAAATGACTTATGTTCAAAATATACCAAGTCCTCCCTTTCTGACGCAGGCTCTGGACACATCCAACCCTATACATCAAGAGAATAATGTCATTACGGTTTCTTCTGAAAATGTTAGGTGGGTGAGTTACCTTAAATTCAGCAGCAACCACCAGCAGATCTCAAGGATCTTTACTGAAAGGTTTTACCTTGTATTTCCTAATTCTAGGTTAAAACAAGCACAAAGAAAGGAAAAGCAGTTGGTAAGTCTGTGAAAAATAACATTGGTTACATAGGCAGTAATATTCAGCAAACGATTACAAAGGTTTAGATTAACATGTTCATTAAAGCTATACGCGTACAGAAAGAGAATGTCTTGGTGGCCTGTGAGGCTTTCTCTTGATTCTCTTCTCATGCCATGCAGGTCCTCATACCCACTACTTTCCATTTGGCTGCAAAACTCGGCGTTGCTATTACCCTTGCCCATAAAATGCTTCCTTGTCCTCACCCACAAAGACCACTCATCTGCCAGCCCTCATGTCATGAAAGCGTTCCCCAAAGAAGTCCTTCCCTGAACTCCTTCAGGGGTTAAGCACCCGCTCCCCCGCAGCCTTTCCTAGGATCCTGCAATGCTCCACAGCCTTGCCACGGATGTACCATTACATCGGCAGGAGGGTTTGCCTAACATCCTTGTCCCGCTAAGTATCCGGAGGGTGGGGGCCATGCTGGCTCTCACTCCTTTATTTCCAGCATGGTGGAGGTAAAATAATGGGTACTCAATACATACATATTGACTGAATAAATGAATAATTTTATAACCAAGCTTACTCACACTGATCCTTTGTCCCAAACCAAAGATTGTCAACTTTTAACAAGTCCTCCATCTGTGACATTCAAATCTAGCATCACTCTCACATGCCATTCAGACCTCAACTCTGCACTCAGATTCCATGACTTGCTCCTCTCTGACACAGCAAGTTTTCAGTCCCTGGTCCTTTATCCATCCTCCCACTTCTTAGTGAACTATTCACCTGGGTCCCGTCAGTCAAAATCTCACTCATTTTCTTACAACAGAACAGTCTCAACTCTACACAGTTTGGACCCATCTCTCCCAAATATCCAGCAGAAACCAGTTCACTCTTTAAAATTCAGACATTAACCTGTATTTCTTTATGGTTAGTTACTAGATTCTGCACCCATGCACCCATATTTTACCTTCCTGTTATAAGGCAAGCTTTCTGGAAATTAGAAGTACATTTTGTCCAATTTTGTAGTATCTATTGTCTGATTAAAAACAAAACAACTACTGAGCAAAAGTATATTTAAAAAAACAGAAGGAATTCTTTGCAAATTAAATCTCTTTAGAAATTATTGTTTTAGTCTCTGTATTATGAGCAAATGGTGCCAGGCGGTGGTGGTGCACGCCTTTAATCCCAGCACTCGGGAGGCAGAGGCAGGCGGATCTCTGTGAGTTCCAGGAAAGGCTCCAAAGCTACACAGAGAAACCCTGTCTCAAACAAAACAAAACAAACAAACAACAAACAAAAAGACCAAATGGCCTCCTTTATCTCAACAGAATATCTATCTAGAAAGAAAGCACAGGAAATCACACACAATGGCACACAAAACTGAAACAGGAGGATGATCGTGAGTTTGTGGGCTGCTGGCAATCATGAGGAACTGGATAAGGCAGAATACTTATTAATACTTAGGTTACATATACAGGCACAGGGACAACTTATATCACAGAAACCTTCCCACATTCTAAAAGGGAAACAAAATAGCTAAATAACAGAAACCTTGTAAATATGATGCTTCAATTTCTGCAAAGTAACTGTCAAGACAACAACAAAAGAACGACATTAGAATTCGGAGATCAAAAGCCAGATGGCGGCACTCTGTCCAAAAGGTGCTACTTCAGAAAAGGTCCTTAGTGCCAGTGTCCAAAGGCTCTGCATTTGATTTGTTCTGTTAATACATGGCTGAATGAATATTTAGGTTGTTGCTATAAATCTGTAATATTTAAAACTAGAAAGAAAACTTAATGTTTTGGGTAACAGACTATGATAAAAGTAGCTCCGCATGTCAAAAAGTACACTCAAATAAAGCTAATAATAATGTAACAAAGGTAAATGCAAATTTGAGCTTTGACATTCTGTGATAAATCAGAACAATACAGTATGTGAAAGAGGTTCAGGAAGTTCTGCTCCGGCCCATGCTTAGGAAAGCCATGTGATGGCGTGGGGGTTAGAGTGCCACCAGTTCAGACAGTGGCAGTGGACACGAAGGCCAGATGAAGGATAGTAAAATCCCACGAAAACCTATGATATCTTCATGTACAGTTACAGATTCACTATTTGAAAGAGGTTGTAGACCCCCCGTACTTTTCAGAAAACATCTGGAATTTGGGAGCCATTTCACAGGGCTCCTGGCTCACAAAAGAGAAAACACAAACAGAGACACAGAGCTGTCGCTAGCCAGTGGGGAATAAGAGGACTTGAGCATACACTCAACGACCGCGACGAGGGGCAGATCTTCCTACAATATACAAAGAAAACACCAACATTCTTAGCAATATGAAAATGCAAATGAGTGTATCTAATAGATCAACAGCACGAGTTTAATGTGCATTCATAATGGCAAGCTCCTCCGGCTAAAAGTATTTTCTTTTTAAGAAAAAACATGATTAAGTCTTCTATAGCTAGTAAAACATCTTATTTTTACTTTTTTTTTAATCACTTAAAGACAACTGGAGACTAATAAAATGACAATTCACTTCTCCGAATAACACAGCACAAATCACAAGCAGCTCACCAACAGGGTCCTGAGACCCTCCACTCAGACGCACACTCCACAGACGTTAGCTGCTGAGAACACTAGCAAGAGCGCTGAAGGCCCAGATGCGGTGGGACCAAGGGAGCCAGTGTGGCTGGCTGTTCAGGCCCCACTCTAATCTATGAACACTTGACATGCTTTCCCAACTGCTGGTCAGTGAGCATTGGCAAATTAGATAGAACACGTTGAAGGAAAGTGAAAACCATGTAACCCAACAAGTAGTAGCAAGTGACCATGACAGAGGGCAAGATCAGAGTGTGGAAAGCAGATGCACTGTGTGAGAAAGCATGCCAACCATTCAGGAGAAAACCCTTTCACATTTCCTATGGGCCCATAGCCTGATAACTGGTCTTCATGCTAAAGATACTGTGTCACCAAGACAATTTAAATTACACTCATTATTCTTAATTTAAGGAGGCAGTGAAATGCATAAACCAAGAGATCCAACAAACATCTTAAAAAATTATAGCACTAAATGGAATAATTTTCATTTCTCCAGAAAATTAACATGTATGGAAGAGTTCCTTTGCTAAAGATGCCAGATAAATGAGGCGTGTGGACAGTTCACAGGCTAGGGGGAGGAGATATATATATAGTTTTAGGCACAATAGTTTTAGGAAGTAATACATTTTGCTTTCTAATGTTAGTAATTATGTTTGTGGCAAAAAGGGATATATTAGCTCTGGAAAATGATGGTTTTTGGAGACCTTCAACACTAATTATGAAGCAAAATTTAAAGTATTGGGCAGGATAGGATTATGTAATAGGTTTTCCTTCTGAATAAAATACAAATATCAAGTGAAATGACTTAAGAGAGCCCAGTTTTCTAAGCCTCTGGAGCTTCCTCTGCTTAGTCAAACTCATCAGCACAACTGCACCACTTGCCTTCTTCCTAAGCCTAAGCATCTTGTGTAGTACGTAAGACCTTCCTCCTGCCTCTCCGGCAGAAATCAGCTCTGACCATGGCTGTGACATGTCACACCCATCAGATGTATGTGCTTCACGGATCCTAATGTGCCTGTATTGTCCTTCCAGTTTAGACTATACATGGTAAAAGTCTGACATACAACAGTTAAAAATGAGAGAGTTCTTGGTCTTCTATGAAACATTACAGTAGGACTTTGTTAAGATTTATAGAGAAAATTGTACTTATCATGGCGAAAACAAAAATTTGCTTGAGGTAAAGAACTCCATACCAGAAATGATTTCTGTGAATACCATTAAGGAGGCAGCAAGATGTAAAAAAACAAACAACAAACACACACACACATAGGCTACACAGTCAAACAGGCTTGGCTTGCACACATTCTTTGCCACTTAAATGATGACTGGCAGGTTATTTATATTGTTCCCTTACCTGTAAGACAGGAGAGAGTAACTCAGGACTGTTTTGAGAATTAATTGAAATAATGTGAAAACATTTAGTACAATACCTTCCATTATCCTAAAAGCAGACTGGATGCCAAGCCAGCTTTACCTTCACTTGTAAACTTGCTGACGCAACCCTCCTCTCCAGGTCCTCGACTTGCTGGAGGATGTTCAGGTCCAGCTCCATTGCTTGCTCTTCTACTGACCAGTTTTCCACGATATCTCGAGTTACCTGATTTTCTTCATTTTCATTGAATTCAATAATAGCAACTACATTTGAAAAGAAAGTACTTTTTAAAACTATTTCATTTCTAACCCCTGCACGATGACTTCTTCCTCTAAATGAGTAAAATGCTAGGGACACTACGCACATCAAAATTCTTAACATGTATACATGTACTAGCACACGCAGTCCATTGCTGAATAAGAAATTGTCTAAGACACACAAAACAATCTGTATACAGGTACTAAAAGTGATAGAAAGTAATACAATTTGAGAAAAGCCATTAGTCACTGTTGAGCAACATTTAAAATAATGAAGTGCATGTGTGCTGCAGAGATGGCTCAGCGGCTAAAAGCACATACCGTTCATCCCAAAGACTCAAGTTTGATTCCCGGCACACACCTCATGTGGTGCACAACCAACTATAATTCAAGCTCCAGGAGGATCCAATACCTCTGGCTTATGCATACACATTCATAATTAAAAAAATAAGAATAATTTGAAAATAAATAAAAGTAATAAAGAATTAATACATATTAAAATGGTTTAGGGTAAAAGAACAAATTCTGGGGGCTGGAGAAATGGCTCAGCGGTTAAGAGCACTGGCTGCTCTTCCAGAGGTCCTGGATTCAATTGCCAGCACCCATATACCAGCTCACAATCGTCTGTACCTCCAGTTCCAGAGGATCTGACACTGTCACACAGACAAATGTGCACATAAAACAAAAAGTTACAAACAAAAAGGTTGTGAGTTTTAGCCGGGCGGTGGTGGCGCACGCCTTTAATCCCAGCACTCGGGAGGCAGAGGCAGGAGGATCTCTGTGAGTTCGAGGCCAGCCTGGGCTACCAAGTGAGTTCCAGGAAAGGCGCAAAGCTACACAGAGAAACCCTGTCTCGAAAAACCAAAAAAAAAAAAAAAAAAAAGGTTGTGAGTTTTGATACAAAGAATGACTTTTCATACTAAATAAGAGGGCACACACCATCCTTATTCTTGACACAGGCTTGAGTGATGTAGTCCAGGTGCTTGTGTATCTGCTTCTGTAATGCCTTTTCCCTTATCCCTCGGAGGTGCAGCACTTTGAGCAGTGTTTTCAGGTCCTCGGGGTCAATAATTCTCCACCAACCAAACTGCATTTCTAAGTCAAGACCAAGTATGTACATAATTTATATTATTTTGAGTAGGAAATAACGGCACAGACCAAATCTCAAGAGTTGTTAGCCACACAGAACTCCCTTAGAGATACAGTGATAAGAGATTAACTGTCACCATGAGATGCAGTAAGTACTGCAAGCCACCGCTTTCTACCTACCTTCTGGGATAGGTTTGGGACTTGGGAAATCGACTGGCTTTGCTACTTCAACAGCTCCTGGCTGAGCTGTGGAGGCCTTTTCCGGGGGAGGGACTGGAGATTCACTTTTACTTGAAGCAACACTGGAGGTCAAGAAGGAACTAGCATTTCCTTCTGGCAGTGCCAACCCTGACCCCAGACCAGGCAAAGGTGATGTGAAGGGGACATTGGACGTGAGTACACCAGCAGGCCACCCACAGAACTGAAGTCCCATCATAGACACGCCGCTTTTCACCTGTAAAACAAAACATGTTCAACTCAGATTGGGGTTCAGAGGGTAAAGGCCCTTGAGTTCAATCCCAGAGACTCCCATGATAGATGGGAAGAGCTGTGCAAGTTGCCCTTGATCTCCATATACTTAATGTAATAACATTTACAAAACAAAAACAATACCTATGAGTCTAAAGAGTTGGGAGAATGTTTAGAAACTGAAATTATTTTTCAAATTCTAAAACAATATCCATTTACCAGCGAAAAACTAAATTCATTAGCCACAATGTTGCCTTTCATGTTATTTGTCCCCCAGGGTAATTACATGCTAGTTATATTACAACTGTAACAACTGAAAATTAGGGCCAGCTTAGACCCAGGTTAGAAGCAGGAGTGCTAATGAAGCTTGGTGACCCACATTCTGACTGCTTTGCTTTTCAGACTGTGTTAGGATACTTTAACTCTGACTGAAGCTCTCCATGAAGATCAGCAAAGGTTAAATAAAGAACTGTCACAATGTGTTCTGTGAGCATTACTAACCTGAAGAGGCGATAAAGCAAATGGATTCAGTCCAGCAGGGTTCTGAACAGAGGCCGATCCGAGAAGTGGAGCAGGAGCAGGTGACGGCGACTTCGACGGTGGCTGTGACTGAGGAGTCACCAACGTGGCGGACACGTCGGCATGGGTCAAGGAAGTGTCATCACAAGGTGTTCTTGGCAAAAGGCTAAACCACTGTCTGTTCTTTTCAGTCAGTGTTCTGAGCAGCTGGTCGTTGGGGAGAGGGCTGTACAACTTCCCACAACCACCCGAGCCAGCGCTAAACAGACCCAAGTCTGTCTTCTCCTTGCTGCTCTGCCCTGCCGCCGCTGTCGCCGAGGGAACGCTCCCCAGGGAATGCTTCCCACCGTTCTGATGGGACAGCGTGCACCCGTTCGTGCTAACATTCGCTTTTGGGGGGGTCATAACATCCGACTCTGGAGGCATTTTAGCTACTTCCAAAAGCTTGCTTAACTTGGAGAAAGAGCCAGGTTTCTGAAGAAAGAGATTTGTGTTATCTTTCTCTTTGAGGTCATCCTGCTGCTCACAGTGATCTGGAATGGAACAGTTTAAAGTGTCCGCAGGAGTCTCAAATACTTCTTCTTTGATCTGGAGACTTTCTGCCTTTTTAAGCTTTTCTTTTTCTTTTGCAATTTCTTCTAGGCCTAAAAAAGTGAAAGATGTTATTAAAGTAAGTTATTACTACATATCAAACCATTACTGAAGTTAAATTTTATTATTCACCAAATTATATACATATACATCAAACTTCTACACCATTTTATATTCCCCATGTTTTCTTTTTTATGGATTTTTTCAGTCATTAGAAACTTAGTATATATTTAGTGTAAAAAATTAAATATAGGGTCCATAGAGATGACTCAGGGGATAAGAATGCTCATTGTGCAGGTATAAGGGCCAGAGTTCGAGTCCCCAGCATCCACATAAAAAAGCAGGCACATATGACCACGCATGCCTGGAGCTCAAGTGTGGAGGAGAGTCCGCAGGCCAGCCAGGCTAGCACAAACAGTGACCTCTGCAGCCAGGGACTCTGTCTCAAGGCAACAAAGTAAAGAGTGATCAAGAAGACATGCTATGTCCTCCTCTGGCCTCCTCATGCATGGTGCAGACACACACACCACACAAGCCTGCCCCCCAACACACCAACACACACACACACACACACACACACACACACACACACACACACACACACTTTAAAATGTATAGTTATTAATAACAAAACCTACACAGTAAAAAGTACTAGATCTGTATAACACTTTCGGGAGTTCTCCATGTACCTCTCGGTCTACATAATATGAAAAAGGGAGTCTAGTCTAGTCTGCCTATTTAAATAAACTGAGACTACATATAAAACGTCAATAAATATACAACTACATCATAGATTTTAATATCTACATGATACTGAATGGATAACATTATGATTAATCTGCTGAGCGTAATTATCTACTATTAACAATAAATGATATGTTTTCTCACTTGTGGATTTTTATTTCTGATCTATTTCCTTGGGTAAATTCCTTAAAACAAGCAATGAAAGATACACACTTTTTAAGAGTTCTTGAAATATACTGTCAAACTGTCCTCTATAAAGTTTGGGTCAAATTTAGGACCAAATACACTCATCCCAGAAGCACACAAGGATGGCTATTTCCCCAACAGAATTGGATGCTATCAATTTTTTTTTGTCTTTGCCAATGACCAGTAGGTAAAAAACTAAATTGGATCACATCTGATCATTAGTGGACTAAATATCCTTTTGTGGTTAACTATTTATTTATCCTATTAATGAATTTTAAGATAAATTTTAAGAACTCTTAAAATAATAAATCTATTACTTTATTCTGTCTGAAATGTAGCAGACTTTCTGGTTAACATATTCAGGCATGAAGGAGCAGAGTAAGCCCATCCTGCCTATTCTTCCATCTTTACTTTTGCTCAAGACTAATCCTGATTAATCAGATTTATATATGTATAACTTCCTCCCAGGAGTTACACGTAAGCAAGCAAGCACGCACGCACGCACCCACCCACCCACATGCACACACACACCCTACCTAGTTTCTGGCAGTCACCATTTTTTCACAGTATTTATTTCCCACTTGAATAGCGTCTTTGAAGATGTATCTGTTTATGTCCTTTGTTCCTGTTTTATGGTGTGTGTTTGTAACTTATGGTTTGGAGTACCACATAAATAGAATCCTGTACACCCTTCTGCAACATGGGAGACGATCCCAGTTCCTTACTAAGGCCTCAGCACTCTACAAGATCTGACAGACCTCCATAGGCTCTGCCCTATTGGCCCCGGAGCCCATCGCTGTTCCTATCTCCTGCTTCTGCTTCTCAGATGTGTGAGGACTCTTCCTCAGGGCCTCTGCGCTTACTGTTCTGCAGGATCTGTTCACTGCTTCTTAGCCTTCATGTCTCAGGTTAAATATTTTCTCAAAGAGCTGTCTCTCATCATCCTATGTGCAATGGGTTTCTCCCCACTCATCTTGGAATATCATTCTATATTACTTCCTTTACAGAGCCCACCACTGAACGAAGCAATCGATTTTAAATTCTCTCTTTTATGATAATGGAATTCCACTCAATAAGCTCTCCTAAACATGGTGGCTGCTATAAAACAGAGGATGCAGTTAGAGCCAGAGATAGTGACAAAACCCTACTGTGGCATGCACAAGGTCCACAGGTTCATTGGTGGAAGGGTGCGTCTGATTCTCCCTGAAGCTCCACTGTGAGAGCGTCTCATGGCAAAACACATCACGGAACTTCATTCTGACCATATACGTGACACTCTGAGTATATCATATCTAGCCAGTTCTCCATTAACATTGGAAAGCTCTCACATCCTTCCCTTAAATTAGCTGCTAATTAGAATTAATACTATATATCTTACTAATTCTCCAGAGCAGCTTAGATACTAGGGATTAATTTGTGAAATAACCACAAGCAGCTTATTCATCCGAGTCTTTGCTGGTCCTCAAAATCGCAGGGACTAATAGTCACAGGAGTCACCCCTTGAGTCACATCAGGGTTGGAAAGAAAATGTACAGGGAGAGGACGTGTCTGAAAAGGCTAGGGTTCCTCCAAGAAGTCTGGTCACAATTCTGTCTCTGTTCTTTCTCTTTCTGTTTTTTTTTTTTTTTTTTAAGATGCTGAGAGTTCACATAAAGTTTTCATTTAAGAATGGTGGTTCTATTACTAAAACAAAAGCATAAAAGCGAATGCTTTGTTTACAATTTCTACTGTCTTCTACATGGTTAACCAACTGACTGCAGTAGTAACTTTTTCTATAGGAAAACAGATCTCCCTCCTTCCTAAAAGGGTCTTGCTATGATATAGCCCAAGGAGGTCTCAAACTCTCCACCTCTCGCATGATGGAATTACAGAAATGAGCCCAGTGCCGGGCTATGGATTGTTCCTCACGTAACTTTGTGCCTCCTACAGAACCTATACATTAAGGGGACACATGCTGACAGAAGTTCTGTATTCTATATGCCACCAAGGGTCAATCGCGACGCCCTGGGATTCACAAGTGCTGATACAATGCTCCTGTCCTATCAGAATTCTGACACTTAGTAACACTCAGCTATGGAGTTCTGAGAAGCTAGGCTCAGCAGCTTTACTGAACCCAGAAGTTTAAGATGTATCATACAGTTAATGGAATGGAGGTTTAAAGATGAAATAGCAAAAACCGGTGGTGACAAGAAAGAAGAAGTTAAAAGGGTTTAGGTGCTCACAAATTTCAAATATGAACACCATTTTAGACAGAAACCAAGATTTGGGGAAGAATCTCAGAGCTAATCTTCCGCAGTTCTGTCAGGACAGGCCTTGCTGTGAAAGGGAGAGCACGAGCCACGGGGCTAGAAGTCTGACAGTGGGAGAAGACACATCTGCATCAGAGTCACAAGGGGACAGCGAGGACACCGCCCACAGTGCAGAGTCACAAGGGACAGCGAGGACACCGCCCACAGTGCAGCCGACTGGCATGAGATGGCAGCAGCAGCAGCAGCAAAGCCGTAGGCATGAAGGAAGCACTCATCAGTACAGAGGCTCTAACGGAATGGGAACTGAATATTCACTATGACCAGTAACATAGCACGCTTGATCATGAAAGGACACAAGACACAACACTAGCCATAAGCTTAAAAAAAAAAAGTAATCCTAGCCAGACAGTGGGGGGTACATGACTTTAATCCCAGCACCCAAGAGGCAGAGGCAGGCGGATCTCGTGAGTTCGAGACCAGCCTAGTCTACAGAGTGAGTTCCAGGACAGGCAGAACTGTTTCACAGAGAAACCCTGTCTCGGAAAAAACAAAAAAAAACAAAAAACAAAAAAAACAACAACAACAACGAACAAACAAACATATATAAATAAAAATACATATAAATATAAATACACACACATTTATATTAGTATCCTGGTGGGTGGTGATGGCACACTCCTTTAATCCCAGAACTCGGGAGGCAGAGGCAGGTAGATCTCTGTGAGTTTAAGGCCAGTCTGGTCTACAGAGCGAGATCCAGGACAGCCATGTACACAGAGAAACCCTGTCTAGAAAAACAAAAACAAAAAGAAACAACAAGAAATACAATATCCCACTTAGGAGATTAGTAGTTCTTACCTTCACCACTTTCCATGCCTTCTACAAAAATCCCTCCACACTGAGGAAGAATCCAGTATCTGCGTCGGTAACGATCCTGACCAAACATCATGGAGCGTAGTGAGTGAGAAGCATCAAAGAGCTTTCGCCTGTACTGGCTCTGTTGCTGTAAAAAAGCCATCCATATAGTTACATCACGGCCAAAAGTGACTTAAAAGTTACCCAAGATACTCTGTTTACTGCGTCATCATGCTGCACAGCGAAAGGACTAATGTTACACACCCAGTACAATTCCAGTCACACTGATGACAGAAAATAACTTTAAGGGTGATTTCAAAACAAATGAGGATAGTAAGAAAGATCCTGGATTCAAGCAAGGGCTTAAAAGTAAGTTTTATTTTACCAGGATCTTCTTAAACACATAAAAACACGGTTGTATATGCCATCAAATACAGTACTAAGCCAAAACAAATTAGCTAATTTCATTACATTGCCAATACTTCTGTCTATAGTTTGCTTAGCTTTAAGCACGTTTGATTCCTTATCCCCGCACGCCTAAATGCTGACCTACAGCTAGGGCCTGAACACTGACAGAGTATTATACAGGCATCTCTCAGTACTTAAGAACTAATTTTTCTGCCATGAATCTGAAGGAGAGTAGGGATGGGTCTAAGAGAGGGCTTGGAGAGAGGAAAGGGAAGGAAGAAATATTGTAATTATATTATAATCTAACAAAATACCTTAATGTTTATTACAAAAAAGACTCATCTTAAATTTTACTAATGATACTGAATGCAGAATATAAATTTTAATGATAAATACAATAAGTATATATAGGTTATAAGTCTAATGTGAGTATAATAAATAAATGCACAAGTGTAAAATGAAATATGAATATTCAAACTACTACTATGAACTCAGAAATTTTTTGGGTAATAAGTTCCAAGAGATTATATTTTACTGATACGCTAATTTAAAGGTACAACTGAGGAGTCTAGAACTCTTTCTGCATAGATTTGGTTAAAAACAATGCGTCAGAGGCTTCTAACCCTAGCATTCAGCTCGTGAAGTTTAACTGAGGGTTTCTAGAGTTCTTCTGTTTAATTGCTTCTAGAAGCTTGCTGTTCCTTAGCAGTGAGAAAGAGCAACCCCAGACAACAGGGATTCGGGACGCGGCCCCCACAGTGGAGACATGGCGGAACGCGCTTACTTTGCTGAGCTTTTCAATCTGCTTTTCTAGCTCCTCGACGCTCGCTGTTTGATCACCTTCGTCCTAAATGTGACAAAACACAGGATCAATGATCCGCCTGAAAGTTCCATCCGTTAATCATCAGATACTGCCTGAGTACATCACACACAAACACACACACACACACACACACACACACACACACACACACACACACACACTTTTATTTGTCTACAAGGTATATAAAGTGGTAAAAGCGGCATGGGGGTCTCTCCAAGGGTCCCTTCTGAGGCTATTTTGTTTGCTTGTCTTTTGTCAGGGCAGAGGCTTTACCACGCTACATAAGTAATCTAACACTGAGCTGTACCCTCAAACCCACTTTTTAAGGGTCTTGCTTAAAATGAGGGCCTTGTGCATAACAGGTGAGCATTCAATCATAGAGCTACATCCTTAGCCTTTCAATTCACTGTTGATATTCCCTCCGGGCATTTTTTTCTGACATTCCCATCCAGTAAGGAGCATTTTTTTCACAAGTCACAAGCACTCACTCATAAACATCAGAAAAGAAACGCACCTAGTAAAGAGTACTGCAAGGAGGAAAGACTTCCATATCTTATCACCACTTAGTATTTATGCACTTCTTATCCAAAGTCAGGGGACAGAGTTATTTTGGCTTTTATGTAGACTGTTTGAGCTAAAAGTAACATGAATTCTAATTGGGATAAAATAAACCTCAAAAAGACAATAGGCCTCCAAACGCTTAAATCCTGACTCTCAACTAGATACTTCAATATTGATGTAAGTGATCTTTTGATAAGCAGGACAAAATGTTTTCAGAATTCACTAAACCAAGAATTACATTCCAATCAACAGATAATTAGAATAAGGTAACAAAGTGGTAATGCATCAGCCAAATCAAGCGAAGGTAACCCCTCCACTGTCTTGTGCTGTGCGATTGACTGTCCTAGGGCTTGGTGAAAACAAGGCAAGCATCCTGCAACTGCGGTACACCCAACCTACAAAATGGAATTTGTAACACTTCTCTCAGGATGAGAGAAGTGACAGAATACAAAGTTTTAATTAATGGAATTTTGGTTAATCATAATTTTAGTTGGGTGGTGGTGGTGCACGTCTTTAATCCCATCACTTGGGATGCAGAAGCAGGTGGATCTCTGTGAGTTTGAGGCCAGCCTAGTCTACAAGGACAGCCAGGACTACAGAGAAAACCTTGTCTTGAAAAACTCCAAAACAAAAAACGAAGCAAACAAACAAAAGCCTGTAATCGTAAGGAACGTCAAAGAACTGGGAAGTTCAGAGAGGAAGGCGACAACAAAAAGAGTGTACACGATGATCAAGCCTGAAGACAGAAACCATCCTCACCACGGTTCCCACTGCTTCTTAACCAAAGATGCCTTCGTGCTAAGCATTCAATGCTCAACACAACCTCATGTACGTCACCTAATGAGGGCATAGCTCAGCTAAGTCTCAACAGAGGTCCAACAATTAGAAGGGCTATGTGTACAAGGATAAGAGTGGGAACAAAAGGGAACTGACGAGACAAAGGGTCTGACTTAGTTGAGGGCAGCATCTTCTAATTGAAGGGATCACGTGGGCCTTAATGGAAAAACTCCCAGTAATTAATCCTTCAAGGACTATAACTATTGTCCTGCCACACTTCCTAGAATTTAAGCAAGATTGCTGAGATTGCTCTTAGATATCATCAGTTCTTTATTGACTAGTCAACATTCAATACATGTCTACCATGTTTTTAGTATGATAAAGATGCCCTCCAATCATTTCAAGGGGAAAAATATGCACACATGTATATAACAACAATTAATGAGAAAAGAAGTTATAAATAAGAAAGCAAGAGGGGTACATGGGAGGCTTTGGGGGAGGAAAGGGGGAGAAGATGATATAATATAAAAAAAATATGATATAAAAATAAAAATAAATGTGGCAGGAAAAAAAAAACAGCTGAAGACAAGGCTGTACACTGCCGCCTAGGCTGGGCTGGAGCTCTTTGGAGCCTAAGCCGCCACCCTTGACCTCACAGACAGGCTCTCATCTTGGCCTCCAGGTGCAGGCGCCAGCCACTCCACTGCAACTTCTTTTTTAAGTGGGGCCTTGGTACGCAGCCTGGCCTAGCTCTGGACTGCTTATTCTCCACCTTAGTCTCCCAAGGGCGGTAGTACAGGCATCTGTCACTCTATCCAGCAAAAGGAAACATAATTAGGTTTTAGGACCCCAAGTATTTACTATTTTTTAAGGTTTTATATCATTTTCTCATGTTAATAATAAGACAAATAACCTTACTATGACTGCTCATACTGTGGCCATGTTAAATGACATGCCCTCTAAAACACGTTAATGCTAATTTTCAAGTGTCTGTGTATAAAGAATAAAATCTATAGCTCTTAATTACGATTAAAAGGGAAGTCAGAGACTGGTTAGGGTGGTACACAGCTATAACCTTCAATCTTCTGAAGATTTAATTTTTTTCTAATCTTTCAAACTTTGCACACTTAAAAGCGGAGACCAGAAGGGTCATGAACTCAAGGGCAGTCAAGGTTCGCCTGGCCTACATGAGCAGTCTGTCTTCCCTTCCCCTACCGAAAGCAAGGTGAGTCAAATCATTTCTCTAAGTCAGTCCTATCTAGTGGGACATCACTCGGCAGAATACACTGAAATCCCAAAGTGGAGCTATAAATTTGTGTCAACAATTAAGCTGATTGATAATATTAAATACTTAAACAAGACACCAATTCTGTGGAAAGGTGACTGATTTTAGTTAGAAAAGTTTAACTCTTGTTATGGAAACAGCTCTACTTTCCAAATGAAACACATTACTGATGACTGGGTCTCTGATTCTCAAATTATATACTTCTTCCATGACCTGTGACAAGATGAATGTTTATGACCCAGGGCTTTCTTTTAAAAAGTACATTGTATCAGGACAGGGCCATGCACAAGCCATCCCACGCTAGTCAGAATTCCATCTCAGGCAAGAGGGCCTCTTGAACCCAAGTTCGAAGCCAGTAGAGGTAACATAAAAGCTTGGAGGAAGTACAGCATTATGGAACAATTTCTTTCTGTAACAAATCTCAGTGTCATTTCCTTTCCAGGACTGCGACACAAAACAAAGTTCAACAGTGGGACCATATGGATAAAAATCCCTGCAGAGCAAAGAAAGGATGGATTGGAGAGACAGCCCTGTGCATTTCATAAAGAAGTGATGTCCAAACACGTAAGAAACTCAGCATCATAGTAGCTGCCACAGACACTGTTTTCTCGATTTTCCCCATGCTAACATCTGCCCAACAAGTCGTTCTTAGCTAGTGGGTGCAGAAAGCTCTTGTGAGAGTTTGTTCCTCCAAACGTCTAAATGTCCTTTATGAGCATATGATGTACACTGCAAATATCCTCCCTATCATGTCAATTAACATTTGAAAAAGAAAAAAGCAACCAAACTTCCTCACTTAGGTGAGGACTCTCAGTGCTGCATCAATCTTAAAGCTGCCGAAAGCGAGTGTTCGAGAAATACAGCATTTTCACTAAACCTGACAAAACCTTTGAGGCACGAGTGGTGAGCAAGTGAAACAGAATATATCCGGGGCCAGAGAGAGTGTCTGAGAATCAGTCTGCAGAGCTCTGGAGAGAACACCAAGGATAA
Organism: Peromyscus maniculatus bairdii; assembly: GCF_049852395.1. Lineage (NCBI taxonomy): Eukaryota > Metazoa > Chordata > Mammalia > Rodentia > Cricetidae > Peromyscus > Peromyscus maniculatus. The sequence continues at coordinate 37,768,932 of NC_134855.1, forward strand.
TGACCGTCATGTGCCAATTAACAACAGGGCCATCCAGAGTAATATACTGTCAGTGATTTCATTACTTGACCTCACAGAGGACACTGACGAAACAAGAGGGCAGCAGGGTCAGCAGGTGACCACGCTCATACCCCTGTTGAGAACAACGTCTGCACACACAAAGCCAATCTAACTGCTTTACTTCAGTCCAAGTTTCTTTCCGTGCTCAGCCACGCCACTGTGTGTTTCCTAATTATCACACAACACGATAAGAGACAAACACAACGTTACCTTCAGGCTGGGAGCATAGCACAGGTAAGCCTGGCAGGGGCAGGGGCAGGGGCAGGGAGGAGGAAGAAAGGAAGGGGAAGGAGGAAGGAATGTTCAGACGAAAAGACTGGAGCAAGCCAACGCCACAAACTGAACTGAAATCATAGCCCCACGACTTTAATGCCGGGTTGACTTTTGGCAGGTTGCACAGCTCTTGTCCGATCTTACACATGAACCTGAACTTGGTTACCTCATCTTCGCAGGTATCAGTCTTCTTCCCTTTTTTGTCATCTTTATCTTCTTCATCTTCATCATCCTCATCAGCTTGGTCCTCACTGTCATCATCATCATCATCATCATAATCACTGTCTCCTCCCTTCCTTCTCCGCTTGCGTCCTGGAGTGGGTGTGCCCAAGGGATGCTGCTCTTCTCCAAGATCAATGCCTCCTGAAGTGTCTCTCTTGCCTGTTTTCTTAGCATGAATTATCCTAAGCCTTTAGACATTAAAAGAAAGACACAGAATAAAAAGCTACTCCTGTCACTGTTAAAATTGTAATTTGTATTAGCACAATGCTAGGCTTTCTTTTCCCCGCTTTCTAGCAGTGCAGAGGATTCAACACAGTGTTCCCTAGGTAATTATCTACCACTAAGCTACATTCTCCCACCCAGTACTTGGCATCTGAAGCTGAGTCTTCTTTTGTAGCTCAGGCTGGCTTAAAAACTTGTGATCCACCTGCCTTTGCCTCCTACATGCTGGGATTACAGGTGTGCACCACCATATCCAGATCATAATGTGAGTCTTCAGCAAGAATATCTTACACTCATGTAGTAAACAATATATCAACAGCAGTAAAAAATTCAATTAGGGAAATTTAACATATGTTTCTACAGTTACAGGATAAAGTTCTATGAATGATCTTTTGGTAATTTGAACATATTAGACAAAAAAAAACATAAAAGCTGAGATGAATAATTCCAACAATGATCAAATGATATTTCCTGATTTCTATACTGTGTACCTGACTAAATTTCAATTCAAATTACTGCAAAGAAACTAACTGTTAAACATTTTTGTTATGTTTTGTTTTTCAAGACAGGGTTTCTCTGTGTAGTTTTGGTGCCTGTCCTGGATCTCACTCTGTAGACCAGGCTGGCCTTGAACTCACGGAGATCCACCTGGCTCTGCCTCCTGAGTGCTGTGATTAAAGGCATGTGCCACTACCGCCCAGCTGTTTAACATTTTTAATTAAATTTATTCATTTTATATTCTATGTGTTTAACATGTATGTATGTGCACCATGTGAGTGCCTGGTGCCCACAGAGGTCAGAAGAGGGCACCAGGTCTCCTGAAACTGAATTTACAATGGTTGTGAACCATCATGTAGGTACTTGGGAATTGAACCCAGGTCCTCTGCAGGTGCAATAAGCACTGAGCCCTCTCTCCAGCCCAGAAACTGTTCTTTTTGTTTATTTCTTTATTTAAATTAGGAAAAGGCTATCACTATGTAACTCTGGTCTTCAACTCTAGATCTTTCTGCCTCAGCTTCTCAAATGCTGAGACTACAGGTATGGGTCATATGCTTGGAGAACCATCTACCCTTTTAGCATAGCAGATGAACAACTAACTATACAGTTACTTATTTCCCAGAAGGAAGACAATTAAATTCTATGGTTGAATAATTTTCATTGCATTTTGTGAAGCAGATTTTAATTTTAAACAGTCATTAAGAGAAAGGATAGTCTGAGACAGATATTAGGTAGGACAAAAGCAATCAGGTAGCAACAACAATAGCAGAAAACATGGTTGCTTGACTTCATCAAAAGAAGAAAGGGGAAATGTCTCTTTTAAATTTGAAACATGAGTTCGATGAATATAATTCTACTTTTCTTGTCTGCTATAGACTCTGACCTAAAGCTTTATTAGTTTTAGATTTCATCATTCATTTCAGACTGCAGATTAAGCAGTATCTTTCCTGTAGAAAGAGTAAAGTTTAAACTTTGTCTTTACAGCTCACATGCCTTACTGGAGACGTGAACAAAAGGAAGACAACACATTAGATTAATAAAATTGGACTTACTTGCGGAGTTTACCTTCCACTACCCATTTATCTCTCCTCAAGTTTGACATATACTCAATGTTCTTGTCAATCTCACTGCCAATACAAAAATGAATTAAAAGATAGAATCCATTTCTGCAACGCATCCATGTAGTATGTAACATCATATATTTTAGTAGGTAAAATGATACAAACAACCTCATTTCAGAACTACATGGCTTTAGACATGGACATTTACATTTAATTTCTTCACTGGATACTATTAAGAAAGTTACTTTGTTCCTACTTTAATCAAGAGAGCTATAATATACTCTCACAATATGGTTATAAAAATAGCATTCTGATGTGGTTGTCATATATTTAGGGAGTGATCATTTCCAAATTCAACTGGGAAATTAGGATGTAGATGGATATTTACTAAGTATGTGTACATACTTATGTGCAGATAACATCTCTGTGCATGTATACATGTCAACATGGAAACTAAACATGTTGTGGTGTTTGCTGGAGGTAATAGAATAGTAGTTCCTTTATTCTTCCAAAACAGAAAACATTAGTGTTCTCTGTATATTGAGTTTACATGTGTATACATATATTTTAAAGAGCCACTCAGCATAACTATTTGTCATCTGGCTTACGCATAATGAAATAATTCCTTCATTCAAAACTTAAGTATTATTACATTTTTGGAGATATTCGAAAAGAATACAAAAAATAAATAATAACAATCGTATTAAGATATCATAGCTAAGATAGGTACAGATTTAATTTGCCCATCAATGGTAGAAATAAATTCATAAATCCTTTTTCCTAAAAAACGTAAAAGACTGAAAGTATCACAAGTAAATGTTTGAACAAATTAAGAACAAGCAAAGGATGAACGGTGAACCTGAAATGCTAGAATACTAGCTAACTCTTTTGTTCATAGGAAGTACTAGAGTGCCAGATGGAATTGGAATCTTAAACAAGATTAAGTACTTTTGGGAAAAAAAGTATAAACTACTTCACTGACAAACTAGTAATCTAAGGCTATATTAGCATACAATGAAATAAATGGCTGGATCATTTTATGAATTTCTAGGGGAAATCAGGTCCTCAAAGATGTCCAGGAAAGAGAAATTCTGGATTACTATGATGTTTCTGAATTCTAGCACTGCAGCAAACAATAAAGACCTCCACTGCATGAAGAATTAGTAAAATAATTAAATAACACAGGTAACAAAGACTATAGATGACATACATACAGAAAAGTTGTTATTTCCAATAGAACACATAGAAACCCAACTGAAATCGCATTGGTGGCCGTCTCTAAACTGGTTTACAACTTTGATGCTCTTCTTGGTGCTGGTCTGTAACTTCCAAACTGTTCGCTAGGCCATCCGCATCGCTCTGATTAGACACACTCAGACAGGAAGAAGGGACTCACCTCACCACACTCTTGCTACAGGCCAGCTCATTAATGAGGAAGGCGAGCACTGAGGCTTTCTGTGCCGGAGTGTGAGCCTGAAAAGCTTTAGTCTTCAGGCTCTCAGTCAGCTCTGTCTGTCCACAGTGGGCTTCCATGAAAATCTGTAAAACCTCGGACACATTGTCTCGATTCACACCAACATTCAGCAAATGTTCTCCAAGAGCAGTTTTGGCCTATAAAGTTGGCATTTTTATCAGTGCTTATCATATTCATGCATTCAAAAATAAGGATAAAATATTGGCTTATATGCTCTAGATATTACTAATAAGGACTTTATTTTTCACAGAACTGAAATGGAGATAAACAAAACAGCATGATAGACAGATACTTGAGTATCCGCCCTGTTCTGTTAAACCTTGTTAAACCGCCTTGTTAAACCCTTACTGAACTGAAGTAGGGAGAAGGGTCTGACTATTGGCAGAAGGCAGAGTTAAGTAGTCAATCAAGTATTCTTTATTTGTAAAGACATTTTGAATCTAATGCAGAAGAAGGATGATCAAAAGCACTATGACTATTTTCTATCTTTATTTATAGCATGTTTTATAGGTCAGGTTAGTGAGTAGGCACACAGAGAAAAAAATCATTGCATCTGGAAGCTTATCTTTCTACAGTATTATCTAGAGAAAAGATACCTTGAAAGTGTACCTGAGTAAGAAGAAAGGCAAATGTAAATCAATGGAGTACCCACTGACCAATACAGAGTCAACACTGACCTACACCTGATTCATTAGCCTGTTGTTCACAATTGACAAAGGAGAGCTTCTGAATAAACACGCAAGTTCTAAATCATTGAGAAATTATGAATTCTGTGTCGTTGTCGCCCCCCACCCTCAAGACAGGGTTTCTCTGTGTAGCTTTGGTGCCTTTCCTGGAACTCGCTCTGTAGACCAGGCTGGCCTCAAACTCACAGAGATCCCCCTGGCTCTGCCTCCCGAGTGCTGGGATTAAAGGCGTGCACCACCACCGCCCGACTGAATTCTGTTTTTGATAGATACCACTGGCATATTTCCTTAAATAGACTTGGACTGTGCTTACAGCTAGAGCAACAATGAGTAACCAAGAGACCGGCCCATATTCCTCAGTCTAGCAAGATTCTTCTGCATCTGCCCCAATTGTAACCTAGTATAAATTTACATTTAACTCCAAGAGACACATGTGAGCAATGCATTTAAGAGAAATCTACACAATCTTCTGCTAGCATGGAAAAGTTAACCAGCAATGCACGGAGAGGACAAACTTAAAAGCAATGGGTTAGATTTTGGTTTTTTTTACCTTGTATCCTGTAATTAGACCTGGATCACACACAGCAGCTGAGAGGAGTCTCACAAGCAAGTCTTGTACTTCACCCATGCTGTCCCCTACATTTAGCAATCCCTCTTGAAGAACACTGAGGTTTGGAACATCAATATTCACATCAAAGCCCAAAACTTTACCAAAGTTTCGTAAGAACTGCACCACCATGAGACAGTCTGAAAATGTGGTTCCAGAGAGGACAAGTCCTGGGATTCGAGGCCACTCTGGCAAGGGCTGCAAACAAAACACAAGGAAAATTAAAACAGCTTTAAAAGTTAAATTGGAATGGTATTCGTGTATGCAGGGTTATGTATGTATTTAGATGTATGTACACATGTCGACACTGAGTGCCTTCTTCAATTGCCTATTAAACATTTATTTGTTGATTTATCTGTGTTAGTGTTGTATGCATTCGGGTATGTGCTGCAACAGTGTGCCTGTGGAAGTCACGGAACAACCTGCAGGAGCAGGTGATCTCCCTCTATCATATGGGCTCTGGAGAGCAGGTGCTCTCCCTCTATCATATGGGCTCTGGAGAGCAGGTGATCTCCCTCTATCATATGGGCTCTGGAGAGCAGGTGATCTCCCTCTATCATATGGGCTCTGGAACATCAAATTCAGGTTGTCAGGCTGGATAGCGAACACTTTACTGTTCCAGCAATGCTACCAGGCATCCCCCCAACCCCATTTAGTTAGGCACTTTATTTTTTTATTTTTTTATTTTTATTTTTTTATTTTTTTTTTTATTTTTTTTTTTTTTTGGTTTTTCAAGACAGGGTTTCTCTGCGTAGCTTTGCGCCTTTCCTGGAACTCACTTGGTAGCCCAGGCTGGCCTCGAACTCACAGAGATTCGCCTGCCTCTGCCTCCCGAGTGCTGGGATTAAAGGCGTGCGCCACCACCGCCCGGCTCACTTTATTTTTTTAAAACAGAGCCTCTCACCAGATCCCTCAGGGCTCATCAATCTGCCTAGACTGGTTAGCCAGAGAATTTCTTCCCCCTCTGTTCTGGGTTTCAGACACACGTGGCCACGCCTGTGCCTAGCTTTTGATGTGGGTGCTGGGAACACCAACACAGGTTCTGATGCTGTGTGGCCAGCACTTCACGGACTGAGACATCTCTCCAGTCTCAGAACCATGATTTTTCTATCACCTAAAGTAACTGAAGCTGCTATTTTTCTTTTTCTTGTATTGGAGGATAGGTTTCCCATGAACGTTTCTGCAGCTCCTGTGGTACTAAGTATCAGAAAGTAATCACCTGTAAATCTGGGTTCAGCTCAATATGAATTTAAATTCCTGACAGCAAAAACCTGAATTTAAATTTTTCTTGTATATTGAAAAAAAAAAGTTATATAATCTGGGACAAAAATTAAATAACCTGAGTACTCATTTCAGCTACATTTGGTGGTCCATGCCTAAAATCCCAGTACCCAATAGGTGAAGTATTGAAGACTTCAAGGCCAGCCTTGATACAAAGTAAGTACAACACCGGCCTGAGCTACATGATATCCTGTCTCAAAAAACAAAAACAAAACAAACAAACAAACAAACAAAACCCCAAACCGACCAACCAATCAAGCAACCAAAACCAAGCAAATCAAAATAAATAAGCATTTCCAAAATATTACATAATTAATAAGATGTGCACTGAGTTTTTCTAACAATTGAGATGGCTGAAACGCACACTGTTTAATGGCTGCTCAGAACTGTGCTATGAGTATGTGCCCTGGGCATTCTGGTTGGCAGGGGTGTACCATCTACAGCTAACGGCTGCAGTAAGTCACTGGTCCACATTACCAGAACTCAGGACGCTGGCTGCAATGCACCTCTAGGGCTGTAGGTTCCCCTGTGTTAGTGAAGCATCAATGAGTCTTAGAACTAAAATTAGAGCGAAATCCGTTGCCACTTCTCAAATATGCACACGTGGTAAGACTTTAATAATAATTAAGCTACATTAAGTTTATCATAGACATTAAAAATTCAGTCAATAGGTAATTTAAGTTAGGAGCATTTTGCCCATGTTTGATTTCTTTAAATAGTAATTTAAATTTTATAAGGAAAAGTGATTTATAAATATTACCTGAATAAGGCCTTTGCTCTGGACTTAGGTAACTCACTGAAGAATTTCTTTTTAATATTGCTTGACAACATTGAACTATGAATAATAGCTAATGCTCTATTTGAAAGCCAGTTAATTTTGAGGCTTCCTTTCTCCTGAACCATATCAGATACACACAATTCTGTATAACTTTAAAAATGTATAAAACAGAGCTAAAAAAAAAAGTGTGGCTTAAAATAAATACACATTTGACAATTCACATGATTTAAATAAAAATAAAAGATGCAAGATAGTCAGGCAGTAGTGGTGAACGCCTTTAATCCCAGCACTCAGAAGGCAGAGGCAGGCGGATCTCTGTGAGTTCGAGGCCAGCCTAGTCTACAGAGTGAGTTCCAAGGCAGCCAAGGCTGTTACACAGAGAAATCCTGTCTGGAAGAAAAAAAAAAAAAGATGCAAGATAAAGTCCACTTAGAATTTAAAAGTCTTCTCACTATAAGTTAATTAACTGTTTTCGCTAACTTATAGGAAAAACCCCATTCTGCTTAGGAAAATGTAAACGTCCAACCAAATAAAACCGATAGGTATACATTAATTTTTATCTTAAAGCAGTTATGCTAAGTGAAACAAACTGAATGGTAATATAATGCACCCCCTACTGAGGCACTAAATGTGTGTGTTAAGCACACTACTGGAGGGGATTGTACAAACCAGGGCGATGACACAGAGCAGATGGATATGGCAGCAGCATACACAGCTGTGATAGGCCAGCATGGTCGTAGATGACAGGGTAGTTAGAGAAACCGTATGCATTGTTAGTATCATTTTCTACCAGCACCATATTCTTAGCTCTATTCAAAATTAAGCTTATTTCTACTCCAAAATATAGCACAGCACGTTGTTGCCAAGGTTATTCTAATCTTTCTAAATAGCTACTCTCGTGTACTATGGTAACACCGCATCTGCCTGTGAGACTGAGGAGAACACCCGAAGGAAGCTCCGTGGCTGGACACAATTTCTTGGACTTCAAGACGATGAGGAGCATGGCCTCTAACATCAGACAAGTCAGCTCCAATACACGGGTGTTCGTCAGCTGTTGTGATCAGGAACACGTTTCTCCTTCTGTCTCAGATTTTACATCAATAAATGGAGACACATAAATACTAGCACCATGGGACTTCACTGAGGACTAGATCAAAACATGTAACTCAAGGAATTCATATAGGCACTCAGCGCAGGCCAGGCACACAGTGGACACAGTCAGTAAAGGCTGGCTAACGCACTGGAGGAACTGTTCACAGATAAACCTCATTTACTTAAATATCTATCAGGTGTGAAGAGATGGCAAGCCTTTCTTGCCTCAAGTACAAGAGAGTGCCAGAGACACAGCTGCTTCTCTGATCCTTCCCTGAAGACGTCTGCGGCGTATCTACGAAAACTGAAAGGTCCGCAGTGATGCAATGACCACGGGGACCGCAGACAGTGCAGGCTAAACTAACCGAGGCTTGGACACCTGTGGAGGTTCTAGAAAAGGAACGGCTCATGCGCCATAATCACCTTTTGGTCTGCTAAGCACATGTCTTCCTTCGGCTTCTTTAGTTCCTTTGCCATTTCTAATTCCAACCTCCGCTGTTCGAGCTTTCGCTCCTTATTCAGTCTTTTCTCATCGCGTTTCTCCTGTTTCAATCGCTCTTTCTCCTGAAAGAGATCATGCACATGAATGCTTAATCCTGACAAGTGTGTGAAAACTGATGGATGTATTTCCAAAGTGATCAAATTATTATTATTTCAATGAACAAAGTCATCTTTAAGAAGTCTAGGAATAAGCTTAGAATTGCATAGAAACAAGCACTTATTTTGAGGTTTGAATTTCTTAACAAGTGTGTGTGTGTGAGTATGTGTGCATGTGTGTGCATGTGAGTGCAGTGCTCACGGAGGTCACAAGCTTCAGGTCCCCTGGGCCGGAGTTGTGGGCACTTATGAGCTGCCTGACATGGGTGCTGGGAATTGAACCTGGGTCCTCTGCAAGAGCACTACACATTCTAAACTACTAAGCACAAACAAGTAGTTTTTTAAAAAACAGTCTACTATTTGATATTTTAATCTCATATAATATGTTATGAAAATTAAACTGAAACAAAGATAAAATCTGAAAAGAGGCTTCTTACACTCAGCAAGTACAAATTAAGAACATGTAAAAGTAAAATGTTCCTGTTGAGGTTTCTTTAGAAGCCAACAAAGAAAAACACTGAGCATACACTGGGTTAACTATCTGTACATATTATATAGGACACTACTCACAACTATCTCCTAAACTTAAAATTATTTACTCTCAAGTCAGACAATTCAAGATTACAATACATTTAAATTAACAATAATGGTAGAGAAAATCTACTCCACCAAAAGATACTTAAAGTTTTATTGAAAAATGAATATAAAAGTAATTTTACATTTGCATTCAAAGGGAATTTAAGTTTAAAGTAGAAATGAGTACATTTGTTTAAGTGGGTTAGGTTATTTAAGTACATTTCTATGTCTTAATTTCAATATTGAAATATTGAATTGTTGACAACTTGTCTGTACATGTAAGTCTACTCTCATTTTCCACTACATACAGATGAGGCCCACTCTCACGACTGGAATCGCTGGAACCATAGATTTTTCCTGCTTACGGGGTAAGAATCAGGGGACATTGGACACTTGAAGGGTCTGTCTCCTGGAATGCTGACTCACCATGCTGTGGCAGATCCATGGTCACTAGCTCTCTGTTCTCACTGACCCATAGGGAGATGGTAAAAGGTTCTGTTATGCTTCCTGTGCTTATCATTCAGTTCATATGAGTAAAGCTATTATGTATGACTCATGTAGATTTGAAGATTTATAACTAAAATAAGATTGTGAAACATTGTGAAAACTTACTTTACTTTTTCATGTTGCTTAAGCTAGTTTATAGAGATGGGTATTGAAAGCAAATGTTTCATATTGTATTAGTTACACTGAGTTATAAAAATATTTATGAATTCTATAATATACTAATGCCCCTTTAAAAATAGTGAACAAAATAACTTATATAGATCAGGTTTCTAAAAATTAACCATTTATTTACATATAGAAAAAAGTATAGAAAGTAGATTTCTAAACCAGAGAAACAGTAGGATGCTGGGATTTTTTTTAAAAGTAAGACCAGTATACTGTGCACAAAGAACCACCAACACTATTGGTGCAGCTTCCTGGAGAGAGGCCTTGCATCCTATCTGAGCACCATAATTAAAAATGGACATCAACCACAGAGAGAACAGAAACCCAAGGAGACTGAACCACTTACTGCTGAATGAAAAATGGGTCAAGACAGACATTAAGAAGAATTGAGCCAGGCAGTGGTGGCACATGCCTTTAATCCCAGCACTTGGGAGGCAGAGGCAGGCGGATCTCTGTGAGTTCGAGGCCAGCCTGGTCTACAAAGTGAGTTCCAGGAAAGGCGCAAAGCTACACAGGGAAACCCTGTCTCGAAAAAAACCAAAAAAAAAAAAAAAAAAAGAAAAGAAAAAAAAAAGAAAGAAAGAAATTGAAAACTTTCAGAATTTAGTGAAAATTAAAACACAACATTTCCAAGCTATGGGATAAAAATGACAGTTCTAAGAGGTAAAAATGGAGAAATCTCTTATTAGTAACTTAATGAAACACCTGAAAGCTCTTAAAAAAAAACAAACAAACAAGAAATAATAACCCAAAAGAGTAAATGGGAAGAAATTACCAAACTCAGGGAAGAAATCAATGAAATAGAAACAAACAAACAATAACAAAAGAATAAAAAAAAATCAATGAAACAAAGAGTAGTTCTGAGAAAAATCAACAATTTTGACAAACCATTATCTAAATTAATGCAAATATAAAGATGCAAACTAATAAAATTAGAGATGAAAAGGGAGACATTACAACAGATATTGAGGATAATTCTGAAAATCCTAAGAATATACTTAAAAAATTTGTATTTCATCCAACTGAAAAGCTTAAAATAAATGGATGAATTTCTTGATATGTACAAGCTATCAAAATTAGATCAAGATTAAATAATCTAAATAGACCCCAAACCCCTGGTAAAATAGAAGCAGTAGTTAAAATTTTCCCAACAAATAAGAGCTCAAGGCAAGATGGATTGAGCACAGAATTCTACCAGACCTTCAAAGCACTAAAGTCAATATGCCTCAAGTTATTCTAATAAACAGAAACTGAAGGAACATATAATAATACTTTTTATGAAGCTACTCTTAATTTGATACCAAAAACACACAAAGACCCTAGAAAAAAGAGATACTTATAGAACACTATCCCTTATGAACATAGATGCAAACATTCTCACAAAAATACTTGCAAACTGTATTCAAGAACACATCAAAAAGATTATCCACCATGATCAAACTGGCTTCATCCCAGAGATGCAGGGATGGTTCCATATCTACTACATAAACATATTGAAAGACAAAGACCCACATGACCTTCTCATTAGATTCAGAAAATGCCCTATTACTGAAGAAAACACTAATTTATGCCATGGAACACAGAGAAGTTGAGTTGATGCCCAACTAGAAGCTCCACCCCTAGGAACTAGCCTTCATCATGCTAGAAAGTACTCTGCACAGTACAGCTTCCAAAGGAGGAAGTAACCATCAGTATCACGGAGCTACAAATGCTGAGACCTTCAACAGCTACCTGGCTGCCCAATACGCTGGTGCAACAACAGCACACATGTCACGGGAGTCACCAGCCACTTTAAAAATGGATTGAAGACCCACTTCAAGAGTAGGACCCATGCCTGACACTGCTGAAGTGGCGAGAACATGAGCTCGGGGAAACCTACTGCTATTATTCCAGTAAACTATCATGACTCCTAATGGTGTATCACCATACCCACAGCAGCTCTCATCAGGGAAACTTCTTCATGCAGTAGATGGCAATTAATAATTAATTAAGAGAGCCACAACTGGACAATGTGCAGAGAGGGAGAGACTTTAGAGAAGTTAGTCTTAAGTGGAAGGCTTTCACTAAACCAAGGGTCATATAGGATCATGGAATATATGTAGAAGAAGTCGCAGAAAGATTGTAAGAGCCATAGGTGATGGATGAGTCCAAGGAAACAGAGTCTTCCCGACATGAACAGGACTGAGGTACATAAGAATTCATATAAACTATGGCAGCATGCACAGGGCCAGCTTAAGTTCAAACCACACAAGATCCCAGCACTGAAAAGGGTAAGTAGACAAAAGTCCTACGCCTAGCCAAGAAGCTATTTGCAATTGATGCCTGCTGGGAAAGGAAAAATCTGTTTTGTCCAATGGAGTGACAATGGATAAATCAATCATAGTCCAGGGCAGGACCCATGCCCAGGAGTAGCTGGCCAATATAAAATGAATGGGGTGGGGAGCAGGTGCTTTTTATCTCATTTGTTTGCTATCTTCTTTTTCTACTACTGGCATTTTGTTTAGTTTCTTTATTTTACAGAGAAAGAGAGAGAGAGAGAGAGAGAGAGAGAGAGAGAGAGAGAGAGAGAGAGAGAGAGAGAGAGAGAGAGAGAGAATGAATGAACAGGTGACTGGGTGAGTAAGCATTAAGTTGGTTAGGTGGGTAATGAGGAAGAGGGAGGAGTTTGGGGAGGAAAAAAATGGGATCAAAATATATTCCATAAAAAAAAAATAAGGGGAAAAAAAAAGAAAAGAAAGAAATAGAAGCAGAAAAAGCATTACAAAATTGGTTAAGGCGAAGAGATGGTTCATCAGGTGAGAGCACGGGCTGCTCTTCCAGGACCTGGGTTCAATCTCGAGCACACATGGCATGTCTAATTTCATACACAGAACATGCTTAAGAAGAGTTCTGATGGCAGAAGTTTGTGGTCGGTGTGATTAGTATTTGAATGAAGGTGCTGGGGACCTCTATGCAGGCTATAACATTAGTTTTGTGACATACACTTGGTTACAGTAATAAAGTGCTACAGTTAGCTAATCAGTGCCATCCAACACACTAAAAATCACTACAAGCCTGTACTCTGTTTCAGGAAAGCACAGCTAATTTCTAAGGTAACGTTCTTTTAGAAACACACACTTACTTCCGCTTTCTTACGAGCTTCCATAGCTTTCATAAGCATCATGTGCTGTCGCCTTCGCTCCCGCTCCTGTGAGGCCAGATAAAATGTGGAGAACAACTCAACCACAGTTAACTGTTTGGTGTTCAAATGGAAAACAACAACAACAACAACAATAACAACAGAAACAACAACAAAAACAACAACTCAATATAGCATGTTTAGCATTTATAGACAAGTCACAGTAGATACTAAATATCAGACAAGAATGGCCATTCTGTGCATGTTTTAGTTCAGGTTTAGAAAGCAATACGAGAGCAATCAACAGCAAAACGGTGAAGCAATGAGCATGGAGACAGTGTAAACAGAGCACACAAGGTACTTATGGTCAGCTGTGATGCTCCTTCAAAAGCTGCCAGAACAAAGAGCATAATGGTTGGCTGGAACAGGTCAGTTACCTTACATCTGCTATTAGAAAACCATAAAATGCTATAGCCAATTTTACAAGTTCTATTGTTCTTAAAATTTCAGATCAGGCAGAAATTAATTCATAATCACTTTCACATTGTAGTTTTAGAATTGATTAAGTTAATTTCAAGTACAAAATCATTTTTAAATCCAATAGTCCACCAATAAATTAGGAAGATTTTTTTAAAAGTGTTTATACCAATTAAAAGTTAAACTAGTCATGGTTCATACACATGTACCAATGAAATGTGATATTCCTATTTACTGATGTCTGATGCTTGGCACACGATTTAAAGGCATAAAAATTGTACCATGGGCAAATAGGAGTAATCTAAAATGCCCAATATAGAAAGAAGGTAAGCACTACCTTAGTTTGGTAACTAATTTTAGTGTACAAGTTGCATATTAATATTTAATCAACATTTTGGTTTTAATATATTTGGTCCCCAAAAGGATTATTTCCAAAATTTGACTATAAAACCAGAGTATATTTCATATTCTCTCATCAAGCAAATTCAAAATTCCCATTGTACTTAATGGCAGTTTTGCATCTACAAGGATGGGAGAATATGGGATGTCTAATGAGTCAGCTTTCCCTGTGACATCAGTAACGCATGTTTTGAGAGAGGAGTTTTATGCAAGTCAATGGACTCTTAGAGACGTGTCACACTTCTCCATAGACAGACAAGCAGATGTATGCAATGCACTGCGCTGTGAAGCCATGCAGCAGTATGTAATATGACAGCAGCCAGTGCTACACTTTATGCATTGCTATGACAACCATATCACAACCAAATCACAATGCGGTGTTAGATGTACAAAAATAAACATACCCATACCATATCTAGTCTATGCCTCTCCAACTCCTGGTAGAAAGAGTTGGCACAACATTATGAAACAGAAATCACAGAGTCATAAAACCAATTTTAACCCCCCAAAGACACCAATACCAAAGCAAGGCAATAAACTGTAAGACAAAGGGAAAACCTAAGCGGGAATTATAAAGAAATTTTAAAGAAAGTATTCTGAAGCTTCCCACCCCCCACCCCAAAAGTTAAATAGAATGGTAAGGTACTTCCGACGGTGTGGCTCTGCATACAGACCTGGTGCTTCAGAAGGACAGCCTGCTGTCTTCTCAGTTCTTTCTCCTTAAAAATAAGAGACTTTTGATATACGGTTTTAGGAGAGATTTCGAGAACATTAAATAATAAAGATTTCGTTGCTGATAAACTTTTAGCCTTCTAATAGCTTTAACCACAGAAAATGTTCACTATTTAATCTTTCTTAACTTGATATGACTCTACTTAACAGCCTAATGGCCTAATCTACTTATGGCCTAATCAGTAGCAAGGATGTTTTCCTAGTAGTCATTCCAACTTCAAATTCAATGGACAGTTAGAAAACATACTTCATTGGAAATTCACTAAATTGACTGAATAGATCGTCAAACATAGCATATTAAAAACCATACAAGTATTTTAACAATTACTCAATAATTTATGATTCCAGTCTTAAAACTAGCTTAGTAAAGCCCTTCCTCACTCTAAACATAAGGTCCCAAATATACTCTGTGTATGCCTGGGTGCATCTGTGCGTGTGTCCACCAGCAGTTCACAGTACCATCCCAAGGGGATGGGCCACAAAGCAAAACAATTATCTAAGTTTGTTACCTATTGACTATTGTTTAGCAAGGTAGAATCTAAGTAAAATTAATATCAAGGGTAAATGTAAGGGAGACTATATATATATATATATAATATAAAATATATTAACATATATATACATATATATGTAAATTAAGACTATTCTTTATTCTAGAGAACAAAGCAAGGGAGTGTATGTTGAAAAGACTGCAAGCTAGGGTTAGCAGAGCTTAGAAGCCGAGCTTTGCTTAGCTGCGCAATTCATCCCAAGCGCATCCTATGGTGCCCCGAACAAAAACAAGCCAGCACACAACGAAGCATTGTCACGGCTCTACGCGGTGAGCCGTGCTGCCAACTAGAGCACCAGCGGGTTCATTCGGCTGCTGCCATTCAGACTTCAGTAGACGGTGAGAGTTAAGCGGGGAAGGAACAGAATGAACAGAACCTCTCTCTTATGCTTCATGCCAGGGAACTGTAACCAAAACGCCTCCACAATTTGCTACAGTAATAAAATGGGCTGATTTTATTATGTAACGACAGTTAACAGTATTGTTTCTGTTACTTGTTTGTTTATAGACAGGGTCTTGCTATGGCACTGAACTTGACTTCCAAGCAGCCTAAGTCCACCTCCTGACTGCAAACATGGCAGGTATGCATCACAATGCCTAGATTATGAATTTTGTTTTGAATAAAGAAAACACTTACTGGACACTAACAAAGAGAGAGTTATGAAGGGACAGTCAGGTTTGGGGCACGGTTTGCAGCATTAACATAAATGACACATAAACTAGTGTGGGGAATCATTCTTATCAAGCAAAACTTAAAATTCAGATGCCATGCAATAGTTTGCATTTCTGATTTGATGTCTTCGATTTGCACATATCAAAACAGCACATAAAACCTACATTAAGAAATAAAAAAAAGTACAAAAATATACACACAAATAAAAGCACACATTTACACATATTTTTCAATAGTAGTTTTGAGAAAAACTATTTTTTCATGATTGGTGTTAAGCAAATGAAGTTTTTATTTTTGAAAATAAAAACTCTTGACTCTCGGCTAAACTAACCTTTGTTCGTTTCTCGGCCTCCAATAATTTGGCATTTGCTGCTTCTTCCTTCTTTTTCTTTTTAGCCTGTGCATGCAAAACAGGTCTCAAGTCATGCAACAGCAGCGCTGAGACTCGCAGATAACCCCAGACTCACAGCTCCATGCCTCACAAGGTACACAATGAGCATGTAATACATAAGCAGACAATCACAAAAATCCCCGCTTCACATCACAGTGTTTCCAATCTGCAGACCAGTACTAAAACATCTACCTAAGCACCCTTAAAAATCACAACTCGACATGGTTTTCTTCTATAAACATCTGACTGAAATAACATGATTTTATCTTGACACTTAAGAAAAATGACTGTCATGTATTGCATCTGGAGTATTTTAAAAGAAAATTTACTTTCTGAAAAAATTTTAGAAAGAATTAACATGGATGGATAAAAAGAACTTCAAAAATACATCAGTAACACTTACAGCATATTTACACTTTGGACTTTCCTTTACTCCTTAATATTTTAGATAATTAAATGAAATTTGGTAAATGTGACTTTCACTGCCTCTGCAGAGCGAGCGGGTCTTGATTCAGCGTTTAGTTTTTAACAGGACAGCGCCTGCACTCTGACAATCAGCACCGTGCTGCCCACCTGAAGCCACTCACCGGCTGTGAGTTTCTATCTGCTAGTTACTGTGTGTTGAATTTGGAGTGGTAAAATCAACTGAAACTGGGTGAGGGAATGAATATGTGTATACTCCTAGGAGAAAGCAACTATTAACACAAAAAGGCCTAAGTCTCTGCAGACCTCAGGCCATACAGTGTTCCAAAAAGCAGCAGTTCATGAACAGCCGAGGGTAAAGGAATTGCAGCCATTACAAGTTTATTTTCCCTGGGTGGTGGTGGTGCACGCCCTTAATCCCAGCAACTTGGGAAGTAGAAGCCGGCAGATCTCTGTGAGTTTGAGGCCTGTAGGACTTCTAGGGAGATACAGAAAAACCCTCTCTAAAAAAAAAAAAAAAAAAAAAAAAAAAAAAGTTTGTTTTTCACTATATTTGCTGAAAATAATTTCAAGGCATATGCCATTTTTGATATGGGACATGAAACATAATTTGCCTTTGTCTTGATGATGGGGCAATTGTTTCTAGCATCATATTATCTCACTATGTGACAGAGTGACTCTTTGGACCACCGGATGTTACCAACTACTCTTCAGGTGACTTGAGTCCTGTATGTGCTAGCCCCACTTTTTCAGTTTTTACTCCTGCTGATTTCTAGCTACTAATTTTGATGCTAACATTTCTACATCCCTAATTTTAGTCCGCTTGCAGGAAAGGGAGGAACACTAGAAACCCTGTTAGTGACATCATTTTCTGCACTTAACGAGTTCCCTTTACTAAACACGGGTTTCTAAATGAAAAGAAAGTCTATACACCCTCAGGGCTTTCCTGAAGGTAGACACCATGAACTCCATGACAACTACACTGGCTGTCCAAGTCTGCCCTTTTCTTCTTCATTTTGTTTTTTATTTTACTTTCTGATATTTAGTGCTAGCATGGATGAACTTGCTAAAAAGGTTCAAAGAATGTCTCAGGCTACACAGTTCTGAACAGACTTTCTAGTGGACATACTCATTTGAACAAATGAGGTAACAACTGAGCATCTTAAACAGCCTTGGACTTGGAATATTTATCTTAATTGTGTTACATTAAGAATTCTACCTCAAGAATTTGCTGAGCTCGGAGTTCTTTTTCCATTCTGATTTGCTGTATTCTCTTAATTTTTTCCTGTAGGAAACATTAGGAAAATTTGAGATAATAAATATTTAGGTTAAAAAGTTTTAATTGGAGTCAGATAATTTTAAGACACAAATACCAAACTATCAAACGCCATCCATGCTGGATCCGAAATTCAGTTACCTGGTATAAGGTGACTCACAATCATATGAGTGTAGAAATTTTCTCAGAATTGTAAACAATAAATGTTAAACGAACATATAGAAGAGATAACAAAGCTGATTAAACTTATATATCCAGAAAGTATTTACACGTAACTGCAAGTACAAATAAAACAGAAACTGAAATACATAAAGCGACTGATATACAGCTACAACTTGCTGAATGAACATGAACAAAGAACAATATTTCTATAAAAAATTTATATGCATGGATTGTCATAAATTTGAAAAAACGCTTTAAAACCATAACTATATAGTCATTACACAGCTATAAGGTCATTATTAAAAATAACCTCTGATTCTAAAGTTTATTTCACATGTTGACATGATATGAACAATGCTTTCAAGCATAAGAATAAACCCATAAGATTTTATACTGCATTAATTTGAATTTATAATCTGGGAAATTACTTACATCAGATAGCTGGCATGTAAAATGCTATTTTATAATTGAGCAATCATCTAAGTTATAATAAGAATTTATATTTGATTTTCAAAATTATCCTTCTATGCTATAATCACAGTTAGAAGTTTCAATTTAAAAATGTTCTTTGAGGAAGTTTCAAGTGGCCTGGATAGGAATATATACCTAACAAGAACAAACCCTGACATTTCTTACCTATAATTAGATTTGTTCTAGAATTTCTATATCAACACATTTGATCTCTATCAAACATTGCTGTTTCTCCTTCAGTCTCCAGATGTGGTGTTTGACTGCTCTACTGCCAATTCTCCGTCATCTGTATTATTGAGTCTCTACAGAGGTGTATAATACAATCATGAGATTGGAAGGATCAACAATTTAATTCAGAAGACTCATCACACTCTAGGACTTTGCTGCTGGTGATCCTTTCTTGGCACTGAATATTAGCTGCAGCTTACCAAAAATACAAAGCCGCTACACATGGATTTTCATTTTATTTCTAAGTAACAGATTGCAGAACCCATTTTTTAAATTATTGAGACCTGAAGAAATATTCTTGGTGAAATTTTTCTGATTTTGGCAATCCGAAGACTTTTAAAGGGCTGTGCCCTTAAATCAGCAAAAGCATTGCACATTCCCTCCTGTGCAGACAGAGGCTCTTAAAGTCATCTGGGCTTACATACATGCAGTTTAGAGCTTTACCCTAACTGTGAAACATATGTTTTATAGATATAGATATAGATATAGATATAGATATAGATATAGATATTACAGATATTTAGAGACAGTATCACCAGGATGAAGACTAACATCATTTAGAAGTTATAAATTTTCTATAATATTATGTGCTCATTTATTGAGATGGTTACTTCATATACAGTATCTTGTTTATCATAAGAGTCTTAGTGGTTGGAATTATAGTCTTTTTCTAAGTAGGACACTGAGTTCTTACACAGCAAATATTTTGCTGTAATGCTAACACTTAGTCCATAGAGTCATATTCGACTCAGATTACAGTGTCTGTGCTCACCCTACTTCTTTGTGGTGCTTCCACAAACTTACAGAACTGCTTTAAGGATTCTTGTTGTATATGGGGACACATAGCTCCCACAGTGGTCAAGTGCTTATGTAGCATCTTCAAAGTCCTGGGTTCGATCCCCGGCTCTGGCAGGGATGGAGTGGAGTTGGGGGGTTGTCAAATGTGGTCTTGTGGACACAGCACAGTCAGTGAAGTAATGACAGGAGCGGTGGCTCCCTGCATGGTGCCTACACAAGACAGCATTGCTCAGCAACCCACTGTGAACCAGGGGAGGGCTCGCGGGCCACCCTCACTACTGCACCGCTGCCAGCTGGTGGATTCTGGGAAAGAGGCAGTCACTGTTGTCAGCTGTGTGACCACTAAGGAGTCTACCAGGTCCCAACAGATCTTTTCAAACCGACAGTCACACAGGTGATCCTGGTTAAACTCAGGGGATTCAAAACAAAAACACAAATAAAAACAAAAGACACGAATGTGGGAAAATGACTTCTAGGGACCAGAGCTGGGGTAATGGGGTGGGAGGGAAATTAGAAAGAGTTGTATGGGGTTACTTTAGTTAGAATACATGTATGAAATTGCCAAGGAAAAAATTCAATAAATATTACATGTCAAAAAGTACTCTGATGATAATTTTGTCAATTTTTGTGTTAAAAATATTCTAAGAGCTGGGCAGGAGTTGCACACACCTTTAATCCCAGCCCTTTGGAAACAGAGGCAGATGTATCTCTGTGAGTTCAAGGCCAGCCTAGTCTACAGAATTCTAGGCTACACAAAAGACCCTGTCATGAAAACAAACAAACAAAAATCAAAGATGAAAAAGAAATCCAAAGAGTGAGAAAAACATGATTCTATTTTCTTCTAGATCAATGCTGACTTTAATCATTTCAGGGCCAGATGGCACATATCTATAATACTGACAACTCTGTTAACTGATGCAGGACAATCACAAGTTAGAAGTCGGCGTAAGCAACACAGAGTCACCTTAGGCTCAAAAATAAAACAAGACAAAATAAAATGGTCATTATTTAACAAAAAGTCTAAGTAGTTTTGTTTCACAAATGTCTGGACAAATATATAAGGGTAATTCACCCGAATTAATGGTGTTGAAAGCGTTGAAGCCTAATGCTGGTTCAATTAGCAGTAAAGAATGTGAAAAATTTAGGTTGCAGGCACTTGACTTTAAGATCACAAAGCTGAATTTAAAGTTTTAAGATAATTCGATAAGTCTTTGGTCAACATAAAATCAAAGAAACTACAAAAGGTTTAACAAAATGGCAGTATTTTTGTTTAAAACAAAATATGAGAACACATACAATTCAATAAAGATTTATAATACTTTAACAAATGCATTACTAGGTGTACTTATTTTAAGTCAACCTCACAATGTCTGGTAGTAACAATAAACAAATAGAGGAATTTAAGTTTACATATTGCGATTTTAAATTAAGGTAAAAGGAATATTTTACATACATCTTTCAAAAACAGTATTATTTGTTGTCAAGACTGTGGAAGGCATTGTGTATTCATCCTCTCACTAACTCATCAGCCACCACACTTAATTCCTTTCCAATAAAGGAAATGGAGACATAAGACATTATTCCTTTAAGGGTCACAGACTCGTTAAACAGTACAGCCCACATTTAACTGTAGGCTGCCTGATTGGAAACTCTAACTTCTCAATTCCACCTCTATGGGAACTCACTGTGGTCACATTTCTTTAGTTAACTCTGTAAGAAATGTCAGAGATAATGAGACGGATGTCAAGCCAAGCAATTCAGTTAGCAGCTATTTGTACAGTAACACAACTGACTTCATTTAAAACAATACACTTTCTCCCCACTTCCTTTGTTTAAGTGCTGGATGAGCACGTGGAGATAGGGAACAGCTCACACACTGTGTCAATTAATATTTTCACTGTTTTTAAAAATGACTTCATTTTACCAAAATTATTTTGCAAAGTAGAAAGGAGAAAGGCAATACAGATACAAGAGAGAACTCTGGATATGGTGAATAATACTCTTTGAAAATATTCAGAAGCAATAAGGGCAAACTGTTTTCCAGAACACCTACATTTAGTTTTTTACTAATAGGGCACATGTATTATTTACTTACTTTTAATTAATTAAATTTATTGTGTGTGCATTACTGTAGGTGTGGGGTGCACATGTGCCATACTGCACCTGTGGCAGTTAGGTGACCATTTGTGAAGGTGGTCTTTCCTTCTACTATGTGGTTTCCAAGGACTAAACTCAGGTCAGGCTTATACTGTTCATGTTTTCAACTCCCCAGTGTCCAACTGGGATGTTCAAGGAATATCCTCTACCCACTGGCACATTAACTTAAGTTTGAAAACAGTCTCAGGGTATCAACTTGAATTCAATGTCTACGAGAACATTAAGATACTTACAAATATTACATACGTAATGCCTTATATAAAATCTCACTTCTTAAAGAACTTTAAGAAAAAGAACTTGATTCAAAAATGGGGGAAGTTCTTATAGATTTTCCTTTAGGACCTATGATCTTTCCATCAACAGGTTCCTGCTAGGTTTATAGTACTAGACCTGAACTGCCCCTTAGTGAATGGGTCTTAAGTCCAATCAGCCAGCTGTTAGTTACTCCCGAGATATTAGTGCCACTGCTGCACCACAGGGCACCAGGCTGGCTGTTCTTCATCATTTTGCTAAATGGATATAGTATGCAACTGTCTTCTAAATACTCATCCTTAAATAAACAAAGAAGTGCAGCTCGCACCCTCATGAACAAGTTTCTGTTTGCATAAATGGAGGCTGTAATGGAACCACAACTGGTCACACTGCAGAAAAAACGGACTGTAGAGGGCCCATCGCCACCTGTCACACAACAACTCCACTCAAGCTTCAGAGACATCACGGAAGAGGGGAGAGCTGTAAGAGCCAGAGGGCTAGGGGCCTCCTGTAAAATAGTGTCTTTGGAGATGACAGGACTGTTGGAAACGTGAACTCAACAACGTTTGCCTACAAGACCATATCAGTTGATATCCCACCATGGGTAGGGGAAGAGCTCACAAGCCCTTACTTGACAGCTACAGACAGCCAATGGCTTTGGAAGGAGGGAAAATCCGTTTTTCCTCACGAGTGAGTCCCCTTGATAATGTTGCCTGTAGCCCAGAGGTCAGCCCCACACCCATGTACATATGAACAACACTCATTGGACTCAGGAGGATGGAGATCTCACACACACACACACACACACACACACACACACACACACACACACACACACACTTAGTAGGGTTTACCTCACAAATATGAGGACCTAAGTTCAGAACACACATTAAAAAAAACAAATCTAGGTCGGGAACAGTTACTCAGCAGTTAAAAATACTGATTACAGGGGATGGAGAGATGGCTCATCATTTAAGAGCAACTGAGTACTCTTCCAGAAGTCCTAAGTTCAATTCCCAGCATCCACATGGTGGCTCACAACCATCTATACTGAGATCTGGTGCCATCTTCTGGCCTGCATGGACACATGCAGGCAGAACACTGTATGTATAATAAATAAATATTAAAAAAAATACTGATTGCTTTTGCAGAGGACTTCAGTTTAGTTCCCAATACCCACATGGTGTTCTTAACTACTTTAACACCATTCCAGAGGATCCAATGCCCTCTTCTGGTTTCCATGGATACCAGGCATAGATGTGGTAAAAATACATACATGTAGACAAACACTCATTCATATAAAATAAAAATAAATATCTCTTGAAATATTAAAAAAATTTTAAAGGAGAACAATTTTAAGATGGCACCTTTCTAAACAGAGAGAGACATTCACACATGACAGCAGCTATGCAGGAAATGCAGGTGGGTACCATGCCCGTGTACACCAGGCAGACTCACATCGGAAGTCCGTCCCAGCACATGAACATACCTGCTGCTTCATAATCTTCATCTGTTCTTTCTGCTTCCGCTTCTCTTCCGCAGCCATGATTGCTGTGAAGGGAACCCAAAGCACGCCTGTCAGCACAGAACCACGAGGAAGGGCAGCCCTGTGAAGGCCCAGCTCCCACCTTTCAACGCATACAAGACATCTATCTACCTTGCTGTTTTTTAGCTTCTTTGGCAACCCGTGCCTGTTCTTGCTTTTGAAGTTTTCTTAAAAGCTTTATTTGTGCTGCTTGTCTGGCTATTTCTGAAAAACACAAATTTCAAAGGGTTTTCGTGACAGCATTACACACGTGATCAATCTCAAAGAATAACTGAAACTGGTGCTGGGTCACCACACATGACGAAACACTTAAGAAAATTGCCTAAGGGTAGATATAGACCAGGTAGGAAAGTAGTTTGGTAGAAAATGGCATGTTCATTGCCCCCGCTAGAAAAGGTGACTGGTAGTTCCAGGCTGTAATTCCAGCACTTGGGTGGCCGAGACAAAGGGATCATGGATTTTAAAGCCCAAAAAGTTAGAAAAGAATTGGCAAACTATTTAGTCAAATATGAACAAAGGAATAACTGTATAAGTGTGATCCCCATCACGGAGCTCCCATAAGTACCCTTTCCACACTGCAGGCAATGCTGAGATCTAAGAATATCAGTTTAGCCTCACTCTTAACACACACACACACACACACACACACACACACACACACACACACACACGCAGACACAATCACACACATATATACATTTTTTTTTGTTTGTTTGTTTTTCGAGACAGGTTTTCTCTGTGTAGCTTTGCGCCTTTCCTGTGACTCACTTGGTAGCCCAGGCTGGCCTCAAACTCACAGAGATCCACCTGGCTCTGCCTCCCGAGTGCTGGGATTAAAGTCGTGCGCCACCACCGCCCGGCATACATATATACATTTACACATGTAAAACACACACACAATCACATAAACATACACATGTAAACCACACACTCTCACAAAGAAACACACACACATACACACTTGCAAAGGTAGAGACCTCTAGCCAAAATTGTACTTCAATTATCTGTACTAATGATTAAATCCTTGAATCTAGTGATACTTTTGTTTAAAAAGTAGAAGAGCTAAACTCTTAAAATAGAAAGCAGAGACTACTGGCCAGACTTAACAGGTAAAGGCCCGTGGCTATTTAAGTCTGTCAACAGAGTCTCCTTCCCAGAACCCATTGCTGTGTAAACCTCCCGAACAGAGTCTCCTTCCCAGAACCCATGCTGGAAGGAGAAAACAAAGTAGTCTTGAAAGCTGTTCCCTGCCCTCCACATGTGCAGCATGGCACATGTGCATTTGCATTCATACACACATCATTATGCACATACACTAATATTATTAAAAATGTTTAAAAGAAGGAAGAATATCCAATAGTTTTAAGACAGCAAAGGTCTCATCATTTTAAAGGACAGACAGAAGGATTTGGGGCAAAAAGACACACCAGTCCTTTTCTTCATCCGTCTCTTAACCCAGGCCATTTGCAACGTGACTTTGGAGTCCCTCTCATTGAGAGATGGAATAAACTCTGCCCCTAGATTCTGAGTTCAGCCAATGGTCTCCCCTGGGCAAGAGGATGTTAGCTGAAACGAAAGCAGAGCTTTCAAGGGAACACATGCTCTCTAATGCCCCTATGCCTGGCCCACCAACCAAGGACATGTTTTCAATAGGCTGTTGGGTATTGAACACATGGAACCAATTGAGCCCACACATGTGAACAATCCCAGCCAAGACCAACAGAGCTG
Organism: Peromyscus maniculatus bairdii; assembly: GCF_049852395.1. Taxonomy (NCBI): domain Eukaryota; kingdom Metazoa; phylum Chordata; class Mammalia; order Rodentia; family Cricetidae; genus Peromyscus; species Peromyscus maniculatus. The sequence goes on from NC_134855.1 coordinate 37,794,412, forward strand.
CTCTCACTGATTCCATCTGGAAAAGGGATTAGCTTTTAGTGCCCTGTGTCACTGAGATTTAGTGGTTGGTTGTTAGTGTGGAAATGGGTATGATGGATACAGAAACCATACAATGCCATTGTTCTCAATGGCAAGAGCAATCTGAATGCTACTAACTCTAAAAGGGATGTATCATAATATTACCTGGAAAATAATTTTAGAAAGTACCACTTTACAACACAGCAGTAACAGTTCTAAATTTTGTAGCTGATTAAGATATAAGGAACCTATAAACTATATTAATTGACAATGACTATATATTTCTACCATTTATTGAATGTGGGTAATGCATTGAGTTTACATGATTTTATTTAATCTTCATAGCTATTTTATAAGGTAAACAATATTATACACAGTATATAAATAAAATGTGTAAGGCTCATAGAAGTTACATAGCGGTCAAAGCACAAGCTCACATCTTTCTGAACTGCCCATCGACATTTCACTATGAGGAAAAACCTTGAAGCAGCATTTGAATGTTTTCAGGGTTCTAGTAAGTTAGCCGTATAGTTTATGAATTGATTTTCTATCATAATTAATTTTGAAAGGAAAATGGATATGAGTCTCATTTCATGTAGCAAACTATAGATATTACTGAAGAGAAAACAAAACTGATGCTAAAATACATTTCAACCTTCCAATAATGTTCACTATTTGGAAATCAGAGGTATCATGAAAACTTTCTGAGTTATGCAAAAGATCTCCTATTTATTAAACACCTTAGAAATGAACACCTCTAAACTGGCATGCAGAGAAAGCAACCTCTGCTAACAATATGCTAGAAGACAATCATAATACCAAAACAGTAACACATTTTCAATATTTAAATATTAATATTTAAGAACCAAATGTGAGTTTTTTGTTTTTATTGAACTCTGATTTAAATGTTCAACATTCTCTTAAGTTGAAAAGCACATTTGATTTAGAAAAAAACAGTTCCCTAAAAAAGTTACATAAGTTGATCTTTCACTCTAAGCTTAATTCTTTCTCTAATAGAAGAATGGGCCTTTATAAATTCCGAAAATGTCAAAATGAGATAAATAATTTTTACCTATTAAATAGATGCTAATAAAATTTTTAAAAATATATCTGCCTTAATTTCAAAGATAAGTATTTAGTTTCAAATAAACTCATACCACACAGAATTAGTGAGACACTTCTTTGGACAGAATATCCTAAAGCACTGCAGCCTGACTAAAATCGGAGGCTGTCAGACAGTTAGTTACCTGCTGTGGTGGTATTGTGTTCCCCAAAATATTGTGTACCTTAATAAATTTATCTGGGGTCAGAGAACAGACAGCCACTAGATACAAAGGCTAGAAAATGGTGGCACTCACACCTTTAATCCTAGCATTCCAGAGATAGAAATCCCTCTGGATCTCTGTGAGTTCAAGGCCACATTGGAAACAGCCAAGCATGGTGACACGCCTTTAATCCCAGTTAGCCAGCCTTTAATCCCAGGGAGTGGTGGTAGAAAGTAGAAAGATATATAAGGCGTGAGGACCAGAAACTAGAAGCATTTGGCTGGTTAAGATTTTAGCTGGTTAAGCATTCAGGCTTTTGAGCAGCAATTCAGCTGAGAGCCATTGGGATGAGGACTCAGAAGCCTCCAGTCTGAGGAGACAAGACCAGCTGAGGAATTGGCAAGGTGAGATAGCTGTGGCTTGGTCTGTCTCTCTGATCTACCAGCATGGACCCCAATAACTGGCCTCGGGTTTGATTTTATTAAAAAGAACTTTTAAGATTCCTGCTACAACCTGCACTCCCTCTTAGCAGTCCCTGGGGAAAGCACGGTGTCCCCATCTCCAGTTCTGTGACATCCAGCGCAACTGCTACTTTCTGCTCTACACAACCTGAGGTACTAGTGTCAGTCAATTAACACACAGGTTTTAGTTACACGCACTGAAAGCCATTGTCATATGGAAACTGTGTCAGATTTCATCTTTATTCTCTGATAATTTAGAGCTCTCTCAGTTTTACAGTGTTTGGAAATGTGCTCAAAACGTGCATTTATCATATTCTTAACTATTCTGCAAACTTAATCAAAATTTTCAGCATACTTTAAATCCTAGTAGAATAATAATATGTAACAAAATCTTGTAGAGGGCTGGAGAGATGGCTCAGGGGTTAAGAGTGCTGACTCTTCCTCTAGAGGACCTGAGTTCAATTCCCAGCACCCACATGGCAGCTCATACCTGTCTGAAACTCCAGTTTCAGGGGACCCTGACACCCATGGAAAACCACAAATGCACATTAAAATATATGAAAAAAAAAAAAACACCTTGTAGAATCCTCTCAAATAACCCCTTTAAATTGTTTGAAATTTTAAAATAGGTGTTAAACAATTCGTTGTTACTTAATCTCTATAAAGGGGGCGCACAACAATTCATACACTTGTAATCATAAAAAATATTATTCACTTATTTATTGCTATGTACAAGTGTATGTGGGTGGGTGGGCCATGGCAGGCGTGTCGAGGTCAGAGGACACCTTGGCAGAACCATGTCACTCCTTCCACCCTGACGTGGGAGTCCAGGGACAGAGCTGAGATCCCAAAGCCTGGGCAGGAATAACTTTACCCATGAGTTGTCTTGCTAGCCTGAATGTAGTAATCATTCACTGTAAATATTCAATGCTGTGGCAAGGGAGATGCTCAGTGGATGAGGACTGTCACCGCCAAGGCTGACGACCTGAACTGGATCCCTAGAACTCACATGCTGAAAGGAAAGAACCGATACCTGCAATTTGTCCTGTGACTTCCACGGTGTGGGGGACACAAGTGCCCCTACTTTCCTTACTAAGTTAATAAATAAATGCAAAAATAATGAAAACACTAAGTGCTTGTTCTAATGGAGAGAGAGAATATATACACATACACACACTAACAATAAGGCCTAAGTGAAGCCCATTACAACCAGAGACAAACATGTCATGGAATAAAATCAATTTGAAATCTAGGATAAAAAAATTATGGGTAAAAGGACAATTAACTTCTTTGTTACAATAGAGTTAATTTTTCAAATTTAAATGCTCTGTTTTCGATAGTATATAAGAGTATATGTGCCGGGCGGTGGTGGCGCACGACTTTAATCCCAGCACTCGGGAGGCAGAGGCAGGCGGATCTCTGTGAGTTCGAGGCCAGCCTGGGCTACCAAGTGAGCTCCAGGAAAGGTGCAAAGCTACGCAGAGAAACCCTGTCTCGAAAAACCAAAAAAAAAAAAAAAAAAAAAAAAAGAGTATATGTATTGGAAATGAAAACATATAAAAAGACATTTTGGCTACCAGTTCACTTCAAGCACTCATTTCTAAATATATCGCAGCTACCATCACACAAGCCTCACAAGAGTCATGGCTTTATTGATAATAATTTCTAGAACTCAGGGCCGGCAATAGAGTTCAGTGGGTGAAAGGACTTCCTACCAAGACTGACAATCTGTGTTTATCCCCAGGGCCCACATGGTGGAAGGAGAGGACTGACTCATGCAAGGTCTCTTCTGACCTCCAGACATGCGCTGTGGGATGCACGCCCATACATACATGTGCACACATGTGTATGCAAACACACAGGAAAAAAGACAATTGAAAATGCAATTTTAAAAACTGTAAACTAAAGCTGGGCATGCACTTTTAATCTCAGCAATTGGGAGGCAGAAGCAGGCAGATCTCAGAGTTCGAGGCCAGCTTGGTCTGCAGAGTTAGTTCTAGAACAGCCAGGGTTACACAGAGAAACCCTGTCTTGAAACACCAACAAAAAACAAAACAGCAACTTTAAACTAATTTTAAAACTCACGCATGTCTCTTAATATATTTATTGTTTTGTTTTTAATCATCACTAAACTATTTGGAAGATGGAAGTATTAAGATGGAGGAAATAACATTAAAAAAATCAACTGTTTCAAGGCAGAGAAAGACTAAAGCTATATTAAGTTAGATGCTAGCCAGTAGTTACTGTAAACGCTATTAGATGAAGTATGAATTGGAACATCTGTTTTAGAAATAGTATTTGACTGCTGATTCACTTGGAAATGATGGGTGTTTATGAAACATATACTTATAAATGCTCACCATGTGTTTATTATTACATTGTATCAAAGACACAGCATTCTAACGGGGATGGTAAACAACACGTGCATCACTAACTGCTGAGCCACCGGAACATGACCAAGATCAAGCTGACAGGACATACACCGGAAGCCCGTTTTAGAAATGAACAAAAACTTGTTAGGACTCCACTGATGAGCGACAACAGGAGCTTTCTTTTAAAGTGTTTTGTTCTATGGGCCTTTGTTATGTATTATGACTGATTTATAATGAACAAAATACATTTTGTGTGTTTTTTCTAGGTTTCATAGAGATAAAACATTCTTGAAATGACATAAAATTCTGATAGCCTTTTTAATATAATTTTAATTATTAAAAATTTAAGCCATCAGTCATCTGTACATATATGCTTACAAGTTCAAGATATTTATACAAGATGATATGCTTAAGAGAATTTAAAGAGGTTTCCCTTTTATACGAAATAACTCAAGACTCGACAGCAGAACATCTATTTTATCTTAGTTGTCCCTTGTTATAAGGAGCAGCTCCAAGATAATTTATGTACGATTTTGAATAATAAGTACATTTCTGATCATTGTGAGTACTTTGAACTTATACACCCACTCTCTGGTGTCCTTGTCACATCTTCTAAAACACACTGACCACTTCAGCATTCTGGAATTCATACCCAGACTTCAGGAGACTACAAACTAACACGGGGGTTAGTTACCATAACTGGGGTACTCTGAAAATTGACCCACAGACCCACATATTTTGGAGTTATTCCCATGTGCACTTCAAGGGATTGGGAGCTGTGGAAAGGAGAATCCTGTTGGCACAACCTGAGGGCATGTGCCAAGGGCTGGCTGACCCCTTCCCGGGCAAATCTCAAGAGTGCAGCTGTAGCACACAGGGGATGGGTCTGTAAGCACAGCTCTTGAGATCTGGTTATGCATTTGAGAACTGCTCATTTGAGAGCGGTGCCAATCACTTCCAAGTCAAAAGGACAAGAAGGTTGACTCCTGGGCTTTTGTAAGATCGCTAGTGGCAGAGAGCAGATGCGTCTTACCTTGAGCCTGCAGCTTCCTTAGCAATTTTGCATCTGTGTTATCCAGGAACTCAGCGCTGCCGACGTTGGGAGGGCGGCCCTTCCGGCGCTTCATCCTGGACTCCTCTCTTGCTCTTGGTCTATCTGGATTGGGTGGTCTTCCTCTTCGGCCTTCCATTGCCCTGATACGAGGAATGACATCCTCTTCTTTCAAAAGACACCACTGCATTCCCTGTTAATTAATAAATTACAGAAATAAATATTACAAACAAAATAAAAATAAGGGATCAACATAATAGTAAATTCTAGTTAAAAATCATAGTTTTTTTGAAGTTTATAAAGCTGGTATAAAATTTAATGTACTATAAAATAAGTTTAGATTAGTAATTTTCTATGGTATATCTTTAATAATTCTTAGTCAAATTATTTATTCCTGAATTAAGTATGTAGACAGATTTGTATCTATATCTATAAGCTTATAGAGAAATATAACAATCATCATTTCTGAATACAATTACGACCAAGTTGGTAGACATTTGAAAGTATCAGTTGTGTGATACCTTCTCTATGGGTTATTATTTAGTGTTAAGAGTTCATCAAAAACATTAGGCTATCCAGATATCAGACAAACCGTTTTCTCAGATGAATATTATACTACTACATGAGAGAGAGAGTTAAAATATTAGTCTGTTGTAATCAGTAAGGAAGTAACAGTTGTCCTTGAATGGGTTTCATTTCATCAAAAAAGAGACAACCTTGCCAACACCAGCCTCTTGATGGAGGCGCATGTCACCTTAAAGTCATCTTATTTCTACCCCCAGGCAAACCTGTACTGGATGAAAATTCAATACTTAATCATTATAACTTTAAATGCGGGACTGGACAAGAAGAATCTCTTTAAAATACATGCAAAACCCAGTGTGAGGAAATCAACAAGTAAATTATGACAAGCTTAACCAACAGAACAGGAAAATTAAGTAGACTTTAAAATATCTATCAGTCTCAATTCATCAGCCTTACTTGGCAATTGATCTAAACAAATGATTGAGGAGATTTAACATTAAAAATTCTAACAAACAATGACATTTGAAAGCACCAAGAAAAAAAAGCAACCATTTGAAAACAGTGATGGAACCTGTTAATTACAAATATATTTGCTAAAGGAACAGAAAATAACTACAAATCCACAGGAGAAGTCCTATTTTATTCAGGCACTCTGAGGTCATATACTTGGATCTTCATAGCATTTCTAACTTACATGGATGGCACTGTTTAATGTTTTAGAGGTACCAAGAAAGCAAGGAAGAAAACAGTGATTTAATTTGAAAACAACTGTCACACTTTGACACAATATGCTCTTGACATTGTATCAGAGGTTACAAAGATATTCTTCTGTCTTTTGATATAGAAGTATATATAAGTTTTAGGACTATATCAAGCCAAACTGTGACTAAAAAACTAGTGCACGTATTCCACATCTGCTTGCTAAAAGCAAAAATCTAATACTAACTCTTCAGCGACTTGCATGCTAAAATAACTTTAAATCTATTTTGAAAAAATTGTTTTCTCTTAAGATAAGAAAAAGTCAACAGAGTCAACTGTCGCACCGAGTCCATTTCAGGCCACGCACGACTTCAGAAGGCCGTCGGCACAGAGAGGTCAGAGCAAGCTGCGCTCGCCACCAAGGGAGGCTTATTATTAGCTGTTCACTCCTTTGTTAGGATTTTAGGCATCAGAGCAGCATGAATGACACAGATAAAGTGACATTTGTGACTGCGTGACCTGAGCATAAGGAGCTGTAAACACATCTGCATTCTGTTTCTAAGTATCTTATTAATAGGAAAACCTATTTCAAGGGTCTTACATGAGTATCTTTTCTTACTAAATACGGTTTTTATATAGTGCTTTGACATTTACTCAGGAAAATTTCCTGCTGTCAGCAAGCACAGTATGTTAGTGCTTGAGCCTTATCACACAACAGTGCCTTTATAACTTACATTTGTGCCTGTGGCATTTAGAAAGCAAATACTTAGCAGGACAGTAGTGGCCCAGCACTTGGGAGGCAGAGGCAGGTGGATCTCTGTGAGTTCAAGGCCAGCCTGGTCTACAGAGTGAGTTTCAGGACCGTCTCCAAAGCTACAGAGAAACCCCATCTCAATAAACAAACAAACAAAAAACAAAACAAAACAAAACAAAAAACAAATACAAAGGGATAGCATATGTTCAGTTAGACATGATGTCATCTAACTCTTGGATTTCAGAAAACAAGAAAAGGAATGTTAGGAAATCCCGTGGAATAGTCAAATTATTATGGGTAAGGACATACAGTCCAGATCTAAGTAGCCATCTCTTGAGGAGAAGTAAATTGAACTCATAATACTTGACTAGCTCTTGTGAGTCAGAAATTATGTTAAACAGTTAGTTTATGTGAGCAGCTGGCTTGGGTTCCCTCGCAATAGTGGAGAATGCTTGTTTTTTTCTTTTTCTTTCTTTTTTTTTTTGTTTCCCCTTTGTTGTTTGTTTTTTTTTTTTTTTTTTTTTTTTTTGTTTTTTGGGTTTTTTTTTTTGAGACAGGATTTCTCTGGGTTAGCCCTGGTTGTCTTGAAACTCTGTAGACCAGGCTGGCCTCTACCTCAGAAATCTGCCTGCCTCTGCCTCTGGAGTGCTAGGATTAAATGTGTGTGCCACCATGCCCAGCCATTTATTTTTTCTTAAATTTTAAGGTTTAAGACAAAAAATGTTTCCTAGAAATAGTATTTCTTGACTAAGATTTAAAAGACACATCTAAAAAGAGAGATTATGGAGATGACCAAAGATTGTTTATTATTTTATAAGCCTTTGTGAAGGGTTATTCATTTATATTTTTACATTTTATTTAGGAAGAACAAACAAACTTGCAGCATAAGAAAGGAAATACGAGATAAGTGAAACTGTGCTGTTTTTAAGTTAGACTCTTGATGTGTTATTTCGTACAATAGCTCAAGGATATCTGGGACTCAATGACAAGTGGTTGCAGCCACCACTTGGGTGCCAGGAAGCAAAGGCAGGAATCTGAAGCGCAGCCAGTGCTCCTTCTGTGGAGCCACCACCCCAGCTGCAGAGTGACAGCATTTGTGACAATGTGCCTCAGGCCCAGGCGTCTCTAGCGTAGGTGACTCAGGGCCACATCACCAACAGTAATGAACTGAAAGCTTTAGAAGTCAGGTAGGAAATTGTCCCAATGGACCATATACACACGTGAGACTCTGGGGATGGGGATTCAAACTAGAAAGAAAGTCAAATGCTTCAAGTCTTACAGGGAGAAAAACAAAAGCTGAAGACTACCTGATATGAAAGGGGAAGCCTGAAGCCAGCCAGGGAGAAAACTGAACAGGAATCACCATACTTAGATAGTCATGGGTGTGCTCTCACATCTCAACCCTGATTTGATATTGTGTCCTAAAAATCAATGAGTCCAGGGGGCCGAGGAAGCGAAGTGGCCCTTTTGTCAAATTTCTCAGGATCACTTTCCTCAGTGTTGGGTCACCAAGACTGGTGTGGAGCTATGATTCTATTCTTCCTAAGGCTGATTTCTCAAGTTAACTCTTGAGAGGCTGGCACATTTGAAATGAATGAGGGATACTTTTTTTCTTTTCTTCTTTTTTTTAACTTGAGGCTACACTTGCATGGATGGGCTCTTTATCACCTAACATCCCTGTCTCTTGGAAGTAAAATAACCGTGGCCTATGGCTGAAGTAGATTAATGCATTTGTTGTGACAATTTTATATCTCTTAGTCATTTACTTAATAGATTCTTCAAACAGAGTTTCACTAAATATTTTTTAGTAAAATTAACAGCCTAAAAATAAAGTTGTTTTAAAAAACAAAACTAAAACCAACCTCCCTCTGAAAGTATGCTTTGAGTCTTACTTTCTATTAATTCCCGTGAAATGTTTCAGAATGTTATACCAAAAAACAAAAAACAAGAATCTTTAAAAAAAAAATTTTTTTTAACTTATTTTGTTTCATGTTTATGAGTGTTTTGTCTGCCCCTATGTAAGTGTACTGTATGCATGCCCGGTGCGCACAGAGGCCAGAAGAAGGTGCTGGATCCCTTGGGACATGGGTTATCTGTGGTTGTGTGGATCCTCTGGAATTTGAGCCATCTGTGGTTGTGAGCTGTCACGTGGAGGCTAGGAACTGAGCCCCGATCTTCTGCAAGCGCAGCAAGTCCTCTTCACTGCTGAGCCATATTTCTAACTCAGAAGAGGAGGGATATGAAAGACCTGGTGATGCGCAATTCTCTTCCAGGTAAGGGAATTAAATAAGATATAGTGCTTCAAAGTGACATAGGATGCTGACTTACAAAGATTAGAAGGCTCAGAAAAATCGTAGGGCATGGAGCAAAGCATGTGTATCAAATTCTTTTTCAAAGATTTTGACAACTTGCGATTTAATAAAAATGTTAAAATTAACACGAAGAAAAGTGGGGTTCTATTGGGCTTCCCCAGGCCTAGTGTCTACTTTCCACTGCCTTCTACTTCAAGAGCAGCACAGAGAGCTTGATGTACTTCACAGGAAGGGCATTGGGCAGTCTTAATCTCTTCAGTTACACAGCTCATTAGTGCCAAACACTATTTTAAGTAGAATTTAAGAGACATGAAAGACCAAGAATAGCTTTCTCTCAGAGAACAGGGGTATCACCCATGAAACATGGTGGGAAAAGGTGTGGTTTGATACAATTATCTCCACAGTGTTGATTATGCTGTCCAACTGATCAAATAGGTGATCCCTAAGATGACAACTTTAGAGGAAGTGACCTCTGTGCATAGTCCAGAAAACAAAGGATGTGAAGAGAAGGGACTTCAAAGTGACTCAAAATGGCCTTCAGTAGCTCCACACTTGGGCTTACGTGGCAGGCCGTCTGGTACAGGGCTCTTTTAGCCACTAAAACCCTACCTGGTACACGAGAGACATGAATCTGCAGACCTTTCCCCTGTCCGTGCCGACTGCTCATGTTCCCAGAGTCCATATGGGCCAGAGCTAGACCGCACAGCGGTGGCAGTTAACAGCAAAGCTGGCCTAGAACTCCGGTTGTTGACTCCCAATCTTTGGTTCTCTACTTAATTGAAAATAATCACCAGCACCACAACTGTGCGGACGCCATGTGTTGCCCAAATTATTATGATTGCCCTTTTAACTCTTCACCAGAAAAGCCCTTTCATTTGGGCTGGACAGCAACAGACTAACATGAAATTCACCAGCTAATACACTTCTTTGTGGCTTCTATATTAATGTACTATCTGGATTCTCCATTTATGTTAGTTTTTCTTCATATTTAGACTTCCCACCTTCATTTCTAAAGTAACAGGTATGTTCACAATTTCCTCTGTGGGGAAAAAAATGTCTTTGGGGAAAATTTGGGGACATTATTTGTCATAAATATTTATAAAGTGACTTTAAAAAGGCTATTTTTTGAAAGAAACACATTTTACTTTTCTTATGACGTAACATCATTAAACAGAATCCTTCAGAAAATTTCTGAGTGGTGTGTAATTCACTTCTTTGGGCATCTTTGCTTCTCTTGCCCACCCTCTTTCGGGATCCCCTTGCTGTCTTTTCTTTCATTTCTTTCTTAGACCGAGGAAGAGTAGGCATCCAATGTCCTAAACGCCTCTGAACTTATATGGTGAAAAATATGGAATTATTTTTAAAAGTTATGCTTAATTAAATATATCACCTACTACAGTTCACACAGTGCTTATCAGAGAGCATTGTCAGGACTGCAGAGATGGTTCAGTGTTTAAGAGAACTGGCTGCTCTTCCAGAGGACCTGGGTTCAATTCCTAGCACCCACATGGCAGCTCACAACTGTCTGTAATTCCAGTTCCAGGGGAACCAACACCCATGGCAAAACAGCAATACACAGAGCATCGTCAGATACTTCAAAACAACCCCTGTCAATAGCTACTCACTGTGACGCCGTCCTATGTTCCCAGAGGCAAATGTGGGTAAGAGAAAGAACTCTCTCAACTTACCAAAATCAATCCAGCACAAACATATTTTCTATGACTTTGGTAACCAAAAAGAGTGAAATAAAATAAAAATTGTGACAAACATAAGGATCAACAAGTTTTTTATGATGCAATGGAACAGAATTCTGCAGAGACATCTATTTGAATCCTTTTCACAGAGTTGCAAAGAGGCCATAGTAACAGACATCGGCCGGAGACAGGGGGCTGGCAGCGCATGGCCTTCTCAGTACTGCCGCTTGTTTCGAAGAGTTAATCTTCTAAGATGAGGGTTTTTATGGAAACTGTAAGAGCATTTGAAATCTAGCTAGCAGCAATGCTACCCTTCACTGATCTTACAGAGCTCTCACTCCATGAACTCAAACAAATAAAACTCTTCATGAATACAGGTTTGCTTGGCCTCCTTCCTTTTAGGGCCAATCTCTTGAATTAAGGGTGTCTGCTTTAGCTATTTGAAAGAGAACCACTACACTGTAGTTCTTCACATGTAAAATGGTTCCCACCTTTCATCTTGTTGTAATATACACAATCACTATCTTCAACCAGTGTTTGCCATCGTCTAATACATATAGAATTACTACCTTAAGCTGCTAAATACTGAATAAAACGTTTTATCACTTCAAACATTACTTTCTGGCAGAAATTACCTCCTAAATTTTACCTATCTGATAAGAGTTTTGGAATATTTTGAATTATTTACTCCTTTAGGTAAAATTAGAATGAACAATTGGTGTTCCTCTGGCATATCATAAAAGGAAGAATAAAGACGACTAGAAAACATATTCCAAGCCGGGCGGTGGTGGCACACGCCTTTAATGCCAGCAATCAGAAGGCAGGGGTAGGCAGATCTCTGTGAGTTCAAGGCCAGCCTGGCCTACAGATCAAGTTCTGATAGCCAGAACTACACAGAGAGACCCTGTCTGGAAAAACTAGAAAGAAGGAAAAAAGAGAGAGAGAGAGAGAGAGAGAGAGAGAGAGAGAGAGAGAGAGAATGTATTTCCAAGGAAAGCTATTAATTTGAGTAGTTAAAATGACAATAAATTCGTATAAAAACATTTATTTCCTATTAAACACCAAATACACATATCACATATAGAGCACCTGATATCCTTATGTTCAATTTTCTTGCATTTTAAAAATAAAAAGTTCTTAGCTGTATTGCATTACAAGGTAGAGAAATATTACTTTGAAAAGCAAACTATTTTCCACATCCTATATTTGATTCAAATAAATTTTAGAACACAGAAAACACACAAAAGAGATGAGTAAAACATGAAAACACAAAAAACAGAAGAATAAAACAATCTCTTCTACCATGACCAATTAAAGCCATTATCAGTTTTGACATATTTATGTTTTTCCCCCTTTTTGGATTTTTGTTGGTGTTATATTTTAAAACACAAACCCAATATGCAGACCAGGTTGGCCTTGAATTTGCAATTTCCCCCCCTTTTCATCCACTGCTGGGACTGCAGACACGCAACACCGTACTAGTTAGCCTCCATTTGGAGTATGCACTTGTGTTTTTAATATATGGCTAGCCATCAAACTTTTATACAATTTGTATAAAGCTAGAAGTATTTTATACACAGAGAAAACTATTATTGTGTGACAATGCATTTGTGCCAAACCGTATTTTATAACCTCCAAAAAATTAGCTAATCAACTTTCCTTCCGGCTTTGTGCTTACTGTTGAATTGGAAAAGTTTGGGAAACTTGGGAAAGTGGTATTTGCTCTGGCTGGATGCTCCTCCAGTGCAAAGCCTTCATTAAAAAGGGCACTGATGATCACACCTCAGACCTCCCCTAGACTATGCTGTAGTGGATGGTATTGACAACAATCCCAAAAGGTGACCACCATGGCCAAGAAGGAAGTCACCAAAAGGTCAAAGATCAAGTCCGTTGTGAAGGTTTACAACTATAGTAGCATCAAGCCTACAAGGTACTCAATTGATAGCCCCTGGGACAAAACTGTGGTCAACAAGGATGTCTACAGAGACCCAGTTCTGAAGCGCAAGGCCAGATGGGCAGACTAGGCTAAGCCTGAGAAGTGGTACAGGCAGCTTCTGATTTAGATTGTTGTTTGTTTTCAACACTAAAGGAAAAAAAATCTTTCCCATCAGTTACTCTAACAAAAGGATAACCCATTAACTTTCACAGAAAATTCTTACATAATTATATAAATTTCTAATTGGTCCTATGCTTAAACATGAATAATATAATATATAAAATATATTATCACTTTGCACCTATAAGAATTTTGAAAGCATGAACATTTCTAATTCTTTAAGTAAAACATTTTCTTGGGTACCTTTAGCCATAGCTCTCAAAAAGTACTTTAAAGTGAATTTAACTAACTTTTCTGAACTAAAAGCTGGTATCAGAGTTCATGTTATCTTCCCTGTGTACTCTGAAATGTTGGTTGCTCAACATGTTACAGCTCTAATAACTCATCCAAGTTCTTACCTGAAATTGATTTCAACAAGACACTCTGCTGAACACTGATTGTGTTTAATAAAGTGAATGAATGTCAAAGAACATTCTGCTCTGTGTAATGAGGCCTTATAGATTAAGTCTAATTATATTGATACAATACCAAAAATCTTTCATGTATTGAATAGCAATTAGCTTTCCCCTCAGATCAAAAGTCTATTGAATAAAAAAGCATAAAGATGATTCTGTTATAAAGATCAGAATGATGAATCAAAGATTAAAAAGAAGAATTTCTAATAATTCTTCCTTCCAAAATGTCTCTTAGTAAAAATCTGAACTAGTATGTAGGGAGTTTATTTAAAACACAGTGGCTCACTCAGATTAAAAAAAAAAATCTGGTGACAAACTGAGTTGAAATTAAAAATTTTAATTTTTAAGCCGGGCGGTGGTGGCGCACACCTTTAATCCCAGCACTCAGGAGGCAGAGCCAGGCGGATCTCTGTGAGTTGGAGGCCAGCCTGGTCTACAGAGCGAGATCCAGGAAAGGCGCAAAGCTACCTAGAGAAACCCTGTCTCGAAAAACCAAAAATAAATAAATAAATAAATTTAATTTTTAAAAAAATAAGTCAAAATAAGAAAAACCCTATAATCAAAATTTTGGCATTGTGAACCAGCAGTAAGGAGACAATTAGAACTGAACACAACACAGTCCTCATGGTAACACCTGGAAAAGGTTTATATGCTGTGGATATTGATCGCTCTGTATGCTGTGAATGTGTTGCTTTGATTTTGGCTGATAAATAAAATGCTGATTGGCCAGTAGCCAGGCATGAAGTATAGTATAGGCGGGACAAACAGAGAGGAGAATTCTGGGAACAGGAAGGCTGAGTCAGGAGACATTGCCAGACACTGCCACCATGAGAAGTAAGATGTAAAGTACTGGTAAGCCACAAGCCAGGTGGCAACTTACAGATTAATAGAAATGGGTTAATTTAAAATATAAGAACTGGATGGCAAGAAGCCTGCCATGGCCATGCAGTTTATAAGTAATGTAAGTCTCTGTGTGTTTACTTGGGTCTGAGTGGCTGCGGGCCCTGGTGGGACTAGAGAAAACTCCAGCTACACTTATGTGACTTGTACAAAGAACACATTTCCAGAGCCTTCAGTTCCTCATTCATTCATTAACAGCTCTGCCTTATTGAGGTTATGTGACCTTGGGATCTGCTTAATTTTCTGAGTAAGAAACATGGAAATGCATGCCTTTTCACAAAGAAATTGTTAGTTCCAGAAAACAAACAAACAAACAAAATCAAAACATTTCTGTGCCTTATAACTGGCCCAAAGGGGAAGAGGCTTGATCAAGAAAACATTATCTACTTCGCTGAGCATCTGAACCTATCTGAAACAGTTTCTTGCATATTATCTCATTTTAACTTGGCTATAATCTCATAAGGCAGAAATGTTACAATTGTTATCTCTATATGATAGATGAAGAAACTGAAGGAAAATGAACATTATTTTATTGTTTGGAATGACAAGACTATGCATGGTTAACAAGAATCTACCTTTCATCACTCCCTAAACTAGAAATGCTTTCAACAGGACTGGTAAAGATAACAGGAATTGAATAAGCATTTACAGGTAAATGTAAGAGGAAAGGGATGATCTCCAAGGAAACATCACATAAATGAGACCTTCTTGGGAAGTTGTTTTTGGGGAGTGAGTGTAAAGTTGTATATATAATTCACAAGTTCAGAGGCAACTGTGCTAATATGTTAAAAAATGTGCATAATTAATTGAAAGCCCAATTCCTGCAAAACACTAGAATTTCCACTTACCTAATACTAAGGATCTCTACTTCCCAAATTAAAAAAACATGTAAAGAATGCAATGGATCACATAATGTGGTGTGATAAGATGACAAAATCCTGTCCTCAAACCACGTGGTATTCAAAATAATTTTTGCAGTGTCTCATGAACTGCCAGTTCAAACTAGTTTTTCTAAAACTGTTTTACCAATCTGGGGTATAACTTCAGACAAACAATGCATGTATTTTTATACTGATATAAAGTACAAAACTGTTGATACAATTAATAAGCAGGAAAGAGTTTAGCTAAGTATAAAAAACACCATTACATCAAAGCCCTCTGTCACTGGAAGAGTGCACTGAGGTCTTCCTGAGTAATCATCACAGCACTGCACGTTAGCTGACAAAGGCAATCCTCTAGAGTCAGTGAGACTTACTCATTTAGGTTATAGTACCACTTTTGGTCCAAAGACTACTTTAAAAGGTGGATCCTCAGGTCATCTCTAGCTTCATAGAAGCCACCCACTCTTAATTTTGCAGTGAAGCTAAAATTGCCCCTTGGGATAGCTATTTTTCTATTTCTGCTGAGTGAAAAAAAATAAAAAAAAAAAAACAACCAAAAACATGTTTTTCCATTTCAGGTTTTGATAATTATAAGCCATCTTTGATGTGCAGCTAGCTTTCAAGACACTAATGTCTTGCATATTTCATAAAGAAGCTATATTTAGGTGAGCAATTTAGGTTAAGCACATCAGACCCATACAAGAGAATATTTTGTACCAAGGAACTTCATCTGAGAAAGAAGTGCATTTCCCCTCTGTGTTAGAATGCTGTATCAGAACCAAATGTATGAAACCTGGAGAAACGTATTTACCTTTATCACATCAGGGTACTGCCTAAGCTTCTTGCTGCATGGAGCATAATATGCCATTTCTCCTTGAAGGCGCCCACCGAAGTTTCTTACCCTTGTCTCTCTCTGCCAGCTACATATAACAGAAATGAGCATTGTAAGATACTTCATTTAATTAAGAAAACTTTTAAAAAGTTAAAAATAGTAACATGCTCTTCATAAAACATTAAAATGAGAAAAACTAATCATATAACCCAAATACATTTATTTTAAAATGATTTAGATTTTTAGCTAACTAATTCATCTACAGAATTAAAGACTTGACTTGAAAACATTGAACTATCAAGTTTTATAGTAATCACTGCTGGAATTACTTTGAGGGCTTATGCATTGAGTAACATGGACTGTTTCTTTGAAGAGCAGAAAACTCCAAGTGCAAAAAGCACACGCACGCCTCTCTAGCTCTGTGGCCCTGAACACCCAGTCTTAAGGGTTACCTGGAACTAGAACCAAATAAACTAATCTTCCCTTGAGTACTTCGGCCTTTACCATGACATCTTTCACTGCTCTTTACTTTTCTCTTGACAAAGCCTTCTGCTAGTATTCTTCGGCTCTCTGACATGTGACGGCCGTTGGTTCATTCCAGTCACATGAACCCACCCCAACACTGTCCTTCTTTAGGTTCATGAGGTATTAGACGTGCTTTCAGTTTTCTGGTAAATCAACATTTTGCCTTTTGTTATGTTCTAATCACTAATTAACAAGAAATCAAGTATATATGAAACATTCAGGCACTAAGGGAGGAGAGCCTTGTGTGGCATACCCATATTCCAGAGGTACACGCAGCTCGCGTTCATCTGTTACTCTTCTTCTCTTGGATGTACCTTTAAGGAAAGTCAACCAGGACATGAGCTGTTCAAATGTACAGGTGACAGTTCTCTGACAGATTATTAGTATATTTATGAAAACTGCATTATTTCTAGGTTTTTTTGACAAAGCACACTATGTAAGACAGAAGAGGTTTCCCCATCTGCCCTAAGACAGACACCAGGCTTTCTCTAGAAAAGTGTTTCTCTTGTCATTAGCAGAAGCGCCAATAAGAAAGGAAACAGTGGCTAGGTTTCAAAACCACTTCATTTTCTTCAGAAGTCTATGAGATTTTTAGATAAACACTACAAATTTTAAAGGCTGGCTCAAATATTTAAAGACAATTTAATTTCTATGCGCATATATACCCATGGCCTCAAACAGTACCAGGCCTTTAATCAAAACCACACAGGAATGGAATTGTGATTATATGTACACTTTTAAGACAAATACAAATAAATATAAAATTAGTAGGACATCATGCTTGTTTGTTGTAAATAAAGCAAAAATTAGAAAGTGCTAATGAAAGTCAAATAAGTAAAACAGTAGCAAATTACTATACAAACCCATATTTTCTTAGTTATTGAATGAGAATGCAGAGTAGCCTTGGATTGTTAAATGTAGGAAATTTAAAATGGAAATGCCTAGATGTTTATAAGAAATCAAATATGTAAAAAGATAGTATTCTATGGATTAAGAATGCTATTCACTCAAAAAAAAATCTGAAGATGTTGACTGTACAGTGAGTGAGCAGGCATTTAATTGCCCAGGTGATCATTTCATGTAAAACACAAAAATCCAAGTCTGAATTGAATTCCATACTAAATTAAAGGGTGAACATAAAACAAGAAAAGATTCAAAATCAAGAGGGATCATCAATTAGATTCTTAAAATAAAAACCACAGGGAAAAAAAAATTAAAGTCTCAGGCAATGGATGAAATCTTCAAAATGCAATGTTTCTTAGGCAATCTACAAATCTAGAGCAATAGATGGTCAAACGAGCTCCTCTCCCCAAAGCTATGTAGACAGCAGTCCCGGCTGCAGTCTGCCTTGACTGTACATGGATAGAAATAAAGGGTAGTACCAGAATGTGGACTTGCAGTGAGTGTGGAAGAAGTACCAAGGAAAGCAGGAGACGGGGACTCAGAGCACAGGGCAGCAGGAGCAGAGCCTGGGGCGCTTCCTATGTGGAGGTTGTGAGGTGCTGAGTGAGCTGTGAGACTGATGGGGGTGCTGTTGGCAGAGGAGGTTGTCTGGTTGAGGCTCGTGGCAGTTTTCTCCCCTTCTGTGTCACTATCTGAGTCCTCCTGGTCTTTCTCCTCGTCGTCTTCTGAGCCTTCTGTATCTGATTCTGAATTACTATCTGATTCTGGGAAGCAAAGAAGCACCTGGATATTATAACTAGGTCATAACCAATCACCTGAAGTTTGCACCGAAAGGGAGTATTTCAGAACCAGTATATTGAGAATTCAAGGAAGCAACTTCCCAAGAGTAAGTGTAAATGTAAAACCATCTCATAAGCTATTTGAGTAAAGTGTATGGAGACTACAGTTCCTCAAATTCCTCTTAAAACACTTTTACTTAGTATTTGAATCATGAAATAGTTCCCACATGACACTTCACATTTCAGTTCAGCTTAATGCTTTCAAAATTAATTTCAACTTAATAGAGAAAGTTAGGTAAAAGAAGGGATATTGTTGAGCAAACTGACAAGTGCCAGAGTTTACAGTCTCCTGTGCTAATCTCACTGTCCTGGGACAACCATCAGTCTGTTATTTGCGATTCTGCACAAAAGAAAACGATTGTTTAGGGCAGGGTTCCGGTTTGGTGTTCTGCTTTTATAGCTGTAGTTTTCCTAGTTCTGTAAAGACTTCATCAGGCGTCTCGAGATTCACAAACTATGCTCACAGGAATAACTGTGGAGGGGCAAAAGACTGGCTGGGGGAGGTCTGTCCTGGCTGTAAAGTCCGATATATTAACACATATATTAGTAATACTCCTCTAGCCATGCAACATACAAGAACGGATTGTTAAACTCGAGATAAACACAAGACTATACCACAGAGATGCGCAGAGCAGCATGTAGGTGGCCCTCACCACTGTGGGCCTACTGCCTGCACTGGGGTTCAGGAAAAGCTAGTTTTTACAGGAAGCACCTTTCAGGATTTTACATTATGAGGACAGTAAACTGTACAGTGACTCTTTTCCTGTTCACATTGGTTACTAAAAAATTTCTGGCTGACCAGTAATAAATCCACATACAAACATAACTACAAATATATTTATGTAATCTCTGCATTTAAATTTTTAGTTGTCTTGCATTTTATGTGTTTAAAAGCAGTCTCTCTTAAACGAAAGAAAATACTACGGAGAAAATGAAAATTTAATCAAGGCTTAAGTTCATGACTCCACATTACTTAGTAAATTCTGATATCAAAAAGGACTTGACATTTGGTTCTTTTTTGGTTGTGAGCCTAGCCTTTAATGGCTGAGCTATTCCTCCAGCCCCATTTGGTTCTTTTTGAATGACCATGATGAATAATTTTAAAGATATCCTGTAATGTTTTAATAAGTAGCAGGAGAGAATAAAATACAACCAAGAATATTTGGACAGCAAATATTGGCCTTGATATAGGTAAAAGACAAAAAGCTGGGGAGAAGGGAAGGGGGATAATGAGGAAAGAGGAAGGGGCAGGGGACTTGGAACCACTAGGTTTCCTAGTGGTTGTACTCAGCAGGACTGCATGGGAGGTTGATTGGACCATGGGCCAGGTGTTTGTGAGGGTCTGTACTTGACTGTAACTAGCAAGGGGGAGGTCTTTTGCACCACCCCTTGGCATTGTTATAAACAGACCTTTGGAATAAAGTTCTGGGCCGGTGGATAAGGATCCAGGCCCACCCGAGTCTATCCTGTGTTTCTCTCTGTTTCTCTCCCCTCCATTTCTAACTAAGTCTCTTATCCCTCCCTCCTCAAGAGTCCCTGGGGTAAGTAAATGTGGGGGCTGGTTTCCTACAGTGACTGTATTAAAAACATATTGAATGAAGTTCTCAAGGAACTAATAGTTCCTGCCCTCCCCAGACAGAGTTTCTCTATGTAGTCCTGGCTGTCCTTGAACTCACTCTATAGATCAGGCTGGCCTCAAATGCAGAGATCCATCTGCTTCTGCTTCCTGAGTGCTGAGATTAAACACATACACCACTACATACGGCTCAAAATTATTATTATTGTTGTTGTTGTTGTTCTTTCTAAAGAGAGATTCTCTTTGTCAAACTCAGAGATCTGCCTCCTTCTGCCTCTCATGGTATTAAAGGCATATGCCACCACCATCTGGCTAGAAATTATTTTTAAAAAGAGTAGCAATTGTACTGCGGGTAAGTGCTCCTGAATTAAGTGAAAATTCAGTAAGCTAATAAAATTGTTCACTTCATGCATCAGCATACCCACTTTACAAGTCGTCATTTAAATCCAGGTGAATGATAAGCTAGGATTAACTTCGAACTTCAATATCAACTACTTTTCTAATTTACTGAGTATAAGAAACAGTGAATGACAATGATTTCAAGTGTGTAAATTAAGATTTTTTTCCAACCATTTTGCTAGATATTTGGAAATAGACTTTAAATTTTAAAACAGAAAATAACCTGATTGACTGTCATCAGACTCATCCTCTTCATCATCCTCTTCATCTTCTTCCTCATCATCTTCCTCCTCATCCTCATTTGAATCTTCAGAGTCTTTACTGCTGGGAATGTCTGAATCCGTTCCTCTAAACTGTTCCACCAAAGATTTTGCAGGATGAGAGTGATGCTGTGTTTTCAGTGGTGTTACGTTATTGCTAACCACTTTCTCCTTCCCTTGACTGTGCAGTATGGGAGAGGTGGAGGGCAGGCCAGGGGTCTGATTGCCAGTTCTTCTCCCACCTGTGCTCAGGTTGACAGGTGAGGAAAATGGGGTGCTACTGGCAACATTTTCATTCATCTTACTCTGTATTTTAGTTTTGGTAGTAAGTGCTAAGGGAGCTTCTTGAATGACACTTTGAATAACTCCATTTGGTTGGTGGTTCCCTAAAAGTGCATTTGTCAAAAACGGATTAGGGTGGTTGTTTTCTAATGGTTGTTTTGGATGTGCTGGTGAACTAGAGGTTGCTTTTGTATTTGACAAAGCTGCAATAACCTTCTTCAGGCTCTTCGACGACTCTTGTTTCTTTACTTGTGATGGGAATGTCTGTTTATATTGTTCCTGATGAAACACAAGTAAGAAAACAAACAGAAAACCAATGAGACAGAAAACAAGGACGGCTTCTGTTTGTCGGTATCAGAGTACATAGAGCTTCACAGAGAGACTGAAAGCATGACCTACAGGCGTGGGGCAGGCGTGTCAGCAATGACAACGGGCGGTGGAACCATGGCCAGACTTACATATATATATATTAATAGTCACACTTTCACTCGCTCTATGCACTCCAAGGCCTGGGTTTCTAGGCTGTCCCTCTCCTTACTGGTGCTCTCTCTCGTTTTCACAATAATCCAATCCTGAAACTCTAAAAATACCCCCCCCCCCCCGCAGAAAAAACTAGTCTATTACCATGTGCTTGGATTCATTCATTAAATATCGCTCAAACTTTGGCCATGCTGTTATTTCTTCCTTTCCAACTCCCAACAAATACGATATGAGAACACAAACTTTGTATTAGTTTTCTTTTATTAGCTTCTGGGCACACTGCCAACCTTGTGAATTCAGTAGCATGCACATCATCTCATAATACTCACTAGCCTTCCTTTCTGGCTGACTGGACTGCTGCTAAGGCCAGCGCCGTATCACACTTCTCCTCCTCCTCCTCCCACAACTTGCTAAAATCATTTGTCTATATGCACTGTTCCTGACAAGGGAAATACTGCCCATGCTTCATGCTCTAACTCAGTAGCTTTCCACATTCGTCTCAGTCAGAAACATTCATTCTTTACTCCATCCCTGAAGTGATCTACCTTACTAATATCCAACAACAACAACATACTAGTTTTCTGTTTGTTTTGTTTTTGTTTTTTGTTTTTTCTCCCCTTTTTTGAAACAGAGTACCACTCATGTAGCTAGGATGGCCTTGAAGTCCTGATAATTCCCTCTAATTCCCTAAGTTATGAGATTACAGCATATGCCTCAACATGTGATTCTCTAATTTTGTTCTGATTATACAGGTTTGTATGCATAATATAAAGAGCTAAGTTTGCATTTCTGATAAATTTCTGTAGCAGAAACTGTCATTTACGGTCTTGCTAAAGCATTACTAATAGCCCTGTACTTGAAACACACCTGAGACTAATACTCCAGTACCAAATGACTTCTTGAGGAAGAAAGTCTTCTGTTTGTTTATTTCTTGTCCTTTGAGATAGAATCTCATTCTATAGCCCAGGTCACCCTGGGACTCACTGTCACCCAGAGTGTCCTCCAACCTACTGTAATTCTCTGGCTTTAGCCTCAGCTGGCATTACAGGCATGAGCCATCATGTACAGCTAGAAAAGATTTTCAAAGCAAAATTTTGAGATATTGGGAGGCCAGTGGGGAGTTGGGTGCTAGGCTTAGTAGCTGAGTACTTGCACAAGGCCATGGGTTCAATACCCAGCATGAGAGGAAAACAAGTAAACTTTCATAAGAATAGCCATTATTGTGGGAAAAATTTATAGAAAAATCAAACCATAAAATTTACTTCTATTAATAAAAATGGAAACCAGATATTAGAAACTACTTCAGGGGCTGGAGAGATGGCTCAGTGGTTAAGAGCACTGGCTGATCTTCCAGAAGACCTGGGGGGTTCAATTACCAGTAGCCACAGGATAGCTTACAACTGTCTGCAACTCAAATACAGGGGTTCCCATGACCTCTTCTAGCCTCTGTGAATGCCAAGCACAAATGCAGTACTCAGACATACACGCAGGAAAAACTTATATGTATAAAATAAGAGAATACTACATCTTTAAATAAAACTACCTGAAATTTTTAAAAATGTAAAATTTGTTCGTATAATTGAGATAATATATAATGATTTTGAATGACTAAAACATATTGTGTTAATTTTTAAAAGCAGGAGTGGAGAGGTGACTCAGCGGTTAAGAGCATTTGTTATTCTTGCAGAGAACCAGGATTCAGTTCCCAGAACCTACATGGTGGCTCTTAACCACCCATAACTCAAGTTCAAGATGATCTGACCCCTCTTCTGATCACCTCAGTATCAGGTACACATGTGGTGCAAACTATATCAATACAGGCAAAAGACTCATACAGAAAAAATTAAATTCTTCAAATAATTCTTTGTAAACAAATGCTACTACATTCTTACTAAATGCAACCCATCACCAAGTTCTTAATTAGTATTTATTTGATGTATTCCTTTTGTGAAAAGAATTTTATACTATGATTCTCATAAAATATTTTTATAAATCCAAGATACAATTCTCTGGTAGAAAAATCCAATGTTTCTGCTCTTAGGACGTAGCTGTCATATAATAAACCTTTTACTAAGCAATACATGTTTCCTTTTAATACTGGACCAAATGGTTCCATGAAAGCAAAGTTTTCACTGTACATTCATATTTTAAATTTCAGCAACTACTCCTTGCTTTAGCTCGAAACAATCTCATACCATACGTTTATACCCACAGCTTTCAGGAATAAACAAAGGTTACTACATTTTTATTTCAAGGCAAGTCAGGTAATCTTAAGACTACACATACTATCCTACTATCCTTTGTTGCTATGAAAAGTATCTAATAATGGTGTTTACTAGTAGAAAATCTATTGCTGTTTTAAAGCATCAACTACCCACATGCCAGTGTATGGGAACAGATGGGTTTGAAGGACAGTCCTACATCTAAGGTCTTACTTTATTAGCCCTTATCTCATTTTCTGCAAATGCAAAAAAAAAAAAAAAAAATCCTCCAGGTCTGACTTGACTGACAGATCACATTCTACTTCTGGTCAATATATCTATTTTGTTCACACATACTAATTTAAATTACATGTTCACAATGTAAATGTCAAAGGAATCAATGATAAATCAGAAATTCATAGACTAATGACAAGACCGAAGAATTAATAGCAGGTAATGTGGAGCAAAACAGATTGTCATAAGAAATAAACAAATAAACGAGAAATTCAATATGTTACAGTGCTCTATAAAGAAAACTATTTTAAGAGAAGTACTCATAATATATTCTGTAATGCTAAATAAGGCATGTGGATAATATCATTTAGAATTGAGTCTAATACAAATGTCTATTCATGGGCCTGGAGAGATGGCTCCAGGTGGTCAAGAGCACCGGCTGCTCTTCCAGAGGACCCAGGTTCAGTTCCCAGCAACCACATGCAACACACACACACACACACACACACACACACACACACACACACACACACACACACGACATCCATACACATTTAAGAAAGAAATGTCTCTTCACATAAAATACTTGCAATTACTTGTGTTTACTTCTGGAATGATCTCTAGACAGTAAGAACATTAAAACTTTTAATTAGAATGCGCGCACCCCACAGATGTATAAAATTAAAAAATAAAAACCAACAAAACAATGGTTGCTTTGGGCTTTACAGTAGAAGAAATATGGGCATATGCCACTGTGCTATTCCTGAAAAAAGATTTTTTTATAAAAAAGTTTTAGACTTAAATTCTAAGAGTAAAGGTAAATTACACAAAAGTTAATTTCTTCAACAGAGAACATATTAATATTAAAATAAGGAGGCATTAATTTTACACAGAAGTAATTATAAAACATGTCTTATTCAACTATAATATACGCTTACTGCCCAAATAGTAAACAGGGGAGTAGAAGGGGTCGATGACACAATAGTTTTGTCAGAAATATATGAAATAGTTTATGACTATAAAATCAGAAAACACAGTTTTGGGGGATGTGGGGAACTGAACCTTGGTCTTACTCTACCACTGAGCTACATCCATAGCATAAAATCTGGAGTTGAGGAGGCTGGAGAGATGGCTCAATGGTTAAGAACATTGACTGCTCTTCCAGAGGACCTGGGTTTGATTCTTGGCATCCACATGGTAGCTCACAGCTGTCTGTAATAACAGTTCCAGGGGACCCGACACCCATGGCAATTCACCAATGCACATAAACTAAACTAACTAACTATCTAAATAAATAAAAAGTCTGGAGTTGAGAATCAAACCTAGTGCTGTGCTCCACATTTGCGCAGGTGCTACAAACTGAGCTACACCTTAGCCCCATTTGTAATAAAACCCCAGCACTAAGATTCTTGTGTACATAATATTTAACTTACCCGTTTGGATCGCAATTCACTGGTCAAAGAACTAGATTCTTCAGAGGTATTTTTATTCCCTGCTTTAAGTACATCAGGAGAAGGAACTACGAGTTTCCTGTATGTTTCCTTTTTGGCTTGATTTACCAAAGACAAAGGTTTCACATTGGCCACCAATCCCGTAGACTGTATTACACTGGTATGTTTGTTCACAGATTCCTCCTTTGCCTGAGAGCTTTGGAAAATAAATGGAAGCTGCTGTGACAAAACCTGAGGCTGCTTCTGCTGGGATTGGAATGATGAGTGGGTCTGGGATTCAGACACAAGAGGTAATGGCTGCTGTAGTCTTTTTTCCTGGGCTTTTTCAGCTGCTTTCTGTCCATCTGCTTTTGGATCTGAAATAGCATGTAATAGCACCTGGAAATAAAATTTAAAAGGAAGTTATCTTGGCAACCATTAAGAGCATCAAGTGGTAAAATGTGGAGAAAGAGAATATTTTAGAGAGTATTGTTAATCACTATGACAGAGACATAACACAGAGGTCACTAACACATAACAAACACCCTTTAAAAGCACTTGTCTGTGGGAAAGAACTGAAGGTGATTAACAAAACAGGCTATAGGCGAGATGAAGGCACTCCCTCCTAACTGTGAACGAGGTTGAGACACATGCAAAACAATACCTGGTTGTTACTTTTGTGTTGTGCTTCAGTCTCTGAGTCAGAATCCTCCTCTTCACTCTCGTCAATACTTTGATCTTCTTCCTCCTCCTCTTCGAGATCATCTGAGTCACTACTACTGATGCCTTCACTTGAGGTGTCTGACGATGTGCCCGAATCACTATCGCTGTTGCTAGAACTTTCCATAGCTTTTTTCCTAGGTTTCTGGACAAAGAGCCGTTACTTGGTAAGCTATACTTTTGAAGAAATTCAGGTTTCAGTAAAAGATAAGCTCTTTTAATTTTCAAACAATATCTTCAATATCAAAAGAGAAATGATTTATCATGAGGGTTATTATTAGCTAACTTATTTGACAGGAAATCATCAACAGAAAGTGTAAGTTCTGACATGGCTTGTCACTTAATGCATTTGCCCGTTAATCTGTTTAGAAAACAATGATTTGAAATATTGTTATGGGGTGGGGACTGATTTCGTAATCTGAAAAAATTCCCTATATTCTCCTACTTAAAACTATATCAAATAATTCTATTATGTTGCTTAATGTGTAAATTGTATTCTTATGCATAAAGCATAAAATAATGGCTTTTAATAATAGACAATGTCCCATGTAGAACAGTTAAAATATAAATATCATACATATGTAGATTTACCTATGTTTCAAATAGTGTACCATTTAAATTGTAGTTCACAAAATAATTCCACAGATTTAGTGTGAGCTGTCTATTTATATAGTAAAGAGACACGCTTTTACCTAAGATGTGCCACAGAACCTTCTGAAGTACCTACTGTAACTGTGTGCCACAGCGAATCTTTGCACACAGGAAACTCCGTCTAATGGAGGAGAGAGGAGGAAGCACTTTTCATAGAAGAGCAAACAATTGCATCTGTGTTGAGTGACACATGGAAGACATGGCAGACAGCAAAAGATTTGTGGTGCTATGTCAGGAAATGCGATCCTTTCTAAGACTATTTCATATCAACACAGCAGTCAGCAGGCAGAGGCAGGAGTATCTCTACCAGTTTCAGACGAGCCTGGTCTACATAGTGAAACCTTGCCGTTAAAAAATTTAAAAAGAAATGAAGAAATCACACAGGGAAAAAGCTATTTCTAGAATAATTAAGACTTTATTGGGAAAAATATTAAAAGCTGACAAAAGTTCATATTTAAAAAGTAGGCTATGTTTAAGAAATGGTCAGAAGGTGTAGATGCCTGTAGTGAAAGAGTATTTTGGGGACATGAAATTATAGTGGCACACACGATTCAAAGTGGTTGTGACTGTACAAGCCCTGAAGAAGAATAAGCTAGCTCAATCTGCAGAAAGGATGGGGGAAGGGCTCCTGAAGATCAACCCACACCTGAGAAGCTCCTGGCAATGATGGCCACTGGAAGGAGGAAGACCACCTTTCTTAGGGATGCAGGCAGTGAGGGGTTACTCATGCTCCAGCAGATGGTCCTACAGCCATGTACATACAGGCAACAATAATCTACTTGGAGGGTGATGAGACGGAGCATGGAGAGGGCGAGGGAGGGAAGAGCATATACGGCAGAGAGCACCCATCAGCAAGCACGAAGTCGGGAGGAGGAAAGGGTGAAGAAGGGGGATTATATCCAAACACATTACAGGAACGGAGGAATGTTCAAAAGATAAATCAGGGGCTGAACTACAAAACTAGTTATGTAACCACAATAAAAGCCAACTAATAGGAAGACTGAAAAGAAGGAATGTTGAAAAGATAGAGCAACGATTAAGTAGAACTTGTACCTACTCCCAATCATTTCAGTCAATTTCATTTACAAAGTCCCTAGGAATGGTGTACATATGTGTGTATGTGTGATGTGTGGTGTGTGTGTGTGTGTGTGTGTGTGTGTGTGTGTGTGTGTGTACACATGCACACATGTTGTATTTGTAAATTAATTAGGTAATGTCTCTTTACTTTCATGAAAACTTTTTAAAAATCACCTTGAATACATAAAAATGACCAAAGGAGAGCTGCTTAACTTCATTCCATCTGAGGACAGAGTTTCTTAGAACTCTCTTGAACTTTAATTTCACTACTTTTTTGAGTAACAAAACAAAGATATGTTATCTGCTACGTATAGGTGCTTAAATCTTTGGGGATACAGGATATGAGGAACAGACTTAAAATCTGCTAGTGAGAACAGGAGACATCAAATTATCCTGAGTGGCGAGTCTCTTTTAAAAACAGGAGTGTTAGTGCACACCCTGTGCCGGAGGGTGAAGGGAGGACTGTGCTGCTGTTGTCAGGACCTGGTAAGCTGAGCTCAAGGGAGAACGAGCGCAGGAGGACAGCGGTGGAAAAGCCACTAACTGGACTCCGGGCAAGTCAGAGCACAGTGAACAGGACAAAGTGGCAAGTGATAAGGGGGGGTAGGCCAACAGACCTCAACTCAGATGGCTCTTCAGAGCAAAGGGCAAGTGCACTGGATTCTGGAGGAGCAGCCATTGCTGGAAGGAGCGACAACAGAGGCCAGCCTCCTTAAAGTCTGCAGAGAACCTACACTTTGAACTTCAACGTTTACGCATTTTAAAGTGCACAGCTCAGTACTATTAAAAACATTCAGATTGGCACATGATTGTCAGAAGACACCTTCAGAACTCTTTCCATCTGTGACACAGAAACACTAAACACATTAAACACCAACTCCTGGGCCAGGGAGATGGCCAGGGGCTAACGTGAGCCTGACAACACATGGGGAGGAAATGGGGAAAGGGCTCTCAAGGTTATGCTCCGATCTGCACACATGCGCTGTGAAATGTGTGCTAGCACACATCCATACACATAAATGTAACATGGAAGGAATCAAACTTTTTAGTTACCATGATAATTAAACTACAGGTTCATATATTTGAGACTCTTCATTCAAATCTTTGGAACATATACCCACAAATGGAATGGCTGGATCAGATTATAATTCTATAATTTATACTTAAATGATAATTTAAATGTTGGGGTTCACAGCACACTTTGTCCATGGCAAGTCTGTCAATTTATATTCTCTAAAATGTTCTTCAAGTTACAAATAAATAAACAAACAAACAAACAGACAGACAGTCTTATTATTTTTAAAGGTGGAATTGGCTACACAGGACAGAAATTCATGTAACTGGAAGAACAGAATACTTTCAACTTTAAGTAGTTTTATTTTCAAAACAGGCTGTATGTCTCTATACTCTAGTCTGAACTATGATCTAAGCAAGCTACATGAGGAAATGTATTTATCAGTGACTCTAATGAGGAGGCCTGAGATCAGCATTCCACCTCTGAGGAAGGACAGACAAATTATCTGAAGAAATTTCTTTCAAACTATACAGGAAAGCACTAATGAGGCAGTTTTTACAAAGCTTTTAATCTTGAAAAATAATGAGTAAAAATACAGGATTTTATGTTCATTTTATTTAAGCAATCTGTTACCATAACACATGTTGGCACATATATAATTCACAACTGCTTAAGATTATATGAAATCATAAATTTTACATTATGATAAATTCTACTTTAAGATTAGATAAAACTTTGCTTAACAGCAAGTCTCTTATACTATTACTTTGATTGGGTGTTTACATGCACCAGTATGGTACCTCAGATCTGTCTGTACAGTTCATGAAAGAGGAGTGTCTGTAGGTAAGTTTGAATATGTGCTTCTGGAGAGGTTTTAGTGAGGAGCCCTAATTCTGCTTAAGACTCTCAGTGCAGATTCCTCACTAAAAACAAGTTAGACCTGTTCCACATTCATGCCTTCCAAACTTCTTGTGCAATGCCTTGAACCTGTACACCACTTGAGGTTTCACGTTTCCCTAGACTTTTATCACGACTTCCAAGACGCAGGATGACAAAGTTGAAAAGTTTGGACCCTTGCATTTTAGAAATACAGTGCAGACATGCATCCAACGACACAATGCATGAGGTTAGCTTCCTAAAGCATGGGAGGTGAGCAGGTGCTGTGTCACACACAGAAGAAGGAGCCGGCAGAAATAAGGAACGAGCCCTGCTGCTTACACCGTTGGGACTGCCCTTGGAAACACATCCTAAGGGAGACCTGAGGGCAGCCGCAGAGCGGCAGGTGGGAAGCAGCACCCGGCACCGAATCACCTGCAGGAAGAGCTGAGGATCTTTCAGCCGGTGGGCTCAAATGCTCAGTGTCTGAAGCAGAAAGAGAATGTTTGGGGTCTTGTACAGCTTCTTAGAGACACCAGGTGACCTTCCCCAAGCTCTTATATGGGTGTACTATATTCTGAGAAATAGCTATTTTCTGCTGAGAAAACAGAGATCAAGAAAATAAAGATAAAAATGTAGCTGAAGGTGTCTTGGATAAATGAAACCTGGACCTAATGATGGCCAACATTTTATGCAGCTGGGATGTCAGGGTTTCCCTTGTATCATGTTAAAAAGGGAAGCCGAAGCTTGGAAAGATTAGAAATCTGGAATGAATTTACCATACATGTGAATTATCCACTAACCCTACATCTGGAACCAATTCTTTTAAGATCGAGTCAGAAGGCAGAACCCATATTAGCAATCTGACTGAGAAAGGGTAACAAAGAATTACCAAGTAGCTAGGGGGTGCTGATACACACCAGCAACCTCAACACAAGGAGTGAGGTAGGAGGAGCTTAGGTTCCAGGCCAGTCTAGCCTACAAAGTAAGACCTTGTCTCAAAACAAAACAGAAACATGCTCTGAGAACTATTAGTTAATAAAAGGAGATGCCTGATAAAACTAGTGAACAGCCCCTCTCTAAATAATAAGGAAATCACAGATAGAGTCATTTTTCTGTAGGATTAAGGAAGACAGTTTCTTTCCCATGATCCCATTCACCTGAGGCTAAGCTTTTGATTTTGTTGAAAAGAAGTAGCTCTTGCCCACCATATAGCAGGACTGTTGAGTGAGGTATCATACAGCAAGGCCCTGGCACACACATAGGGAATACAGACAGCTAGGGTAGGTACCAGGAAAATTACCAAAAAGGCATCCATTCATTTTTCAGCAAAACTGTGTTGCATATAAACTGTGTTGCGGGGTATATGATAACACTGTGAACTCCCAGTTTGCATTTGTGTTAACTAAATAAAATAAACCTTGGGTCAGGAGGCAGAGTCAGCAACTAGTTGACGGAAAGTAATCATAGAAGTCAGGGGGAATCTGGAAGATGGATAGAAAGACCCACAGAGAGTAGGAGGGACTTTGATTGTGGCGGTCCTTTTTGGTTTGGAACAACTGAAGAGACACTCTGAGACACTGGCAAAGGGGGAAAGCCAGATAGATGCTCTTCAAACTCTCTGAGCTAGCAGGTTTTCATCCAAGCTTTATTTCATATGAGTCTTTATTGGTAAATAGAATGATAGAGATTTAGTTAAAAACTACATTTGATGGCAGGAGGTAGATCTGGAGAGATGTAAAGGTCCTGCCAGGCCACTGCCTGAGAAGGGGGCCGTTCCTGGCTGAAACAGCAGTAGATTCATGTGCAGCCACTGTGAGAGCTGAAACAACAGAACTGCTCTGATGCTGATGAGATCACGGGCCGGTGTGCACCTTTGGAGTTCTTTGTACACCAGTGCCTGTATTTGGACAGTACCAGTCTAGAGGCCATCAGTTGGCAAAAAAAGGAATCCATTGACAGCATAGCCTAAAAGAAACACTAAATTTGGGGCTGGAGAGATGGCTCAGAAGCTAAGAACAAAGGGTGATCTTCCAGAGGGCTCAGGTTCAATTCCCATACCCACAAGGCAGGTCACAGTTGACTGTAACTCTAGTCCTGAGGGATCTGACTCCCTCTTCTGGCATCCATGGAGATGGCACACAAGTGCATAGACAAATGGAGGCAAAAACATATACATACATAGAGAATTTAAAGAAAGACAGACACAGAGATAAAGAGAAAGAAATACTAAATCAGCAGCAAAAATCCCTCCTCTAATAGGACACTGCCCCCAGGCTTTCGGTTTGTGTAGCTCTATTTTTGACAAGGTCTCTCTAACAGCTTAAAATTTGCTATGTAGCTCAGGCTGGCCTGGAGCTCAGCCTGCCTTGGCTGGGAGTAAAGGTGTGGGACACCATGCCCAGCCTAGGACTCTCCCTTAAGAATGCCTAATCTTCTACCAAAAGGCAAAGGAAAAGAAGAATGTGTTCAGTGCAGAGAAAATCAACTGACTACTTGCATACAGAGCAGAACTGGCTCAACGTGGTTAACTCTTCCATAAGCCTAATGGGTGGATTCTGTATGGGAGTAACTGATCTACTGAGAGGATCTAAAACTTCCCCATAATAAAAGCTTGTTTAGTTTTGCTACCCTAAACTAGAGACTCTCAAGTTAACATTTTTGGCTTCAAATTCTGACTCAGCCACTAACTGGATAATTATTTTTTCCAATTTGTACAACCACCACCAAATGTAGGGTACAGGGAAAATTGAAAATGATGTGGAAAGCAATTAGAATAGAGCCAGCATCTAGTATGTCTCCTTCAAGTTGTCTTGGAGCTGGGAGCCTAACTCAGTGGTATAGTACGAGCTTAGTTTGTATAATTCCTTTGGTTCAACTCCTAACTATTACTACCAAATATATTGTTTGTTCAGGTACTGTGAGTTTTAATATTCCAAGATATCTATTCTAATATCAACATTATGCTATAAAAATATACATCTGCAAAAACAAGAGTTGGTAACAAGAAATTAACCCACATTTTCTGGTGGCTTGACTTTTAAAATATTTACCTTATCTATTGATCCATTACATACTTATTCTTAAAGAAACAGCTTACCTTATCTTTGATTTTGTCGGCTCTGGCATCCAAAGGCTGACTTTTGCTTTGTTCCTGATGACATTTTAGGTTTCCTCCACCTGAGCTTGTGCTTTGATTCTGCCCCATGGAACTTGAAGCAGGAGTGGACAGTACAGATGTACTGACACCAAGTACAGATGATGCACTGTTTCCATTAACTGACCCATTTATACCTTGAAAATAAACATGCTTATATGATGGGACATTATTTGGCCAAAACAAGGAACAGAGTACTTGTGCATGTGTAATGTAGATCAAGCTCACAAACACTGTATGTTAAAAAAAGACACTGAAAGTCACATATGATTCCTCTAAATGAAAGATTCATAATGAACACTGTAGAGACAAGGTACAAACAACAGTGTGACAGGCAGGGAGGAGTGATTATTTACAGGGTATAGAATTCTTAGAGATAAAATTTTAGAGTATGATACAGGGTGACCATCATGCAACATTATGAATACATTAAATCAACGGAATTATTCCTAGCATTAAATTGTGTGAATATCATTTAAATTAAACAAACATATTTAGAAAATATATTCTATGTAAGTATTGTCTGCTTAGAAACACTCAATTTAAAAGACCAATGGGCAGGGCTGGAGAGATGGCTCAGCAGTTAAAATCTAAACTGGCTGCTCTTCCAGAGGACCCGGGTTCAATTCCCAGCACCCACAAGGTGGCTCACAACTGTCTGTAACTACAGTTCCAGAAAGAAAGAAAGAGAGAGGGGGGGAGGGAGGGAAAGGCAGGGAGGGAGGGAGGGAGGGAGGGAGGGAGGGAGGGAGGGAGGGAGGGAGGGAGGCAGGAAGGAAGCCAAAACAATGGGCTATCTACAACACTGTAATTTCTAAATACTATCATAACAATACTTAGAAACTGTAGAAATGCTGGTCATTTCAAAGAAGAACACAGTAGTGGGGTGCTGGCTTGGACAAAACTAATACTTAAGTTGAGAAGCAGCAGCATTCCACTGAGTTAGGTGTAAGGAGATAATGACATGCAGAGGGAAGAGGAGTAGAACTGGGTTCAGATCCCGGCTAAAGCACGTCAGTGAGCTTCCTAGCACAGTATTTAACCTCGGCTGCAAACTCAGGAGGTGTGTAATCTGATTATTGTAAAGATCAAGCAAGATGCTAAGGAAGCATCGAGCACAAGGCTGCAAAGGGTCTTGAAAGCAAACTCTTGCAAAGGGGCATGGGACAGGGTTCTGGCTCGTCACTCATGCTCATGTGAGTACCTTTCTCAGGACCGTTTCGATTACTCTTTCCAGAAGTCCTTGAATGGAATGAAGAATCGTGATTCTGGGCTGGAGGAGCGAACATTGGTGGAATTCCCAGTAAGGGTGGAAAGAAGGGCGCTCCTGCACGAGTGTGAACGTCTGTGGTTCGCCACCATTCTGCACCTCAAAACCAAAGAAAAGGAAACTGAATTAACTTTCAAATTCATCTAGTCACCATTTTCTACTATTGCAGAAACAACGTTTCAAGTTTCTCCTGGGATAGAACTGCTCAAGTCACATAGTTCTGATCATTTTTTTTCCCACTGTAAACAGGTAATTCGAACTTGTATAATCTCCTCTTATTACTAGGCCATTATTCAAGATTCTTCCCTTAACAGTTTTTTAGATTCAAGCTAAAAAATAACACATTTTCATAATTTAAAAACTGCCAAAAACCCAGAATATAAAACAAACCATTTGACTTGATAACTTACACAATCTATTTACTAAGCCAACAAGGAAAATAATTAAATCCATATTAATCTATTTCAAGACTTTAGATTTGAAGCTGACATCTGCAACCTCTTAAGATTTTCCTCCAATTGCCGGGCGGTGGTGGCGCACGCCTTTAATCCCAGCACTCGGGAGGCAGAGCCAGGCGGATCTCTGTGAGTTCGAGGCCAGCCTGGGCTACCAAGTGAGTTCCAGGAAAGGCGCAAAGCTACACAGAGAAACCCTGTCTCGAAAAACCAAAAAAAAAAAAAAAAAAAAAAAAAAAAAAAAGATTTTCCTCCAATTATATACAATATAAATTTGGCTTTGACAATTCTGGTGGGTGGGTAATTAATATTATCAGATGAGTATCTCAAATGCATTTATGGATTAAATAATTCTGTAGCCAAATAAAAAACAAAAATATAGAAAACTTAGTAATAAGCCTTTTTTGTTTAGACTAAGAAATAAGTTCTCAAAGAATATTTTCAAAACAAATAATTTTTCATTAAAATGTTAGGCATAAGCCAGGTAGTGACGGTGCATGTCTTTAACACCAGCACTCAGGAGGCAGAGGCAGGTGGATCTCTGAGTTCGAGGCCAGCTTTGTCTACAGAGTGAGTTCCAGGACAGGCAGGGCTACACAGAGAAATCTTGTCTCAAAGAACCAAAAACCAAAACCAACCAACCAACCAAACAAACAAACAAAAAAGGCTTATAAAGCTTCTAGTTTTAATATTGATAAGGAAAGCTTGGGTTCTCCTTTATACTTCTCATTTAACTATAGATGACTGATTTCTTTTAAATACATATCAAACAACTAAATTGGAGAATCATGGAATGCAATTCAGATATTCAAACAGTAGTTCTTCATTAAAACTCTTGGGGGGGGAGCCAATTGTATAATTTTTATTTTTTATTTTATTTTTTTTTTTTTGGTTTTTCAAGACAGGGTTTCTCTGTGTAGCTTTGCACCTTTCCTGGGACTCACTTGGTAGCCCAGACTGGCCTCGAACTCACAGAGATCTGCCTGGCTCTGCCTCCCGAGTGCTGGGATTAATGGTGTGCGCCACCACCGCCCAGCCTACTTTTTCAAGAAGAGTGTGGATTAAAAAGAGCTTTGGAAATTATCCAAAGAACAGTCTTGGGTTGCCTCCTATCACATCCTGGACACAATTACCAACTGAATAATCCACCAAACTTTCAAGTAATTTCTATTCATACCAGTCTCCTAAACAATATGCCATTCATTTTTTGATTGGAATAAACACAGAAAATGAGAAGAAAACACCACAATACTATCAGGAGATTTGACTACAAGATCTTTAGAAAGTCCCAGGAATATTCCTTCATATGTAAAGGTAACACTTGTCCAGCTGGGCTGTGGTGGTGCATGCCTTTAATCCCAGCAGTCAGGATCAGAGGCAGGCGGATCTCTGTGAGTTTGAGGTCAGCCTGGTCTTCAGAGTGAGAGCCATGACAGCCAGGACGATTACACAGAGAAATTCAGGGTGTGTGTGTGTGTGTGTGTGTGTGTGTGTGTAATGTCCAAGGTCACTGACAGTCCCAAGGGATATCATGAACAGCATAGGCAAAACACTGCAAAGGCCACTGTTGAAACTGCACATGGAGTAGCTAGTGTTCAGAAAAACTGAGCATTCCAGTTACTCAATTAGTCACTCATCCACTGTCTGGATTGCACTTAGATGGATAAAAGGAGGAAGCATTTTGGGGAGGGGCTATCTGTACAGATCATCCCTACAAACAGGTTTGCAACTTAGTTTTCACTTAGGTGACAAAAACAGACTGCAGTTTCCCAGCAGGAATTGTTTCACTTACACTTCTGACAGATGTCTTAAGGTTGGATATACAGATTTGGTAAACAACTAAGAAGTCAAAGCATAAGATTGTAAATGTGACAGATATACAGTAGGCATTAGAGAAAAATAATAGGTACAATGTATGCTCACAGTGACAGGGCATCCCAGAGAAAAACATACAAGATCAATTAGATAAACTAAGAAACTGGCCTTCTCTGAAGATAAATCTCTGACATTATTTCACAGGAAATCACAGCTTTTCAGCGAAAAGTTTACGTAGCTTTCCAATTGAGGAAAATAAACAAAATTTAGTCATAAACTAACTTAAATATCAAACGGAAGATATAAAATAAAGGTAACATAAGTAGGTACAGGATGAAAGTCAAAGCAAGTTCAAAATCCCTAAGAAACACTACAGCAGCCACAACCATCATTTCCAGGTGTGATGCTAATATTTTAGAGCATACAGGAAATCGCAGTTTGATCATGCAGTACATTTCTTTGTAGGTTTCTTGGCACCAGGGTTTCACTGTTTAGCCCAGGTTGGCATTAAACTTGTGATCTTCTGCCTTCCAAGATCTAGAATTACAGTCATGTGCCTGCATGCCTGGCTCTGATATGGTAGAATTTAAAAACTACTCATATACGGAAAACAACTCAAAACTTCATAGAATTATAGCATTAAAATGTAAACACCAAGAATTTTAAATATTTTAAAATAAAGTTCATAAAATACTATTTTAATATAAAAATGAAAATTTTATTATATTAATATCAATTAAACAATTTTACATTCTCTGTTTGAAATGAGCAATACTTTAGATGTAAATAAATTTTATAAAAAAATATATCTTACTGAAAATTGCTAATATCTTCTTGTGACTTCCTTGTGTTTATGCAAGACGTTTTTCCTAAAGTGGCCATTTGATTACCCTTCTGAATGATAGAGAATTTAAATATATAAATTATTGCACCAAGGTGTCATTTAAAGAAAGTGGTTTCTCTAAAATTAGTCATAATCTCTACCCATTTGGTAAAGAAGTATACATACATACGCGTGTTTTTATTACTAATGCTTCTGTTTATAATTATCTGTCTCTAGTAAGCCATAAAATACATTGTACTGGTCTGTGGCTGCATAACCAGTCTCCTGCACAGAAAATAACTGGTGAAATGGGTGAGCACCTTACCTAGGTTCAAGAATTATATTGCGTGTTTATGTAGGATGTTCTTAAATATTTTTTATTTATTTGTTGTGTGTGTGTGTGTGCGTGTTCATTCACATGTATGTGCATGAATGTCACAGTGCATATAGAGGTCAGAGGGAACTAGAGGGTACATGTTCTCTCCTTGCATCATGTGGGTCCCATGAATTGAATTCATGTCCTAAGGTTTGGCATTAAGAGCCTTTTCACACTGAGCTGACTGGTTTTTACATATTGGAGATACCATCATTATTAAAGCCCATACAAGTTATCTTTTAATATTCATTGACCATCTTATCAGTATTTGATTTTAAAATAATACACTATAGTTTAGAAATGTTCAAAAGTAGTACTATAATAAATTAACACAAAACAATAAAAGTACCGAGGATATCAGTAATTATATTACTGTTGACTATTTAGATTTTGATTTAGAAATCTATTTCTGGAGATAGCTGTTGATATCTGATACTAAATAACCATGTTAAAAACAGAATGAAGCAGGCATGGTGCTGCTCGGGAGGCAGAGGCAGGTAGATCTCTACAAGTTTGAGGCCAGCCTGATCTACACAGCAGAGTTTCAGGGCTACACAGTGAGACTGTCTAGAACAGTGTTTTTAAAGTCCCTGTTAATATATTAAAGGAAATATTCAGACTTGGTCAACACTGTCTATCCACAAACTTTTCCCATCATGCCCCACTCCAAGACAATAAAATTAAAGAAATAATGTGACTCAAGAAATAGTACTTGAAATACAATGTAACCATTTCTGTTTTCTATGTTTCAGAAGATATTTGATTCTTTTGAAAGACTCTGTAGATACTTTGTCTGCCATTAAGGTGGGCAGGAAAAAATATATATGTGCCAGACTTTGCAGAAAGCACTAGACATGCTTGTCTACTAGAATCTTCACACAGCCCCAGAAAGCCAGGAATTTTACGGTTTTCAGTTTACAAGGATGAAGGGTCAGAGATTTGTCCAAGGCCAGATTTAAATTCAGGTCAATTCTACCAAGAACTAAGCTCTGCTGTTTTAAACACTGTTGCAGTAAACCAAGATTCTTTAATAAAACTGAACTATAATGTGCAGTGACTAATGTAAAGCTTGGAATTTCACGAAAATTTGTGTGAATTCAGCTACTGTGTGGCCACAGTCTACAGAATTCCAAGTCACACTGGCCCTGACTAGGTATATTCACCAACTGCATAACTGCATTTCCAAACATGCTCTGGAAACAGTTTTTAAATAGGAAAAAGCATAGAAATTTAAGATTCCGCCTCATCCTCCCAACATGGGTGAGCAAAAAACCTAAAACAGTTGTTAGAAAAGCTACCCTCCAGGTTCATTAAATTTTTCCCAGTGCTGGGTGTCTCTCCCAAGGCCTCATATATGCTAGACAAGTAAGTGATCTACCCCAAAGCACATTTCAAGCCAAGTTAAATGATTGATTTAAATATTAGATAAAGGGCCTGGGGAGATAGTTTAGTCAGTAAAGTACTTGCCCCAAGAGCATGAGGACCAGAGAGCAATCCCCATGTAGCAAGGGTAAAAAGTCAAGCACACATCTGGGAACAAAAACAGAGACCCAGAGCTAGCTAGCCTGCTAAACTAGCGAACCAGTGAGCTCCAAGTTTAATGGAAAGACCCCATCTCAAAAATTAAGGACTAGAGTGATTTGAGGAGGACACCTGACTTCAACCTCTGGCCTTCCACAAAGACGTTCCCACATGTGTACCCAGCATGTAGCACATACATACACACAGAGAGACACATTAACATGTACATATATATACATATATATACACACACACCATACACACACACACACACACACACACACACACACACACACAGTCCCCCAAAGAAAACCAAAGCTGAGAAAAATCAAAACTGTACACTCACATTTTTATACATACAATACTTTGGTAAAAAGCACCATAAACACTTGCCTTAAATATTCTGTTCTATTGCAGGCATTTATTATGTAGGTAAACACCTGATAAATACTTAATTAACTGCTATATCCCCTGACACACAGTGAGATTTATTTCGCTGTATGTGTAAAACTGAGCCAATTCGTGCTCATGAATCTAATACACTATGCTTTGCTGTTCAACTTAATAAACACATTACGGTTTGAGCATTTGCAGGCTTTTCTCCTTTCCTTGAACACCACAGGAGATGTTTACCTGGAAAAGATGTTAGTTGGGGATGTGCGGCTAAGGCTGTGGGTGTACCAAGTGTCCCCAAACCACCAAATTCTGAATGCCCTGAGCTGGCTGAATGTAGACCAAAGACTGGGTGGCTGACCATTGGGAAGGCACTCGACACTGTGGACAGGTTAAACGGCTGATCCCCAGCTGGTCTGAATAAATGTCCTGGGAGGGGAAAAAAACATACTTAAAGTTGTTTAGATAAAACAGATGAGATTTACCTGATTTCATTCAGCATTCATGAAGT
Organism: Peromyscus maniculatus bairdii; assembly: GCF_049852395.1. Taxonomy (NCBI): domain Eukaryota; kingdom Metazoa; phylum Chordata; class Mammalia; order Rodentia; family Cricetidae; genus Peromyscus; species Peromyscus maniculatus. The sequence goes on from NC_134855.1 coordinate 37,834,476, forward strand.
TTACAACAATATATTATGTATTAAATTTTTATTTTATATTTTTGTCTATAATTTCTACTCTTCAAACCCTACAAAATGATTCTAGAAACACAAAAGCATTGTAAGATTAATCAAAATGACTAGAAGGCCCTTCTTATTTCGAATTTCCGATTTTAGAACAGATGCCAAGTCTGACCTGAGGAAATGAAGTTGGCTTTTTGCCAATACATGTGCACTGATGTGACATCACATTCTTTAGTTCTTGAGAAAAAGAAGAACATCCTCTGACTCTAACCCTGAAAACCAATGAAACAGATCCCGACTCTATTACCATTCATCATTCAAATGTGAGGCTTGATGTAAAGAGGTGTGGTTGTCATGTGCACAGCCTGTTTCACATTTTGTAGGAAGAGCATCCTGATTCCCCCAAGGCAGCTTAGGCCACTGTAGTCACATAGTGCCAAGGACAGCACAATTACTACACTTCCTACGGCATTTCTAAATGAATTCACAAATACATTGGTAGTCAGCTGCAGAACACAAAGAAAAATCTTCCTTTACTTACAGGAAATAATTAGGACACTTTGGTTTCCTACTATGAAAACAGCCCAGTATTCTAGGCTTTTTAAAGAATTTACTTTGAATGGTAGGGCACGCCTTTGATCCCAGTACTCAGGAGGCAGAGGTAGGAAGATCTCTGTGAGTGGAGGACAGCATGGTCTGTAGGCTGAGTTCCAGGCCAGCCAAGACTTACATAATGAGACCTGGCCTCAAAAAAAAAATTTTTTTTTTAACTTGGAATATGAAGACAGTGATAAACACCTGTAATCCAGCACTCAAAAGGTTAAGGTGGGAGGATTCAAAGTTCTAGGCCAGCCTGGGCTACATGAGGAGGTCTAGCCTTTGCTAATTAGTGAGCCTGACTTAGAAACAAAGAGGAAACAACCAAGAAGTGGGGATGCAGACACAGTCTAATGGTTGCCAAGGGCTTGCCCTAGAGTAGAATACTGCAGAGGAAAAGGCCATCTCCTTTGTGAATAAAACTGTAGCCAGTGTTTAAATGGAGGAAGGTCCACATATCATCTATCTCTGCTATTTTTACATAGTATGTCTGAAGTAAATGAAAAAGGAAGTTATAAATGAGAATACCTTTGCTCAACATTTAGCAGTCTATCAAATGTTAACTCTGTTTTTCTGGTCTTTAAGAAAACAAGACATAAAGACCCCATAGACTGATTAAAAACCTTATGTTCTTAAAAGATATAATGCTAATATCTTTATTAAACTAAGACTATTCAAATGGGATGCATCAAGTATATCTTCGATAGGAAGATGTCTGGATTCAGGGAGGTGCTCCATACAGTGAAACAGTAACTCCTCTCACAGGGAAAGTCTTCAGAGGGTCTTACAGGGACAGTGCACAAAAATCTCTGAGATGAGAGAAACGAGGAAAGGACACACGGTTTTTTGGTTTTGTTTTGGCTTATTTTGTGGTTGTTGTTTTAAGATAGGGTTTCCCTATGTAGCCTGGTCTAGCTTGGAACTTGACACGTGGACCAGGCTGGCCTCCAACGTACAGAGATCTGCCTGCCTCTAGCTCCTGAGTGCTGAGATTAAAGGCATGGGCTCCATTCCTGGCCAAGGATACAATATTGTGTGTCCATTCTAATCAGTCAATCTGGTTTTGTTCTTTAAAGCCAGAATAGAAAATTAGTGAATTTTTAAAAATCTGAATGTACTTTTCAGTTATTCTTGATTCTTGATATTACCTTTGAAGTCAAGATCAGATAAAACTGGGACAAATACAGTAATCTAAACCATCACAATCCTGGGTCTCATCAATTAAATGAACTTCTTGATTTAGTTGTACTAATCAAACATTTTGTTTAACAACATACAATATACTTCCTTCTCTGCCTGCGTTTCTAAAAAATGAGGTAAGCTAATAGTCATTTATTACTTACATAGAAGTAAATACATGATGTGTATATTTGAGTGTGTGGGAGAGCATGTGGATGCTAGAGGACAACCTTAGTGTCATTATTCTCAGATTCCTAAATATAAAACAAGATGACTTAAATATTAGAAAGTTTTACTTTTGGAACAGTAAATTTTTCCTACATTAATATACCTAATGTCAACCTAAGCTCCCAAATAAAACTATCTTGATTAAAAATAAGTTTTCTCAAGGAAAATATCTGCAAACTTATGACTAAGGCAATAACGCTTCCTTTAACTGGAAGGCGTTCAGTTTCCACACTATGTATGTAAATTTTATTTTACTTTAGTTTTTGCTTTAACGATGATGGATTACCATGGATCACTTAGACAATGACCATTTATCTACAATGGCAATGTTAAGATTCTCAAATGATATGCTGGAAACTTCAGCGCAACTTTTCCAAGTCTACCAGTTGACACACAAAAATTCCTTAAAAGCAGAAGGCAAATGCCAATGTGTCAGTCATAAGGAACGGTAATTATAAGCCCTGTTGTTAATCTGAGTGAACAATAACAAGTTCCACCTCACATGAAGCAAATAACAATGAATGCACAGAACTACTGCATGAAACTGAAGTGCCAGTGACCCAAGTCTCCTATGACTATAGCAAAGTCCAGAAGTCACTATGAACAGAATCAATGTAAGGAACAAATACGCAAAACATCTAATCCTCAAATCAGAAACAAAATCAGAGCAAAGATACTATAGAGGCTGCTTTTCTGTTTGCCAAGTGTTCTTCATCTTTCAGTGCTATACAAATTTGCTGCACCATATATATCTTCAGTTCTTGAACACTGCTAACGTGATTTTACACCATTGCAAAATTAGTCTCTGGTTTGTAATCTGTAAAGCACAGCTAATCATAAAAAATGGTAGTTCATTCAAATACAGGTCTCACAGAACAATGGAGTGCATCAATCCAAACAAACATAACTGAAATTGCTATAAACTGAATAATTATCAGTTAACATGTGAACTTCTAAGTATTTTGAAACTCAAATTGAGAAATGTATAAATTTGAGTTTTAATTAACAAAAAGAATTCTATAGTTAATGTAGCTAGAACATTTTTTCCTCAAATAATCTTCATTTTATTCCTATATTCTCTTATTTGGAGCCATTTAAGCTTTATGTTTTAATACCTAGCTTTATGTTTTAATGCTTAGATGTATGGAATGCAAACAAATTTAGTCATTGATAGTCATTGATTTGTTTGTTTGTTTTTCAGGGTTTACAGGGTTTTCAGGGTTTCTCTGTACAGCCCTAGCTGTCCTGGAACTCACTCTAAAGACTAGGCTGACTTCCAACTGAGAGGTTTACCCGCCTCTGCCTCTATGGTGCTGGAAGTAAAGGTGTGAGCAACCACCACCAATCCTTTGTTTTTCTTGAGACAGGGATTCATAATGTAGCACAGGCTAGACTCACTATGTGGCTTAGACTGGCATTGGACTTGAGTTCTTTCTGCTTCCGTGTCTCAGTGCTGGAATTACAGGCATGCACAACTAACCTAGCATACTGTTATTTTCAAGTATTTATTTTGAGATTATTTTCTGTTCACAACTAACCTAGCATACTGTTATTTTCAAGTATTTACTTTGAGATTATTTTCTATTCACAAACACTGCAAAAGTACCAGCAAGTTCCTACAGATACTTCTCTAGGCCCTCCTATGCTAATATCTTACATGATCATAGACAATCTTCAAAGCAAAGAAATTACCCTTAATTAGGCAAAAGATTTATTAGCTTTAATCAGATTTCTCACTAACTCCATTCTTTATCCCAAGATTCCAGACTCCCATATTACATTGAATTCTGTACTTTTAACTTTCTTTAGTCTGCTACAATTTCTGTCTTGTGTTTCTGATGGATAAACCAAAGAGATCAGAGTGTGTCTAATGCTTTGTCATGATCAGAAGTTGTACATCACTGAGAATGATACACAATGGACCCTTCTCAGAACAAGATGCTCAAGGCCCAGGCTGTTTCTATGTAGCACTGGTGATGTTCATTTTGATCACTTGATTAAACTGGTGCCTGCCAGTTTAACCTCTCCACTGTGAAGTTAACTATTTCTCTTCAAGCAGTGTTTTTATGAGAAAACAAGTCATTAAAAGCATGGGTTGCTTTGGGAACAAAAGCTATTAATTAGTACCCCTCCTATCTTAAAAAGTTAATTCCTTCTTTGTAATAAACATTTTTGTTAAATCTACTGAAAAAACTTAATACTGCTGTATGGTATTATAAAAAAGAAAAAAATAATTAGGAATAATTTTAAAGTACTGTTTTTTCAATAAGCAAGAAAATCTGTTTTCCCACAATGAACAGAAACTACTAAAATCAGCTTTGAAGAACACAGAGTGCATTACTTTGCTGGGGCTGTCATAACAGCTTAAAACAGAAACTACTGCTTGAGGTCCAAGGTCAAGATGATGGCATGACCATGTATCCTAGCTGGCTTTGGTGCGCTAGGAAAGGCTATGTTCCAAGCTTCTCTCCTAGGCTCTGGTCTTCTCCTTTGGCTCCACTGTGGACACGTCTTACGTAAGGACACAGTCACAGCTGAACTGGGCCTGGGCATACTCACTGACTTCACTTTAACTGGAAGACCTCTCTAAGAGCCCATCTCCAAATAAGCTCACCTTCTGAAGCACCACGAGTTGGCTCCAACATATCTGTTTCTTTATAATAGGAAGATATAATCTAACCTGTAATACTTGGTTAGTTACCAAAGTTACTTAATTGACTTGGACATACTATTTTTCTTCAGCAACTTACTACTAAGTCTCAAACTAGATTACAAAGTTATACTAGCAAAAGTTAAAATAATATTTCAATCTCCCATTAAATATACCTCAGTTAAGAAGAGCTGGACAGAGGCCGAGAAGATGGTTCAGCAAGTGAACAGGCTTGCTGGGCAAGCCTCATGAGCTGAGTCGAATACTAGAACCCATGAGGAAGACAGATGCGAGAGGCACATCTGCAAGTCCAGAGCCTGGAGTGCCCTAGGCTGCAGCAGAAACCAGAGTCGAAGGCGAGAACTGACTCCCAACGCTTGTCCTCTGACTTCCACAAGGATGTGCATGTGCACGCACGCACGCACGCACGCAATAAAGAAATGAACAAAGTTTGAAAAGAAAGAGAGAAAAGACAGTTGGGAAATGGAAAGCCTGCATCGGAGATCTACAGAAACCCACAAAATTAGCAAAGCAGCTGCAGCGAAAAACAGTACTAAAAAATTTTCCGTGTGATGCAAATCCTGAAATTGGCTTTATCTACTAAACACCTAGAGAAGACCTCTCACATCCCTAGTGATCCTCTCCTGACTGCAAACTTAAAACCTGGCTGCCTTTCGAATATGCCTCGGAGTTGGATTTTAAACATTGCCTCTTCAGCACATCAACTGATTTTTTCATTAGCTGAAAAGGAGCGCTGTATTCATATGTATTATATAGTGCTAAACTAAACAAACAAGCTACCTTCCACTTGGGTGCAGTCACAGTTTTCAACAGCACGCAGAAATATCAGAGGTGGACTCTCTAGGACACTGTTTTGACTGGGGATGACACACTTAAGTACTGTCCAATACATTAACGCACTGGTCCAGAATGCTGACACATTCTCCAACAGGCAACACCTGATGGTGTCATTTCAGTTATGTGTTCCTTGTACTGTCAAGTGAAATATATGCATAATCAATGGGATATGACTTACGTCAGCTGCTTAGCTGGCCCCTGAGACTAAGCCTTGCACACACACACAGTCTTGCCTAATTGACTAAGGGTCAAGTGAAACAGGATACAGGAATGCTAAATAAGAACATATTAATGGACATAAATTTTCATTATCTAAAAGTTACCATTATAAATACTTCTAATACGCCTAAATATATATTCTCCATATAAATAATGTTAACTATTAATAGATTTAGAGATTTTAAAATTCAAATAATGCTGGCAAGAAATCTTATTTGGATGTTCTTTGACCCCGAAACAGCACTGATTCCTCTCCTGCTTCCTTGGAACAGGTCTTGGTGACAGATTGCTCATTACTTTGATGAGGCCACTGATCATTTGCACCAGACCTGCAGGTTATTACTGGACTTTGATCCAGCTTCATGAAGCCATTCAGTTTGTCAGTGCTGTTCATGAACAGAACAAGCAGGACTCCCTCATGGTGTTCATATTCTTTTATATGGTCCAGTTGTAGAAGGTGTCAAAGAATTCAGATGATCTGACTCTGATTTTTTTTTTTCTTGTTATCTCCTCTCCAATTTTTCAAAATATCTCTTTCTGCTACATCTGGAATACACCATCAAAATATCCCTTTAGATTTTCAATTTATTTGAAAAACATGGCCTGGCAGAAACAGAAGAACCCAAACTGATATAGACCTGAACAGCCAAGATGTAGCTTGCAGAATTCACTGTCTATGGAGCTGGAGTGAAGATGCTGAAATCAGCAATAGCTCCTGCCTTATCAGACAAGGCCAAGAGATGTAGCTGACCCCTCTTTGCTAACAGCCCACAGCGACCTGAACACCGTACTGGACCTCCTTGAAGCTCCTCACAGTGAAGGATGTCACACGGATGTTTTAGTGAGCGGTGACAGACTTGAGGGATGATGGTTGACTTGTTGTGTGGCATTCTACTGTTGCAGCCAGAGTTGTTCTCAGCCCCTTGGACCTCTGATGATGCAAGACCCACTGTCCCCACTAGTGCCACTCCTGGGAGAGCTTCTGAAAGCACGTTACACCATGCAGGAAGTGGAAAGGGAAGATTCAGAAACACTTCACCTTTGTAAACTAGCACATCCTCTTCCGCAGAGCAAGCGCACTGAACATTTGTTTCTGATTGGGAACAAACGACAAAGGAAATTCTAGATTGCTTTGAGCCATTATAAATACGGGAAAGTTTTCTTGCAAAAGACCAGAAAGCTAGGAATGAAGATGTTTTTTCAAAAACTGTATGTGGTTGGTTAACTGATTTTTCCACAGTTCCTTACACTGTTGTTCTTGATGCTTAGTCTCCAAGGGAAATTTGCAGAGTTGTTTGAAATTATCAAAACAGTACTTACACAGCTTGCAAAATTTGCAGATTTTTTTCCCCACTGAAGAATTTTACATGTTTGTGTTACATTCTTAGAAAACCTGAGGGTTTTCCCCATGACTTGCTTCTTCCTGGTCCATAATTTTAGGAGAGACGGTCAGTACAATGAGACCAAAGTAAGAAAATACATTGTTTTGTACTTCCTTAGATCTTTTGCGCTGCACATGAATCTGGGTCTCTCATTCCATGTTTACCCTGCCTGTGGGATTCACAACAACACCACCAGTTCTGTGATCCTTCATGATTTCGTTTAGCAATGTAACAAGTTTTATATTTTTGGTTGTGAGCCTAGCCTTTAACAGCTGAGCCATATCTTCAGACTTAGCAATATAACAAGTTTTATCCTTTATCCTTTAGCCTGAGGATGGGTGTGAAGCAGACCTAACAGGAACCTGGCATTTAGTATCTTTGGGGCATTGCTGGTGCTTGAGAACATCAGTCAGGGCATCCAATGCATCATTACATTAGATTGTGAAAGATGGTGGAAACAGCCAGAAAACTATTAATCATCTCATTTTTAAGTCCTAGTCCCACAAAGTTCAACCCTCCTTCTCTTTCTTCCATAATGGTTTCTTATGCATTCTGTGCCAAGGTACTGGACACATACTGTAGAAGAAAACAGATACAGTCTTTGCCCTTTAGACATAGGGAAAGGATGAATAAAACAACATCAAATGTATAATTACATATTGTGAAGAGTTCTATGGAGGAAATTAATAGGTACAGGGCTAGATAATAGTAGAGCAATTACCTAGACACTATGATCAGTGGAGTCATGTATAATTAAGGTCAGTATTAGTCAAGATTCTTCAGAGACATGGACCCTGTAGGAACCAATGATTTATTATGACGAATCAGCAAATAAAATTATGGTGGCCCACAAGGAAAGCTGGTGATGCAGAGCTAGAGCTAGAGAGCTGATGGAGTTTAAGTCTGAGTGATGGGAGAAGCCTGACATCACAGATCAAGCAGCCAGGCAGAGAAAACAAATTTTCTCTTTTCTCTTTTCATTCTGTTCAGGGCTTAAGGAATTGAATGACGCTCACCAACACTAGGGAGGACACTTTTCTCTACTCAATCCATAGATTCAAATGTTAATCTCATCAAAAATACCTTGTAGACACATTCAGAAATAATGTTTAATCTGAGGCATCCTACATCCCCAGCCAAGTGGACACAAAATTAGCCATCACACTATCTCTGGATAATTGAGACAAAGCATGAGAAATAAACAGCCACAGAAAGATTTTTCAGACAAGATGAGGGCATACTTCAGATACTAATCTAGAAAAGAAAGCTTTCTACTTGAAGAAGTGAAAGGTCAGAAGGCTGAATATAATGGATCAGAACAAGAAGAGCACAAACGAATGTGATGAAATAGGGGAGGTCAGGTGAAGGACAGTATGCAACCTTATGTATTATGCAGGTTGAAATACACAAAACATCTTATTCAGCCTGGCTATGTGAAAATGTTAATTTGATGACTCTCATACCTCAAAAGCTCTTGGGAAAGATTTGCTTCAGATGAAGAAGCTATATTTAAAGACTGACTAATACGAAGCTTCTTCCCATCCTTTGGCTCTGCTCCCTCTGATGGGTCCTTCCTTCCAATACTCAGTGCCAATAAAAATCCCCATGAAAATCTCTTTAGCTTTGGATAGTCTGGTTTGTATCATGTGCCCATTGTATAAGTGACAGCATTTTCCCCTGGTAAAGATGATGCTTACACTGCCTACATCACATGGAGTCTCAGGAATCTGAGACCTTAGGTTAAAAAAAAAACAACTGGAAAAGTACTTTACCTTTGAGGTAACAACTTCTAATACTAGAAGAGGATTAAAGAAGCCACATTAAGCCTACAAAAGGTGGTAACTGTTTCTAACAAGATTTTAACTGAACTTACGAAAGAAAAAAACTGGGCAGGTCTGGTAGTGTACTCTTCTAATTCCAGCACTTGGAAGATAAGAGACAGGAAGAGAGTTCAAGGTCAACCTCCACTACACAGCAGGTTTCAAGGCCAGCCTGGATTATATAAGAACCCACTTCACCGAGGTAGTGGCACACGCCTTTAATCCCAGCACTCAGGAGGCAGAGGCAGGCAGATCTCTGTGAGTTCAAGGCCAGCCTGGGCTACCGAGTGAGTTCCAGGAAAGGCGCAAAGCTACACAGAGAAACTCTGTCTTGAAAAACCAAAAAAAAAAAAAAAAAAAAAAAAAAAGAACCCCCTTCAAAATACCAACAACATAGGGACTGAGGACGTTAGCTCAGTCCGCAAAGTGCTTGCATGGAGACCTGAACTAGATTCTGTGCACCTTGGTCAAAAGCTAGGTGTGGTGCTGTGTGCCTGAAAGTGCAGTGCTGGGAAGGAAGAGAAAGGAAGAGTCCAGCAGGTTTGCTGGTCAACCAGCATAGCCAATTTAGCAAGCCCCAGATCCTAGTGAGATACCCTGCCTCAAAGACAAAGTAGATAGACAGTCCCTGAGGAATGTCAGTTGAAGTGACCTCCAGCTTTCACTTGTAAGCTTCACACACATATGCACTTGCACATGTACATGCACACGAGCACACACACACTCTTTAAAGATATCAGAAAGCATCCAAAAGCAGAAAAAAGCCAAAGGAGAGTCTGTGAAAATGATAACAACAAGGGCTAAGAAGTGTGCATTGGTGGTTCCCTATCCACTTATGCTGCATCAATCTCCCAGCTGCCACAGAAAACAGTGGAACTAAACAATGGCAAGTCTAGCTACATGAGGTACAGAGGGCAGAATTCAGAGCTAAATGAACATCTGGAAATCTGAAGGGGTGAAATCCAAGTGGTGAGTAACTACAAACAGAACAAAAACCCAACCCAATTCAGAATGTACAGTACCCAAATGCCTAGCTGTGAGTACTCTACTGAATAAAAGATGAGCTGGCAAAGGACACACAGGAATCAATTCTTAAAAGGCAAAGCCATGTCCAGCAGATCTGTTGAGTTGGATATTGCTTTGTTGTACATACTTTGGAGCCTGAAGAGTCTAGTCTGACATGTCATACTACAGAGTCCAATGAAGACTGAGCAGCTAAACTGAGGGGGTAAACAAAGAGGCTAGAAAACCACAAGCAGGAGACTCGTGTCTGCTTAAAACAGTTTGCTGACCCAAGGATTTTCAAATGCACAGAGAAATGGGGAGCCTGTCTACAAATGCAATCAACACACAGTGATCAGAAGAATATGATAGCATCAATGAATATTCTGATCACAGTAAAACCAAAGTGGGTAACAATTTTTAAAATGCACGTTTTAATTGCTCACTTCTATAAAACCTGCTAGTCAAAGAGGGATAATCAAAAGAAAATACATTTTTAATGGAATAAGACAATCAATATTTTAAAATGCACAGGTTGCAGCTATGGCCATACTATAAAAGAAAATGCATAGCATTAAATACATATTTAAAAGGACAAAGGTCCCAAATAAATGATCAATATTTTATTTTAAAAAGCAGGAAAAAGACAGTTGGTGGTGGTACATGAATTTAATCTCAGCACTTTGGGAGGCAGAAGCAGGTGCATCTCCTGAGTTCTAGGACAGCCTGGTCTATAGAGTTCCAGGACAGACAGGGCTACACAGAGAAACCCTGTCTCAGAATGAATAGATAGACAGACAGACAGACAGACAACAGACAGAGAGATGGATAAATGGAACAACAACAACAAAAGAAACAGGAAAAAAGAAAAGGAAATCTTACTAATAAAAAAAAAGACAAATAATAAAGATACGGCATAAATCATTGAGACAGAAACAAGGGCTTAAGAAAATTCAATCAGACTCATACTTGATTCTTTAAGATCAATGAAATCAGTAAACCTCTACAAAATGAGAAAAAGTCACACATTATAAATATTAACAATTAAAGAGAATGCTCTTTTGGGCTCACAAATTAAACAATAGATAAAATCCTTTAAAGACACCAATCAAATCTCACTGAAATAAAAAGATAACCTGGGGTGTTTGCATATTTGGTACGAGGTATCAAAACCAGGGTATCTTGAATGTAGGAAAGTGACCAACCAATGAGCTCATCCATCCTCCAGCTGTACCTGTTCTTCAAAGGTAAAGCTATGACTTAATATTGTGTAACAACCAAAGTTTAAACAAAGACACACACACACACACACACACACACACACACACACCAGTCTCAAGGCTTAGATGACTTCATTGCTAAATTGTGTCAAACATTTAGAAAAGTAAAAACAATTATATACTCTTCCAAAACACAGTAGGACTGGGGACTATCCCAAATAATTTCCAACAGAGAATGATAGGAAAAGAAAAATGGAGCAATTATCCTGTTAAGCATTCATGTAGGTTGCCTAATAGAATTTCAACAAATCACGCCAACGATGGTTTAGAAGACCAATACAGCATGATTAATTGGAATTGGTCCCTCAATGCTATAATGGTTTACCATATAAAAAATTAGTCAATTACTTCACCTTATTAGCAAGTTAAAAATCAAGGCTATGTCAGCATCCTGCTAGACACAATCACATGACAAAATCAATACTAAATTAAATAAAAAATATTCAACAGTCAATGATGTCTGTTATTATCAGTTCTATTCAATAGTTCATAAAACAAAACAGCAAAAGTTTATAAAGCAAAGAAAGAAACAAAAATTACACAGATTGGAAAAAAGATAGCCCCTACCACAATGAGTAAAATATCTGGATAAATGTATTATGAAAGAAAGTATATGAATGACAAGTAAGTACATGCAAATTTGCTTAATACCACCAGTCTTCAGAGAAATACATATTAAAGACAACACCAAGTAGCCAGCTCTGAAATCATAACATACAAGTAACATTCCATGGACTGAGCAGTGAGTGTGTGTGTGTATACATATATACATATATATATATGAATATTATATGTATAAAAAATAGAGACCATGAATTTGAGACCAAGCAAGGTGTAAGGTGATGCTTCAGAAGGGCTGGAGGGAAGAAAGGGAAAGGAAAACAATATACTTACATTTAATTTCAAAAAGTAAAAAAGTTAAAAACTAAAACCAAAGCTATATAGGTGCTATAATATACCAGCTGTGTTGGTTCAAATGTTCTTTAATGACACACTCAGTATAGGAACTACTTGTTCCTATTATCTTGTACATGTTGCTTTTAGAGAATTAAAGAATAAATGTTAGACAGTTTAGAAAAACACTTGCCAAATTTCACCAAACTAAGCATATATTTAGAATATTCTCTAGCAATTCCACTCCTAGGTATTTACCCAAGAGAAATAAAGACGTGTGTAAACACAAGGGTTTGTAACTTGAACCCTCATAATTGCCTCAAGTGGAAACATTGCAATGTCTATCTTCAGGGGAATGATCACACAAATTCTGGCACAGTTATAAAACAAAACAGAATTAGTAAGATAAAAGAATGAGCTACTATATAAACAATGATACAACTAGTTAAAAAGAATTATGAAAGACAAGTCACAAAAGCACACATGAATTAATTTGCATAAAAGTCCCCAAACAGTAAAAAGTGGCAGAAAGCAGGGCAGTGACTGCCAGGGTGGAGATAAAAGAGGAAACCTTGAAGGAGTGGATATAACCTGGGGCTACGTGAGGACACATAGGTTTTCCTGTTATGCATATTTACACTTTCATCATGAATTTCAAGGGATAACCTAAATTTGTCTGCTTAACATATTCCAGAGTTAATAGACTATATGGCCTCAGAATTCTGGAGTTTTTTCACTACAGTGAGTAAACTCCAATACAGAGCAAGAGTTTACTTTCCCAAATGCCCAAATCAAATCAAAACAGTCTAAAGTCCTTATAGGCTCTTTAAACAGATTAATTCTTTAAAGTTTTGTGCAGTGTGTTTTGGTCATATCAACTTCCCTTCCAGCAATTCTTCCCAGAGCCACCCCAATTCCCTACCCATCACATAGTTTGGAAAAACAACTATAAGCAAATGTTGAAGTTATTACTAAGGAAAACCCAAAAGTGAGAAGTTTTGTCTATTACCTTCACTGCTTTATGAGGGGAATGAATTACAAATGACTGAGCAAGAAGTGGAGAGAGCACATGGGATGAACCACAACGCCACAGGAGGGAGGTCCTGGTACCACTTACTTTAGTGACAGGAGGCCAGAAAGAAGGTACCAGCGGCAGCTTTATTTTCAAAGCAGGACCATTGGGACTGATATGTGAGAGTGAAAGAAAAAAATTATGGTTGAAGTCACTGGACTTCTGAACAGTAGCTCTAATATTTAAATGAATGGGGATGAGTATAAGTGAAACTGATTTTATCAGAAAAGGCAAATTTTTGGTTGGGGTTTGTTCAGTTTGTTATGGTAGAGATGTCTATAAAACATTTATACAAAATGTGTATAATCAGGATCTGAGAAAGTTCAGTTCTCATTCAGGTACATTTAAACAAAGAGCCAAGAGCTAAAAGACCTCAGAACCAAGACCTAGGAAAGTTCACCTTTATGAGTGAAGCAAAAGGAAGAAACTAAACAAAAATCAAAGTCAACCAAAAAATGAATAAAAAATCGAAGAAGCAGGAGCTAGAGAAATAACAGAAAAACTGAGAGTGGGATCACGGAACCTAGTAGGCAAGATTGGTCAGCTGTCAGCTGTTGGTGACGGGGATATGAGGAAGAAGGCTCTGCTGTGAGCTGGAATGTGCACAAAAGGAGGAAACCGAAAGCACACGGTGCTATCTCTGAGAAAGCAGGGTTGCAAACACTTGAGCAGAAAACAGAACAGGAGTCGGAAGAGTGTTTGGTAAAGGAAGGCTTTGGAATGTCCTCCTTCTTGAAGACAGGTGACAAAGGAGCACCTTCTCACACTCACCAACACGGTCCAAGACATAAAAATGAATGATACTATATCCCAAGAATGAAACATTTGAAAAGTCCTTCATAATCTTTACCAAGGGAACGATAAATATTTGCATTTCATTTAAGAGTTAAAAGCTGTATTTCTTTCAGCATTGACTGTACTTCATTATTTTATTACACAAGGTATATAAGGGAAGTTAGTAAGGATACATAAGGTGACTTCTCTTCCCTGTCTTCTCCTTTGGCCTTCCCTCCTCTTCTCTTCCTTCTCACCTTTACAGATTTCAGTACTGGGGTTGAACTCAAAGAGTTTTCTAAGCACACACTCTACCGATGAAATATGTTATTAGCCCTTTTTAATTTTGACAGCTGCAGGTTGTCTGAGCTGTCTTCCTTGAACTTACTATATATCACAGGCAGGCCTCTACTTTGTCATCGTTCTGTCTCAAACCCCAGGCCTATTCCATTAATTAATTAATTAATTAATTGATCATGACTTAGGAGGGGCTGGAGGGAGGGTTGGAGTCCACTAGAGTGATGGTAAAATGGCACAACAGTGAAGCCAGCAGTCGTGAGCGTGGTTTGAATTGAACCAGAGGAAACTTCCTTAAAAGGTCATTTAGGCGGCAATATTCTGAAGTCAGTCATGGAAACCAGGAGTCAGTTATTCTATACTTTTCTAAGTCCCTGATTAGATTAATTACATTTCATTCTACTTAAAATACTTTTAATGATTTATATTATCTTTAACTGATTTGACACATATTATAACCAACAAGCAAAAATTCCAAAATTCAGTGGCTAAATTCAGTCTGTCACACTGGCCTGATATCTAACAATCATGTACTTGTCTAAGTAGTAGAAATGAGAATGTTGGTGTTCCCTTAAAATTTGTATGTTAGAACTGCAATGAGACAGTATTGTGAGGTAGGGCCTTTGGGAACTAAGTTGGGAGAGCTGTTATCCTTACCAATAGACTAGTGTCTTATAAAAAGATGTTAAAGGAATTATATTCTGTAGCTATTGCCCCCACCCCCAACTCACACATTCCCTCCTATGGGGAGGATAGACACTCATGGGACTCAAGAAGCAAAGGAAATTTACAGGGCTCAGAGGTCTCCTAAAACTTACAGGATTCATAAAATTCCTCTGGAAGATAATAAAAGCAGTAATAATTCTTCCAGAGAATGGACTCTCTGATATGCAGAGCTACCCACAAGTTGTGCACAGAGCTGCAGGGATGCAGCTTTCAAGAATTATCATCCATGCTAGCGTGGGACTTTGATGATGCAACTGCTGTTGAGTCACCCATGCTTCTATAATAAGCACTTCACCCACACTCCTTCTAGTAACCCAATTATGATCCATTAGGCTAGAGTTGGGTCAACTGTTTCTTTTGGTCTGCTGTTGCTGCCCTATCTGTAGTGAATAGATGTTGGCTTATTTCTCCCCAGGAAAAGTCACACATTGCTGCCTTCTTACTTTTCCATTTTTGCAGTGATTTCTTGAGGGGGTGAATCTTATTACACTGAAAAAGCTATACAACAAACTGTCTTGTTCCCTTTTCTACCATGTGAGTGAGGACAAAGAAGACAACACAATCTATAAGGAAAAAGGCTTTCAATGCTGTGGGTTGGATATGGTTTGTCCCCTAAAATGTCATGTGTTGGAAGTTCAGACTTTAGTATGTTGAAAGGAGGTAGATCTTTAAGATGTAGAGGCTAATGGAAAACTACTCAGTCAGAGGGTCCCAACAGAGGTGATTAATGTAGTTCTCAGAACAGATTAGTTCTCACAGACAGTAGATGGTTGTAAAGCAATGCCACGCTATGTGTTTGGTCCCTTTTCCAAACAACTATTTCTCTTTCAAAATCTCTGCCACATCTGTTGTAAGCCAGGGATCATTCACTAGATATTACACATAATGTTTAGACTTTTTGATCATTAGAATGAAATGCCACCTACGTCTCTTTTCACATAAAGTATTTGATAAGTACTGAGCCAGGATTCTGTGACACTAACACGAAACAGGTGCGAGACACTTACCGGACACTGAGTCGGGTGGCGCCTTCATCTTAGACTTCCCAGCTTCCAGAACTGTGAATAATAAATTTTTAATGCTTATAAATTATCAACTCTGTGGTACTTTGTTACAGTAGCCAGATTAGACTAAGCCCAGAGGTTAGTAAAATCTTAAATATATAAATGTTTAACTTTAGATGCAAAGCAGGATTTCTTCAGTAAGAAACAAACGCAACCAGAAATAAAACCATTGAAGTTGGTTCCATCAAAGGTGGAAGTTAAAATTAAAAGATCATATACAACAAACAAATATATACACACATCGGACTGTGAAAAGTTGTCTCCACACACATAACTGAAAAGCATCTCATATATAAGATGATTCATAAATATTTAGGGAGATATGTGACTTGTTAGAAATATGAAACAAAGCCCTAAACAAGCATTTAAAAAAGAAGAAGGAGGAGGAGGAGGAGGAGGAGGAGGAGGGGGGGGGGAAGGGGAAGAAGGGAAAAGGGAAGAAGGGGAAGAAGGGGGAGGGAGAGGGGGAGGGGAGGGGGAGGGAGAGGGGGAGGGGGAGGAGGAGGAGGAGAAAAAGAAGAAGAAGAAGAAGAAGAAGAAGAAGAAGAAGAAGAAGAAGAAGAAGAAGAAGAAGAAGAAGAAGAAGAAGAAGAAGAAGAAGAAGAAACCCAGAAAGCTAAAAAACCTGACAAGAAGCTAAAAAGACACCTCGATGAAACATGACTTCACTGACCAGAAGTACCTCACAGTCTGACTGGTGTCATAAGAATTATCTGGCAGAAAAAAAATGAGACTATAGGTATCAAAAGTACATGCTTGTATGTATCAATATCTATATTTAATGATGCCCTTAATGGCAGTATTTACAAATGATAAAAAATGGAAATATTTTTAAAAATTCTACCAACAGCAACATGAACATATAAATACACATGCTGGAGGATGTCTTTCTGTATGTTGTGAATATATGTTGTTCCCATTGGTTAATAAATAAGCTGCTTTGGCCGATGGCAAGGCCACTTAGAGGCAGGCGGGAAATCCACGGAGAGTCAGGAAAAAGAAAGGCAGAGTGGAGAAGACGCCAGACTGCCATCCTAGGAGCAACATGTAATGGGATGCAGGGAAAGCCATGGAACACGTGGAGATACATAGATTAATAGTGATGGGTTGAGTTACACTATAAGAGCTAACTAGCAAGAGGCCTGCCATAGGCCATACAGTTGATAACTAATATTAAAGTTTCTGAATGATTATTTTATAAGCAGCTGCAGGACCTCAGTGCTGGCCAGGACCAGAGGAACCTTCCGGCTACATACATGTACCACTTGGGTATAACAAACAAAAAGATAACCTAGTCCTGTATCCTTACAAACACATTCCCTCTTTACATTTCTCATTCCATCACCCTTTAGTAGACACACCACATCATGTCAAGACTTCTCTTTCTCTATATGCCTCCTTGCACAAATGCAGTCTTTATATCCCATGTGAATCTATTTCCAAATGTCTCTGGAACCTTCATCATTTTTCATATGGATAAACATATATAAACAAGAATATAAATGCAAGGCCCTCTTTGCCTCTAGTGGCATTCTTCTTACAAACTAATGCTACTGATAGAAATGCTGTCTGGGAGCACTGCCACCATACCAAACCATTCTTATTAGACAGAGTGTAAGAAAAGATAATGGTCACCATTTACTAGGCACCAACTACATGTCAGTCGTTACCTCATTTATCATAATACTGAAAGCAGCTGTTACTCCTGCCTTACAAATGAGGCAACTGAACCTTAAGAAAAGGTAATGCATAGAGCTAATAGGTGGACAAGCCAAGGTTTGATCTCACAGTGTCCTTGCTTTTAATCATTACATTATTCTGCACAGATTCTTACGCATGTCAGATTTAGTTCTAAGTGTTCTGTCATGGCCTACTCCCCAGCTTGGGCTCCTACTTGTCTGTCTCCTCTACAAAGCCACAGCACATACAACCAAGCCAGCTTTCCTCCCTTCCTAATAGAAGCCCCATTTTAGTCAAGGCCACAATATGGTCTGTTAATACCCAGACTTGCTGTCCTTCCTTAAAGCCAAGACTATCACTCACACAATTCTGATGAAAGAGATTAAGTGGAAATCTCTAGGTGGGGCTTCTGGGAAAAGCATCCATTCTATTGGCACACAACCCTGGCTGACCTCATTCCCCAGGCCTCCTCTGAAGAGGTGTTCTAGAAGGAACATCCCTCATGAAGTTGTGAGGTACACATGTGAGAATAAAGCCTCACAATTCAGGAGACAGATTTAAAACCAGGAGGAGCCTCAGGAGCCGACAACACTCCCAGCACCCATCTGTGAGCAGCATGTTTCCCATGCTTTCCTGTCGTAGTTAATCATTGCTGTACCTAACAGCACGAGACTTAATCACCTTGCAATTTCCTCAGTGTACACTGACCTGGCACACATTTGCAGAGAACAGTGATATGATATAAATATTAATCTTAAAGATAGGCATGCCTACTGGAGCCTTACCCACAGCAGGCTTAATTTATAAGTTTTCCAGATTCTGCCTGTGATGTAGGATTTGTTTGAAGGAATCTACCTCCAACATGGACACCCCCCATCCCCCCCACCACCCCCCACACACAACAAAAAGCAGCAGACTATTGTACAAATTAACTATCATTTAAATTTCTTAAAGTTCTGTCTATGTATTAGGTCAAACAGCCAAAATCTCAAACAAATGGACAGTGTAAGGCTGATTTATTCAATTATGTTAAATGTCACTCCCTTAGCTTTTACTTGGAGCCAGCATGTAGGAAGGTAACTGATTGTCGGTGAGCCTGGCTATGGTGTACATCAACTGCTGTTCTATATAAAGGCTCCAATGACATGTACCCGCCTGGCTCAAGGCAGAGAAAAGGGAGTTTGGCTTTCTTTTTCTTCCTGATGAACAAATATCCTTATAGGCACTAGGATAAGTGAGCTGAGTACTCCTGTTGGCTTTGCCTCTTGCTCGGTACACTTTTTGTTCCATATGGGTAGCTTTGTTAGATGTGATGGCTCATGCCAGGAATCTTAGCACTTACACCAAGACAAAGGAGTCCAGGCTAAATCATTAACATCATTAGACACTGTTTAAAAAAAAAAAAATCTGTGATTTCTTCGGGGAAGAGCTTTCCATTTTTCAGAGCCTATCTTCTAATACATTAGTTAACTGTATTTACTTAATGCACACAATTGATGTAATACATTTGGTGAGCACTGTCCCAAAATTATTTTCTTAGAAACAGGTGGTTTATTTTTTTGTTTAGTATCATTCCTTACGGGAAAAGAAATATTACTCTTTTACAAAAACAATAAAACCCATATGTTGATAGCCCTAATTGTTCTTACTGCAATGACACTGGTTTTGAATCTCAAACATGGCAATAAAACTAAAGGTATGTTCTGGGGATCACCGTTCCATGGGTCCTAAACGTCCCTGAATGTCACTGGTGCAGATGCCAAGAAGGCAAGGCCTTGGCACTCTTGAACAGGACTACTTTTCAGGACGGTTCTTAAATAAGCAACTTTAGGTGATTTAAAAACAAAACAAAAAAAGCGCATATCCTTAAGTAGTGGGCCTATTTTTTCTCTGATAAAAGTGGTGTTCTCAAGTACGGTGTTCTGAGCTGTCTCAGAAACCCACTGCATCATCAATCCACAATGCAGTGGTGGACTTAAGACAGAGGGAAGTGTGGAGAACCAGGAATAAGTAGTGCATGCCCAGAGTGAAGTCCAGACAAAGCAGAAAGACTACACATTTAACCCAGAGATTATGCAACAGGCCAGAGTGCAGAGTAACAAATACAAAACCCTGAAAGCGCTCTAAAGTCGGGTTGGAAAGGATATTCACCACATGGGTTGATTGTAGAACTGAGTGAAGCAGCTCCCGAGGAAAGGCTGCTTTTGGAAACTGCTGAAGCCACAGAAGGAGCAGAAGATGCCGTTGGTGTAGCGGAGGAGGCTGGTGAGGATGGCAGCCGTTCTCCAGAGTCCATATCTACAACAGAAGGAAACGCTGTGTTAGGCAGAATTACTCCAAAGTATTAGACAGGTCTGCGCATCTTCGTTATTTTTTTAAAGGTATAAGGTGAGATATGGACAAAATACCCCTGTAGCTTAAAAATAGAGTATCCCTGCCCAAACTCATATTAAGGCTTGAGTCCTCCTTTCTCCTGGGACTGGGCAGGAGTGAGTGGACTCTCACTCTTCGAGAAACATATCTACATTTAGTGAAGTGGGTAGTTGTACAGGGAGGACACCTTACATGGTTAGCTGCTCAGATTTTCTATTGCTCAGGGTTCAGAACTCTCTACTTCATAAATCATTCAATACTAGGTATTGTTGTAATAACAGAAGGTGAGGTAAGATGAACATTTATGGAACGAGTTTAATTTGATTTTTGAGACAGGGCTGTGCTCAAGCTCAAATATTCCCCCACCTCAGTCCCGGGCTGGGACTACAGCCTTGTGTCCCTGCAACTCAGCTTGAAACAAATTGAACATTAGGTGCATCATATTCGCTAATGAATCACACAGGTTGTGTATCTAAAAATAGCCTAATTTTATGCAACCGTGTATGTCATCAGCTTGGGAAAAATAAATTTTATATTCTTATTCTTCTCAAAGTTCTTCATCACATCTCAACTGCAAACAAATTCTGCATTATCATGAAGCAGCAGTTCTTAAATTGGGTGTCACAGGTCAGATTTCCTGTACATCAGACACTAGCAAAATTACAGTTATGAAGTAGCAAAGAAATAATTTTACGGGTGGGGTCACCACGACATGAGGAACTGGTATTAAAGGGCCGCAGCATTAGGAAGGTTGAGAACAACTGTTGTAAAGAATAAAAGCAATACAGTAGGCTGCAGCAAAAAGCTACTTGGGAGGCTGAGGGGAAGGTTCACTAGTTAAAGGCAAAACTGAACAACACAGGGAAATGCCTTTTAAAAGGGAAGGAGGGAGGAGGAGGAGATAGGAAGGAGGGAGACAGCAAGAACAGAAAGGAAACACCAATGTGAACAAAGAGTATCCTCATCTTCTAAATACAGATGGACATATCCTTGTATTGTCTCAGGTGACCAGGATGACTCAGTCATTTCCAGTGACAGAGAGGGAGAGAGAGAGAGAGAGAGAGAGAGAGAGAGAGAGAGAGAGAGAGAGAGAGAGAGAGAGAGAAAGACAGACAGAGACCTGTTTAAAGTTTTATCAGAACCAAGTTTCCACTCTGATTTCAAAAAAGCTTTATAATGACAAATCACCGAGCATCCTTATTAAAGTACTATAGGTTCAGTCTTACATAGGTTTCATTTTCACTGTAATGGTGATATTCAAATTTGAGGACCTACCAGACTATGGTCACTTTAATGCATATATTCATTTCACAATTAAGCAAAGAAATCATGATGTTAATGCTTTAAAAAGTACATCTACAGGAAGAAAAAAAGATAGTGCTCATCTATGAGTGAATTTACAATTAGTCACATGTAAGCTCTCACAATTTCAATAATCTTGTTACAAAAAGGTATCTGTATAATATTCCATAGTGAATTCACACAGACACATATTTCCTTTGAAAAACTGTTCAGTTACACCTTAAAACTTAGACTTAAAACAATGCAAAGTTGAAGTGTGGATACGGAAAGTACATACATTTTTTTCCTGATAGAAGGAATCATACAGGATACTCTGAGCATTGTGAGTGAGACCGCTTCCAAACGCTTCCTAAGAAATTCAACAGCCACCCTTAATTTCCCAGGACTGCTGTCAATCACCTCCTTAGCTGACAGTACTATAAGTATGCTCATGTATGATAGAATCTTTGTCTCTATCAGTCTTTGTCTAGGGAAAGACTGAGTGGTCACTGGTGGCTAAAAAGACTAATTTCTATGGGCTGCTTTGGGTCAGGCACAGAAACAAATGACCTCTAAAACATATGCCCAAGGCCTATTCTGGCACATTCTTCATAAACGATTTTCATGAATTCTCATTTAAAAATAGAAAGACAAACATGAGCTGTTTACCTAGAACGACTTCTTACTAATGAAACAGCTTACTCTGGACCAGTGAGATATTTGATGGCAACTGTTATCTGTGTGTACAACTGTACCTTGGAGTTTCTTGGCTGGGATATTGAGAAAGTCACATAAATATCTGAATTGCTTTCTAACAAATAATGTGAAGATATAGTTGAGATCAAAGGAGAAAATACACATAAAGTGCTGAGGGTCTAGCATTCAATCACAGACAGCGTCTACTTTTTTTTCTTTTTTGTTTTTCAGATAAGGTCTCACAGTGGACACCATGCTGACCTTAACTCATGGCAATCTTCCTGCCTCAGCCTTCCAAGGGCTAAGGACTATGGTTGTGACCACCGTGCCCAGCCTTACTTGAATTAATAAGTATTTGTTTATCTGATTGCCAGAGGATATAGGTGGTAGTAAAAGAACCAAAGGGATATTTACGTTATTTGTGTTAAAATGCATATTAGTATTTATAGGTTCCATAAGTCCTTGTCATGGTATCATGTTGATTACCAGATAGAGCCTGTGTTACTCAGGGGATAGCCAGCTTCTTTCCATGGCTGTCCTAACAACAGAGGGGCCTGCTGTACTTTTCTGTGATAACTTCACTTTTCCTTCAGCTCATAACTATCTTTGTATATGGTCTTCTACTATAAAACTTTTCAAATATGTTATAATACAAATTCAGATGATAAAATAGTCTGTTATGTTAGTCACTATTCAAATATAGTATTTAAGAATCAAATTAACTCATTCAAATAATTTAATAGGATAAAATCATTTAGATGTCTAAGAACAACCTACTTTCATCCCAAGGACAGGGCCTCTATGTGATAGCCGCGCTCCTGTAACCGCCTTTCATTCTGACTATGTGCTTTAAGAATATTCTTTTCCTTGGGATCCAAATAATCACCAGCCAATAGATTGCTTGTGTCTTAAAAACTAGCCCATAAGATTAAAATGAACACACTATAATAACATGATTTCCCTCCCACAGCATATTCTCCTATGGTAGACTATAAAAATATAGGCAGATCTTTTCATTTGAGGCAATCCATAAAATTGTATCATTTCTAAGGTACATCTTAAGACTCTACTTAGAAATTTAACCAGTTCTAGGTCCAGTGATGTGTGTCTATCACCTGCCAGAAGGCTGCACTCCAAAGGTTAAGACCCAGAAGTTCAGGTACAGCTTAGGTAACATACCAAGATGGAAGGATGAATGGAAGGGAGGGAAGGAGTAAGTTAGAATAAAAATGACTATAACTGAAAACTTAACACATAATGCTAGAGTATAAAATTGGGGGCTGGAGAGATGGGCAGTAGGTAAGTGTACTTACTGCTCTTCTGGGAACCTGAGCTTAGTTCCCAGCACTCTTCTTTGAAGGTATAACTCTAAACAACTATAATAACATATATAGTATATAATAATAGTACAATGATTCAAACTGATTTTATAAGCTAAAGCCAGTGCAAATAAATGGAAAAAATTATAGTCAACATATTCTATTAGCATACCTCTAAGAGTCTAATATTTAAAAATTTTTCCAAATTGTATAAAACTGTAATAAATGACATGCAGTCAGCATTTGTCATGATACTCATAAGGGAAAAGATAAATTTGCTTCATTTTAATAAAATGACCTTTATTTGTAACAATCTTGAGGACAAGCTAAAATCAGAATTTGTGAAAACAAAAGACCACAAAAAGCATTTTCTGCTTGATGATTTTATGTATGTACACAAAAAGAAAAAGAAATCAATGGTTAGGTACTCTTGTTCAAACTCATGTACATCAAGTATTCTTTTGTGTAACCACAGGATTAATGAATGCTGACATCTGGTAGTCATAAACTGAACAAGTGCACTAGGGAAGGGAGACATGTGGACTAAAAGTATCATGCTATCAGCTATCTTCCTTATTTCATGTGCACCCATATTTTACAACTAAAAATGTAGCTGTATGGTCTGAGGATGTAACTCAGAGCATGTGGGAGGCCCTGGGTCTCATCTCCTCACTGGGGGTATGAGAAGCTTCTCATAAAGCCAGTTGTTAAGGCAAGGACCCACAAACTTAGCTTTGGGAGGGAGTCACTTGATCCCACGTGTCACAGACTCGCGTGGGCAGTACTGGTTAGACATCCATCTATAAAGGAACAGGCTTTGATGGTTCTCTAAGGAAACGCTTATTAAACAGTGAAAACTGTGCTAAATACCCCAAGAGTTCTCTGTGGGAATCCAAAGTACAGAAGAAGATTCAGTGAGTCCTTCCTTTTTTATATATAATGCCAATTAGGAAGAACACCAGGAGCCAGACAGTACACTGCTTCTTTTACCTTAGTAGATCCACTAAGAGTAGAGAGCTACAAGTTCACTATTTTTGGGAGGTTCTGACAAATGCTTTTATTCCAACATTTCTCCTACAGCCAGCAAGGCAGCTCAGCAAGTGAAGACACTTGCCACACAAGCCTGGGATCCCTGGAACCTACATAAGGTAGAAGAGGAGAACTGACTCCCCAACATTGTCCTTTGAACTCCATTATATTTGTGCTGTGGTGTACACACACACAATAATAATAAAATTGTAAAATCACTAAAGCAATTAAACAGTTGGATGTATAAAATTCTAAGATATCAGGTAGCAGACAGAAACAATGGCTAAACAGCAAACAAAAATGTTTCTATCAAGAGTCTTGAAAAACCAAAAGCAAAGCAAAACAAAACATTTACCTACAGTTTTAAAATATTATTATTTCAAGTAATTAGGTAGTCTGTTATGATTTCAAATACAAATATATGAAATAATCAAAAAATAATCAAATAATCAAAAAAATAATATGAAATAATTGTTACTTCACACTTTCAATTCTGACCATAAGCAGATGACAGCCTGAACAGAAGTCACTCGGTGATCAGGCGCTCTGTGCTCAGCCTGATTGGGACAGTCTTGGATTCCCCTAAATATTAGCTTCTGTGCCTGAAAACTGAAGTAAACTACCCCTCAAGTCCAAATGAGTTTTACAAGCTTGGTAGTTCAAAAAAGCCCTCTCCTAAACAACAAAATTCCCAAACCAGGAGTGTCAGCCCACTCCTTTCATCCCATACTTGGGAGGCTGAGGCAGAAGGACAGCCTCAGATGTGAGGCCAGCCTGGGCCACAGAGCCAACTCCAGGTCAGCTTGGGTTAGAGTAAGATCGATTGACCGATCTATCTATCTATCTATCTATCTATCTATCTATCTATCTATCTATCTATCTATCTATCTATCTATCTATCAATCATCTATCTTTCTTTTTATCTATATTTCTCTTTTTTTCTGTCTCCCTCTGTCTCCCTGTCTGTCTCCCTCTGTCTCCCTGTCTGTCTGTCTGTCTGTCTGTCTGTCTGTCTGTCTGTCTGTCTCTCTCTCTCTCTCTCTCTCTCTCTCTCTGTGTGTGTGTGTGTGTGTGTGTGTGTGTGTGTGTGTGTATGAGCATGTGTCTAGACCGGCGGGCCAGTGAGCTCTGAGAATCTGTCTTTGTCCCTTGTCCCCTGACCCCAGCCGCACTCTGCAGTCCCAAACACACGTTACCAGGAGCAGCACTTGAGCAGATGCTGGGCACCCACGCAGCGGTCCTCACGTGTGCACGGTAAGCAGTTCTGTCAGCAGAGCTCTCCGTGGCCCTGTGTTGCTTTTTTTCCCCTATTTTCCAATGCACACCATGCTAAATTACAGGTTCTATAATCTAAATTTTTAAAAAATTTACTCTAGAGACCTCAAGAGACCTGAACATGAGAAAATAATCCAAAAGCAAAGCACTGATTTTTATACTGCTCAGTAAATAATCTATTCAGGGAGTATCCTTTTCTATCCAAAAGATTAAGTATTACTTTGAAATGAAATGTTTGTAGGGAAGACATTATCATAGACATAAAAAACAGATATAAGGGGATATTAACAGAGGATGTGAACAAGACTTAATATCTGTAGATCAACTAAACCATAGGTATAATCTATGGCTTTAAATATTGACTAAGCTTAGAGATTTCTAAGGACATGAAAGATGAAGACCAACAATGTCTGATTACCTAACCCAAACACAAGACACTCCAAAGAACAAACAGGAGACCGGAAGCTTTGTCAGCTAAGGAAGACGCTTAGCACTCTCACAGGAACAGTGAGGAACCTCTGGAAAACAGCAGCACCCAAGGCAGGGGAGAGATGAAGAACATGTCAAACACAAGTTGCAAAAAAGCCGTTGATACAAGTTGGCACAAATCTGAATGGATTTTAAGGTGGTTTGCAAACATAAACCAGATGAAACTTTTTACGCAATCCTGAAACTCATCCCACATATAAGCCATGACTCCGATATCCCTATAGAGGGATGACACGAACATGTCCATTCCTCTGTCCTATCAGACTCAATTCATCTCAATTTTTCTTCTACTATGAATTTGAAATTTATCCATTTTTCTCCATCACCATAGCGACCACACTGATCTATGTCACTCAGAGCAAAGCCCCGGCCAAGAACAGTCTACCGTCAGAGTCTGCTTTTGTCTGTTTAGGGTCGGACTTCCTTTACTAGTGGTGACTGCTTCTGCATAGCCACAACGTAGCTGCGATAAACTATGAGAGCCATAAAGCTTAGAGTATTATCTGACCCTGATGAGAACGCTGGTCAGTCCCTCCTCTACTCTGGCTGCTGGCAAAATCCCTAACTCTATTTACAAATGCCTTCATGTTCCTTACTAAAAACCCATTCTTCATAGAGCAGCCACTGTTAAAAACATGTACATAAATTAATGACTGACACTTTGCACCTTAAGTCCTATAATACTGCAGTTACATGTAAGACAGAAATTAAAATCACTAACAAGATCCACAAAGCCACTCCATTTGCATCTGTAGCATTACAGACAGACAGACAGACAGACAGACAGACAGACAGACAGACAGACGAGGCTTGTTTATTAACTCGACATTCTGGCCAAGCAAGCCTGGGTATACCATGTAATAGAGCTACAGATATAATTGTCATGGTAAAGGCTATGGTAGCTTTCTTGAACAATCTTCCTAATGAGCTGTAAAAACAAATGAAAAGTTTACTTTATTTTGCAGTTTGGGGCATATAACCCAGGGTCTCATGCATAGTAAACCACACTTAGAAGCCATACAAAGCCGGGTCTGGGCTACACAGCAAAACTATGTCAACAACAAAAGGGGCAGGGCGTGGGCTACGTAGCTCAGTGTAGAGAACGAGCTGCCATGGACAGTGCCTAGGTCTTATTATTTTGATTTCATTTGTGTTAGGACACAATTAGAACGCCACATTCATTCTGGACACTGGTTTGTTTTTTTGTTTGTTTTTTTTTGTTTGTTTGTTTTTTGTTTTTTCAAGACAGGATTTCTCTGTATAGTCCTGGCTGTCCAGGAACTCACTTTGTAGCCCAGGCTGGCCTTGAACTCCCAGAGATCTGCCTGCCTCTGCCTCCCAGTGCTGGGATTAAAGGCACACACCACCACTGCCCGGCCTGTTTTGTTTTGTTTTGAAGCATATAAAACAGGAAGCCGTGGATCAGTCCCTATAAATAATTAACATGTGACAGAATGTCAGTTGAATAAATGGATAAGCAGGGTGGGAGGGTGGGAGGGTGTTTCAGTCACAGAGCTTAGCTTAGCTTGTACAAAACTCTGGGTTCATTTCCAAGGACCTAAATAAGTAAAAAGAAAAACCAAAAACCATATAAAAGTCTCTGATATGGCCTTTTTTTCTAAAATACTTATAATGGTCCATTAAAAAAAATAAAAAACAAAAAAAAAACCTAACCATTGAAAAACAGAACCTAAGCCGGGCGGTGGTGGCGCACGCCTTTAATCCCAGCACTAGAGAGGCAGAGCCAGGCGGATCTGTGAGTTTGAGGCCAGCCTGGTAAACAGAATGAGTTGCAGGACAGACTCCAAAGCTACAGAGAAATCCTGTCTCGAAAAACCAAAAAAAAAAAAAAAAAAAAAAAAAAAAGGAACCTAACCAACGGGGTGTTGTGGATGTTGTGGTACACACCTTTGATCCCAGCACTCAAGAGGCAGAGGTACACAGATCTCTGTGAATTAGAGGCCAGTCTGGTCTACAGAGTAAATTCCAGGACAGCGAGGATTACATAGTTGAACCTTGTCTCAAAAAACATAAATAAATAGATAGATAGATAAGTAGATAAATAAATAAATAAATAGGAGAAGCAGCTGCTAACAAATCATGAAAATATTAGAAATATTTCTGAAAGCAATAAACAATGATTGGCTAATAAACTTAAATATTTAAACTTCTAGCAATCTTATTTTCTAATGATGTAATGTGAAATAGAAAAGAAACGTAAATAACATGTAGAATGATCTAGTTTTAAAAAGTAAATATATTTAGTTATGTGATGACATATAAAAATATTTGTGATATATGTATGTATATATGAACAGAGTAAAAAAACTTTGAGAGGCATTCTGCAAAATGGTAACAGTTGTTTCTGAGGGTGGTAAGATTATGTGTGTGTTCCATTCCTTCTTATACTTTCAATCTATTCCAATTTTTATACTAAAAACTATCACTTGAGGATTGGAGACAATAACTTTTTGTATCTTAAGGGAAAAAAGTAATGTTGTTTTTAATTTGGCACAGGAAAGCATCTTGTAATAATGACCAGATAAAATGTGTTCCCACAGTAGCTTTAGAAGGACAGCACAATCACATGTCCAACACTGCTTCCCTGGTTGGCCAGCGCTGAGCACTCGGTGCACTCTCTCAGAACAGTCCAGAAGAAGGAAGTAAATGATCTGCTCTACAGCTTTCTTTTCAGTCACTATTAACAAAGAGAATCATAAAATGCAAAGGACAATAAACAAGTTTTCACTAAAGAACCAGATGTTTTTTATTTTTTTGTTTGTTTGTTGTTTTGTTTTTGTTTTTTTAGACAGGGTTTCTCTGGCCCTGGCTGTCTTGGAACTCACTCTGTAGACCAGGCTGGCCTAGACTTCAGAGATCCGCCTGCCTCTGCCCCCTGAGTGCTGGAATTAAAGGTATGCGCCACCACCACCTGGCAAGAACCAGATGTATTTTGAAAAGCAATCCATTAGTGCAGTTGGCCGGCAATATTACTCTTTATCACAGTATCATAGCAAGACCGGGTCATTGAGCCAATTCCTTCCAGCTTTTATCTATGCTTTCCCCTAGTAATGAACGGGTATACCACAGATTCTTGATTCTCAATACATAATATGAATTATCATGAACAAATTAAAAGTGACATAGATAAGACAGACACACACAGATACATACACACATGTAACATATGCACTTGCACACACACACAGACTCACTGGGTTAAACAGCATAAATGAAGTTGAGGGGCATCAGTAGATATCCAATATTAGTAAATGAGAGAATAAAGATTTATAGACAACCAATACTTACAGACATATGGGTGACTAAACAAATTCTGACATTGACAGTGAAAGAATCGTGGGAGCAGAGGACAGAGGGTCCAGTGCTGAGAAAGTGGAAGACACAAGGCTGGATACTTTACATTTCTGGTTAAACACAAACAAACCTGAAGATACAAGAAGCCGAGAAAACTTCAGACTGAATGAACTCAAAGAAGGTCGAACTCTGGATAGAAATAAAGAATGTTCAACTAAATAGACCTCTTTCACCAACTGGAGTCATTTACCATTCAAGAAAAGAGGTTCTCCTTTAGGGGAAAGAACCAGGGAAATACCCGTTTGCTTGTGTTCCAATTAAACTCGATCATTTTTTTCCTTACTTTCTTTTTAGTGCATACCAGAGAGTGATCCTTAACTTTTCCCTAAATTTCAGAGATGCTAGGGTTTGAAATATAGAAAAATCCATGTTTTAATTCTTCTTGTGATTAAATTTACTTATACCAAAGATGTATACCTAGAAAAAGTGGACCAAAACAGATAAAACTATAAATATGAAATGTGTAAGGTAATCAAATCTCTCCCTTGTCATATTTTTAAATTTAGGATAGTATAAGTAGTCAGATTATTTCACATGAAAGTTTATACTACAGTAGTCCAAAAATAGCAATGGAATCCATCCATATACTAAAATTTACTAATATGGATGCAACTCATCTGGCCCTAACCAAATCTTAACAAAACAGAAATCTCTAATATTGTAGTCATCGATTGCTGGAGATAGCCACTGTTAATATCATATTTTATTCCTCCCATTGGTTTGGTTTTGTTTCATTTGTTTTGCTTTGTTTTGGTTTTGCCTGACTGGTCATCTCAATCCTCCTTTTCTCCTCCTCAACTAGTCTTTGGGAAAAAACAAATCACTCTTTTGGAAGGAACAGCGCATCATTGCTCCTCCCCTTACTAAGAAAAGAACCACGGACTTCGCAGGCCGGGGCTCTTGCACTGCCCTGGCAGAGCTGCTGCCCTTCCCTTTCCTTCCCTTTCCTTCCCTTCCCCAGTGCTGGGTATTAAGGCTGGTGCCATGTGCATGCTAGACTCACTAAGCTATACCCTCAGCCTAAAACTTCACTTTCCCCGATCATACTGAAATCATAGCCAGAATCTCCTACTCGCTTCATTCACCCACGTCCCAAAACTTTCTCCTACTTCCATTTACATGGTCTCTAGTGTTCTCTACCCTGCCTCACAGCCACATAATCTGACTACCCAGAGAAAAGTCGTTGTGCCCACATCCTTAGTGACAACTAAAACTGGAACAAGTCACAGTTCCCCAACAGTCACTGCATTTACCATATTTTACTCTGATCACAACTATGAACTTGAATAACTATGCCTAACAATCTGGAAGCTTACCTGAGTAGAAGCCAAATTGGTAATGTGCCTTAGTTAGGGTTTCTATTGTTATGATAACACACCATGGCTAAAACCAACTTGGGGAGTAACGCTTTTATTTCGTCTTACACTTATAGATAATAGTCTATAACTGAGGGATGTCAGAGCATGAACTCAAGCTCCTTCCACTGAGTCTCCCCAATATGATGGACGCTTCTCCTGTTCCTTTCTCCTCTCTCTCCCTCTCCCTCTCCCCCCCCTTCTCTCTGTTTGTTGAGACTGTTTCTCTGTGTAGCCCTGGCTGTCCTCAAACTAAGAGATCCACCTGCCTCTCTCTCCCAAGTTCTGGGATTAAATGCATCCTCACCACCAGGTTCTCAATGCATTTTATCATTGCAACAACAACAAAAAGTAGCTAAGAGCTTCTGCTATTATCAGGGTGTAAAATTCTGACATGGGAACGGGAATTCTCTTAAATCCATGCTAGAATGACCACATTCTTTACATAGAAAATAGTTCAATAAAAGTAACTATGTCGTTTTTAATAACATCATAACAACACTTTCAATTCAAGCTCCTAACTACAAACTTTTATCAATTTTTATATCTACAGTCCTCATTTTTAATTTGCCAAAAACCTCAGTTTACACAACAAAAATATAAGTTCTTGACACTTTTAGAATTCAATCCATAACAGGGTATGATGGCACACACCTTTAATGCCAGCAATCTGGAGGCAAGGCAGATGAATCTCTGTGAGTTCGAGGCCAGCCTGGTCTACAAAGTGAATTCCAGGACAGCCAGGGCTACACAGAGAAACCCTGTCTTGAAAACCCAACCAAAGAGCCCGAGCAAAGGAAAAAGCATTCCATCCATAGGCACTCGTTTGATTATGGTCCACTATGCACGCACCAGCTTCAGAACAACACTGGCTACACTGACACAATGGACGTGGTTCTTGGATCCTCAGAATAGATTCTAGTGGGACACAAAATCAAACTGAAGTACCCAGAAATTACTTGAAATAATCTCCACTGTGCTATTCCTTCAACCACATGTAAAAACAGGCCCCTCATTACAATTTACTGCAGTATTTAAGGATAGAACTCCACTAGACAGCAAGAATTTTTAGGAACACAAAATCAGTGTACCAAAAGTAACATACAATGCTGGGATTCAACTCAGCTGGTAGAGTAGTTGCCTAGCACACACAAATTCCTGGATTTGACCCCTTCCATATAAAGCAGGTGCCATGGCTGACACCTACAATCCCAGGGAGAGGCAAGAGGATCCGAATTTCAAAATTCCTTTCAGTGTACAGTAAGTTCAATGCCAGTCTGTGTAGCCCAACACTCTACCTTCTCAGGAAACAAAATAACACAACAACAACAACAAAACCCAAGTAATATGTGTACCCAGATGTTGTGGCTCACATAGATAATCTCAACGCTGAGAGGCGAAGGCTGAAGAATTTGCCATAAATTTGAGGCCTGCCAGGGCTGCAAAGTGAGACTGTTCCTCAAGCAACAAAAGTAATTCATAAACATCCTCTCTCTCAGGTAAACCTGGATACATGCTTACCTCTAGATTACCCACACCCTGGCAATTTCGCCCTCCAAAGAGGATAATCTTGTGTGAACTTTAGATAATAGCAAAATTTTAGTTTGGTTTTAGGCAACTGTGTTGCTTTTTCCTTTTTAGTTTATGCTTAATTTCATAAGTTCATAATTAAAGAATGAGTTTTGTTCAGACTGCAGTGTTCCTTTTTTCAGTAATTAGGGACCAAGTTCTTTTCATTTGTTTTTTCAAGACTGGGTTTCTCTCTACAGCCCTGGCAGTCCTGGGCCTTGCTTTATTTATAGACCAGGCTGGCCTCAAATTCACCGGAATCCGCCTGCCTGTCTCCTAAGTGCTGAGATTAAAGGTGTGTGCCATCTCACTGCCCAGCTCCAACTTTCTTAAATATAGACCAGGCCTACCTGCTCACAGATGGCACTGTTCACAGTGGGCTGGGACCTCCCACATCAATTACTGATCAAGACAATATCCTTCAGACATGTTCCCAGGCCATTTTGATAGAGGTGATTCCTTAACAGAGATCCCCTCTACCCTGATGTCTCTAGTTTGTGTCAAGTTGACAGAAACTAGCCAGGACAAAATTGGCTGGGAAAATGGAAGAATACATGTACAAAGAAACTGA
This sequence comes from Peromyscus maniculatus bairdii, assembly GCF_049852395.1. Taxonomy (NCBI): domain Eukaryota; kingdom Metazoa; phylum Chordata; class Mammalia; order Rodentia; family Cricetidae; genus Peromyscus; species Peromyscus maniculatus. The sequence goes on from NC_134855.1 coordinate 37,867,533, forward strand.
GTGGCCCTCAGAGGTAAGAGTATGGTTAATCCCAGGTTCTTTTCCTTAGACCTATCCTTTTGAGTTTAATTCTCCAAAACATTTGGATACACACCAATCTTTTTTTTTTTTTTTTTTTTTTTTTTTGGAGACAGGGTTTCTCTGTGTAGCTTTGCGCCTTTCCTGGAACTTGCTTTGGAGACCAGGCTGGTCTTGAACTCACAGAGACCGCCTGGCTCTGCCTCCCGAGTGCTGGGATTAAAGGCGTGCGCCACCACCGCCCGGCTTTTTACTTGTGTTTCTGTGAGCTATTTTCCTTGCAACCTAAGAGGCTGGCAGAAAGTTCCCTAACAGATATCATGCCACACTTGCCTCTTCTCAGCACTGCTCAGGCTGTTTACATGCCCGATAGGTTTCCCTTCCAATAGTCCAAACACTACATTCCACTGAGTACAGACCCAAGAGCCTTTTTTTTTTTTTTTTTTTTGGGGGGGGGGGTTTCAAGACAGGGTTTTTCTGTGTAGCTTTGCGCCTTTCCTGGAACTCACTTGGTAGCCCAGGCTGGCCTCGAACTCACAAAGATCCGCCTGCCTCTGCCTCCCGAGTGCTGGGATTAAAGGCGTGCGCCACCACCGCCCGGCAAGCCTTTTTTTTTTAATTGCCATTTATTTCAGTCCTTGCTTCTGAACTAGCTGAGCATTCCACAGCATCACTGCTAATGTCATCCATGATGTCATGAGGATGCAGGTCATCCACACTGCAGCCCACAGACTGTGCAGTACCCAGAATCTTCTTAATATTTCCAGAAAGTTCTCTGGATAAGGACCAGTGTGCTACATCTGCCCAGCAATGTTGACAATTTCATCAAAAGTGATAGTTCCAATGTGTTTAATGTTTGTCTGCTTCTTTCTGGCTCTTGGTAGCTCCGTGAGGGCTCTGATGATCAAACGGAGGGCACCACCTCATCTGGGCCTGTCTGTCCTGGATGGTCAGCTTCACTGTCTGTACTCTTCAGACATTTCCAGTTACTGGGTGCTTTGGCAATGTCATCCCAACTTTTTTTGGTGACAGACCCAGGGCAGGGGACTGATCTTGGGGGCCAAGGCAGATAGATACAGCACCCACCTCGCCTCAGGTGATCCTCAGGCTTTGATCTCGGGGTCAAACTTGGGTGGCATCCTATTATCCAATAGGGCTATTATTAATCACATGCATAAAAAACTGAACATTAAACCTGAGTAATTTTAAACCACATCACTAATATTTCAAGTGTTTAATAACTACAACGACATCCTTCTGAAAATACTATAGTACAGCATGCTGACCTAAATGACTGACATCTTGTTCAGTGAGGAAATCTGTTACATATAAAGGAGACTATTAAAACTGTCTGATGAACCAGATCCAGGATAACTGAAGAAAGCTGTGTCCGAGCCTATTCTGAAGTGAAAGCTAAAAGGCCCCAGAGTGGATCTATCCCCCCAGATGCATCTGACTAACTCCAGGTCACAACAGAGAGTTTCAGCGTCTACCCTGGAAGCTGCTAATTACATTGACTTTTTACTGCTCTATAGTTCCCAAATTCACTGTGTTATACAGCACACAGCAGTATATCTGTTGAGCCTTAGTTTCTGAATCAATAAAATGGGGGTTAATTATACTTCAAAGAGCTATCGTGAGAGGGAGGGCCTAGCACACTTCCGGCTAGATGCTTTGTTCGTAGATTAGTCACAATGTAGAAGAAAACTGCTTTGATTTGCCAAAGGAAAGAGGCAAGACTAGGAAAGCTCAGTAAGTCAACACCACTTCTTCATCAGTTCAATGGGACTAAAGGTAACTGAAATGTCCAGAGAATTACAACAGCAAGCACTTCTCTCTCTCAGGTAAACCTGGATACATGCTTACCTCTAGATTACCCACACCCTGGCAATTTCGCCCTCCAAAGAGGATAATCTTGTGTGAACTTTAGATAATAGCAAAATTTTAGTTTGGTTTTAGGTAACTGTGTTGCTTTTTCCTTTTTAGTTTATGCTTAATTTCATAAGTTCATAATTAAAGAATGAGTTTTGTAGCCGGGCGTTGGTGGCGCACGCCTTTAATCCCAGCACTCGGGAGGCAGAGGTAGGCGGATCTCTGTGAGTTCGAGGCCAGCCTGGGCTACCAAGTGAGCTCCAGGAAAAGCGCAAAGCTACACAGAGAAACCCTGTCTCGAAAAACCAAAAAAAAAAAAAAAAAGAATGAGTTTTGTTCAGACTGCAGTGTTCCTTTTTTCAGTAATTAGGGACCAAGTTCTTTCCATTTGGACTTGACAATTTACACATTAACTACCAATTTTAAGCAATATGTACTAACTTTTTATATTAGGCATGTCTTTCCCCACAATGCATCATATTTTAATCTTATGCATGGCCAATTATGTATAGATATAAGATAATAAATACAAGATTTTCCCTAAACTTTTACTTGAAGACATTAAGTTGGTCTTAATTCGTATTCACTCCAAACAAGTCCGGTGGGCTTGGGTTTCCTTCATACTCAAATACACTGGGAATATATTTGAATAGAAACTGGTTGTTGGGAGAGGAGATCTTAGCCCATTGTCCAGAAAGGGACATGTATTCATATACACGAAAGCGAGGAGCTATGCAGCTAAGTGGAGCTATGCAGCTAAGTGCACTATCAGAAGGAAGGACTGGGTAGCGGAAACAGTCCAGCTCACTAAATTATTCTCTGATTCCCGTGTCAGAATCACTAACCAGCTTTCATTCTCTATGAATTTGTCTATTCTACATAATTTACATAAAAATAATCATGCAGAGATCGCTTGTGATGCCTAAAACCATGTTTCAAAGTTATTCCATTTTAAAGCATACATAATACTTTTTTCCTTTTTTGTTTTTTAATGTAGCCCAGGCTGGCCTCGAACTCCTGATCCTCCTGCCTCTGCCTCCTTCAGCAAATCCTACTGGCGTGTGCCACCACAACTGGCTACTTTATTCCATTTTATTGGTGAATAATATTTTATTTTTTATTCTACCACCTCATTTACCACTTAATGATCTTTTGGGTTATTTTTACTTTTAGATTTTACAAACACTGACTACTGACATGGGTATACCGTGGTTATGTAGATATATAGTTCAATCCAGATTAGAAATAGATTGATATGTAAGAACAGAATTGCTGGGTCACATGGTAACTCTTACGCTTAGCCTTCTGAGGGGCCTAAACAGAAACTAGCCTTTGAAGATCTGAAGTGGAGCCTTACACGAGCATTTAAAGGACCAACTATTCTGTAGTTGACGCAGGTGTACTGTCTGGTTAAGTCACCAGACCATATTAACTTTAATAATCCTTTCATAGTCTTATTAAATTTAATAAAGTGTTTCTAGAGGTTACCTTCAGAATCGTCAAGTATTTCATAGCTCACTTTTAGAATAGTTTACTATTGGTTAGTACTTTGTTTTACTTTACTGAAATACACAAAACATTTTGGCTCATAGTTAATACCCATCATATCCTTGTATTTTTCTGTCAAATGACGGTCCATACATTCAATGCAGGTCTTATAAAGACACATTTGGGATGTGCATATGAAGTGCTTCATTTTGTTTGTGATGCTCAGGATTGAACTCAAGGCTTTGGGTGTACTATATCCCTTCTAGGACGTCACATTAAAATTCCTTTCTCAGCACTATTATGTAAGGTCTCAATCCTTTCAAATACAATCTAATGATATTCTAATACTTGAGGATATCGTCGGGGCAAAATATATGAAATTCAGAAAATAATAAAAGGAGAAAGAATATATTACAAAGGATAGGTTACTATATATTAAAATGTATAGTTCACGTGAAAATTATCAATGTCCCAAAGGAAAGAACCAAACTCCTCTCTGGAGTTGAGAATCCTCACTCATGTGACCCACTGTCAATCTTGATACTGTATCCTTTCCTAATCTGCACTACTCCTTTACTTTGAATAAAGCTGTCTTGCCAGTTCTGCATATCTGTGTGAACCCTTATTTTCAGTTCCGTGGATAAGAGGTCAAGAAGTTAACAAAAAACCGATCCCAATCCAGACCATAGTAGCAGTTCCTTAGAGCTGTGAGTAGATTGGGAGAAAATGAGGAACTGGGCTACTCTGGGTGACAATAAAATATTTTAATTGATTGTGTTGATAGATACATTAATCTGAGAATCCACTAAAAACTGAATGACATTTGAAATGGTAAAATGTATGATATGTAAATCAGATTTCCATAAAGCTGTTGAAAACAATCTTTTTGGATCTCTCTCTGAGAGAATATTATTTGACTTTATTGATTCCTGATTCTGGCCTCTGTTCAAGACTGAATGTAGAGCACCTATAACTTCATGTGTGACAGACACAGGGAAATAATAAAGCAGGGGTTCAATACACCCTCTGTGCTCATTAACCTTGCATCACCATGTTGTAAGCATTAAAACAACAAAACAAAAGCCACCCAGCTAAAGCCACATGAGCCCAGTTTAGGGACTAACTAGTTTGAACCAAGCAAGGGCCATTCTTGTTTCACAACCTCATTAAGCAGTCACATGACTGGCCATGCTGCTAAGGATGCTGCTACTGCTCACCTTTTGTCCACAACATCACTCAGTCTTTACTGTAAACACTGCAGTCACCTCGGGAGTTCTAACCCCACCTCTCCTTTTCTTTAGTTTTCCATGTCAGGAGTGATCCTGACTTTTTCAAGGAGTAATGCTTGATAGAAAACTGGTTCTGCCACCCTCTTAGTTCAACTCTTCAGTATTTCTGCACCTCTCTAATACAAATAAAAACTCCAGGTCCTTACTAAAAATAGAAAGCTCTCTCACCCTCACTCTGATATTTCCAAACAGATGAGTCCCCTTTAATCCACGCCATGTGTTACATCTTAGGCTCTCACAGGCTTGTAAAGTCCTTCCATTCCTTGCTGAACTTGTCCTCACATTCCAGGCCTCCCAGGACTGGAGAAGCATTCTGACTCACATGCAAATCTGGTTCCTCTCTCCTTACTCTTGTCTATTTCTAATTAAATTCTAACTAAGCCACATGGCAGTGTTCAGATCTGTGGCTTTCTACCTTGAGAAGTAGACATTATTGTCTTCCTTAGAGCCTTGAGCTTGTAAAATCTGAATTGAAGGCTTGAATGAAAACACACGACAATCACTAAAACTGCAATTTGAAAAGTATACACATATATTCTCATTTTACCTAACAACAAATCTAGAGGTAGGTAAATCGGGTATCATTATTCCACTTTTGAGGTTAGCAATTCTTGTTTTCATTCATGACGGCAATATTGCTGGTAACAGTAGACATGGCCCGGAGCTTATCCTGGAGCAGGTCAGCGTTGGCTCCTCTCCTATAACTGGACATAGAGCTCCCATCATGTGCAGATATGCTCAACTAAAAGAGAAGGCTGACTGCTGTCTGGGGAAGAAGCGGGGAAGCAACTCCAAATTATTATTTTTGTATTTTTTAGTACATGGTCTCACTATGTATCCCTAGCTAGCCTAGAGTTTTCTGTGTATGGCTTCAAGTTTCTAGTGATCCTCTTGCTCCAGGCTCTTGAGAGCAAGTGTAAGCTAGTAGGCCTGGAGGGACTCTAAGTCTTCAATCTGGAGTGAGAGCATTGTTGACAGGGTACCTGGCGTGCATACAGCTTCTCCGACTAGCATCCTCGAGTTGTTTTGTTGCTTATGACATGGAACCGACAGTAGCTGTGACTGTTGTGGGTGTTGGATCTGGCAACTGTGGTCCTGCGGTCTGCCCAGAAGGCTCCTAACACAATCGTATTGCTCTCGATCTGGAGGAGCGACTTCAAAACTCTTTAGCAGTACCAGACAGGCGAGGACAGAACCTAAAGCCTTCTGAGGGAAGGAGACGTCTGTCCTTACTTGAGCTGTTTGGATCCTCAGCAACTTCATCACTGTTGAAAAGCAGTGACAACTTGACAAAATGTCTGCCACACAGTTTGAGAGGTGGCTCAGCAAAGAGCACTGACTGCTCTTCCAGGGGTCCTGAGTTCAATTCCCAGCAACCACATGGTGAATCACAACTACCTATTGTGAGATCTGGTGCTCTCTTCTGGCCTATAGGCAGAACACTGTATACATAATAAATAAATCTTTAAAAAAAAATTCAAAGTTTGAGAGGGTAGGATATTGATCAATTACATCTGCATATTTCACTTAATCTATCACTCAAAGCTCAATAATAAATAGTAAAGGGCCTGAACATGTATGTGTTTGGACATAATGATGCTTCCTATATTTATTCCATCTTGTCACTTTTACTAACTTTGAATTTTTTTAAAGGCAGTAGTGGCACATGCCTTTAATCCCAGCACTTGAGAGGCAGAGCCAGGCGGATCTCTGTGAGTTCAAGGCCAGCCTGGTCTACAGAGCAAGATCCAGGCGGGCCCCAAAACTACACAAAGAAACCCTGTCTCAAAACAAAACAAAACAATTTATTTAGTGTTTTTGTTCTGAGGCAGGCTCCCACTCTTCCACCCAGGGTGGTCTCAAACTCACAGTAATCCTACCTCAGTCTCCCAAGTACTGGGGTTACACACATGAGCCGCCATGACTGTATTGTTTTTTCTTAATTCTATTTCCATTTTTTATTTTTATAAGATCCTGGCTTCCCTTAATGATCTTTTGATATTCATTCATTTCAGTGCTTCTGGTTGCTCTGCTCAAGGCCTTCACACCCCTGTTAAAGCTATTAAACAACCGAAATCCTGTACTTCAACTCCTTCATCTGTTAACCCAGTCCCATAGCCATAATAGTAAAACACAAACACACAAAACCATTATTTAACTTATGCTGAAGTGATGGCTGCTGTCATGAATATGACCTCATGTAATACGATTCTTTCAGATCTTTTTCATTCTTTATAGAAAGAACAGTTTTGTCATTGCCGACGTCTTCCTAGCCTTCTAAAGCAGCCATTTCTTTTAGGTGTTTCTGCACACTATCAGTAAGCCACAGAAATCTGTAATAATATCATAGCTAATAACCACCCTCATTTGCCATCCTGTTTTCTAAGTAAGAAAAGCACCCACCATAGGCTGGACGTTTGGTGCATGTCTATAACTCCAGCACATGGAATGGCGGCAGAAAGATTGCAACCCGGAGGTCAGCGTGGGCTGGAGAACAGGTTCCAAGCCAGCCTAGCCTACACAGTAAGGACTTTCTCAAATAAAGACAAAAGCAACTACATTCAGTGCAGAGCAACACAAAAGGATGAAAATGGAGTTGAGCACTCAGGAGCAGGAGAATCTGGCTGATCAGAAGCCCAAGGCTAGCCCCAGTTACTCCCCTAGCTAGGGAGTCTCAGAACAGCCTGGGTGACATCTTGCTTTTGAAAGAACATGTTTTGGGATTAAAATTGTGGCCTACCACGGGCTAGGCAATACTCTGCCATTGAGCCCTACCCTGACCCCTATGAGAAGCCCTATCTCAAACAAACAAAAGTAAATGAAGTAAAACAAGAAGAAACACTGGCAAATGGAAGCCTGCATTTCCTGTCCAGTACTAACTACAAACACCTGACGGCAGGCAGCACACTTAACATCCTTACACCTAAGCTCTCTATCACTGCAACTCAACTCTGTAAATGACAAGTGCACAGGGTTTGAAATCCTCTACAGAATGGCCAACTGTCCTGGTATATCAGTTCTTCGTTAGACTTCTCCTGGTCATAATGTGAAATGCCATCACCACCAGCACTTTTTAGAACTTATGATAAAACCGTTAATCTATGTATTATGCAAATTTTATTATTTGTTGTCTGTCTCCTACCAGTAGACTGTTAACTACTGTATCTATTTTGTCCACTTTAGAAGCCTCTGAAAACCCTGCCACATAGATACACCCAATAAACTTTCATTTGAAGAAACAGACAGAAACACACTAAGTTACAAGGATTACCTATAGAAACATCAACAGGTATTCTTTTATAAAGAGTGCCCAGGGAATGAGGAATCCAGATTCAATAATCACAGCCTGTGAAATACTTCACCCAGACCGGGATTGTGTACACCGAGAATGCTTCATTTTTGATAGCTTCACTATAAACAGAAGCCCTTTATACCCAAACATGTTCTCACACATAACACATATACGGCTGCTTTTCTTTTTCTTTTTTCCAAAGAAAAATATCTGATATATGCTGAAAGCAATAATGATTCAGCCTCATCTTTTCCATAATTTGCGTTTTAAATTTCACTTTATTTCTTATTTATGCTGATGTGTCTGTGCATATTCATGTATGTGGATGCCAAGGGAGGCAAAAGGAGGGTGTCAGATGCCCTGGAGCTGGTTGTGAGCCTCCTGACCTGGGTGCCGAGGATGGAACACTGGTCCTCTGCAAGAGTAGCAAGCACTTTTAGTTGTTGAGCCAAATCTCCACAAGCCCATGCTTTCTATATAATACTAGGTTCCTAAGGTGAATATTCTTTTCAACTGAAGCATGACAATTCCCAAAAGGCTAAGCATAATATTACCACAGAAACTTCGAGCAGATACTAGTATACTCTAGCCATTAGTATATAAATGGATGGTATATATATAAATATAATTTTATATATATATACACAAGGGTAGATCATGCTTCTTTATTTACATAATTGAATCATATAAAGCAACGAGGTTCTCAAAATTCTATAAGAGGAATCATCTTTGAAATGTTTGTGCTAAGTAAAATAAGCCTGCCCAATAAAATAGTGTATGAATATGAGAGATTTATAGGACAAAAACAGATTAGAATTACTGCTTGACAATTACCGAATTTTTGGGTGGTGAGAACATTGTGGAAATAATAGGAATATCTGCACAATACTGAATTAGATACAGTCAAATGTTCACACAGCCAGGTGTAGTGCCATAGCCTCTTACTGAAGCACTTGCAAGGAAAGACACACATCTCTGGGAGCTCTGTGGTAGCCTGGTCTACACAGTGAATAGCCAGGGCATTATAGTGAGACTCTGTCTCCAAAGAAATGGAAAAAAAAATGGCCAAAGTTGGGAGTAGGACTATAGCTCAATGGTAGAGCACTTGCCTAGCACGCCCACAAGCAAAAACAAAAAACAACCAACCAAAAACCATGCTCCTCCAAAAACAAACAAACAAACAAACCCTAGTCCAAATGGCAAGTTTTGTGATATATATTGCAAAATGACATAAAACAAAATTATTGAATTATGTATTGGAGGGTGATTTGCTAGACAGTTAATTCTATCTCAGGAAATTTGTTTCTTAAACTAGTGCTTGAAGCTGTTTTTTTAGTGCTCAGGGATCTCACTCTGGTCCGTTTAATGAAAAGGCTTCCTCTGGAACTCTATTTACCAGGTTTCCCTTGCTGTCCAAGTGTTTTATTTATACAACTCACTCATTTAGCAATTGATCTTGGACCCTTTTGTGAGATGCTTAATGTTTTAAAATTACTGTAACACATTTAATATTTGATTATGCATTGCTTATAACACTGAGCAAATTGCTTAAGTTATCAAATCAATACTCATACTTAATATTTGTTTGGATTTTATTTGCCAGAATACATTTGTAGTGGCTCAGGCTGTCAAAACAGGATCTAATAACCCAACACATGTGAAGCAACATGGAATCCAGTCCTACACTTGAACAAACACATTAAGTGGGAATTTCAATAACAAATGGTAGGGGGAACCATTCCAGAAAAATACATAAGATTCTGATTGCCCTTTTTTCAAAAGGAAAAAAAAAATTGTTTGTAGAGTATCTCGCTGTATCTTAGATTGGCCTTAAACAAACTGTACCCTAGGCTGGCCTCAGCCTCTAAGGCAATCCTTCTAAATGAACCTCAGTGTTGGAATTTTAGGCATAAGCAACCACTTGGCTCTCATTTTCCCTGATTGAATAAAAACCAAGATGCTGTCCAAATAAATACTTTAAAAATGAGTAATACACTGACATATTATTAATGTGTATGCTAACATTTTCTATGCCTAAATAGAAACAGTCAACCCATATAACTCTAATTCTTAGTAGAGTTATTTAAAATATGAAAATTACAGCTATTTTAGATATAATTATTTTAAAGATATTTTGGAGGCCAACCAAATAATTTAAATAGCTTATTTAATGATTACGATGACATTAAAATAAATTATACTTACAAAACTTTAAGTTAGAGTATGACAATAAAGTAGAAGACTTTAAAGATAAGTGTAGGAAGTTTGAATAAACTGTTTCTAGTCCTTTGAAAAAAATCAGCATATTGGGTAGTGGTGGCACACGCCTTTAATCCCAGCACTCAGGAGGCAGAGCCAGGTGGATCTCTGTGAGTTCGAGGCCAGCCTGGGCTACAGAGTGAGATCCAGGACAGGCACCAAAGCTACACAGAGAAACCCTGTCTCAAAAAAAAAAAAAAAAAAAAAAAAAAAAAAAAAAAAAAGAAAGAAAGAAAAAAGAAAAAGAAAAAGAAAGAAAGAAAAAATCAGCATATGATGTTAAGTGCTATAAAGGCATGTACTTATAAAAACAGTCTCCAAAGCAAAGCTGTTTCAACAGCCAGGTACAGTAGCAATCTGTACTGAAATACAGGAGGGGCAGTTCATTTTTACATTAAAAACAAGTACTAGTGCCTTGGAGATTAGTGTTCCAGTCAAGGAAAAGCACTTGCCACACCACCACAGAAGCCAAAAAGGAGGCCAAAGCTGGTCTATACGCTGACAAAACACAAGTTAAAAGCCATTCTTTATCAATTAAAAAGTCCTTACACCCTTAATCTCTGAGACAATTAATAATCTTTCTTGTCCCCACTTTGTCACCATGTAAAATGAGAATAATATTGACCTTGCAGCACTATGGTGAGAATCAACAGCTAAAGCACTCAAGTACAGCTCATGATTAGTCACTGAAATACTATGAAAACTTAACTATCCAAGATCCTTAGTTCTTTGACATAAACAACTTTATTACATTTCAAATAACAACACTCGGGGCTGGAAAGATGACTCAGTGGTTCAGAGTACTGGCTGCTCTTCCATAGGACCTGGGTTCATTTCCCAGCACCCACATGGCAGCTCACAACTGTCTGTGACTCCAGTTCCAGGGGATATGACACCCTCACACAGACATACATGCAGGCAAAACACCAATGCAATGCATAAAATAATTTAAAAGTAATAATAACAATACTTTCCAGATGATTGGATGTTAGTAAGTATGTAAAGAAGACAACACCCAAGTGTAAAGGTTTTCCAGGGAACACCTGTGAGTTTTATGCGAAAACATCTCTTATGCTGGGATAAGTCAAATTCACTCTTCAATATCAATTTAGATTGTTATCGTCTAGGGGAAGCCTTCCTACATCTCTCCTTGTACTTCTATTAGGCACTTAAAATGTACCACATGGAAAAAGTCCTGATTCCTTATCCCTACCCATGGTTCACCTGGAAAACCTCTTCATCTCACAGCTGATGTGATGGCAACATCACCCTTCTAGTCATCTTTTCTCCCTCTCATTGTGAGCATCACCAAGAAATCTTTTCAGTTTTACCTTTCAAAACATCCAGAGTTTAAATTCTACCAAGCCATTCCCTTCTGTTAGATTAAAGAACTCTGTAACAATGTTCCATGACTACAGCCTATTCTCAACACAGTCAATAGAATGACCCTTTAAAACTACAAACTAGATCTATGCAAAAGCCTGAGTTCCACTAAGTCCTAACTAACAGGGGTCTGAAGGGTCTCGTGTGAACAGCCTCTCCTCCTCCTTCTTCCTGAAATGCCCCTTCCTACTCTCCCCTCTTCCTCACTCTTACCTCCAACCACAATGGCCTCCATTTGTTTCCTAAGGTCATAACAGGCATGCCCTGCCAAATGCTTTCGGCCTGGAAAGGTATGCACATAGATTACCTTGATCATTGCTCAATCACCACCTTGGTTAAGTCCTTCCAGAGCCCAGAACAGTGACAAACGTGATCCTGCTCCCTTTCTTTAGTTTTCTCTCTTGCTTAGTAACATTTACAGTCTAACATGCCATATATTTCACAAATTATTCATTATAGTTTATCTCTACCCAAACTATATGTTATACAAAAGTAAATCTTTGGAAGGTTTACTTACTGTTATTTCCCAGATACCTAGAATAGTCCAGTGGTAGGGTACCTAACATTCTCTAAGGCTCTATCATCAGAATGTCAAAATAGTAATAGTGATAGCAATAATAATCTTAAATAAAAACAATATAGTGACTATCACTTTATACAGCATTTAGCACTGTGTATTGAACTGCACTTTATCAGTTATCACACTGTACTATCAGAGCTTGCTAATGTTCTACTTCTTACATTAAAACTGTGATCTTTCTGAGACAAGGGTTTTGTTTGGCTTCCAACTGTTAGTAATTTTACTTCATACCGTGTCTGAAAACTTGGAGGGACTCTAAAATATTTGATAAATAAATCCATCTAAACCAAAGGCACCTTTATAATCAACAAAATATAAAGTGTCTTTTTTTTTTTTTTTTTTAAAGACTCTATAGGACTCTGGAGTTCTGGATTCTGGGTTCTGTTAGTGTTTCTCACCTGAGTCTGACACTGGCAAAAGGACCTTAGTCACAGTATTTAAATTCTCTACACTTATTTCTTCGGCAATGAAAAGGGAAGCAGTGATACCGTGCCTAATGTGATTAGCATGAATATAAAATGATAAATTAGCCCATCGGTTTCTATGTAACAATAAATGACATCTATTACTTATCACTACCAAATGAAAGAGGCACTGTTGTAAATTTTATTTTCATAACTTGACATTAAACATAATATTTAGAACCTTCTGAGATACAACAATAACTTATATTTAAAACTACTGAATCAAATTGAACTTGATAAGCATTTTGAAAAGAAGGTACCTCAATTCTCTCAACACAAGCTAGATTATTTATTTCCCCAGAATACTTTTAAATGTTTGCCTATTTTAGATTCTATAGCCTTCTTCAGAAACTGCATTTAATTTTTAATAATTTTAAAATGTTATCTCTTATATGAACAAAATACTTACAACTGGAGCTTAAATATTAAAGATGATAATATTTAAATAACCTACACTTCCCAGCATATAATATATACACTCTTCTCTATTCTCTAAGTAAGCTCATCCTTACAAAGGTCAGAAGCATGCTAGGGACTCGACTGAATTAACTATCAGCCACCTACTTGTTATTTTAGTCATGTATCCAACAATATTCATAATTCTTGGGTAATGAAGGGTTAAGAAAAACAAGTTGTACTTAAATTAGATGATCATTTCACTGTAAAAAACGTGAATCTCCTGCTTTTCTATATACTAATAACACTAATGCTTCCATCTGGGAAGTTAGTTCTCTATTTTATAAAGCACTTGTAAAATGTGTTTCCTTTATATTTTGTATTGCAATAAATAAACACATTTTACTTAAGCACCTGTGTAGGAAACAAGAAAACAAGGTAAGCAGTTTAAATGACTGTCCCAAGGCCACAGATGGGGTGGCTGCCAGCTCCAGGATTAAAGCTAAGCAGTTCTTTATTCCTTCTTATGCTCTGAGTACTTAACATTCATTTTGCTATCACAGGGCCCTCGTAATTAATGTAAGAAAACAATTCAATAAGAATTAAAACAATACATTATGACAGCATGGAAACAGAAATTTCTTCTAGAAAATAAATTAGAATCTATCCCAGAGTCTGAAAACAATAAGATTTACTGCATGTTATTTCAGGATTTTTGCTGAGAGCACTATGCAAGTGGCGGCTTACTATAACTTATCATGCTAATGGTTTTTTAAAGCTTGTTTCTTAACCAAAATATATACAGTTAGTATATGAGATGGTCGGATTTAAGATACAAAACAGAAATACTTTCGAATTTTAAAAAATCCTCCAAACTTAAAACAGTAGTTTCTACTCAAAATGTAAGTTCAAGTTCAGGAAATACTTCTAAAAGACTCGTCAATGAAAACACAGTGATACACAATAAAGAAAACAGCAAATGCTCTCGTTAGCAGGAGAAAGACATTCAGCACAACACTGGCAGCTTACTGTGGAGGGTTTAATCAGGAAGTAGCCATTATCCTTTCGATTCAGGGCAGAGACAGCACTTCACAACAAGCCCCGATATTTTCAGTTGAAAGGCTTGAAAGAATACTTACTATTGTATCCTAGCTCTGCTGACCCCAAAGGTCACTATATGTCTTTTATCAAGCGCCACAATGAAAACACAATTCAAGTTAGCATTTGCAATGCTCTGTTTGTTGAAACACCTACAATCTACCTAACACAACCTCTCTCTCACCAAACATGGCTGTCTTATTCAGAGATTAGCAATTATTGTAATGAGATACTGTCGGAGAGGGTCAAATAGTACTTCCTGCAGTTTACACATCTTGATTTCCTGGTAAACAAACTGCGAGGCAGGTGGAGGGAGCACTTAGCTCACCGTAACCGGAATGCTCACGTGACGAAACTAAGCCAGGTAAGGGGACGGCTCAGGTAATTGTTCTTTTCTTAATTCTGCTGAGGTCAAACCTTACAATAAAGAGAAGAATCATCTCCTTCCCTTTTGAAGAAGGATTTATTTCTGACTCGCAGGAACTCAACTTACAATAAAGACTGCTCACAGCCTTAAGCAGGTTCCAAACACTGGTTTTTGGCAAACAAATTGTAAAAATAAGGCAAGGCTAACAAGATTTCTTTTTCTAAATTAAAGAAAATAAGTATTCAAGAACCTGCTAAAAAAAAATTGCCTTTAAATTTCAACTGCTTTAAAAAGGTAGCTACAAGGAATTTCTGAGTTAGAATAAAAGATTAACATTTAATTATTTGTCAAAGCATGAGTCTTTTTAATAGAGTAATTAGACTGCTGTATAATATACAGTAATCTTTGAAAAAATGGTATGTATCAAAAAGTTTACATAAGGTAAAATGACTCCCTACATGTTAAGCTCCTTTTTAAAAAACAATAAAATTTAAAATATTCACCTGAGCCCTTAAAAAATATCCAATTGTTATTTTAAAAATTGCATTTCTTTGTTCTTAGTTTTTCCCTCCCAATTTGCTTTTTGCCCTTTTCTCTGAAATTTGTAATATAGCTGGATGGAGATTGATTTAAATTATCACTACAAAATCTAAAATCCTTAGCTTTCTGAAAATGAAAAACAAGTTACTATTTTCACAGTATCTAGGTGATTTTCAAAAATCTATAAAACTTGTATTCATCTTAAAAATCTATTTGTGGGGACTAGAGAGATGGCTCAGTGGTTAAGACCACTGCTGCTCTTCCAGAGGACCTGGGTTCAAGTCCCAACACCCACATCCATCTCTAGTGGGATCTGATGCCATTTTCTGGCTTAAAGGTATACATGCAGATAGAGTACTCAGACATAAAATAAATAAATCTTTAAAAATCTATTTGCTAAAAATATATTACTAATTATATTTGGACTTGTGAATACAACTTTCAATAATTTTAATGCAAAGAGTGATTAAAGACCATTTTACAATATAAGCACATCAAACATTTAAGTCATTTTGATTAAATTAAGCTTATACTAACTCATTTTGCAAAACAAAAGTTTTATGTGCTGAAATAAGAAAAACAGAAAACAACAAAAATCAATACAGAAAACTCAAATCCACCTGAACAGAAAACTCTGGGCCAGATAGACAGACTCTCAGGAGTCCGGTCACAAATACCAACTGTGTTATTCCAAGAGTATTGAATCACATTAACACAGGTGCTGACATCACTAACGCTTTCTTTACCACAATGAAACTGGCAATTTTCAGAAGACTGTAACTAAGCAGTTCAGAGTTCCAGCTAGCCAGGTGGTGGTGGTGGTGGTGGTGGTGATGCACACCTTTAATTCCAAAACTTGGGAGGTGGAGGCAGGTGAATCTCAGTGAGTTTGAGGCCAGCCTGGTCTGGTCAAAGCAAGTTCTAGGACAGCCAGGACAGAACAGTTACACAGAGAAACCCTGTCTGGAAAAACCAACAAATAAATTGATTGATTGATTGAGTGATGTGTGGTCAAATTCAGTAACACAAATACCCTATTTTCACCTAGCATGCAAACATGGTCCTTATTCCATCAGAGAAAACTGTAAATGGAATTCCGACCATATGTGCAGTTTTTGGCTATGAACAGTTAAGTTTTAAATTATAAAATTATTATTTCAACTATTTCAAAGGTCCATGACTAGGTTAGGTCCCACGATAGCTCGCATTTGGAAAATGGTACAGAAAACTGTGAAGAGGAACAGAAAGTAAGTGTGATACTTTGGTCATTCAAAGTGGCTCCTGCAGCAGAAGTCAGTGAGCTTTACTAGTAAGAGTGTATAGTCCTGGGCTAAGAGATGGCTCCGTGGGGGGCAAATGTGCTTGTTGCCAACACAGAGGACCTGAATATGACCCCCAGAACCAACATGGTAGAAGAAGAGAACTAATTCCCACAAGCTGTGCTCTGACCGCACACACACACACACACACACACACACACACACACACACACACACACACACGAATGAACGTAATTCTGAAGAGCGCTTACAGTTCAGACAAAAGGGGCAGTTGCTATACATGGCACTCTGTGACTCAGATGACAAAGGGCGCTTTCCCCTCTCAGGGGTATCTCCTCCCTCCCATCTTGTCCTTCAGACACCTGTATAGGGCACACTTAACACAGCTAACTGTAATTGTGGGGTCATGAGGACCAAGGGCCTCAGAAAGACCCCCACCCCCGGCAAGTCTGACAGCACTGAAGAGATTGAACACACGTGTGGAAGGGCCAGTAGGATGGCCCAGGAACAGAAGGCAGGCAGGCTTGGCCTCCCAGAGCCTCAGTTTGATCCCAGGATGGCCTCAGTTTGATCCCAGGAACTCAGAGAGAACAACAACAGATTCCTCAAGTTTGTCCTCTCACCGTCACTAGTGCGCCACCGCAGTGGCTGGTCAATGCCCGCAAACACACACCCACATCACACTCACGCACACTCACAATCACACATAGTAGTAAATAAAATTGTTCTGTAATAAACACCACTTATCTCCCATTTTATACCAAAAGAACGTAAAGTGGCTTACAACTAATAGGAAAGAGTGTCTTTTAAATGTAAGTTTATATAAATAAAATAACATTCACCTGTGAAGGCACACTTCAGGCCTAACACTCAGGAAGCTACCGAGGATCATGAGCTGGAGACCCACCTGGCTCATACAGACACTGTCTCAAGAAATTGTGAAAAGTAAGAAAAGCACATACGAGGTAAAGCAGAATACAGAAATGCTGTCACTAGGTTCATACACATCATGACACGAGGCTTATAGCTGAGTTTAGCCAGCAAGGGAAGCAATTAGATAATTGCCAAAATCCTCACTCTCATACATAAGATACCAATTCACAAACCCAAAGCTTTACCTAGTTCCCATGATGAAGACAAATTTCTTCTGTATTTTTAATAAAAGTTTTCTCGGCATATTTACAGGACTCAGAACAATGAATTTCCTGTGCCATCTTCTTTTATCATTTCCTCAACAAAAGCCATAGTCATAGAACAATAAAAGATGACTTAACTAATAAGTGATGTAGTCAAGAATTCTAATCTGTCTAATCTGAATCCTCAGGTATCTTTGTTAAATTCCGTTTCATATTCCCAACTCAGTCTCTTCTAAATGTAGTCTCCCCTGAAGACTGAGTCCATCAGGCATTCAGGGAAAGGTGTGGTTTCAGAAGGGAGGAAGAAGATGTGAAGGTGTACACCCAGGTCTTCACAGAGAAGGCTTTCATTTGTGGCCTCTCATGTCTGCCTGGGAGTGAATCAATGATGAATCCTAGTCCTATTCAGTCTGGCACTCCTAACTCAGGGAGACAACTCCATCTCCATATTGAGCCTCACCCCTTAACATTCGTGTTTTCACATGTAGAGCTTACTTTTGATGTTATTAGTCCAGGGAAAACAACAAAACAAAGAATAAGGAAATGCCTTCTGCCCCACTACATCATCAAAAAAGAAAACCCCCAGACATTACTCCCTAATGGTGTCAACTGCTGTGTACTTGGACTGAATGCAACTGAAATGTATCAACGCCACACTCCCATTCCATGTGAAGTAAAGAGATAATAGCAAATCAAACAGTCACAGTGGGGTGGGTCTCTTCCATTTTGTAAAGATGCAAACTTTATGTCCTATGACTTCCCAGATCATTCTTGTGCTTCCCACAGCTTCTCTCCATTCATTATCAGTTCAGGGTTAATCAAACCTAGGGTGACCCTCTCTTGGAGTCTGGTTCTTTTGGCCCACAACCTTTCCTTCACTAACCCTAGAACAGCTTGTTAATTGTTCATTACCTTGCTCACAATGAATAAAACACCCTTAGTACAAATTAACTCAATATGATGCATTAATAACCCGTTGTACATATTATAACAGATCCTGTTTCGTCAATGTAGCCAAGACATTGCTAGGATTGCATTAAGTGAACCAAAAGGTCAGTTATTACCACATATATCTTTGCATGTGATAAAACTAACTTGTACTTACACAAACCAAGATTCTCATGTGGGGACAATTTTTGAGAATCTTTCCAAAAACCAACAGACTTTGTCAAGCACTGTCAAGCTGCAAAATGACTCTAATGCCCACTGTATCCACTTTAGTTTGACCCATGCCTGTATTCACTGGCTGAAAGCATTCCGAGTGTCTGCACTGCTGTCCAGTAGTCACCGCTAACGTAAAAACACTGAAATTGGGGGCTGGGGATTTAGCTCAGTGGTAGAGCAAGGCCCTGGGTTCGGTCCTCAGCTCCAGGGGGGGGAAAACAACACTGAAATAGTTTATTTCAGAATCTATTTTATGAAAACACAGGCTGCAGTAATCTCTAGACACAATTTCTGCTGTTGCAAAAGGTTGCAGCTTTCAGATCTTGCTTACCAAATTTTGTTGCAATAAAAAAATCATCCTCAGTATTTAAAAAGGTTAGAAAACATATGCTTATGTAGCTAATAAAAATCAATTAAATTTGTTATTCACTTAAAAATCATAATTAACATGTTTACAAATACTAACCATCTTATAATTGTTTACACCAGAGAACAAAAATAGAAAACTTCCATAATACAAATTTAAAGGCCTTTTAAAAACAAATTTAGCAACAAAAGAATAGAATTCAATTTTCCTTGTTTTCCTTAACAAAATGGTAAAAGTAAACCAAAGATAGATGTCCATTCCAGTAACTGTAACAGAGAAGATACACGCAAGGCCTGTGAGTACAAGATCATTTTGCTGCAGAGGAACAGCCATTGCATAACAATGAGGCCTGCTAATGAAAGCAACCATCAACCTGAAATACATATGTATTAAACCGGGACCTCAGGGTCATTTTCTTTTTGCATCATTTGTTCCTTCTCTGGCCTTTTTCCCCCTGACCTCTTCAGGATTTTTGTCCTTTAGACTGAAGAACTTACTGGGAAGGGAAAACCGAGACTCTGATATTATACAGCGCTGCTTTTTATTCCCCACATTTATTTTTAATGCAAATTCTAACTGCACTGCTCCATCAGCACTATTAATGTACCTTTAAAAAGAAAATCAATGGCTGCGACCAGAAGAAACAAAGAAGGGCAATGTCTAAAGACAAGTGCTAGACCTGGTCTGAAAAGACCAACATTTGACATAAGTTCCATATGCACAACTTCAGAGCAATGTGAATGATGCATAAGAATGAAAAAATAGTAAGTCAATTCTAAATCACTTCATAAATCCTCTAGAACTTTCCACTACTGACAATTTATTAAATGCAACAATATAGGGCTGTATATTAACTATCAAAATGAAAAATCAGTCTAATGTTTTTAAATAAAAAACACATTTCTCCCAAAAAATGTTTTACTTTGGGGTCTACATATGTTGATTGCTAATTCCCATGTCAAAAATTAAGTAATTCTGAAGACTTTACTCAAAGATTTGTGATTTTGTTGAGTAGAACAGGAGACTATTTGGTATTATTAATCTTGCAATATCAACACCCCAGTCAATAGACACCCTTTGAAGTCCAGAACCATCATCCATCCTGCCCACTCAGATGTACTAGTCCCCATTCACCTTCAGTGCAGGCAAGGCTGGCAGGGGGCCTCTGTTGTAGGATTTCCACTAACCCACGCCTTTCAGAGGGGAAAGGTAAGTGCTTACAGCCACAAACGACCCGAGTTAAACGGAAAATTGTTTCTTATTCTCACTTTAGTGACACATTAATGTCTAAATTAGAATAATATCCAAAAATAATGAAAAACAATTATGAATTCTAGTTCTACCAGAAAAATAAATGAAATACTTAGAACGGCTTGTTAAGCTCAACTTTCTGGATTGTCTCACAGCTGCTGAGGCCACTATAAAATCTGGGGGCTGCAGGGTCACTCAGCAGTGAAGCACTTATGTAGCATACTTGAAGTCTTCAGTTAGTCTATAGTGTTCACGAAAAATTGATGATGATGATAATGATGATGATGACGATAACCTTGAAGGATGGCTTTGAATAGATGATGTTAACACCTCTGAGCAGTAACTAACCCATAATCAATATATTTACTGAAATACATAAATTTCCATTAATATAGCAAAATATCAATTAAACTGTACAAAATTAAACAAAACACGTATCTATAGCAATGTGAAAGCATTACTTTTATATGGTGCAAAAGGAGCAGCCCTAAGTGTGGCCATTCAGGAGTTCATCAGGCTCTTAGCTAATCAAACAGAGGCCACAAACTAAAAGCCCTTGAAAGGATTTTTACAAAATGCAAAATCTCAGACTCAGCCCACACTTAACGACCAGAATATTCTGTGCATTAAAGATTAAGAAACTAATCTATGGGTTGTCAGTGGTGGCATACACCCTTAATCCCAGCACGTGGGAGGCAGACACAGGTGGATCTCTGAGTTCAAGACCAGTCTGTGTACAGAGCAAGTTCTAAGACAACGACAGCTACACAGAGAAACTATCTCAAAAAAAATCTAAAAGGAAAGGAAAGGAAGGGAGGGAGGGAGAGAGAGAGGGAGGGAGGGAGGGAGGGAGGGAGGAAGGGAGGGAGGGAGGAAGGAAGGAAAAGAAAAAGAAAACAGTATACAAAAGTACATTAATGTACTCAACAACCTACACACCAATTCCAGTCATTTGGATGGAACCCCAACAGCTCCTTATGGGTCCATACTAAAACACAGAACACTCATCAAATAAACCGTTTGTGGTACCCTTATCTACTGACTACCTCCTGCTTAATTATTTAAAGTCTCATTCATATGGATTTCTCTTTGGAAATTTGCAGTCATGCGAGGAGTGAGAGAAGGACTAAAAACCCTTCAGTAATAGATTGGAAAATGTTAAGCAGCTAAAAGGAACAATTTTAAATGGTTTCAGCAGGAGAGTCCTTTTTGTAAATAAAATGCCATGAAGACCAGTACAGAAAAGGGGAAAAAAAAAATCAAGGCGCCTCAAGAGTACAAGTGTAGTTTTGAGGCTGTGGTTTGCTTTTAGAATAAGGAATGGCTAAAGGATCTAAAGATGAGGACCAGCCAAATGGCCAGTAGGTAAAGGTGCTGCCGCCAAACCATCTGTTCGATCCCAGCACCCACACAGAGGAAGGAGAGGGCCAACTCATCCTCTGATCTCTACACACAGGCCATGGCATATGCACACCCACACACATGCACATATAAAAATACAGACCTAATGGTTTTAAGTAGGACAAATTGGAACAGGAATTTCTTTTTTCTTTTTAAGTTTTCAAGACAGGGTTTCTCTGTGTAACAGCCCTGGCTGTCCTAGAACTCACTCTGTAGACCAGGCTGGCCCTGGAGCTCACAGAGATCTGCCTGCTGAAATTAAAGGTGTGCACCACCATCACTAGGCCAGGAATAAATTTCTGAGAAGGATATTGTGATAGTTTGTCTACTAAGTTAGTTTAAGCAAGAATAGGATTCTGTAATTAAGTCTTAAGAAAAAAACAAAAAGATGAATATCGAAGCTACAAAAATAAAGAATGCATTTTTAATATTCTGACTGATCACAGTAGAAAAAAGACATCTGCAGATGTGTATATATAATATACAAAATGTATATTATATAATATACAGATTTTATATATAATATGTACATAAACATATATTACAGGAGTAAAACCTCTCATCCAGTACTAAGCAAAGACGATTCTGCTTATCTTCCAATATCAGACAAGACTAGGCAAGTTCAGTCATATGGTCATAGAAACCTACACATTAAAATCTGTTAGACTTTATTACAAGTTCTAGACAGGTACTGGGAAAGGAAGAACTAAGCAAATGCCAGCAGGCCTTTGACATGGGTGGTGTAAACTAGTAAAATAAACACAGAAAGCTATCAGACAACAGAAAGCTAGTAGACATGCTCTAAAGTAAAAACATCATGAAACCTCTAACATGGTAATTCCATGGATAGATATCTATGTAAGGAAAGTTCTCAAATAGTAAACATAAAGAATCATACTAAGAAATGAAATTGTAGGCTGAAGGTAGAGTGAAAAGGCTGGAAATATTGTGAAATAAATAAATTAAAAGTTAAGACATGTTTCTATTATGAAATAGCACACAGCAGTTAAAAAGAATGAGATTGATATTTTTCTATGCCAACTCAACCTGAGCAATGCCAGCGAAGGAATAACCCTCATGCTTCTGTTTATCACATTACTTAGGACAGGCAAGTCTACAGTTGACAATAAAGAAAAAATACTCAAGAGGAAAACAGTGGATATGTGTTAGGTATATTAGTGAAGAAAACCTCTGGGGGAGGTCGAAAGCTACACAAATCATAAAGTATGGATAAAGTCTTGTCTTGAATGAGGACGTGGAACACTTTGGTTCTCAAAGGTGAACAGAAAGAAGAGTGAGCTGACCCAATCTGGCAGCGCAGGCCTGGAACAATAGCTACTCTAAGGCTGGGACAGGAAGGTTCCAAGTTCAAGGGCTTCCTGGACAAAGAGTGATAGCAAGGCCAGACTACGCAATTTAGTAAGACTCTTACAAAATAAAAGTTTAAAGAAGGCTGGAAGTTAGCTCAGTGGCAGGTAGACTGCTTGCCTAGCATGTGTAAGGCCCTGGGTTCGATTCATAGTACAGCAATTCTTTTTTTTTTTTTTTTTTTTTTTTACAGAACATTTTTTATTTTTCACTAAGACTTTCCCAGAGGACATAACTAAGTTTGTCACCATCCCTACCCCCACAAAGGGTTAGTGCACTCACTGCTGTAAGGCAGATACAAACAGTTTCCAGGACTGTAACCAACCTTAACTGGCAAAGACCACTTTCTCTCTGAATTATCATAAAAATGTTTAAGTAAAAAAAGAAAGGAAAGGAGCAAAGGGGCAATGGTGGTTTCAGAATGAAAAGATCATTCACTATCATGTCATACATTCAATCTTGGCTCTAGTAACAAAATGGAAACAGGATTACTATCATACAAAATGTTCACTACAGCACACTGTATGCACCTGTTCCAAGCCCACCCTCAGCCCCCAATGCTTCCAACTCAACTACTTCCCAGCCTGTTGGGCCTGTCGACGAAGGAGCACGTAGATCTTCTCTTTGATGCAGTCTTTGTTATAAGGCTGGTACGTCTGTGTATCAGCTCGGTAAACAAGACAGCTGAGATCTGCCAGATCATGGATAAAGTCAAACAACTGACTGATATCGTATGTGACGGAGGGGCTGTTGGGATTCATTCTCTTCAGATGTTGTTCATACATTTTACAAGCACCTTCCATGCACTCATTCACAGACTCATAGTCAGCTTAAGTCCTGCCTTCCGGTCTCTTGGTAGGCTGTACCAACAAAATGGTGTGAGACATGGCGCCAAACGCTTTGCTGCAGCCGCCGCTAACACCACAGCAGCCACCCATATTCTTAAAAGCATTTTCTTTTTAAATAACCACGTTTGTAGGAAATGACAAGATGATACAATCAAGTCCCACATATCAGTCACTGTTTCCTTAGTAACTACATCTTATACATGCTGCCTGCACTTCAAAACCAAGAAGCCACCTACAAATGTTGATCTCAGGCAACTGTCCTTTCTGTTCGTCCTGTAACCAGCACTACCAGGAAGGCCTCTCATTGTGCTCTTAAGTCACATCCGAGCCCTTCCCCTCTGACATCTCTAACCCCCAAGAACACAATCTTTTTCTGGCTTATATACTGCTATTGTATTTGCCTTTGAGAATGGACTCATACAATTGTCTTTCATGGCTCATTTCCTTTAGTCAAATATACCTGACATGGATCCAAGTTGTGGGATGCATCATGCTAGGTATATAATTTGTGTGTGTGTGTGTGTGTGTGTGTGTGTGTGTGTGTGTGTGTGAGAGAGAGAGAGAGAGAGAGAGAGAGAGAGAGAGAGAGAGAGAGAGAGAGAGAGGCAGGCAGACAGACAGAGACAAACTGCCAAATCTGTTTTTCAGAATAATTATATCATTTTACTTTCCCACCAGTAATGTATTTGGAACCCAGTTTCTCAACATTCTTGTCAGGATGTGGTATTTTCACTACAACAAAACAGTTTTTGATTTGTATATGTGGTATACATGTGCAGTGTATAAGCATAAAGAGGCCAGATGAGGGAGGATGTTTGGTGTCCTCCTCTATCACTGTTTTATTCCTTTGAGACAGGTCTTACATTGACCAGGGGCTTGGCTGGGGGGCGGCAAGTCCCAGGTATCCCCTCGTCTTCCACATTCTCTAATACCAGGGTTACAGGCTGCGTATGACCACACATGGCTTTAAACATGAACTGATTTAAACTCAAGTCCCAACAACAGCCCAGCAAATGCTCTTACTCACTGAGCCATTTCCACAACCTCGAACTTTGATTTCATCTGCTCTCTTTAGTGAGGAATGAAATGTCATTTTGGGTTTTCCTGGTGCCCTGTGAAATTAATCATTTCTTCATAGGCTCAAAAAGTATCTACATGGTCAAACTGTTTTTGTCTTTTGTCCACTTTTAATTGGACAGTAAACAGTCTCAATATTAATTTGTGTACTTTTCTATACCCTAGATATTCTCAGATACGTAGCTTTGAAGTTTTTCCTCATAGTATCCTTTTATCATCTTTAAAAACTATATACCTATTTTCGAACACCCCGAGTCCATGTGGTACTGTACTTACCTGCACACTGGAAGCATCATGGGTTGGGGGCAGGGAGGCCTGGAGTGTAACAAAGAAAACAAACTCATCTTTCCTCAGCAGCCACTGACTGTCAGCAGCCCCTCAACTACGGGTGGGGAGTTGGGGGCCCCTCCCCACTCCGTGTCCGACCTATTATTATATTGATAGGATCTTCCAAAAAGTATCTTTAACTTTGATGATACCCAATTGCCTGTTTCCCTTTAGAGATAACATTTTTTGCATATCACATGAGAATTCATTCCCAAGTTTGAGCTCATGATTTTCCAGTTTTCTTTTTAAAACTTTACAGCTATACATCTTAATCTATAATCCATCAGTTTATGAGCAGAGAGAGAGAACTTGAGGTCTTTCCATCAGAATACCTTCCACTATTTAGCTAATCTCAACTCTGATCATATCTGCTCATGTGATCAGACATTTAACACAATTATAAAGTGCAGTGCAGGGAGGGAGGAAACGCAGATTTGAATTTTTATTTCCTCATACTCAGTGTTCTGATGAAATTCATGCATAAGTACCTGGGTTTACCCAGGAAGACCTTGAAAGCTCTTGTAGATGACATCAACTCTCAAACTCTGAAAAATAAAAAATAGCCTGGGTGATTGTGTACACTTTTAATTCCACGTACTCAAAGGCAGAGGCAGATGGGTCTCTGAGTTTAAGCCAGCCTGGTCTACATAGAGAGTTCCAAGACAGCCAGAGCTACAGAGTGAGACTCTGGCTTAAAAAACAAAAACAAAAACAAACAAACAAAAAAAAAACCAACAAAGACGGGATGAGGATAAAAAAAATTAGGCTCCCTGCAGAAGGGTCTGTCACATAGCTCTGAATAAGGAGAGGGGGTACTGCATACACAGCACCTGCTTTAGTACAATTAAATGGTTTTAAACGTAGGGAGCAGTTAAGTACAAAAGGCTGAGGTATACCTTCAGATAAATGGAACAGTTTATGAATGATTTCATGAGACTTGTGAGTGACTGCAAGTGAGTGCAGGATTTGAGTAGGTGAATGACCTAGTTAGAGTGATGGTATCAATGAAATCATCACTAAGACAAGGATGAACAGGGCACAGCAAGAGGCACCAGTTACTCAGCTTATTGCTACAGGCTGAATGAGACATCGTGCAAACCTACATGAATACTTAGGCATCCGGCTGAGTGTGGGTGCTCACACCTAGAACCCAGTACTTGAGAGATTAAGGCAGAAGGATTTCCATAAATTTGAGGCCAGTCTGGGCCTGTTGCAACACACACACACACACACACACACACACACACACACACACACACACACACACACACACACACGAGGGTATTCAGCAGAGGTTTCAAGAAACATGTATTTGAGAAATATTTAGAAAGGAAAGGAAGAAAGGGTGAAAAAGACTTGTGTCTCAATGAAAGCACAGGCCGGAGGATTGCCAAGGGGAAGCAGAGACACTGTGCAGCAGCAACTTTACCCCGGTGGTTAGCCTCTAGTACTGTCTGGTAGGCATTTACAACAGCATGGAGATGGATGCAGTTTCCTAAGATATTCTTTGAATGTCAAATATGCTGTAGATTCATAAACACATGAGTACTTTAAAAGATGCCCAGGAACAACTTCAATAAAACAAACCCTGTTTAACAATTTCTTCTTTCATTTCCCCTCCCTCCACTACTCTTCTCTCCCTTCCTAGTTCCCTCCCTCTATCTCTTCTTTGAGACAGCATCTTAGCCTCCAACTCACAATCTTCCTGTCTAAGCCTTCCAAACTGCCATTATCAGGATGTGCCGTGTGTGTACCCGGCCTAACGTTAATCTTACACCTCCCAAGTTTACTTAAGCATGAATCTTCTTTTCATGTAACGCTCCATACAACCAATGTTCTGACACAATTACTTTGGAAATCACTGATTTGACAACAAGGATCAGGTACAGTGGGCTCAGGCCTCTAATCGCAGCATTCGAGAGGCAGGAGGACTGTCATGAATTTGACGGCAACAATGTGAAACCCTGTCTCAAAACCAAAACAACAAAAAGACCCAAAGAACACAAAACCTCTCCACTAGCAGCATTTTACTCACTGTCCCTCGCAGAATCCCATCCACATGGCTCACTACCCCTCTGGGGCTGTGCCCCGCGGTCCCCTCTGGGGCGCTCCTGCAGTCCCCTCTGGGGCCGCGCCCAGCACTCCCCTCTGGGGCGCTCCTGCAGCTCAGCTGCTGTCTGATCAGAGAGCCTTTGATGAGCACTGGAGAACAGGTGTCAACTTACACCCTGCACGTGGGGCCCTTCACTCGCTCTATTTTTCTTCACAGTGCTGATGGTCACACAGCAAATCAAACCTTATTTTGTCTTTTACCCATAGAGTAAGACACATGAGTAAGTCTGTGTTGTCCAGTCATTAAGCTTACCACTTTCCATAAATAGGTACTTATTACTCAGCTGTTCAATAACTCAGTGACTATCATTTAACATCTATCTGAGTATAATGATTTAATATTAAAGTAGGTAACAGGTGAAATAGCTACTTATCAGCATATTCACAAGGAGTGCTTACCTCAGAATATTCTGGTTCATATTTTTCATATCTACATTCTATATAAAAACACAGGATTAGAGTTTGTTGTTTTTAAAAAGTTGTTTCAGGATTTTGGAAACTTTAAGCTCAAACTTTTCATTCAAAACCATTTTAACACTTCTACTCTTAGCTTTCCAAAGTGCACAGAGAGCACGTTCGTGTATCTCCTTTCGCCGCACTTTTGCGGACACTAGATGACAAGTCTGGATCTGAAGTTCTACATTTGAAAGCAGACACCCTTTAAAGTTAGGGGCCTTTTTCTTCACGGATATCCATGACTCCTTTCTCTAACTCAAGAACAGCTGTTCTCAACCTGTGGGTTGTGACCCGTTGGGGGTTGAAAGACCCTATCACAAGGGTCACCTAAGACCATCTGCATAAGATATTTACATTACAATTCATAACAGTAGCAAAATTATAGTTATGAAATAGCAACAAAATAATTTTTGTTTGTTTATTTGTTTTTGAGACAGGGTTTCTCTGTGTAGCTTTGGAGCCTTTCCTGGATCTCGCTCTGTAGACCAGGCTGGCCTCGAACTCACAGAGATCCACCTGCTTCTACCTCCCAAGTGCTGGAATTAAAGGCGGGTGCCACCACCACCCGGCTAGAAAAATAATCTTATGGCTGTATTAAAGGGTCGCAGCACGAGGAAGCTTGAGAACCACTGCACTGGAGACTGCCAGTGCTAGAGTAGATTTTAGGTGGGTAGTGTTTCCATTTGTCCTCCTGACATTACTCTCCACTATTGGTCAGTTTTTCAACTGAACATACTCCACATGATAACGGACTCTCATAGGTACCTACATTCCACTAAAGTCAAAGTAAGTTCTCACTGACACATGCAACAATTTTTCAAAGTATTTCATAATACAACCAACAAACTATTAAGTAATTTAACATCAAATGCAGTATTTCTAAAATTTCTAAAATTCACAATACAAAGCAAATACAGCTCAATTCGTCATCAGGTTATATCCATTGGATTATATATTAAAACCAGTGAAATGTAGAAATATTGTGAGTGGAAATGTACTTTATAATCTCACTGATAAAATAAAAAATTAGCAACCCAGTGTAATACAGACTATTGCATTTTAGCCTTGTGACCGCACAGCTGACAGGCCTGGGGCTCACTCCTGGCTCTTTGGCACCAACAGTATCTTCTCATCTATTGCTAGCACAGCAGAAGATCAAACTTCAAATTTCAAAGTGCAGTAACTGCTGAATGCACAGTGCTCCCACAGCTTTAGAAGTTAAAAGTTGTAGGATGAACCATTTTAGGCTTGAGACTTGTCTGTATGACTCAGTTGGTTAAGACACAAACAAGTATTTATTAGGGGATAACAAAGCTGATGCTACATCACTTCATATTCCTCATATAAACAACTACACAATTGTTATTCACTCCAGTGATCGGGCTAGAAATGAAAGCTGGGATTCTTTCTAATGAAAATACCTGAAACTGAATAATAAATGAAAGACTCTACAGTTACTTTCTTTATGCAGCTATTATAAATAAGTGTGTGCCTTCTATGGTAATTTTTAATTTTACTTAAAGTAGTATCTCCAAAATTAAAAATAACTTCTAAGTACAACAAAACATAATCTATCAATCTGTGAGCCATAAATCAATGAAAAAAGAAGTAAAAAAGGAGGAAATGACTGCTCCTAGATCTGGTGGAGGAGAAGGTTTAATATAGATATGTGGGAGAGCACAGCCAGAGGCAGAGACATCTGAGAGAGTCCAGAGTGGACATGACCATGAGCAGGGACATGTAAGAAGGGAGAGCCAGGAGACCAGGGTGCCAGGAGACCAAGAGGCCAGGCGGGAAGAGGGTAGACAAAAAGGGCTGGGTAACCAAAACAGCTAGATTATATAGGGAAGGGAGGCTGAGGAAAGGGCAGTCCAGCCTCTGGATTGAAGAAGTTTAGATTAAGGGGCGGGGCTTGCCAGCCATACCCTGTACCAGGTAGGGACTGAGGGATGCTGGCATAGGCACCACAGTTAGCCATTTGTCCTGGGTTTGACATCTAACAGTGAATTGGCAAAATGGGTCCTGAATACATCAGCCTGAGTCTTGGTTTCTTCATCTGCAAACTATGAATGTGTCGGTCTAGGATTTTCTTTCAAATTGTAATATTCTTTTTTTTTTTTTTTTTTTTTAACTAAAACAAAGACTATGCTAGGTGCTTTTAATCTTGCAAATCAACTGAGAAATTCCGGGTTTCTGATGACAAGAAATGCAAATTCCCTTAAAAGCTTACTTCCTTAAAGAGTGGACAATAAAACATGTTTATGTCTCTTCATAATGAAACACCTCAATTTGTACTCAAATGTAATGACTACTATTTATCTACTTTTGGTGAATAAAAGCCGAGGACAATTTATTAGAGCTAGAAGAGTCTGAATCTAAGAAGGTCACAGCCGGTGTGCTGAGGTGCTAGCAAAGCATCTATGCACTAGAAAGCTGCCATTTTTCTTCCTTGACAAAGACTCCATCTGCCACTGAGCCATTTGCAGCCTCCAAGTTAGAATATCAATGATTTCCCACCATTCTGCAAGCCTGCTTTCACCTTGGTGTCACCTCTGCAATACAGCTACAGCAGATGATGAATCCCTCAACTGTAGGCATGAAGCCCACGCTTTATTCACCCAAGAGGTATTTAAGTTGCCCTCTAATGCCCCATTTTTATTCATTCTGGGTTGCAAAGGAATTATAGAGTATATATATGCACTATGATTCTAGTTGTTTTACTTACATGCTTTAAAACAAGCATATTCGGAAAATGTTAAAACCCAAGACTCCACAAGGCAGTTCTCAATAACGGCTCATGAATCAAAACAATGGACCATTACCTATTTTTCCGCTGAGGAGATCGCTCAGTGGGCAAAGGCTCTTGCCACCAAGCCCTCTGAGTTTGATGCTCTGGACTCACATGGTGGAAGGAGAAAACCAATTCCCGTAAGTTGTCCTCTGACCTCCACACATAGTATGACATGCACATGTCCACATATAAACATACACACATACAAAATAATAAATCATTTAAAGAATTATGTCATATTTCTTGTTAATAAAATCTGCTGCTTTGGGGGGGGGCAGTGCCCTCCTTGCTCATGCTATACATATACTCCTGTAATAAAGCCTTTCCACTCAAACTGTTTTCTTAATAAAACAGCTCAGCTCCGTAGAAATTGACATTACAACGATGATGTAATGTCTAGTTTTATACTTCAGTTAGTGTTGTTAACACTGCAAACAAGCCAAATCCAAAATAGAATGAAATTTTTCAATTCTATTTCGTCGTTTCCCACTACTTTGTGTTCAGTAAAGCTGTAGGAACAGATGGTTACTATCAGACTATGACAAATACTTCTGGGGCAGGGCATGTATTTGTCATGCACTTGGTAAAGTGCTTGTCCAGCATATACAAACGCTCTAGGTTTGATCCATAACACCACAGAAATACAAGCCTATAATGCCACTGGAGATAAAGACAGGAAGATCAGCAGTTCAAGGCCACCTTCAGTTACATGATGAGTTCAAGGCCAATTTGGAATATAGGAGACCCTGCCTCAAAAATAAATGAATGAAAGAATAAATGAATGAATAAATAAATAAATAAATAAATGCTTCCCCCATCCCTTTTAAACAAATATACCATAATATTTGGTCATTAATATCTTTACAAATATGCATACATTTATTTAAAATTTTAGTTGATTTATGTATTTGAGACCTGTTTTCCTAAGTAACCTAATCTGGCTTTGAAATCAGAAACTTCTTGCCCAGGTTCCACAGTGCTGACATCACAAGTATATACAACCATGTCAGGTTAACCCATCCTCTTATCTGAAAAGTAAGTATTCGCTACAAAAGAAAGGAAGAATTAGTCTGTTACATACAAACTATTGGAGAATACAAAAGAGGTTAAAAGAAGGTTCTGGTCCCCGGGCGGTGGTGGCGCACGCCTTTAATCCCAGCACTCGGGAGGCAGAGCCAGGCGGATCTCTGTGAGTTCGAGGCCAGCCTGGGCTACCAAGTGAGTCCCAGGAAAGGTGCAAAGCTACACAGAGAAACCCTGTCTTGAAAAACCAAAAAAAAAAAAAAAAAAAGAAGGTTCTGGTCTCAAGCTAAGCAAATAATAAACACTCTCTTTAAAAAGCCTCTAAAATGAAAGACAAGGCACTTTACTGAGGAAGTAAAATACAAAAGAAAGTATTCTGGAGTTGAGATTAGGAGAGCTGCATCTGTTTAGAACTCTGGTCCAGGGAAAGTCACTTACTCACCAGAAAGTCAAGTGAGTAGAAGAGATGCCGTCTACAGCCTTCCTGCTCTAGCATTCCATGATAAGAGAACACCAAGTGTCCAATGACAGAGAAGCCCCGACTCCAGACTTTGCAATTCACACTCCCTTTCAGGCAGAACCCAGAAGGAAAGGAATCTGAGTTGGGTATTCTAAGATGTGCAGCATTTGACTACACACAGAGGTGGGAAAAGATGTTTCCACAAAATGAGAAGAGCATAAATAAATGTGAGAAAAAGCAATCATGACTTCAGCTATGTTAATATGGCAACGTTATCCGCAGTGTGAGAAGAGGAGATATGGTCTTGGAAACAGAAAGTGCTAAGTGAACAGACAGCTGTCTCAGTGTGAGCTAGGGATGACAGTGTGGGGATGGAAGGGAAACAGAGGACACTGGGACTAGATAGACCACATGCCTTTTCAGGTCTGACTGCCTGGAGTCAGAAGAGAGCAATCCACAGATGCCAAGATCTCTGATCTGATGTGGAAATTGGTGACTTTAATCGCAAAAGCAGACCTAAAACAGGATTTTTGTTAAAACAATATAAGAGAGAAAAGAACACACCAAAAGGAAGAAAGTCACCTAATATTCAGAAAAGAATACAGAACTAAGACACCAACGTCACAATCTGCCAGAGTACTGTCACACAGTGTCACTCTTAGGTTCCTTCCGATGCTGGAGAAATGCTCAACGGTTAAGAGCAGCGACTGCTCTTCCAGAGGTCCTGAGTTCAGTTCCCAGCCCCCACATGGTGGCTCACAACCATCTGTAATGAGATGTGGCACCCTCTTCTGGCTTGCAGTCATACATGTTGTATACACAGTAAATAAAAAGACCTCCAGCCTCTGTGCAACTCATCACCTTCCTCCCCTACAGAGTAGAAGTGATGGAGGTGGTACTTCTTTTAAAGATCTTAATTCTGACCGGTTTAAGACTCAAGACAAAGCACTAGATAGCAAAAGAAAGCAAAGGAACACAGTGACTCTTCTCCAACAGGTACACAGTCACACAAATGCCCTAACACTGACGGCCGCCCGCGTAAGCACTTTGAAAATGACCCTGTACTGCTGTGCTCTCAGCCATGGAGAGACAGTCTCTAAGTACCCCTTGGTAGGAAAAAGGCAAAGCCAACAGAGATACTGTCTTCCTGTTTAAACATAACTCGACTGGTGAGATTTAAAAAGAAAAAAAAAAAAAAAAAAAAAAAAAAGAGGAGGTGGTATGTAAAACAATAAAAATTGCTTTTTTAAATGTATTGTAATGCCAAAGAAACCATTACTTCATATCACTTCCAAGGACAGACTGCATTTGAGCTGCAATCAGGAAAGTGGGCATATGAAAACTTGTCAATAAAAAAAAAATCAGCAGAGTGCTTTCATCTAAGCCTAACACCCATACACATAAAATAAAAACTTTACAAAAAACTTCATGTGTTCCCATGATATGACGCAAGTGAAGTAAATAATTTTTATTACAAGTAAAATTAGAATTTAAATAATATGAAATGATTTTCACTCCAAATATATTTTTTAAATTAGTGACTCTAACTTTGATAGGAATTTAATTAATTTTAAGAATCATACAAAGGGGGGTTAACTTCCAAGTAACTTGCTTTATTTCTTTCATTTAAAGAGTATGATAATAAATAATTAAAATCATATTCCAGAGCTTTTTAATTCCTCAATACTTATTTGCCATTAACATTATACTCAACCCAAGACATAATTAAATTGGCAAGTGCTACACCCATTCAAGCATGATAAATTCTTATTTTGGGGCTGGGGGATATGTCCCTTTATTTAAGGTCTTTGACCTCCTAAATCATTTCTTTCTGATTGAAATATGCCTTTATTTTATTTGAAAAATAGGATGGCTAGTATTAAGGTTTGAATCTAAAGTTCCCCTATAAGCTTCTAAGGTGAGTGCTTGCTCAGTGGCAGCTGGCAATTATTGGGGGTGGGGGACTATGGAGTCTTTACAAGGTAGTGTTGACACACCAGGTAGAAAGAGGCTCCAAGGGTAACAAGTACAGCTTCCAAGTGCCTCGGTCTGCTCTGCTCTCAGCCCGAGCCTGAATCTACAGAAGGAATCTATCACGTATGCTGTGGTCACAAACTCCACCACACCTTTCTACCAGGCCCAAACCAAAAGCCCTTCCTCCCTCCAGTTGTCTCTGTTGGATATTTTGGCCATATCAATGCAAAAGTAGCCAAAACAACAAGTAAGCTTCATTTTACTAAGTAAGTCAATATTCCATTTGT
The DNA here is from genome assembly GCF_049852395.1 of Peromyscus maniculatus bairdii. NCBI lineage: Eukaryota > Metazoa > Chordata > Mammalia > Rodentia > Cricetidae > Peromyscus > Peromyscus maniculatus. The sequence continues at coordinate 37,901,901 of NC_134855.1, forward strand.
AAAAATGATCACAATACAGTAATTGAGACAAAATAGCTAAGAATACAGAGTGTTAGCTATTTAAAATGCACGTATGACTTCAGATGACAACTGCAACATTCTCTCTCCATTAACTTTCATACAGGCCCCACATCAAGATGTGCTCCAGAGTAGGTAGTGAAAGTGCACACCTTTAATCCCAGCACTCAGGAGGCAGACAGACAGAACTCTGAGTGAGTGACCAGTCTGGTCAACAGAGAGAGTTCCAGGACAGCTGGAACTACAGAGAACCCCTGTCTTGGAAAACAGAAGAAGAAGAATAAGGAGGAGAAGAAGAAGGAAGAGGAGGAGGAGGGGGGGAGAGGGGAGGAGGAAAGGGAGGAGGAGGAAGAAAGGAAGGAGGAGAAGGAAAGGGAGGAGGAAAGGGAGGAGGAGGAAGAAAGGGAGGAAGAGAAGGAGGAAAGGGAGGAGGAAGAAAGGGGAGGAGAAGGAGGAATGAGAGGAGGAGGAAGAAAGGGAGGAGGAAAGGGAGGAATGGGAGGAGAAGGAGGAAAGGGAAGAGGAGGAGAAGGAAACAGAGGAGGAGGAAAGGGAGGAGGAAGAGGAGGAAAGGGAGGAGGGAGAGAAGTCATTTGGAACTACTGTAACTGTTTATAATTCTTTGGCCAGTGTTCAATGTATGTATAGGGAGGGTGTAAGTGACTCATTGTTTATGCTAATTTACTATTGGTCCCTAAGTCTAAAATTATTAATATCTTATCTTCAAGAGTTACTTTAGAAAACAGAAAATAATTGAGTCACCGTTTTGTAAAATTATGCTGTATAAACATTCATTGAATGCATAAGCAATGCCTACAAAGATACATTTTAAAAGTCAGTCAATTGATCAATTTTGCAGACAAGATTGAAGGCTTACATCCCAACACCAGGAACAGGCATAGTGGGAAAGACAGTTTTGTCCTAAAGGAGCTCACAACCCATGATATGCATCTTTTCTTCTTCTAAGATTTATTTTTTTACTTTTAATTATGTGTGTGTGGGGGTGGTTAAATGGGGAGGGGGTTGTGCATATGTATGCATATGCGCACAGAACCAGAATCATCAGACCACCTGAGGGTTGGAGTTACAGAGACACCTACCATAGGTGTTAAGAACCCTGAACTCGGGTCCTCTGCAAGAGTATTATGTGTTCTTATCCACCAAGTCATCTCTCAGAGATTCATAAAATATTTTAAGATGTTCATCGCCGGGCGGTGGTGGCGCACGCCTTTAATCCCAGCACTCGGGAGGCAGAGCCAGGCGGATCTCTGTGAGCTCAAGGCCAGCCTGGGCTACCAAGTGAGCTCCAGGAAAGGCGCAAAGCTACACAGAGAAACCCTGTCTCGGAAAACCAAAAAAAAAAAAAGGTTGTTCATATATTTGAATGAGATAATAGTGTTTAAATTTCCACTTAAATAATAAATGACAGACTTTCTACCATAAATACACATCATGTGTATCAGTGAATGGCAATCAGATTCGAATATTCAATCAGATTCAAAAGTCCAATCCTTGTCATAGTTGAACACTGATATGGTGACATGATGACTTGATATTTCTAATATTTCAAAATGTTAAAGAATCCAAGCATGAAGGACAATGGAAATGAATCCCAATGCTGAGATTCCAAGCACAAGACATCATGACTGGCTACTTTGTGTGGGATCCCACTCATGTCCTATTGCTTGTATGACAGCACCAAGCTATATCCTTGGCCCTTTGCTTCCCTTTTTATAACCATAACCCACTGTTTTCAAAGAACAAATTGGCAAAGTTTGCTAAGAAGCCTCTTCCCAAAGAGCAATTCTTACACAGTATTGTTCATCTTGTTTGCATTGCTCACCACTGCCTGATGAGCCAGCCTCCCCATCAAAATTCTAACAGCCCCTTCTTCCCACCTCATGTAACCTTTGGAATGTGGAGAACGGAAGGTGAAAGGAAACAGTGGGGAGAAGGGTAATAATACCAACAGTCAGCATCCTGTGCAGTCATAAACCCAGAGGAAGCTGGCAATATGGCAAATAAAAAGGAGACACTTAATATATGTAAGCTACAGAGTATCAGAGCTTAGCAGTGTGGTGCACTTTAGGGCACAGGTGATTAGCCTGTAAACTCATGGCTGGGCTTGTTACCATTGCCCAGCATTATAAGAATATCACCAGGCCAGGAAGAGATCACAAGTCAAAATTTAAAAAGTACTGATTCCACTGGATGCATGTTACCTTTGCAACATCTTGAAAAACTGTGATGGAACCATACTAGGTCCAGGACTGTCTGTAACACAGACATATATACCTTTCTATCTTAGAAAAGTTTAGAACAGCAATTCAATTTCTGCATACATATTAAGTTGCAATACATACGTATGTGGAAATTTATGAAATTTAGAAATCATAAGCTCTTTCAAAAGACAGTTTACAATATCAGGATCCTTGGTTTAATTAACTCTTGTTACCCTGTTTCAAAAAGCACACATGTGCACATACATGTGGAGGCCCAAGGTAGATACTGGTAATTATCCTTGGTCATTCTTGCATCTAACTAGTTGAGGCAAGATCTCTCAATAGAAGCCAAAGCTCCCTGATTTGGCTGGCTTTGTAAGCCAGCTTGCTCTCAGATCCTGTTTCCACCTTCCCAGGGTGGGACTAGAAGTAGGCAACCACACCCACCTGGCATTTACATGGCATTCTGGGGGTTTGAACTCCAGTTCTCATGCTGGAGCACTTAACCACTGAGCCATCAACTCATCCCTCATCCGTCTTTTGATGCTCATAAGAGATATTATATATACTTTTCTCATAGTATATAGCAAACTTTTTTAAAAGCTTTTTAGAGCTTTATTGGGAAAAAAAGGGGGAAAGAGAGAAAAGAGGGGGAGAGAAGGGAGAGAGAGTGGAAAAGAGTGTATATAGCAAACATGTAACATGCATTTTTACATGTCTCTTTTTCTACTAGACTAAAAACTTTGAAAGGATACAGTGTATTTTCTACTTTTATAAGTTTAGCAAGCTAAAAGGAATACAGTATTTATTAAATCAAGATAATCGAACTTTCTTAAATAAGCTACAAGTATAACTTAGGGACAAAAATCATAAAATACTGACAAAATATAACTTCATACAAAGCCTGAGGATGTATAATGACTTAATGTCACTAGTGAATTAAATATAGTTGCTTCCTTTAAACTATCAAATATGAAGAATGTTGGCTATAAAACAATCTCATTAAACATTAACCAGGGAGGCGGAGACAAATCTGATTAAGGAAACCTTCCAGTGGCTTTACTTCACATTTGAAGGATGTGCTGCTAAGGACTGAACCCAAGGCTTCAAGCTGTTGGCGAATGCTCTGCCCCTGCAGTCCTGGAACTCCCTGACAGATCTGCCCACCTCTATTCTCCTGCTTACAGTCCCCCTGCCTCTTGCTGCTCCATCCCCTGTTCCCTCAGGTCTTCATGTGGCTGGGCCTTCATAGGAATTCATTTCTCAACACAGTATCACTTTAGCAAGGGGGCCACTCCTAACTCTTAGGAATCTATTGCCCTAGGCTCAACTCCATCCCCTGTAAGCAGGACCACCTTCTCCTTCCCTCATCTTTGAAGTACTTATCAATCTTTGAGAATATTTGTTTTTCTCTTCTCCCACACTCCAAGGTGAACTTAATGACAAAAGAACTTTGTCCTATTGACCACAGTATCCCCAGTACATGGACAAGGAAAACACAGGTCAACACTCTGTAAATATTTGTACAATGAACAAATGCAAGAATGAGTGACTGAATGTGAGCACACAAAGAGTATTGATTAAACTAATGAAGGCTCTTAATTCTTACCTGGGGACTATTTGAGAGCAAGCAACTTTCCATTTGGCATCTAGCTTTATATCTTTTCCATTAGTATCTGCAGTATAACTGAGCTCCACAAAAATAAAGCTAAATAAAACAGAGATTAGTAGAGTATAAACTGGTTTATTTATGTGACTCAAAATGCCCTCAGGAGCCACACTAAGTCTTTATCCATTTCTTCTGCTCAACATAATGGGTCAGTCATGAGTCAGTGTATGTGGTTCACGGTTCTGGAGGCTGGAGTACAAGGAGAGTCCTTCTGTCTTGCTTTTTGTTGCAACATAACATGGGCATTTACCCACCAACCCCACGGTTCCCCAGAGTTTTCTTGAGTGTGAGCAGCAGGAAATATTAGATAGAAGGATTTAGATTGTGGAGATAAACAGATAGAAAATACAGGATGAAAGGCCCTGACTGTCTCTGCCCTAAGGAATTTATAGAAATGCCAAGGGGTGGAGCAAAAGACCACAGCCAAGCACAAACCATCTCAGACACCTGCACTCAGGCCCGTGGTCCAATCATCCTCTCTATGCAGACCTGCTGAGTAAAGCCACTAGGAACCTGAAAATGGGCTCCCAGAGAGAATGTATCATATGTGAGACAGAGTAAGTGTGTATGGGGAGGGGAGAGATCAAACTTTCCCCACCTATTATTACTAAATTATCATGGTAAAGGCCTTAATTCAAGAGGGTGTGCCCTATAACCTAATCCCCTCTTAAAGTCTGCACATTTTAACAGTGTCACAATGGCAATTAATCTATAAGATAAATTTTGGAGGCGACAGTTAAACCATAACAAATTAGCTTATCTATAATTTTTTGTCATTTAAACACTCAAAATATTTATTGAGCATTATGTTTGCTTTACTTTTACATTGAGTGCATTATAGTAGAAACATCATTGTCTCTGATTAAAAACTATGAATGTAAACTCTTCCGAAGTGTGTCAAATTGGAATTGTTACTTTATATAAATAACACATGGAAACTGTCTGACACATAATTCATCATTATAATTTACCCTCAGAGAACAAGAATTGAAAGGTAGAAAAAAATCATAGGGGAAATCAAATATGTCTTTGTTATAATAGATGTGGTCGAGGACTATGAGTTCCTCTGTCGACTTAAAAGCAACAGATCAAACCACTGCACTGGTAAAGAATAAAACGATATCCTGCAGGCAGAGCAGGCATTTAGTAAGTATCTGTTGCAATAATAAGACACGAGACAATTTCATGTTTCAGAAACTTCAAGTTTTTCACTTGATTAGTTTGGGGGCTTTGTTCATTTGTTTTGGAACAGGGTCTTTCTCAATAAGTTGCCCAGAGCAGCCACAAAGCCATGCTCCTCCTACCTCAGTCTCCTGAGGCTCTGGAATCATAGGTATGTGCTACTACTTAGAATTTCTTACACATTTCCTATATATGAGGAATACGGTGACACAGGTACTAAACCTCACACTCACCAATTGTGATGCTTGTTCTGCCATCTAAACATCATGTAATCTGAGCAAGTTATTTATCCTCTCTATGCTGGCTACTTTCATGTCAACTTGACACAAACTGGAGTCATCCAAGAGAAGAGAACCTCAATTGAGAAAAAGCCTCCTTATAATCCAGCTGTAGGCAAGCCTGTAGGGCATTTTCTTAAATAGTGAATGTAAAAAGACCCAGCCCATTGTGGAGGGGATATCCTACGCTGGTGGTCCTAGGCTCTATAAGAAAGCAGGCTTGCCATTTGGTGGTGGAACACACCTTTAATCCCAGAGGTAGGAAGATGGATCCCAGAGTTCAAGGCCAGCCTGATCTACAGAGAGAGTTCCCAGACAGCAAAGTCTGAAAAGAGAAACTCTGTCTTAAAAAAGCAAAAAAGGAGGCTGGAGAGATGGCTCAGCAGTTAAGAGCACTGGCTGCTCTTCCAGAGGTCCTGAGTTCAATTCCCAGCAACCACATGGTGGCTCATAACCATCTGTAATGAGATCTGGCACGCAGGCAGAACACTGTATATATAGTAAATAAATAAGCCTTAAAAAAAAAAAAAAAAAAAAAAAAAAGCAAAAAGGGGGCTGGAGAAATGGCTTAGAGGTTAAGAGTACTGACTGCTCTTCCAGAGGTCCTGAGTCAATTCCCAGCAACCACATGGTGGCTCACAACCATCTGTAATAAGGTCTGGTGCCCTCTTCTGGTCATACATGCTGTATACATAATAAATAAATAAATCTTTAAAAAAAAAAAAAAAGCAAAAAGGGAGGGAGGAACAGACGGAAGGAGAGGAGGGAGGGAGGCAGGCAGACAAGCAAGCAAGCAAGCAGGCTGAGCAAGTTTTGTGAACAAGCCAGTAAGCAGCTCTCCTCCATGGCCTCTACATCAGTTCCTGCTCTGTTTGAGTTCCTGTCCTGACTTCCTTCAATGATGAACAGTAATGTGGAAGTGTAAGCCAAACAAACCCTTTCCTCCCAAAGTTGTTTCTGGTCACAGTGTTTCCTCAGAGCAACAGAAACCCTAACTAAGGTTACTGGGACTACAGAGAGAGACCACAGGGTTCAGTCTCTAGCACCAAGTATAGATGTGTGACATACTGACAATGCTTCAACACGTTCCGAACAAAAAGAGCAAGGTCTTACTTTGTTCCAGTATCACTCACTTCTGTTACCTGAACTACAATCCTTGGTCTCTGGATTACAGCTACACAGGATTCGATCTTCAAGCTCCTATCTTTCCTGTCTATTTACCTTCAAGTTAAATTAGCCAGGGCTGTGGTGGCGCACACCTTTAATCTCAGCACTCGGGAGGCAGAGGCAGGTGAATCCCTAAATTCCAGGTCATCCTGGTCTCATTAGCATGCTTTTAGGGTGGATCTACTAGTAACAGATTACATTTCTAAATCATACTTGAAGACCTAAAGGATATCAAAGACAACAAAGAAATCAAGAGGGGGAAAAATGAATAAAAATAACATCAATAAAGAAATAGGAAACAGAAAATTTAGAGCTAGAAATAATACTAAGTATGAAAGTAACTAGGGGAAAACTCACTATGCAAATTTAAAAAGTTGTGAGAAAGCAAAGACAAAGAGCCTGCAAATGTGAAGACTGGCCATCTGAGATGATCTGCTCTAAGAAGCAAACACAATAATCTAAGTGAAGAGAGCCCATGGAACCTGCAACATCAACAACTGAACCAACATATCAATGGCGAGTATGCAAAAGTGCGGCAAGAGAAAGGAACAGAGAAGCATTTGAAATAACAGTACTGGAAACCTTCCTAATTTGCTGAAAGATATAAATCTACAGATCCAACAAAATCAACAAACTCCATCTAGGAAAGTGGATCCCCACCAAGACATGCTGGGATCTCCTAGATGGGAGAGGCCATGATAGAGATAGAACCCTGGTTCTTATAGACTACAGGTAAATGCAGAAACACCTTTATCTCCAGCCAACAAATGTTCTCAAAAGCAAAGAAGCAATTTATGAAGGATAAATCTACAACAAGATTAACAGCTAATTTCTCACCCCAAAACCCAGGGACAAGATAGCAAAGAAAAACATATTTAAAGAGTGTTAGGGAGCTGGGTATAAGGGCACACACTTTTAATCCCAGCACTTGGGAAGCAGGGGCAGGTCAATCTGTTAGTTCAAGGCCAGTTTGGTCTAAATAGTGACTTCCAGGCTAGCCAGAGTTATGTGGTCAGACCCCGTCTCAGAAAAGAAACAAACAAAACAGTGCTAGGAAACAAACAACAATAATTGAAACAAACCACGCCTGCCAGCTAACCCCGAATTCTGTCTTTGGTAACACTGCAGAACAGCACAGTGGGGAGAACCTAGTTTAAATGCCTAGTATCCATGAAACAACCCGGCAGGGCAGCCTGTAGGCACAGCGTTGTGGGGTGGAAACGGGGCTCCGAGAGCTCTCGGGCTGGCCAGCCAGTCTAGCTAAAAATCCGAGCTTCCAGTTTAGTGGGAGAGCCTGTCTGGAGGCACCAACATGGACAGCAACAAAGGAAGGTAATCAACAACCAAACAAATGGGGACTCTGTCTTCCATGTGCAAGCACCGCACTACACACACACACACACACACACACACACACACACACACACACACACACACACACACACACACACACACACACACAGCAGGCAGAGGCATAAACAACAATTCCTCAGGCCCTGCCAGATTAACTAAATAAATAAGAGTACCATTAAAAGCACCTTGTACCATGGAAAAAAGAAAAAGGTGCAGCATAATAGTAAAGACCTAGGCTCTAGGTCTCCCTTCAGAGTGTGAAGCCTGAGCCTCACTCACTCTCATGCATTCCTAAGAAAACTTCTCCACTGCTTTCCCACTTGCAAAGGGAGGGGAAATGAGAATTGTTAGGCAGGAAAAACAGCGAATACCCTACACTCATGAAACAGTGTCTGACTAATTAAGAACTCAATGTTGACTAGCATTATCCTATGAGGACTCCAGAAGTGACACTTTTTATTTGAATTCCACGTATTTCTGTGGAATAAAACTGAACAGTAGGGAACTTACAATAATCAGGAGTAAGTTTTTGTTTTCAGGAAAACTATCTCAGGAATACCCTCCCCCCCAGACAGGGTTTCTCTGTGTAGCTTTTGGAGCCTGTCCTGGATCTCACTCTGTAGACCAGGCTGGCCTGGAACTCACAGAGATCCTCCTGCCTCTGCCTCCCAAGAGCTGAGGTTAAAGGCGTGTGCCACCACCACCTGGCTGTATCTCAGGAATATTAATGATATTGGACTCAATAGTCTGTCACCTCTATTAGGAAATTCTCTTTTATGAGAAATGTTGTAAGAATAAAAAAAAAAGGTTTTTTTCTTTTTCCTCAATATTGTCTCTGAGGATTATATACTTACCCTATTGTAGTACAGACTTATGCTTCATATATAAACATTGTAAAGTTCTTTTTACATATAAATTTTTTTGGTTTTTTGAAACAGAGTTTCTCTGGCTGCCCTGGAACTCACTCTGTAGACCAGGCTGGCCTCAAACTCACAGTGATCTGCCTGCCTCTGCCTCCTGAGTGCTAGGATTAAAGGTATATGCCACCACCACCCAGCATAAAATATTTTTAAATTAATCTTTTATTTAAATTTTTCATTCATGTTTTGATCATTCTTTACCTTCCCCCAACTCCTCTAGTACCCAACTTCAGGTTCTCTCAACACACACACACACACACACACACACACACACACACACACACACACACACACACACACACAGTATTGCAGCACATGCCTGAAATCCCACCTCTCGGGGCAAAGATCAGAACGATCAAATTAAGAACCTGTCTCTAAAGCAGCAAAACCAAACATTTGTCAAAACAGAATTGGAAAGGTAGGAAATACACTTGCACTACCACTGTGCACGATTTGAATTCATGCCAGTTTAACTTCTATGTGAAAGGGAAGGTTACTGGGGTACTGTGATTTGGGGCAATCCCTCGAAGGTGTCTGTAGTACTTTCCCATATCTACTTCCAGTCCTATCTCCTGTCTCTCCTCTTTCCTATGAACCAAGACTTCTCAAGCTGCCATAAATATAAAACCTACAGACTCACATATTTTGCAATGAAGTATTGCCTTATTCCATAAATTACATATTTCATGGTCAGCTTTAAGACTGCCAAGAAATATATACTTTTCTGATATCATCCTAATTCAGGCATATCTTATTTTACTGTACTTTGCTTCTCTATAATAAAATGTGTGTGTGTGTGTGTGTGTGTGTGTGTGTGTGTGTGTGTGTGTGTGTGTGTCAGAAGCTGACTTTAGGTGTCATTCCAAAATGGCTTCTGGAACTGATTTTTGAAAATAGTTTCTTGACAGGTGGCAGTGGTGCACGCCTTTAATCCCAGCACACAGGAGGCAGAGGCAGGCAGATCTCTGTGAGTTCAAGGCCAGCCTGGTCTACAGAGTGGGTTCTAGGACAGCCAGGGCTGTTATACAGAAAAACACTGTCTCGGGGAAAAAAAAAAAAGTTTCTCTGAACCTCGCCCTCCCAGTTCCTAGACTGACTGGTGAGAGAACCTGGGCTCTGCCATGGCTGCCCCCCAGCAAGCCTTTACAGACTGAGCCATCTCCAGCCTGGTGCTGCTTTTCTTAAAATCAACCGTGGCACCCTTGCATTGAACAAGTCATTGGCTCCAGGCCAGTTGGAGGGAGGCTTTTTCTTAACTAAGTTTTCTTCTGCCTGGATAACTTTAACTTGTGTCCAGACTAACCAGCACAGCTATCCGCAAAACAGCCTTCCATTAGAAGTTCCCTTCAAGACATTTATGACATCAGAAGAGAGGTCAATGCCTAAAAGTTCAGGCCAACTCTCTCACTGTAGGCTACTCTAACTAGCTGGCACCAATATTAATTTCCCAGTCTGACAATCCTAGAACCCTAAGAATCAGCCCAAGTCTACTTTTACCCATGGAAAGAATTGGATGACAACACATCTGTTTGAAAGGCTTAATGAATAAGGCCCCTGTTGTGACCTACTCTTCACAGAAAGTGATTCCTTTAAAAGTATTACTACTTGGGGTAGGGAAAAGGATTCAGTAGGTAAAGTATTTGTGCAAACGTAGGGGTCTGAATTCAAGTCCCCAGTGCCTACATAAAAACCAGCCACAGCAACCTCACATCTGTAAACCCAATAGCAGAGGGTGGTGGGAAAACACGTAGAGCATGATGGGGACTTGTCCATCTCACGGACCACCACGTCTAGCTCAGATGGGATCGCTAGGTTCAGTAAGAGACCCTATCTCAAAAACTAGAGGAAAAGATAGAAAAAGACACCCGATGCCAACCTCTGAACTCTACAGACACAGACAGGCACACCAGCCGGCACATTTTCACACATATGCACACACCACACAAGAATATTACTGCTCATTGATACCAGTTACCCAGTGAAACACAAAATAAGGTCAGGGTTACTTTCATGTCTGTCAATATAACATCCACTCTGTAACCTAAGATAAAGTAGTGACTTCACCTTTCAAGCATTACTATGGAAGAAATACAAGTGGAGCTAAACTTGCCATAGATAATGACTTCTATAATTAATACTTTAAATTACTATATTTTATGTGCATGGTGTCTTGCCTGAATATGTATGATGGACCATGTGCCTTCCTTGTTCCTGAAGACACCAGAAAAAAGGATCATTATCCCTTAAAACTTGAGTAACAGATGGTTGTGAGCAGCCATGTGGGTGATGAGAACGAAACCCAGTCCTCTGGAAGAGCAGCCATTTTCTTAACTGCTGAGCCATCTCTCCAGTCCCAGATCATGAATTTGTGGGAAAGTAAATTAAAAACCTATAAAGGATCAGGACATGGAGCACATGCCTATAATCCCAGCATTCAGAGGCTGAGAAACAATCATCACAAATTTGGGGCCATCCTGGGCTATGTCTCAGAAAAAGGAAAAATATTCTGACTCCCCATTTTATATATTACAAGAACATCTATGATTTATGGGAAGAATTCAAAATATCAGCAATTCCAAGAGTTTACAAGAAGTTGATTACAGCCATCGGGGTGATTTTAAAGGTTTTGAGATTTCGATGAAGGAAGCAAGCACAGGTGTCTGGTGGAACTGGCAAAAGCATTTTAAGTAGACCATGAAACGTGACTCAAGTGCTACAATACTGTCATAAAATGTGATGAGCTGTTTCTTATGCATGAGCAAATTTAGAAAGTGAGTCTGAATCCCCTCCTGGTGAAGATACTACTGAGGATACTAAAATGTCAAGGAAGATACAGAATTTATGACATAAACTTCATGATAAAGCAGTGCAGGGTTTAGACAACTATAATCTTCAAAGTTCCACTATGGGTACAATGCTTTCAAACAGCACCAGATGCTACTGAGAAATCTGTTTCAAATTCATTATCTTAGTTGAAGAAGCTGCCACAGACCTTGGCCAGTCAGCGCCCACTGAATTTTTGTCAGGGTAAGACCCTTGAACAAAAAGAAGATAAGGATACTCTGAAGGCTTAGATGATGGCATTCTTTCCCCCTGGTTTTTGGTTTCTCGAGACAGTTTCTCTGTGTAGCTCTGGCTGTCCTGAAACTTACTCTGTACCCCAGGCTGACCTCCAACACTCAGAGATCCACTTACCTCTGCTGGGATTAAGGGCATGCACCACCACTGCCTAGCTAACTATGGCATTTTTAAGGAATGAAGTACTAGCTGGGCAGTGGTGGCACACACCTTTAACCTCACACTATACGGAGGCAGAGGCAGGTGGATCTCTGATTTCCAGGTCAGCCTGGTCCAGAAACAAGTTCTAGAACAGCGACAGATACACAGAGAAACCTTGTCTTTAAAAAAAAAAAAAAAAAAAAAAAAGTACTTTTTCTTTTTTTTTTTTTTTTTTTTTTTTTTTTGGTTTTTCGAGACAGGGTTTCTCTGTGTAGCTTTGTGCCGGAATGAAGTACTTTTAAATAAAACATATATATATATATATATATATATATATATATATATATATATATATTTGTACAGATAGTGCTACTAATAAAGCTAACAGACCACATAACAATGTAAACAAGACTTACAAGCACTAAGAAACCCAAAAAAGTTGGGTTACTTCCTTTATTGCAATATTAGCTTTATTAGGGTATGTGAAATTACTCTGATTGGTCAATAAATAAAACACTGGCCAGTGGCTAGGCGGGACTAACAGAGAGGAGAAAAGAAAAAACAGAAAGGCAGAAGGAGACACTGTCAGCCGCCACCATGACAAGCAGCATGTGAAGATGCCGGTAAGCCACAAGCCACATGGCAAGGTATAGATTTATGGAAATGGATTAATTTAAGCTATAAGAACAGTTAGCAAGAAGCCTGCCATGGCCATACAGTTTGTAAGCAATATAGGTCTCTGTGTTTACTTGGTTGGGTCTGAGCAGCTGTGGGACTGGCGGGTGACAAAGATTTGTCCTGACTGTGGGCAAGGCAGGAAAACTCTAGCTACACTGGATCTCACTCTGTAGCCCAGGCTGGCCTCGAACTCACAGAGATCCGCCTGGCTCTGCCTCCCGAGTGCTGGGATTGAAGGAGTGTGCCATCACCGCCCTTAATTGGATTCTTACAGTAATGAAATATAGAAAAGTAAAACTGGATGGGATGAAATCTTTCTTTGGCTCCAGAATCTTATCCAAATGTAATACCAAAACAAATGAACAAATATGTTCACAAACACTAGAAAACTACTAGATTTTAATTTGGTATCACATGATGGCTTTACAAAAATTAATCATTATATTCATTATAATTAGGGCACTGACTGATAGTTTCCTATGTTTTCTGTCCTAGTTTCTTAAACAAAGGCAACATAAGGGAGAAAGGGCTCATTTAGCCCATGTTTCCAAGTTACAGTCCATTACATTTGCACATAAAAGGCACACAAGCAGTCAGCCCAGGTCCCACACACAATTCCTCCACTCATTAAGAAAGGTCAAGACAGTATCTCACAGGCATGTAATAGATGCATCTTCTACATGATTTTAGAGTTTATAGAGTTGAAAATTAGTGGTAGCCATGATAATTCCACCCCTTGTCAACCTGACACCCTAACACATCAGTTTAATATTCTGTGTCCTCTTCACATAGGCTAGTATCATATCATGAAGTACATTCAGTCCAACTTTAAAAGTCTCCATTGTCTTTTACAATTCTAACATTTTAAAAGTCCAAAGTCTCTTAACTGTGAGCTGCTCTAAAATAAAACACAAGTTAAAAATTTCCAACACTTATCAGGACAAAGGAAACATTCTCATCTCAAAATGGAGGAACCAAGATGTAACATGAAACAATTATGTCAAGGCAAAACCAAAATCCAACAGGTCACACACACACCAAATCCTGCAGTTCCATGTCTGGTACCTGGGGCTCATAAGGTCAAGTTCCAGGCTCCAAATGGCTCTGACAGCCCCACTCCTCCAGCTCTGCCACCGATAGTATACAACAGCTTCTCTCCTACGCTGGCTCCACTCCATGCCTACAACTCTTCTTGGTGGGCACCCCATAGTCCTCGCATCATCTATGACCTGGTGTTTCCATGGCAACTGAGGATTCACATTCACAGATTCGAGAAGTAGGCTCAGGGACTCTCTGTAAGAACTCTGACCCTATGACACAGTGGCTAGCCTCAGCTGTTTTCCATGACCCCTCAATCTTGCATTTGCTGTGCCTGCAAAACCAGTACCACCTGGACAATGATGCCAAGTTCGTTCAGCTCAAGATGTAGGTTGCCCACCTTGGACTGTGGGTAAACCAGTTTCTGTCTGCTGATTCTGGGGAAACACTTTTCTAGGCAATTGCTTTCAAGGAGAGGGGAACCTGTAGCACGAATCTTTTTTTTTTTTTTTTTTTTTTTGGTTTTTGCGAGACAGAGTTTCTCTGTGTAGCTTTGTGCCTTTCCTGGATCTCACTCTGTAGACCAGGCTGGCCTCGAACTCACAAAGATCCGCCTGCATCTTGTAGCACGAATCTTAAAAGTTCTTATCAATAATAACAAACCTGGAGCTGGGTATTGGGGTGAATGCTAGAAGATCAGAGAAGCAGAAGAAGCCACAGCTTCCTCACCTCGCCAATTCCTCAGCTGATGCTGTTTCCTCAGACTGGAAGCTTCTGTGTCCTCATCCAAATGGATCTCAGCTGAACTGCTGCTCAAAAGCCTAAAATCTTAACCAACTCTAGTTCCTGGTCTTCATGCCTTATACACCTTTCTGCTTTCTGCCATCACTTCCTGGGATTAAAGGCTCACTTCGTGGGATTAAAGGCGTGAGTCACCATGCCTGGCTGTTTCCAGTGTGGCCTTGAACTCACAGAGATCTGGATGGATCTCTGCCTCCAGAAGGCTAGGATTAAAGGTGTGTGTGCCACCATTTTCTGGCCTCTGTGTCTGTCTAGTGGCTGTTCTGTTCTCTGACCCCAGATACATTTATTAGGGTGCATGATATATTTTGGGGAAAATAATATATCACCACATTGCCCCTTTTTTTTGTCTAAAATAATAAAAGAATGTTACAGTCAAGAATTACATTAACAATGTCCAGTCCATTATCATTAGATGGATTCAGACAAAGAACTCCATTATATATATTAACAATGTCCAGTCCAGTAACATTTGATAAACTCAAACAAAAAATTTCATTACCTATTTAAAACAAGTAGTTCCTTTTTAAAAGTAGATTCAATAATTGACCCTTTTAGCTTATCATATCCAGGAACCTCCTCAGCTTAGGCTTTCTTCCTTTAGATGAATTAGGATCTTCACAAAATGGAGCCTTGGCTACTCGGGGCTTTGCTCTCATGACACCTCTATTGTCCAGGCATGTCACAGTGGAGTTGAGCTCGGTAACAATCACAGCTGATATATCTCGTCACCAGCCTGAATGCTTGCCTGTCCTGAAACTTCCTCTACCCAACTACTCACTCCATCATCTCATGATTTAACTTCACTTAGGTTGAAAGGACCTTAGCTAAATGAAGCCAGATTATTGGCCAAAATATCACAAAAATGGCCCCTAGCCCAGTTCCTGATGGACTATTTGTTCCTCTCTGAAACCTCACATCCTAGGCCCAAATTGTCTCCATTTCCCTTGCTATTCCTATCTTCTAAGCTAACACAGGAACGGTCCATTAAACCAGGCATTGACCTCACAGAGGAAAGTGGATGCCTAAGTTCAAGGCCAGCCTGGTCTACATAGCAAGTTCCAGGAGAGGCAGGGCTACACACAAAAGGACCATGTCTTAATAAACAAAAAGATAGCCTGTTATGCTCTGATTCCAGCAATCACTGGCTTTTTTAGTACAACATTCCAAACTCTTTCACATTCGGCCCATAAAACAGTTCCAAAGTCCTAAAAGCCACACAGTCCTGTTTATGAGCAGTAGTCCTCCTCCATACCAATTTCTGACCTAGTTCTTTTCTTGTTGCTATGATAAAATACTCAGACAAAGCAACTTAAGCTAGAGAAGGTTCTATTTAGCATACAGTTCCAGGGTACAGTCCTTTCATCCACAATCAGGAGAGCAGTTAATGGACATATGTAAGTTCTCAGTTCATTTTTCTCACTTATACATCCTAGGTCCCATCCACAATTAAGATGGGTCTTCCAAAATCAAAGCATAACAAGACAATCTCTCTCAGGCATGCACAGAGGTCCAACACCTAGATAAGCCTAGATTTATCAAGTTAACAACACTCACCATCACACTTTCTAATTAGATTTGAATTTTCACACCTGTACTGTGGTATGCTTGAATGATTTAAGTAGTCCTACCATTTCTTACTACAAAACTACAACATTTTGAGTTAGCTTACTATGCTATCAACAAATCTTCAATGGCACAAATAAATCATTTTCATATCAAATTTATTTGGGGAGTAAAATTTCATTAGACCAATATAAATATAGTCACAACCCAGAATACACTGGCAGATATTGGTTCTAGAATGGCCATCTTAGATAATCTAGGAATGTATTTACATTAATTTTTATATTAATACTGAAAACTTTTAGTCTCTTTCTCACGAGTATATGTAAATATATGTGTATATATATATGTGTGTATGTCTGTGTATAGGTTGTATGTATATATTATATATATGTGCATATATACACACATATACTAGTGAGAAAAATACACACACATTCTCTTCTCTAAATAGTCCAGGCTCATATATGTGTGTGTGTGTGTGTGTGTGTGTGTGTGTGTGTGTGTGTGTGTGTGTGTGTGTGTGTACACTGACTCAGGCCTAAAATCCCAGTGCAAACGAACACTGCTATAGTAGAAACACTAAATACTAGAAAGAAACACATAATGGAGAGATCAGCTCTAACACTGAGAATCACATTTTTTTCTCTTTCTTTTTTTTCAATATTCAAGGTCTTTATTTAACTGTAACAGTAACCGTTGGTGAGAATTTTTCCCTGGTTCCAAACACCTGCTAGCTTGGAAGGACAGAAGAAAACAAACTGGTCATGAACTCCCACAGACTGTCTTAGGGGTGCATGGAACCTCCCACTAACCATTGCTGACAGTGAATGAGGGGAGGGGAGGGGAGGGGACAGCACACCACGGGGACAAAGTGAAGGACCAAGGAAAGATTCCATCCCACATGGTTAAAACTATACAGCAGGGAACAGGGTCGGGTCTATCAGCAAACACAGATTCTGAAAACAGACAACTGGGTATCGGAGTCCTTGGGGCTCAAGTTGCTTTCTTTAAGGCTTACTGGAACTGGCCCAGGTGCCATGAAGTGGGGCAAAGGCTTGGCATGAGCCAATGTGGTCCCGCTGGCCCTTATCTCCTACTGGTGTCCCCACTGTCCTGCCCTCCAGGCTGGGCAGTTCTTAAGACTGAAATGGAAAGGAAGGGGGTATAGAGAGGCAAAAATGGGCATTCTGTGCTGCATTCATGGAATTCTCTAAGTTTGCAATGCCCTGGATTTGGGTCGGAAGCCCTGGTGGGAGCTCCTTTGGCAGCATCTGCACAGCCAAGTGCTTAGGAAGCATTCAGCCTCTCCCTGTTACCCCTCCACCGCCCAAAGGTAAACAGGAATTCCTATTGGCTGGGAACTGTTTCAGCTCAGTAGTCTTTTCTACTGGGCACAGAGGATGGCCCACTAGGGCTGCAGGAAGAACTGAGCAGAGACCACAGACCACCCCAAGACTTTGGAAAGTTAAGCTCTGCCAATAAGCAGCAGCTTCCAGGGCCTGCCTAAGAGAAAGCAACAGTTTCAGAGGGTGGGGAAGGTATCTTGATTGATCAACTGGAAAAGCAAAGACCTGTCAGTCACAGGATAACATTTTCTATATAAAAGGTGAAATTTCTTGAGGGACACAAAAATATATCATAGAGATTCAGCTGTGTATTAAAGCTGAACTTTGACAGGCCAAGGGTCTGTCAAAAGGCAAGCCATTTATTATGAATATTTGGTGTTACCCAGCCTTTAATATTTCAGCTGTCTTCTGCTATGAAATCCTTGCATGCCCAGACCTAAGTTACTAACTGCCCTACTGAGTTTAGGAGACAAGCGGGCGGGAGACGCCTAACTTTGTTTCTTGTGATAATGAAGCTCACCATCCCCTGGCCTTGAGGAGGCCTAGTGGTTCTCCAGAGCACTTTGAGAACAAAAGAGGTTTTTACATATCAAGGTGAGAGATAAAACAACATTCCTGAGGAGGCAGGGAACCACGTGCCCAAGAAAAGAAAAGGCAGGTGTTTTTTGTAGACAAAGAACAGCATGGAGAAAAGAGAATGGAAGAACTAGATGGGTAAGAACTTGAGAGGAACAAACTGAGATGGTAAGAACTAGATTGAAGGGCTAGAAGAGAGTACTAAAGGAATGAGATGGGAGATGAGGAAGAGCCAGATGGAAAAGAACAAGATGAGGAAGAGCCAGATGAGAGAGAAGGAGATGGGAGAGGAGCTGATAGGGGAAAGAACTAGATGGATGAGAACCTAGAAGGGACAGAACTAGATGAAGGAATTAAGATAGAACCTAGAGGGGACAGTAGATAAATATAGAGAGAAGTCAGGCAAGAAAGGAGCTAGGCATGAGAGCAGAATAGAAGCTGTGTAGAGAGAGAACTATCACAAAATAAAGTGTATGAACTAAGGAGTTTCGTGTACATAGATTTATTATTTTTTATCAAAGATTAGTTATCAGCTGGCTGTAGATTCTTCCCGGACCCTGAGAGGGGACTATTGAGGGGCTGGACCCCCATAATCCCCAGATAGAAATTGGAAATAAACTCAAGCATTAAATTTAGTGCCAGGTGTATTGTATGTCTTCTAATTTTTCCTTCCACAAAGTTGACACAGAACAGAAGCTATTAGAGAAAATGTGAATGTGTGTGTGTGCGCGCACACACACACACACACGAATATTTGATAAGAGCAATGAAGAAACAAAAATTATGAATTATATTATCAAAAGTTCAGGGTCTCTTGAACATGAAAAAACAGGGACCATAAACTGCAGTCTTTAGATGCAGTGCTCTTTGTGGATTGCAAAGTTTAAATATACTGTCTTACATGCCATGGAAATAGACCTGTGGATTTGATAGTTTTAAAGAAACATCAGCAATTTTTGTGTTAGACTTTTTAAAACGTCCATCCCATGCTAACTTAGATGGTAACTGTACAATAAAAAGCTTTTCTCCATTTTTATCAAAACGCCTTCTTTACTACAGATTATTCTTTATATGTTTATAGGAAAAGAACAAAAGTGTGAACTACCCAAATCCCATAACTCAGTGTGTAACACTGTTTTTTTCACTCTACCCAATTTGACGGACTTCCCTGGACTACATCTGTCTACACAGGTAGATCTTGTAGTACAAGTGCGCCTTGGTGTCCTACAAAAATGTTAGAGAAGACAAAAATGTGCTAACCAAATTAAATTCCATGCAGCCTTAATTTCAAATGATTTATGTGATTTAGGTGCTAGTCTCCGCACTATTATAATAATAATAAAAACAAATGTTTTTCAGCCGGGCGGTGGTGGCGCACGCCTTTAATCCCAGCACTCGGGAGGCAGAGCCAGGCGGATCTCTGTGAGTTCGAGGCCAGCCTGGGCTACCAAGTGAGTTCCAGGAAAGGCGCAAAGCTACACAGAGAAACCCTGTCTCAAAAAACCAAAAAAAAAAAAAAAAAAACAAATGTTTTTCTTCTACACTCTCTAGTACTTCTGTGATTATTCCTAGATCTTTTAATTTTTTTCTCCTTTTTCAGGCAGACAGATGAATAAGAAAGTATCCGTTCTAATTTTATACACTTTCACATATTCAAAAGATGACAGATGTGGTGGTACACACTTTTAATCTTAGCTTCTGGGGAGAGTGGCAAGAGGATCATGAGTTTGAGGTAAGCCTGGACTGCTTAGAGAGATCCTATTAAAAAAAAAAAAATCAAGGTATGTATGTATAACTTGAGTCTGTGAAACATAGTACCATTTATACCTCAGTTGTTCAACTGCAGGACACCACGTGCTTTCCACTGCCTTAAACTGTACAATGACAAAACAGTGCAAAACTTTAGAAGATGGAGCATTGCTGGAAAGTTCCTTTCGTTCAAATACACATTTAAGAACAGCAGTGGAAAGTGCTTTGTATTAAGTAATTTAAATGGCTGCAACAGAGTAATTTTGAAGATCTTATTCAAAATATTCAGATTTTAGATATCAAAATGTCTAAGAGATTTTCTAACTCTACTATATATTATGCATTGCATTATACTTTATTTAACTATCTTATATTGTTGACATTTTTAGTGTACTAGAGGTAATGGTTTACATAAAGACTGAAATTCCTGTGTAGACTTAACTCAAGTCTATTTACTCTAGTTTTGCTGTTAGAAGATGGGAATGTAAACAGATAATAGACCTGTTATGGAAATGGTTGATCACAGCTAATGATTAAACAACCACTAGAATACTGGGAACATCTCAGCTTATTCATTTGTAAAATATAATACTATGCCATCTAAATTGTTAAAGGTACAAATAGAATGAAGCTTGATGCACACATTGATATATTTATTTAAAATATTTAACAGAAAAACAATAAATAATACTGAAATGGTCAATATTTAGAAAACTTATCACTAGACACCTAGCTCCTTCCTGACATTTTAATCTCTCTCACTAACACAAACTTTATATTTCAACGATACCAGAATAAAATGCCTGCGCCTATAAATCTCCACCTCTCTCAATGCATATTCACTAAGTATTGAGCTACATGCATAGCTCTTTTTACTTTATTATGAGAGAGATCACAAAACTCGGAAGCCTGGCCTTGAACTTGATACCCTCCTAACATCAGCCTCCTGGGTAGCTGGAATTACAGACTAAACTTGTAGGAATGGCTTGATTGTCTCCTAAAAACAGTGACTTGTTATGGTTTCTCTAATCTCCTAAAACTAAAACCACCAAAAATAACAGTAGAGTTCAAATAAGTGAAAAGCGAAAAACAAGCAAATAAACTCTATAACATTTTTTTCAATGGTATGATTTTTTTTCCCTAAAAACTACCTTAGTGTTGCTGGGTGTTAGTGGTGTACACCTTTAATTCCAGTACTTGGGAGGCAGAGGCAGATGGACATCTGAGTTCAAGGTCGGCCTGGTCTACAAATAGAGTTCCAGGACTGCCAGGGCTGCTACATAGAGAAACTGCTGTCTCAAAAAACCAATTAAAAAACAAACAAACTATCTTTGTGTTATCAAAGTCAGTTTAAGCCATGAATGGTAGCACAAAGCCAGTAGTTCTTGCAACACAGAAATTTCACTCTGTCACAAGAAAAAAGGAAGTGCAGATGTGAAAAGGCAGAGCAAGGCAGGTGGCATCATGAATTTGGAGACTTTCATTGTTTTGTTTCCCCCTTCTCAGTACATGGCCTCCAGCCATGGTTCAGTTAGCACAGCTACATTTCAACAAGACAGGAGGAAGAGACTGCGCTCCACCTCTTCCTGTGGGATGCTTTCTACTCAGTTGGGCAGATGGAGTCTACCAGCCCAGCTCTCGGACAAACAGGAGGACCAGGCCTTTCCTGGTAAGTTCCAGGCCCGCTAAATCTACACACAGAGATTCCTACTGTCTCAAAACAACAAAAATAAAACAAGACATACTATTGCTACTTACTCATTACATTTAGCTGCAAGGGAGAAATGAAATGTTTTTTTTATTCCAGGTAGTGGTGTACTATGGATGTAAGTTAGAAAAAGTACCACATGGTAGAAGGAGAGAGCTGACTCCTACATATTGTCCTCTGGCTTCCTCATGCTCACTGTCGCATGCCCCCCCTCCAACCCCTGCACATGCACACACATACACTTAGACACACAGACACACTGTATTTTTAATTAAATTATTCTATTATGCTTTGTATAGATGTTATGCTGAAACTTTTAATCAAGTTGGGGGTAATCATAAAACAGTAATGTAAATTATAGCAGAACAAGACAAAACTAGATAATCAATGTCTTAGGCAATGAAATTTGCAGATAACTAGTATGATAGTCAAAAGAAGTTAGTTCATGCTGTCTTTTATGCTAAGTGCTTTGTGAACATTATTTCTTCTAATATTCACAACACTCCTGAGATCTAAGTAGTATTCCTAGAGAAGGAAACCTGGATCTTTAAGTAATTAGCACAAACTGCAACTATAATATAAACCCCAGAGGGAAAACAATAATTTTCTGATGTAAGTCCATGTTCCTAAACACAGTACACACTACCACCCCTCAAACTCTATCCATATTGCAATGTCCAGTCAGAACTGTCTAAAGTTCATTCTAGCCTTTTAAGAGGTTAGCATTCCAGCCAAGTATGACTGCCTTCTCCTAAATAAATGAACGTTACATCAGTAGCTCTCACTGAATTCCTCTTTGCTAGAAATTAAAGACTGTGGAAGGTTGAAATGGGTGTGATTGTGATAAACATACATGTATCTCTATCAGAAAGCATAATCTGGAGGCTGGGCACATAAAACTACTGGGTAAAGAGCTTGCCATGCAAGCATGAAAACCTGAGGTTGACTGCCAGGACCCAAATAAAAAGGTGGGTGTGGTAGCCACACCTGTAACCCCAGTGCTGGGGAAGTGGGACTGACTGTCCAGCCAGTCTAACCTAGTCCAAGAGCTTAAGGTTTCTACGCATGTACCTGAACACACATGTGCACATACACATACAGGGACATGCACGAACACACACAGAAGAAGGTAGAAATCTATGGAAACGTACATGATAGGGCTACAATGAATATCATAAATTTCGATATTCAGGGGATTTTTAGAGTTGATTTCATGTCTCTTAGCAATGTATAAAGGAGAAAGCTGCAGTTAACACAAGTAACAGGCAAGAAAGATAAGACATTCTATTTAAGTATTAGTCCAATCCTTTCAAATAGATGCATCGCATCACTTCATAGTTGACTATTCCAAGGCATAAGGTTGCAAAATAGCACACAGTGACCTCATTACCTGCATTCTACATGAATCTAAAACCTATCCTCCTTGCTATTCACCCTGTACCTTAATGTTCAATTACATGTGCTAAAATCTTCATTTCCATTTTAATATAGGGGAAATTTAAGATACTAAGTAATTTAGCACTTTCAGTATGTTTATGACTACCAACAAACACTTGCTGAGTATAGTAGAAAGGTTTATGTACTTAAAATCAATCCAAAATATAAGAGCCAATGATCACTAACATAGAACTCATAAAAACTAAGTGTTATCAAATTATTAGAGAATAAGAATCACTTTCAATTAGGATGATTAGAGAATACCTCAGAGAGATGACTGGATATAGACAGAGCATTAAAAGGGAGAGCTGCTTTCATCAGAATGGTGTTTTTAAAGCTTGAAAAGATAGAATTAGTCTATGTAAAAATAATATAAGAATGACATAAAAACATTTAATGTAGCATATGTAGTTTATATTGGGGACAATATACAGTTATTGCTCTTGAATATTATAATGTATTCAGGAGCCAATTGGGACATCAAATTAGAGTATGGCTCTGAACTAGTAGAAAACAAGAAGTCACCAAAGGTTTTCTGATAGGGAAATCCCTTAGTAAGACTAAACTGAGGATCATATACAAGTTTTGATGGAATTGACAATGCCCAACCCCCAAAAAGCTCAGTAAAACAGTTTTGTTATCTGTGTGGATTATGGTATAGAGGCAAAGAATAGTAATTGTAATTTTCCTTTTTTTCTAAAAATTCCTAAAATGTTTTAAGGAACAATATATTTATATATTATAGGATATACAAACGTTGCCTATTGCTTTAGCTCAGAAATAGCTAAAGTCTACAACTTTAATTACTATGTCATCTCATGATACCAGCTTATGGATCTCTGACTAGGTCCTTGGCTTCCCACTGTCTTGCAATAAATGAGCCTTCTCCTAACAGTACCTTACCTCAGGCCCAGGCTTGGCGGCTGTGGTAGTTTGAATGTAATTGTCCCTCATAATCTCATAGACTATGGCACTATTAGGAGGTGTGGCTTTGTTGTAAAGGCTACAGCCTTGTTAGAGGAAGTGTATCACTGTCAGGGTGGGCTTTGAGGTTTCCTATGCTCAGGATACCGCCCAGTGTCTCAGTTGACTTCCTGTTGCTAGATGTAGGCAATTACTTTGTAAGAGCCATGGTCATGGTATCTCTTCACAGAAACCTAACTAAGACAGCGGTGAACCCCCCTTTCCCTAGCACGCCCATAATCAGTGTCAAAATCTACTCTCCTCTCTTGACTGGAAGGTGTGAAGAAAGGCTCACAAGCCTGCCATCATCACAAAGTACAGTCTCTAATTCCAAAGGAACACCTCCTGTCTTTATTGAATATCTAACAACACTAAACATCACCTCTTCCTGAAATTCTTGAATTTAGAGCTGCAATTAGCTACTTAATCATTTAACTTCATTATAAAGCAGGACATACTACACAAATGCTTTAGTATGTTGCAGTGAAATATTCTATTTTATCAATAAAGTTCTGATTATAAATAAACAACCTGAAGACATAGTTCAGGGGATACAGCACTCACTTGCCTAATATGTGTGGCCAGGATTCCATGCCTACCACCACAAAGAATGAAAACCAGAGGGGAAAAGAAAAGGAAGAGGAAGAGGAAGGGGAAGGGAGAAAGGTGGGGGAGGGGGTGCTAAAGAGAAAGTAAAACTGCTTCCATAAGGCTCAGTGAGACAAAATAACCACAAGACCTTTAGAGATAAAATAAAAACATTCTAGTCAGTACAAAACAGCAAATTGAAAACAATTTCCAAAAGGAATTCTTAACATGACTATAAAGATCATCTATACATGGCTTTGCCTTATACATAACTTTAATACCTCTTAACTACTGTTTCTATGCTGAGTTAACAATTAAAGCATGCCCAAAGTAGGCTCCATAAATAATTTATTCAAAGCTCATTCTTTCGTTATTTATGAAGATACTATTTTAATGTTGGGAAATTTCATTACTACAATGTAGCCTTTACTAGTTGAGAATCCTGTACCAGGCCTGGGGCATGCTTTAGAATTCATGTTTCCTATGTATAAGGTCTGTGTTCAATCTCACCAACACTGTAAACTTAGGCATTGTTAAGGGGCTAGTTTTAGGTAACACATTTCCTTGACACACAACAGAAATGAACATTTAAAATAAAGCTAAATAGAAGAAGCATTTTCTCCAAACACTGCCACTTGGGAAGCTGTCTTAGAACATCTGGGTATCAATAAGACTTTAAGGAAGAAGCCTGAGAATTCTGTGAAGTTGCTATGCTTTCATAACCAGTCCTTAATAATCTATAACTATCTCAAGTAATTGTATTTTTCCAGTTTTTCCCTACTATGGAATAACCTTAAATCTTTTGCCACATTTGGGTTAAAAAAAAAAAAATGAAAAAAGATGACAGCGTGATTCACAGTGAAATATGCATGTAATAATTTTAGTTATAAATTAAATTTTCATTTTAAATGACTTTAAAGTCCTTTAAGGCATTTTACAAGTATTAAATAACTAGAAATATGAAATATGAGTCACTGAAAATGTAAACATTCAACTGGCTAGTGGAAGAAATTATAATAGTGTTATGTTATAAATATCTCCCAACTCAATTCTTATTCTCAGAGAAAACAAATCATCCTTTGAAGCTGAATTATCATTTTGGTCTTACTGTGATCAGTGTGGTCAATCTCGTGACATCACTGTTGAGAAACCTGCAACAGGAAAACAGAATTAGCAATCAGCTGCATCTCACTTAAGTAAGTAATTTCAGGAACGATTTCTTTAGAACTTTGTCTTTATTCTCCTCACATTAACCTCGAGTGAAGCAAGCACAAAACCAGCAAGACACAGATCGGCCCCAAATGCCTGGCGCCTATGAGTGTGGCAGCGTGGGCCTGTTCACAGTCGGCAAGACTAAACATTTAAAAATAAACTGTAGGACATTCGGGTTACAGGCCTTGTTTATTTTCAGACATTTATCAAGAAAGAATCACTGTGTCTTAAATATATCACAATGAGGGACTGATTTAAATACTTTCTCTATGATTAGCAGCCTCACCTACAGTCAAAATGTCATTTACTGAAAACAAGAGAAATTGCTACACACTAATCCTTATCAAAGATTAAAAGTATCTTTGGGACAGATCCAGTGTAAGCCGTGAACCCGAGGGAACCTGTACACTAAGCCACTTCCTAAGCTATTAATGACTTAGAATTTATCCCTGAGAAATCTGACCTTCTAGAAAGTTCTTCATTAACAAGGCTTTATTTAAGACATCTCTTAAATACTTTAGTATTAAAAAACAACACACTGTCAGTGTTTTAAGGTTAATAGCTTTCATGTGTTGTTTTAACAAATCCTCATAATAATCCTTTCAAAGAAGCAGAAGATGAATAATCGTCATTACATACTCATGGAGGAGCTGGCACCAGGATACGTGAACTGGGCCAACGGAAGGGAGCTGCCCTGGTCCTTACATTTTCCACACAATTCACCCTGCTCCCTTTCCTCATCTGTCTTTAACATAAAACCAACTACTGCTATACTACTAGTTCAAGATACTGCTCAATGGCCAACAGATGCCTGAGGGGGTAAAGATGCTTGCTACTAAGCCCAAGGACCCCAGTTCAATACCCAGGAGCCACATCTTGGCAGGCGAAGATTCATGTATGTAGTACTCTGACCTCCACCCTCACACCATGAACACAGAGCATGCATGTGTTCCCCACCCCCATACATACATACAAACACATAAAACCAATGAACAAAGGTTTAAATGATAGTATATATATATTCATATAGAGCCTCCTACTTCCAGTCTTGGTGTCTTATATCACGGCCTCACTGAAAACTGAACAGTTACTTTCTTTTTGTTTGGTTGGGTTTTTTGTCTCGTTTTGAGTTGCAAGGATCTACCCCAGTGTCGCATTCTTGATAACTGGAGTACTCCCCACTGACACACCCTTGGTCTTTCCCACCATGCCCTAATTCTACCACTGCTTAGGAGAATTCTCCCAGTACTTCTTGAGCTGATGACACCTTCTGCCACCCGACCTCCACGACGTCTCCGGCCACTCTCTCTGCTCCACTCTGGTCACAAGGACCGTGATACACCCCAGGGGTACGGAACCTGTCTCATTTCAAAGCCTTGACACTTCCAGTTCTTCAGTCTGGAGGAATTGTCCTCCCTGCTCTAGAAGATTGATTCTCTCACTTCAGTCAGGTAGTAAGGCAATGGGCTGCAGAGACGGCTCTCCAGTCAAGAGCACTGGACCGCTCCTCCAGAGGAACCAGCACCTACAGGCAGCTCAAATACACCCCGAACTCCAGTTCCAGGGCATCGGTACACTCTCGCGGCCTTTGTGGGAACCAGGCATGCACATGGTACACAGGCACACACATAGGCAGAACCCTGGTGAACATAAAATCAAATACAACAGCCAAATACAAACTATGCACACCGTCAGCTCTAAGTTCCATGAAGGGAGATCACAGGAGCTCTGCTTTTGACATAGAATCCAGCAACTGCTCCTTAGTCAGTAGCTAAATAAATGAGTGAACAAGCAGTTGTAGCATTCTTAGTACATCTAGTATGAGACCATCATCTATAGAGAGCTACAAATGTAAATGAAAACACAAAATTACTACTGCCTATTTAAGTAAAATAAAACGATAGAAACTCGATGAACATTTTCATTTCAACAAGTCATTGCAGGAAGCATTTAAAATGCTTAAATTTTCTGGGTGGTGGTGGTGGTGGTGCATACCTTTAATCCCAGGATTTCTGTGAGTTCGAGGTCAGTCTGGTCTACAGAGCTAGTTCTAGGACAGCCAAGGCTACACAAAGAAGCCTTGTCTCAAAAAATCCAAAATATACATTTTAATGCTTAAATTTAAGTAAACAAATAGAACCAAACAAGCAGAACAAGGTAGTGAGTGATGGAAAACTAAGGGTTGTGAATTACAGTAGGGTAATAAGAGTCTGGATAGCTAAGATTTAAAACTTGAAGAAGGAACTGAAAACCCACGATATATTTTTTTGTTACAAATTAGTGCGTATACGCATGGTGTGTGGCTGGATGTGCTTGTGTGTCCGTGTGTTGGAGTCTACAGTGACAGAAAGGTCAGGAGACCTCAGGTATCACATCAAGTGCCAGGCCCTTGCTTCTCACCTGTTAGAGGCAGGATCCCTTCTTTGCTATTTGCTGCTGTGGACAACACAATTTTCCAGGGCTTCTCCTACCCCCACCTCCCATCTCCCTGTAGGAGCTCTGGGGTTCTGGGTGAATACTACAACACCTGGCTTTCTGTGGCTTCTGTGGACCAGTCACTGCTCTTTATGTTTACACAGCAAAAGCTTCATCCACTGAGCCATCTCCTTAGTGCAGGATATGAGAGGAACTCATGTTAAATTAATAATGATAGCAAAGACCATTTAAAGTTCTAAGTCACACAATGAAACACACACAGTGGGGGAGCAAGGCGACTTTTGTTTTGAACAGCCAGTAAGGTCCATGTTGCTATCATTCATTCAAGTGGATGTCTCTACAAGCAGGTGAATTTTAAAATAAAGTAAGTGTAAAACTTAATGAGAAGATTCAAAGCTTCCATTTCAATATAGAAGTTCATCAAGTTGTCTAGACTTCGAGTGGTATTTTTATCCCCTTCTAAGTCTTTTTTTTACAATAAAGTTTATTTACATTTTTTAAAGATTTATTTATTTATTATATATACAGTGTTTTGCCTGCATGTATGACTGCATTCAGAAGAGGGCACCAGATCTCATTATAGATGGTTGTGAGCCACCATGTGGTTGCTGGGAATTGAACTCAGGACCTCTGAAAGAGGAGCTAGTGCTCTTAACCTCTGAGGCATCTCTCCAGCCCTTATTTAAAGTTTTTCAAATAAAATAAAATAATC
This sequence comes from Peromyscus maniculatus bairdii, assembly GCF_049852395.1. Taxonomy (NCBI): domain Eukaryota; kingdom Metazoa; phylum Chordata; class Mammalia; order Rodentia; family Cricetidae; genus Peromyscus; species Peromyscus maniculatus. The sequence continues at coordinate 37,930,742 of NC_134855.1, forward strand.
CAAGATTTGAAAGTAAGTCACATAAATTATATCTCAAATCAAGATTGAAGATGCATTCAATAAGTTGAATGGAGAAAGGACAGACTATGAAGCGGAACTTGAGGAACTCTTATAAATAAGGATCATAAGAATCAAAGGGGCATCATAGGCTTGCTGACTCAAGCAGAAAAATGGTAAAGACTGCAAAAGCAGGTGAAGAGCCATCTCTGACGAGGAGAGTGTACGAAGCTTCAAACGATGCAGGCAGGACTTTAGACCAACAAAGCAGGTCAGAAGAGGCTACATGGCCGCACCACATCACTGCACTGTGCCCAAAGGACTGCTTCAAGAACACCATGTTTTTCAAATAGAAAAGGGACTACTACTTGGAATGACTTTCCAGTGTAAACATTTGTTTCCATTCGAACCAGGTGATGAATAAAACAAGAGGTATTTGTCATTTCTCTCAGTCCTTCCAGGGAGTCAGGGAGACATGGACATCCTTTCTCTGTACCCATGGAAAAGATATGCTCTCCCTTCAATCAATACAAAATGGTAAGAGGCAGGTCAAGAAAAACTACACTTTCTACAAAACTCTGTAATTTTGAAGAGGTATGAAAATTTGTGTAAATAATTTGAAAGACTATTCATAGCTAGATAAAAAGATAAAAGCAAATGCTCCATTTTTATTTTTTAAAAAGTTATAACTGTATTAAAATATATATACCTTACTTCAAATATGTAGCTAAAATATATATGGCTTTACTAAAATGCTAAGCTCACAGTGTTAAAAAATAAGTTTAGTCATTCCTCCCCTGTGATAGCATTTTTTACACATGACTTAGCAAGTACTTGCATGAGGGGAAAAACTGTGCATAACTGAATTGACTCCAGAGAATAAAGCCAGGCAAATATTAAAGCTTCTCATAAAAATCAAGTGGCTTTTATAAGCAATAGATAACTCTTTAAAATCATGTTAAAACAAGGAAATGTATTCAAATTACACATGTAAAAAGTAATGTTTTATTTTATGAAAATATAATTCAACTAATATATTGGTTATGTACCATTGCTCTACAAGTCACCATTATAGTACACGCAGAGATCCTTCAACTACAGTTAGCCTCAGAAAATACGTAACAATGTTCCCACCTACAGATGTGAGAGAACAATTTTTAGTCATAACATAATGAGCATTCTTTCAAGAAATTAGCATGTACTACCTTTATTTTTACTCTTGCTTTGCCCCAAATCAGGACTTTCCTAAGTTTTTTTATATCATCATATCATCATCATCATAGTGAGTGTGTATGAGTGTGTGAGTGTGTATGAGTGTGTGAGTGTGTATGAGTGTGTGTGTGTGTGTGTGTGTGTGTGTGTGTTTTCACAGGCACCACAGCATATGTGTGGAAGTCGGGGGACAATTCTGGACACCAGTTCTCTCCTTCCACCATGTGGGATCAAGGGACTGACTTTAGGTCATTAGCCTTAGCAGCAAGCACGTTTACTCACTGAACCATCTCTCCTGACCAGGGCTGTTTATATAATCAAGTTTAGTATGCTATCTTACCTTGTACTTGACAATGTTCTGGAACTTTCCATATCTACAAAGTGAGGATATTTATGTCTACTGAAAGGATTGAAAGAAATAAACCTACTTATTTTATTCACCAACCAGTTCAACATGGAAATAAATACTAATTACACCTAAAGTCATTAAAGACAATAGTTACCATTCATTTTTTTTTTCTGTGTTGGACACCCTTTTGAAGAAGTAGTTATATAATAAAGAAAACCATAGCTGAAGATATCTCTTTGGTAGTGTTTGCCTGACATGTATACAGTCTGGGTTTGAATACCAGAACTGATACAAATAATCACTTATTTCTGAATAATAATAATACATTTCTGAATCTATTAATACCATACCAATACCAAATTAAAATGACGCTCTTGAAGCCAGGTGGTGGTGGTGGCGGCGGCAGCGCACGCCTTTAATCCCAGCACTTGAGAGGCAGAGCCAGGCCGATCTCTGTGAGTTCGAGGCCAGTCTGGTCTACAGAGAGATCCAGGACAGGCTCCAAAGCTACACAGAGAAACACTGTCTCAAAACACAAACAAACAAACAAACAAACAAACAAAAAAGATGCTCTTGAATACTTGCAGTTTTATTTCTTCTAGGGGCTGAGAGCAAGTCTCAGTATATGCTCAATAAACACAGGCACTCAGCTCAAGCTCCAGAACTAATAACTTTCTCTCTTTTTAACGAGACAAAGAAGAAGCACTCTCAATTCTGTGGGGTAGAATTTGTTCACTTCTGTAAAATAGTCCCAAATAAGAGAAAAGGAATTATCTCTTAAAATTTTTATTTATTCTTATTTTATGTGTATGTGTAAATACCCGAAAGTATGTATGTATATATACCATGAGCATGCCTGTTACCCACTGAGGTCAGAACTGGACTCTGGGGCAGCTGTGAACCACCATGTGGGTGCTAAGAACTGAACCCAGTTCCTCTACAAGAACAACAAGTACTCTTAAAACTTTGAGCCAACTCTCCAGCCTCCAAAAAGGAACTATCTTATCTTCAAACAATTATGAAGTTTACCTTTAGGGAAAAAAAATAAAACTGTTTATTTTGCCAAGAAATCCATAATGTAAAATAGTGTTTATAAAGGGAAAATATTCTCCATTTTGGAGAACTGAGGCTTTTTGTTGCTGTTGGTTTTAATTTTGTGGATAGTATCTCACTATGTTGCCAAACTAGTAAAGGTTGGGGCTCAAGTGACCTTCCTGAGCAGTGGGGACTACAGAAGTATGCCACCACACCCAGGTGAAGTGTGTTTTAAAATTCTTCAGGTTGCAACACGTTGCCTAACACATTTCAATCTGCTTTACTGTATTCAGCTAGGTAAACGTCTTTCGCCTCTCTAAGCAGTACTAAGATCTAAAATCTCAACAGAACATAGAAAGCAATTAGGTGACTTCATTAACACTGGATAGTTTTGGCTATTGGGAACCTCATTTGCTAGAAATTACTTCCTGTTTCCTGTGTAATATCAGAAAAAAAGTAAGCAGCTTTAACAGCAAGACAAGGTTGGAGCTTTGTTGTTAGTTTTGTGGTTTTTGATTCTTAGAGACAGATAACCCTATACAACACAGACTAGCCTTAAACTCGGCCATCTTGCCTCAGCCTTCCAAGAGCCTGGACTACAGCTTTTCGCCACGCCCATTTAAGGCAGGCAGCCTTTAAACTAAGAGTAGCATGTGCATAAGAAAAAAAGCTTGCTGTCTCAATTCAAAGCAAGTATAAAATAGAAACTCTTGGGGCTTCAGTGTCAGTGGAAGTCAGTGGTGGGTTTACTCATGAGGCAGAGCTAAGCATACAAGAAACCACACATTCAATTCCAGCACCAAACATAAATAAAATAAAAATAGACTATTTTGCAAAGCATTAATAGAAGCCATGTGAACGGTGTAGCAGTAAGTTTTGCTGTGTTAAAATAGCACCAATTTTTAAAAAAAGAACTGTAATGCAGCAAGCAAATGGTAGATCATCTTCTGAGCCGTGCTGGAACCAGGCAGAGAACATACCTGTTTAAGAAAGAAGAAGGACGAACACCTAACTTCAGCCACAGTGAGTTGTTTACCTGAACAAAGAAGTCATGAGGAAACTGCACTCAGAATCAGAGGTCCGGATGGCTCTGCAGCAGTGACAGGACCCAAGGCAAAAGTGAAAGAAGACAGAGATGTATATACCTGACTGGATGAACTGGTCCAGGGTTAGAAGGCACCGCCTGGAAAGCCTCTAGTTTCTGATGTCTACCTTCAAGACTAAGCATCTGCTGGGGGGGGGGGGGGGGGGGGGCTTATTTAAAGTGCTAGAGCTGCCTTCCTAATTTACAAAACAAACAGAACCAGTAACACATCCAAAATAGGAAAGGAAGGGAAATAGCCAGATTGCGTGAGTATGGTTCCAATTCCAAGCTGCTCGTAGTACAAGAATGTCCTGGGTGATTCTTGACTTAAGTCTGAACTTTGCAGGTCAAGGAAAGACAAAATTCAAATGTGATTTCTTCTTAAGGTTCAAAGGGGCTATCAAGGCAACAGTTCCAAAGATGTTGCAAATGAATACCTGCTAAGCTACAACAAAACTGATAAAACAATATAACCTTAAAGCTGAAATAACTGAATCTGTGAATAAAACCATCTATTCACTGGAGCAATGAAAGAAACTGAGTTTTACAGGCTTGCCAATACAAAGCTATCTATCATTTTTAAATGTGTGTGGGTATTCTGCCTGCCAGTGTCTGTGCATATGTATGCCTGGTGCCCACGGAGGCCAAAAGAGGGTGTCAGAACCCCAGGAACTGGAGTTACAGATGGTTATGAGCCATCATGTGTATGCTAGGAACAGAACCCAGGTCCTCTGCAAGAGCAGCCAGTGCTCTTCACTGCTGAGCCATCTCTCCAGCCCTAAACCATCAATTTCTGTTTGGACACTTGGCAATTCCTCATCAACAAAAGCAAGATCATCAATATCATAGTTCTATTTGTTGGGTATTCTAAGACTTTGGTGACCTCAGCGGGTTTTTGTAACAGGATAAGTAGACCTCTAATTTGGGATCTGTCCCTGGGAAATCATTAGGCGTACACTATTTGAGGCTGGTGGTGGTGGCACACAACTTTAATCCCAGTACCCGGGAGGCAGAGGCAAGGGGATTCTCTGAGAGTTCCAGGCCAGCCTGGTCTACAGAGTGAGTTCCAGGACAGCCAGGGCTACAGAGAGGAACCCTGTCTGGGGAAAAGAAGAAGTCCACTATCTGGAGCTGCTCAGAAAGCTAGCTTCCCATGAAGTCTAGGAATGCATCAAATGGTAATGTTATTTAACCCCTCCCAGATTGTCAAATCACAACCTAAAAGACAGTTAAGTTTTCTTAAGAATATTTATTCATAAGAAAATTTCCTTTGGTAGTAAACAAAATCAAAGGTGAAAAAAAAGAGTACATGTACAATCTCTTTAAAAAATGTAAAAAAAAAATGCATTATCAAGATTCCAACTCTTATTGACAAAATGAAAAATACACTTGCCATTCATCACCATTCTTTAAAAATCTCAAAATTTTTAAAATTTCCAGTCTTTTCTTGTTCATAATAAGTCTCTGCTAATCATACTTGAGCTTATACTAATTAGGGGGGAGGACAGAGCACCCAGGATAGCCTCAGAATAGGGCCAGTTACCAGAAAGGTCAAATAAATAACAAAAGTCAGGAATTGTAGCTCACCTATTAGTCTCAGGGAATGAGATGTGGGTACTAGGGATTAAGTGCTACAAGGATTACTAAACATGATTTACATGATTTGATACACTTCCAAGTAAGTCTCCAGGAGGGTAGTTCACCCCTGCTCCATGGAGAAACAGACCCTTTAGATATGCACAAGACACTGTCCCATGTACCTCTTCATTTGGCTGGCTGGCTGCATCCCTTAAAATAATCTTTATAAAAACTGGAAACACAGACTGGCAGGGTGGCTTAGTAGTTATGGGTGTTTACTACTCTTAAAAGAGTAGCAAAGTTCTATTCCCAGCATTTACATCAGGTGGTTCACAACCACCTGTAACTCCAGCTCCAAGGGACCAGTTACTCTCTTCTGACCTCTGCAGACATCCTCCCTCCCCAAACATACATATATACACATGTACCTATACACACAAATATTTTTCTAAAAAACTAGTAAATGTAAGTAAAATGTTTCTGAGTTCTGTGAATCCTTCCATCAAATTACTGAACTGTAAGAGAATCCCTAATTCACAGCTTATTGATCAGAATTTGGAATCTGAAGGGGGGCACTGTTGTGGCAATGAGTTTTCAACTTGTGGGATCTGAGACTAACTCTAAGTATTTGTCCAAATAGAGTTAAACTGCAAGCCGGGCAGTGGTAGCGCACGCCTTTAATCCCAGCACTCGGGAGGCAGAGTCAGGTGGATTTCTGTGAGTTCAAGGCCAGCCTGGTCTCCAAAGCGAGTTCCAGGAAAGGCGCAAAGCTACACAGAGAAACCCTGTCTCAAAAAAAAAAAAAAAAAAAAAAAAAAAAAAAAAGAATTAACCTGCAACACATGTAGCTAATGTTCAGAGTTAAAGAACCATAAGTGTGGGAAACACATCTGGCCCCACAAGTGAAGTATACAGCAACAGAGGTGGGTTTTCTTGGGACTTCTTCAAACTAAGCAACTTGTTTTAAGTAGAACTATGGGTCTTTATATTGGTTCTTTCCTCAAATTGCTAAATCATATCAAATAATCTATCTCCTATCCTTTCTAGAAACACACACGCACTGGACTCTCTCAAAATGTTATCAGAATCTTCAAATTATTCTTTACCTACCACTGTATATGACCAAAACCTCTCTAGAATACAGTTCCTCTAGGTTGATGTAAAATACTTCTGGCTAGAACCCAAATGACAGCTTCAATGTGTTGTTCATAAAACCATTCAAAGCAAAACTATCTGATGAACTTGGTACCCTTTCTAAAAAGTACTGGTCGTCTTCCCAAACGTTACTAATCTAGTCTTTTAACATAAACTAGCAGTTCTCAAACCCTTGACTCCTTGTTCCCAGTCCCACTTCTGAGCCACAAGTGGACATCCATCCATTGAGAGGAAGGAGGTGCTAGTACCACCAACTGGTGCTGAAACCTTCCAGAGGTTACTTCCAAACGGGAGCCGATCACTTGGGTGAAGTAAAAAACGTCTCACTTGAGGATAAGTACATGCTGTTTCAGCTAAATCTTTATTTCTATAACAACAAGTTCTTCAGGGAATTCAAAATGTAACAACACAAGAACTTTATAGTCCAAGAACCACTTTAAATTAAATTACATTCTCTGAATATGAAAAATCAGTTTATTCCTAACAAATTAAGCCTGTCGTAGTCCCATTAACCGATGTCAGGTCTACAGGTTATTTCTACTCATAAGACACCCCCCCCCGCCCCCGTTAGAGAGCTAACTCAGGAACAGAGTGCTCCATGCACAAGACCCTCTGAACTCAAACACCTTTAGCAAGAACAGTAATAATATACCCTAATCTGAACAAGCCAGACACAAGTCAAACATATGCTCACAGTTTTTATAAAGCTTTTATGTACCATAGCTAAGAAAATGAAATGATGCTATTTCAACTTAAACGAAAAATCCACTTCAGAAGGTGGCTAGGAAGATTGGTGGGGCAATTATGCAACATAAAAATACACAGGTCAAAGAAATATATACTTAGAACTAAGCTGAACTAGACTGCAGGGAATTCAGATATTTTTCTATTAAAATAATTTTGTTATGACTAATTAGGAATATTAAACAATTCAGCAGGCGTAGGTTTTTTTTTTCTTCCCCACTTAGGACTCTTAGAATGATGCTATGCTATATAATAAATCAGACTTAATGCTTTCTGGTTAACAAGGAACCCTGTAACTCTAGTCCTTACTACAATTTGACCACATGTTCATGATGTACTTAGGTGATCTATCAGTACTTTAGTTTACTATACTATAATTATTAGCTTCACAGGGAAATTGTGAAATTTAGTTAACTAGAATTATAAAATACTTTGAGGTACATAGATGAAAGAGAAAGGTGTAGGACATACACACAATTAATTGCTATGCATTTGATGAAACATGCTACTAAAAAACAACTAACAAAAAAAAAGATGTGAACCTTAATGATGTTATGATCAGTGGAATAAGCCAGTCACAAAAGACAAATGTACTATGAAAGTCAAATTCATAGACATGGAAAATAAACAGCTGGGTCTGTTTAATGGGTACAGAATTTCAGCTGGGAATATGAAAAATGTCCTGGTGAGAAACAGGGATGAGTACGGTTGTGCAGCTAAAGGAATATGCTTAAAGCCACTAAAACAGATTTAAATGGCTAAAATAATAAATTTAACATATGTTATAACAAAAATTGAATGTGTGAAAATCAGGATATAAACAATCTTAAAACCATTATGCTGCTTAGTTTTCTTGTCAACTTTACAAGAACTAGACTCCAAGAGGAAACATCAGCTGAGGAACTGCTTGGACAAGTCTGCAGGGCATTTTCTTAATTAATGAGGAATGTGGGTGGACCGAGCCCACGGTGGGCAGTACCACTCAGGAGCAGGTGGTCTTCAGTTGTCTAGGAAAGCAAACTGAGCAAGCCAGAGGAAGCAGTCAGGAAGCAGCACTCCTCAGTGGCTCTACTTCGGTTCCTGCCTGAATTCCCTCAGCGATCAACTATAACCTATAACTGTAACATGAAATAAACTCTCCCTCCCCAAGTTAATTTTGATCATGAAGTACGTCACAAAAATGGGAAGCAAACTAGGACAGAAGTTGGTACCAGGACTTTGGTACTGCTGTAACAAACCTGACTATATTGTGGAAGTGTTTGAAACTTGGAGCTGGAAAAGCCATTGAACATTCCATTAATGGGCTATTCTGTGAGAGCTTACAAGATAAAAGTGTTGAAAGAAATACAGAAGAGGGAGACCTGGCTTGTGAAATTTCAGAGGGAAGTAGACTCTATCGGGATCCATGTAATACATTTGAATTCAGAATCTGTAGTTTGCCGGGCAGTGGGGGCGCACGCCCTTAATCCCGGCACTTGGGAGGCAGAGCCAGACAGATCTCTGTGAGTTCGAAGCCAGCCTGGTCTACAGAGCGAGATTCAGGACAGGCACCAAAACTACACAGAGAAACCCTGTCTAGAAAAACCAAAAAAGGTCGGGCGGTGGTGGTGCACGCCTTTAATCCCAGCACTCGGGAGGCAGAGGCAGGCGGATCTCTGTGAGTTCAAGGCCAGCCTGGGCTACCAAGTGAGTCCCAGGAAAGGCACAAAACTACACAGAGAAACCCTGTCTCGAAAAAATCAAAAAAAAAAAAAAAAGAAAAAGAAAAAAAGAAAGAAAGAAAGAAAAAAAGAAAAACCAAAAAAGAATCTGTAGTTTCTGGTTAATTGGGCTGAAGAATCAGCTGTGGTTAACAGGCATGCAGCAGCATGGAAGTGGAACCTTTGCTTTCCTGGAACAACAGAAGATGCGTACGTAGCTGGAGATGAAAAACCAGCTGTGGTCACTAAGAGGTTAGGATCATAGAGGTGAAATCTTCTGGGAAGTATTTCCTCAATGTCAGCACAGAAAAACAGGGAGGGGAATGGAAGGACAGGGGAGGGCATGGCTGACTCTCAGGCTAGTGACCAAGCTTGGTAAGGTGTAAGAGTCTTCCACATTGTACTGGATTTGAAGGCATCATGGAGCGTAGCTGAGGCTCGGCACAATGAGGCAGGGTTGGAGTCCCTGAAGAGACCAGAAGAGGCCACTAGTGAAAGTGCAGCCTCAGCTGCAGTGGAGAGAGACTACAGCATATTGGAAAATGCCAGGACTGTGGGATGACCACCAAGGACAAGAGCCGACATGGAGTGGAGCCAGCCTGAGCCTACTGGGTAAGGTGCATGGGCTGTAGCTGACAGAATGGAGAGATGGCATACTATCTTTGGGTCAAACAAGTACGAAAAGTTATGTTTCACAGTGATAGTGTAGAGGGCCAAGGAACAAATTTGGTGGTTAATTTTCTGTCAGTTTGACACAAACTAGTTATCTGGGAAGAAAGAATAGCAGTTGAGGAACTGACTCAAACAGACTAGCTGTTAGGCAAATCTGTTGGGGACATTTTCTTGATTAATGATAGATGTGGGAGGAACTAGCCTTCCTTGCCTCCTCTGGGCAGGTAGTTCTGGGTTATATAAGAAAGCAAACTGAGCAAACCATGGAAAGCAAGCCAGTGAAAAGTACTGCTCCATGGTTCTGCTTCGGTTCCTGCCTCCAGTTTCCTGCCCAGATGTACTTCAGTAATGAACTGTTCCCTGGAATTGTAACACAAAACAAACCCTTTCCTCTTTAAGTTGCTTTCGGTCTTGGTGTTTATCACAGCAATCGAAAACAAACTAAGACAACCTTCTAATTTATTCATTTGCTCCTTGAAACAATCAAATAATACTTTTTCTTTGATGTAGTAAATATTTCTTGGGTTTTTCTTTTTGTTTTAAAACAAAGACTAACAATGTAAAAGTTGAAACACAATCCTTCTAAGTGCTGGGGTTACAGGCGTGCACCCCCACGCCTGACTTTACTGAGTACTTTCTATGCGACAGTGGGCAAGACCTGAAAGTGTAGAGTGTACAAGTCTCCGGAGTCTCTGTCTATGGAACGTACAGTCATGACACTGAAGACGACGGCCAGAGCATGACGGCAATGAAGGCATCCCTTGAGGCCAGAAGGACGTCAGAAGGAGTACTCCAGATGAGGAGACTAACACGTGTCAAGGCTTTCAAGTGGGAGATCTCGGTGTTTAAAACACAGAAACAAAAAACACCAGAAGGCCCAGGGCTGGTGGACGTGAAGTTGAAACTGAGGGTAGGAAAGGGAAGCAGAGATCACAGAGGGCCTGAAAAGCAATAATCAACAGTTTGGATAGACTCCTACAGCTACTGAAAGCCACATGGTATGTTTGGTCTAAGAGTGGTGAGGTCTGAGCTCATTTTTTCTTTCAGAATTAAATAACCTAGGGGTTGGGGGTGGGAGAGGAAAATCCAAATACAGACTGATGGTTCAGGAAAATGTCTCTCCCAGAACCATCACTGGTGTTGTGACAAATGGTTGGGATCTGGTCTCTGACAGACAAAGCCAAGGAAGGGATCCTAACCAAGACTGACTTAAGCATGTATGAGGCTCGGGGCTCAATGGTCAGCACTGGAGGAAAGAAACAAGAACTGAGTGAACTACACTGCCCAGCAACGAGATACAGAAAAGTGAAGTAGTGCCCAGCACTGAAGTGATGCTCCTCCTGGGGACAGTACTAAGAAATCAGGAGTTTTCCCAAAGCTAAATAATAAAGTGAAGAATTACAGGAAAGGCAGATTGATAAACTTCTTTTGAAAGAAATGCTGCCAGGAAAACACTTGAGGGCTGAATTGAGCAAGGTAAATTTTATTTTATTTTTGTTTTGTTTTGTTTTGTTTTGTTTTTTTGCTTTTCTGAGTCAGGGTTTCACTATGTAGCTTTGTGCCTTTCCTGGAACTCACTCTGTAGCCCAGGCTGGCCTGGAACTCACAGAGATCCGCCTGCCTCTGCCTCCCAAGTGCTGGGATTAAAGGCGTGCGCCACCACCGCCTGGCCGAGCAAGGTAAATTTTAATGTTTCCCATGACCAGGTTTTCCTGCAATCATGAGGACAAAGCCATGAGCAAGGGGAACGGACAGAAAGGACAAGGGAGAAGCAGCACAGACGAGACTCTGGAAGGGATTTGCCCGGGAAAGGGCACACAGGTGGGCCCGGGACCTGCAAGAGGAAGTGATCTCCCATGCCTGCATTTAGCAGACCAGAATAGCACATCTGTCTGCTGCTAAGATGACCTAAAGGGAAAGTGATGATGCAAAAGCTACAGAAGCATAATTAATTATTAATAAACACTTATAAATGCACAAAATTGTCCTTGCTACTGGAAAGTAAATGAACATAAGATGTGACTAGTTAAAGGGTTATTTGAGAACTATTGAGAATCTGGGGAGAATATATTAAATATAGATAACTAAGTTCAAATTTCTTTAGAAACATTATTTTATAATAGAGGCTGTCATGTTGAAAATATTGTATAATGATGTATCTCATGATATGACAACAATGCCCTTCTAAATGATATGCATGCAGCTGTGGAGAATAAAGTAATGTCATGCACAGCTTTTATTTGATTACATAGAGTGGAATTTAAATAGGATCAACACTAGACAAAGAATGATGGCAGCGATTAAGAATGAAAAGTCTCTCCACCATCCTCCTTCCCTTTGTCCTCCTCTTACTGACCCATTTCCACTTTTCCATTTCCTCTTCCCCTTACTCTGTAAATCAGCAAACACTCAAAGAGCAAGCCATGCATCCATCCTTTGTACAAGTCTTCAACATCTTCCATGCTCCCTTTCCTTTGTCCATGCTTCCCACCATGTTCTCTTGCCTCCAAAAAACAGTGAACTTATAAAAACTATAATTACATACTGATATAGAATTAACTTAGGTACATTACTAGAATTCACATGTGAAAATATTTTCCTTTTAATTTTAAGATTCTTTTACATTTGATGTACCTTCATACTCTGCCCTGGTCTATCAAATGGGAGGTAACTTCCAAAGGTAAATAATATATAAAATAGAGAACTGAGTAAGTTGAGAGAAAATAAAATGAAGCCAAAATAATTTTGGAATCAAAGACAATGTTACAATAACGTACGACCTGGAGAGTAACATGTGCCTTTCCATTTACCATAATCAATGCAAAGAAGAAAGAGATGCCAGTGCAGTTTTCATTTTAATGTTCATATTCACAGTGTTCATGAGGGGAGTCACCTTCTTACAAACACAAGATAGAACCATGCATTCTGTGGGAAACTGAACTTCTGCCAGCAAGTCAAGTGCTTGAGCCCTTTAGCAGCTAGAACGGCATGCTTCAGCTACGATGCCCATCACCGTAAATCAAGGATAAGATCTGAAATATCCAGTATGCTGTGTGCTTTTATTGTTAACTTTAATTTTTAAAGTTACAATGCATTTTACTGAGATAAAAATTCGACTCTGAATCAATTCAAAGTGTGATTCAGTAGTGTTCTAATACACACTGATGTGTAAGCATCATAGCTAATCCCACCAAAAGAAACTCATCACTAAAGCAGTCAGTTCCCTACTCTTACGTTGTACCCGGTGAATTCTCTTCCCCTCACACATAAGATCTACTGCCCTGTTGATCAAATGATATTCAGAGAAAGGCATATTATTTAGCATTCAACAGAAACTTAAAACTGTCAGTAAGAAAATAGATATTAAAACAGTCTGTATCACATGAGAAACTATCAAAATCAATAGATTACAGATTGAGAAACAGTAGCATATTATTTACTCATCATCATTTAATGAAGGTGGACAACAAATACTAATAAACTAAATACTGAAAATAATTGTTTGTAGAAAGCTAACTGTAAGTCAGCTAATGAACTAAGCTCTCCTGTATGAGAGGAAGTTCTCCATGCAGACTGATGAATTTAAAAGTTCTTCCTTTGATTTCTGAGTTTCTTAACGGATTCTAAGAGTAGAAATCAAAATTATATGATTGGATTTGCTGCCAGAGAAGACAGCTAATGACGAGTTGACACTGTTAGATGACTATCTAAACTTTACTGGATGTCATTTTAAATTCACTGCTGTCACATTAAGTAAGCAAGTGAGTTTCCTTGTCCCACTTAGAATGTTTCTTCACATTTGCTGTGTTTCTATGATGTCTCCATATTACTTGTGTCTAGTCAACAAGAGATGCATAAGCAGCATTTACTCAATGACACATCAATGTCATCTTCTCCATAACAAACTCATCTTTTGTTCGATAAGACAGAGTCTTGCTACGCAGCCCAGGCTGGCCTCAAACTCATGACATTCCTCCTGTCTCAACCTCCCAAGTGCAGTAATTACAGTCTTGGGGCATCATACCTGGTTACATAGTATGTCCTTTTCTTTTTTTGTTAGTTTGTTTTGTTTTGTTTTGTTTTGTTTTGTTTTGTTTTGTTTTGTTTGAGAGAGGGTTTCTCTATATAACTGCCCTGGCTATCCTGGAACTCTCACTGTAGACCAGGCTAACCTCACTCAAACTCACCGAGATCCACCTGCCTCTGTCTCCCAAGTGCTGGGATCAAAGGTGTGTACCACCACCACCTGTTGTGAGATAATCGTTTTATACACTGTGAGGATGTGTCTCTGCCTAAGGTACCTTCTGATTGGTTTATTAAAGAGCTGAATGGCCAATAGCTAGGCAAGAGAGAATAGGAGGGACTTCTGGGGAGAGAGGAACTTGGGAAGAATTTCAGGCACGTAGGAGTAAACAGTAAGACAGGGAGGGAATAGGGCATACCAAATGGAAGAGAGGTAAAGAGCCATGTGGCAGAAAGTAGATTACTAGAAATAAATTAATTTAAGTTATAAGAGCTAGTTGGGAACAAGCTTTCATAATTAATAATAAGACTCCATGTCATTATTTGGGAGTTGGTTGTACAAAGAAAGTCCAACATGAAAGTCCAACTACAACCACCTGACCATATTATGTCCTTTTCTTAAATTTTTTATTTTATTTTATTTATGGGTTTGTATTTATGTGACTGATGTCCTATGTGTAGGTGCCCAAAGAGGTCAGAAGAGAACATCAGATCCCTTGCAGCTGGAATTATAGGCAGTTGTAAGCACTTAATATGAGTGCTGGGATCAAAATACTGGTCCCCATAACTAAGCAAGGAAGTCTTCTTACTGCTCTCATCCACCAGGCCATCTCGCCACCCATCCCCACTATGTCTTGACCTCTAATTTCATCATGTATTTACTATGCCATCCATGATATAGAAACACTACATACTTACATCATATAACCTCATCTCCAATCTAACCGTAAGGAGAGGAAATAAATGAAAAGAAGACCACTATTACCTTCAAACTGCTAATGAATTAAATGAACAGAAAAGCTGAGATTCTCCAGAAAAAAAAATGGCTACCTTCAGTTTTTTTGAGAGAGGACTTATTAAAAATGAAAATGGTGCCAGGCTGTGGTGGCACACACCTTTCATTCCAGCACTCAGGAGGCAGAGGCAGGCGCATTTCTGTGAGTTCGAGGCTGCCTGGTCTACAGAGTGAGATCCCGGACAGCCACAACTGTTACACAGAAACACCCTGTGTCAAAACAAAACTAACTCAATAAATAAGTTTTAGAAATGAGAGTAGTTGTTTCTGAAGAGTTCAAGGAGCATCAACATACTGTCACAGACTGTGTTCAGGTTTCCTACTGTACACCAAGATACTACAAAGAACCTACAAAAGTATAGAAATGCTTAACTTCTTTTATACTTCTATAATTATTCTTTATATAATTTTATATTTATCCAGCTTACCAACCAGCAAATGCTCTACCACTAAACAGAAACAACACAAAAAGCCTGGTCTCGACACTCATGATCCCCCTGCCTCAGCACCCCAGTGCTATGAATATCTACTCAAGCCACCACACCAAACATGTTTACTAATTTAAGGAACTGAAAGAGTTGGAATCTTTTAAAAGAATAAAAACAAAAAATACATTCATAAAAATGTATTTCTTGGTTTCAAATTTTTAAAATGACTTAACTTTTACAACTGCTTTACTGTCATACTGTTTTTTAAATGTATATAAATAAAAAGTGACCATTACTAGCACTCGATCCACTCGGACGATGTTTCTATCTGTCTACCTACATGGCAATCTTAGCTCAGTACATTAAAGCCCACACAGAAGCTCTGCAGTAGAAACCTGTGTATGGAGTCTAACAGACTGTGTGTGGAGACTAACAGGGGATGTTGTCAATAGCTTCCTCTGTGGTGTAACACCAGTGGGTGGAAATGGACTCTCACCCTTGGTTTAAATCAAACTTAGAATCCTCTTAAAACAACTGACAGTTTCATTCCAGCATTTTTAATGAAATTCTACTATATAGAAAATGGTGGGGGGTGGGTTGGAGGGGGGAGAAGGCTGGAGGGTGGGAGGAGGGAGGACAAGGGAATCCATGGCTGACATGTAAAATTAAATTAATTATAAAACAAAAATATTTATTAAAAAAGAGAAAATGGTAAGAGATAAAAAGTAGGGTATATGCAATTTGAATCTACCGTATACACCACTGAGGAGAGAATAACTCGCCCTACCCTTACTGACCTTTTTCTGACATCTATAGGCCAGAACATTCTATTTCCTTCCCTCTCTCCCCTCCACCCCTTCTCCCTCCCTCTGTGAAAAGCAGACTCTTCCAGAGAACCTTTTTAACCTCTGCCTTGCGCCCTCCGACCCCAGCGACATTTGGCTGCATCTCCTGTGTCCTGGCTTAACCAGTGTAACCCCTGAGTCACTAAAATGTTGTCAGAACTTTGTAAATGTAAGAATTTACTGCTGAGCCCAGCTAGAATGTTCCTTTTATCAATTTGCTTCCTTTCCCTTTAAGTGGTGGGAATACAGCTCAGCAGGAGGGTGCTTGTCTCCTGTGCCCGAGGCTTGGGCTCCATCCCAAGCATCAAAGCAAGCAAACAAAAACAACCCACTAAAGCTGGTTCGTTCCCTCTCATTAGACTCCCTGGTTCCTTAGTGGTAAGAATTATGTTGATGTGAACAGAGTTCAGAGCCTGCTATAAAACAAGGAACTCTGGCACACTCAACACTTTAAGCTGGAGGAATCTAGAAAAACGGGATGCACAGGAAGTTTACCCACAAAAGTCTTTGGCCTCTGCTTCATTTCTAACCCATAGTTCCTACAATCTATTGCAATCTTGACATGACTTTGTCTTTCAAGGGGTGGAAGTGCTAAGATAGCACCACACTCTAGTTAGGCTCCAGAAAGACCAACAGGAGGAGATGGAAGGGAATTGGACTTCATAAGTTAACCAATGATGCTTATGTAATGAAACACATTTAAAAACCAAAGAAAGGAAACTGGAGAGCTTCTCTATTAAAGATCCAATACTAAGAAGGTGGTACAACTTAACTCGATGGAGACCGAAAGGCCCCTATACCCAGGACCCTTTGGGACCTTGCCCTGTATTACCTCTTCATCTAGGTGTTCATTTCGATCTGTTCAAATAACTGGCAATAATAACTACAGCATTTTCCAAAATCCAATGTGTCGGTCTACCAGATAACGGCATATGAGGAGGTTTCGGGAACCTGCAATGGTAGTCATCCAGGCTGAAATGCAAATGGAACAGGATGCACATTGGTGGCTGACATCTGGGATGGGAGTAGTCTTTTAGAAAGAGACCTAAACTTGGATACTGCAGGAAATGATTTACATCCTGGACACATACTTGGTATTAAAGAACTAGAGAATCTGTTTTAGGAAGAAAAACTCAAACAACACTCACTATAATTATCTTGTACAAGTTAATAACGGAGTGAAAGTAAACAGGTACAAACCAGTGGTGTTTGCTCTGTTGTGTTCAGCCTTGCTGGGATCACTTTTCTTTCCATGCTGGAAATACTGAATACAGAGCCTTGTGCATGCAAAGCTCTATCAGAGTGGGTCATACCTCCTGCGCCAGTTTATTTAGTGGTTATTCATTTAATGGGGATTTTAAATCCTGAAATAATTTTGCTTACTTATATATTTCTTGGAAATTATCTATTTTAGGTCACACTTTTAATTTACTAAGACAGCTGATTGTTTTACATACTTTTTAGGTACATATGTTATTTCTCAGAAATTTCTGATGGTATTCATTTATCATTAATATCTATCTTCTATTGTAATATTCTAACTGAATATTTATAATATTTAACTGCTGACATAGTTGGATTTAATTTACCATCTTTCCAGTTATTTTCTGTTATACGTGTATTTTATTCCTTCTTTTTTTCTTTCATTCTTTTGGAATTATTTCTTGTGAAAAGAGAGAAGGCAAAGACAAGACATTGTATAAAGCTAGGACATTTCAAAGCAAAATCAATTCCAGTTACAAAACCCAACTGTTTTGGTAGGTCAAGTTCATCAAAATATGAAAACACTATTAATATTTTATGATTGAGTAAGTTCAATTGGAAGAATGCAAAGATAGTCTATTTTTAAAATACTATAAACACTGATCACATTAATGAATGAAAATGAGAAAATTATATTATCCTTTTAAAAATGAAAAAATTCAAGCCATGATTAAAAACTCTCATCCAATTTAGGGTAACAGAACGGAGGTGAGCAGGATTAGGAGCAGGAAACTCAACGTGACAGCACGTAGCAGTCATGAATGATGAATTTAAGGAGCTTTCCCATTATGGGCAAGAAAAAACTATGTGTTTATTACCATCAATTCTGTTCAGCATGGCCTTTGACTTGCTACTCAATGTGGACAAGCGTGTAGGGCTTCTGGCTAGCAGCCCAGCTGAAGTCTAATCCCAACCAGTACCAACCACACGACACAGCTGTCAACCCCCCATCCGAGCTCTGCACAACAGACACAAAGCAGCCTTGCAAGGCCGGTTCTCAATTCCTAACATAGAGAAACCACAACATAGAATAAAATCATTGTTTCAAGCCATTAAGTTTTTGGCTACTCACAAGAGTAATAAAGATTTAAAAAACAAAACCTAGAAAAGCATAACTAATGTATGAGGCCCCCGGTGTGTATGCGCAAGCATCCTCAGAGTAAAAACCTGTAACTAACTAAACGAATCATTTTAATTCTTTAAGTGTGTGTGTGTGTGTGTGTGTGTGTGTGTGTGTGTGTGTGATACAAGTGTGGGTTTGGGCCCATACTAGAGGTCAGAGAACAGCTTTCAGGAGTCAATTTTCCCGTTATACACTGAGTACTAGAAGTCAAACTCAAGTCATCAGGATTTCATGGCCAGTGCTTTTAGTCACTAAGCCATCTCGCTGGCCCTATAGGAATAATTTTAAAACTAACATACCACAAAAAAACTTTAATCAAAGTGAAAGGCCAAGAGATAAGAAAAGACATCTCCAAAGAATATTCTGTAATATATATAGGAAACAAACCAATTTGGAAAAAAAAATGGATCAAGAGCATGTGAGTAAACAAACAAACAAACAAAAAGCTATGAAAGACACTCAACCAGGCAATGAGAAATAAAAATAATCAGCCACCAGTTTGTAATCAGTCAAATTAAAACTTTAAGTCTGATAATATCATATTCACTTAGGACCCTTGAATTTAAAACTTGCCAGGTGGTGGTGTTGCACACCTTTAGTTCCAGCACTGGGGAGGCTGAGGCATGCAGATCTGTGAATTCAAGGCCAACTTGGTCTACAGAGCGAGTTATTGGACAGCCAGGGCTACACAGAGAAATGCTGTCTCGAAAAACAAAAAAGAAATTAAAACTTAGCCGGCATTGGTGGCACACACCTTTAATCCCAGCACTTAGGAGGCAGAGACAACTGAACCTCTCTGTGAGTTCAAGACTAGCCTGGTCTACAAAGAGAATTCCAGGACAGCCAGGACTGTTACACAGAGAAACCCTGTCTCAAAATTTAAAAAAATAAAATAAAATAAAAAATAAATTTACAAAAAGCAAAATAGAAATTAAAACTTGCATGCACTTTTAATAAAACTATTAACTGCTCAGCCATCAAAGAAATCAAGTTGTCCACAGCAAATGAGGATACAAACTGAATTTGAGATACATACCCTTTAGTAACTGCAGAAAACAAGTTCAATAATGACCCTTTTCCAGACATAACATGTCCGATGCACATATAAACTCAGAGACTATGGCAATACACACAAGACCTGTACAGGTTCAAGCCAGATAGGGTCCTGCACTGAGAAGAGGACACAGACATGGGGTTCCACCCCTAACCAAGAAGCTATCTACAACTGACACCCACTGGCAAAAAGAGTATCAGTTTTCTCCAAAGGAGTGTCACTGAGTGTACCAACCACACTTCAGGGCAACCCCATGCACAGAAGTCATTGCCAACACAAAATGAATTGAATGGTATTTTTTATGGACTTTTTGTTCTGTTTTACTTGAAGTTTTTTGTTTGTTTTGTTTTGTTTTTCAAGACAGGGTTCTCTGTGTAACATTCCTGGCTGTCCTGAACTCACTTGTAGACCAAGCTGACTTAAAATTCACAGAGATCCGACCAACTCTGCCTCCTGAGTGCTGGGCTCACACACCACCATGGCCCAACTACTTGCTTCTTTTTATTGTACTGTTTTTGAGGCAGGTTCTCTGTGTATTCTCCTGCCTGTGTCTCCAAGAACTGAAATGAGAGCTGAGCTTAAACGCATGTGCTGCCACCACCAACCACCACTACTGCCGGGTTTTGTTTTTGTTTTAACGAGAAAGAACATAAAATTGAATCTGGGATGAGTTGGGGGAGGGGGAAAACATGATCAACATATACTATATGAATTTTTTAAAAAGAATATCCCTTTCACCATGTCATGGTTTGAATAAGAATGACTCCCAATAGGATCATATGCTTGAATGCTTAGTCACCAGGGAGTGGAACTGTTTGAAAGGATTAGAAGGATTAGGAAGTATGGCCTCTTGGAGGAAGTATGTCACTAGGGGTGGGCTTTGAGTTTCAAAAGCCCATGCTAAGCCCACTGCTCTCTCCTCTCCCTCTCTTCCCCTCCTCTCTCCTCCCTTCCTCACCACCACCTCTCTTCTTACAGATCAGAATATAGCTCTCAGTTACTTCTCCAACACCCTGCCTTCCTGCCCTCCTACCATGCTTTCTGCCATGATTATAATGGACTAAGCCTCTGAAACTGTAACAAGTTCCTAATTAGACGGTTTCTTTTTATAAGAGTTGCCTTGGTCACATTATTTCTTCACAGAATTAAAATGGTGAATAAGACACACCATAATAGTGAAAAATCATAAGCTATATGATAGCAAAGACTATGAAAAAGGCAAGGTAGAAATAGTGCAGACAATAAACTGCTATACAGATTAAGCATCCCCTGATCTGAAAATTCAAAATCTGAAATGCTTCTAATTCCAAAACATTTGAGCATCAATGTGAATTCATGAACTATTTATTCTAAACCTGACTGATTTCATGTAACAGACTGGAGTCAAAATGTAGGCGTCTGGAAAAAAACAAACAAAAAACCAAAGCAAAACAACTGTATACAATACTATGTTCAGGTTATGTGATTAAGGTATAGCTGAGACATAAATGCATTTCATGCTTAAAGCTGGGTCCTGAACTTAAGACACTTCATTGTATATACCCAGATGCATTAAAATTTTAAAATAAAAGAAATTTGAAATTTTTATAGTCCTGAGCATTTTGTATAAGAGATACTTGCATAGTTTTATCATATGCCAAGCAGTCCTGCAGATCACATATTCATGCAGTACAAAGATGTAGAAATACTTGCATAGAAGCAATTAACAGACATGTCAGGAGACTAAGAAGGTAACATCTAAGGTCAAATATATCTGTTATTTGTTTTTTTAAAAAAAAAGATGAAATGGGTAGGGAGAGATGATGCTCAGTGGTTAAAAGTATTTGCTGCTCTTACAAAGGACCCAGTTTCAATTTGTAGCATTCACACTGCAGTTCATAACTATTTGTCCCTCCAGTTCCAGGGAATCCAATCCCTCTGAAGGCATAAATGCAATCAAAAGATCCATATACATGAAATCATTTTAAAAAAGGAAGAAAAATCAGCCAAGTGGTGGTGGCACATCTTTAATCCCAACACTCAGGAGGAAAAGACAAGGGGATCTCTGTGAGTTTGAGGCCAGCCTGGGCTACAGAGCAAGTTCCAGGACAGGCTCCAAAGCTACACAGAGAAACCTTGTCTCAATCAATCAATCAATCAATCAATCAATCAGAATTAAAAAGAGGGAGGATATATGATAGGTATATTTATATTCATTGTACTATTCACACACACACACAGAGACACACACACATATATATTTGCAATGTCTTTTAAGCTTTAAAAAAGGTTCTCAGAAACAATATAACTGTAAAATTACTTATTCTAGATTCTTCCACTTAATATTGTATAGTTATGAAACATTCTACTTGAATCCTTTGTCCTAGAAAGTGTTAATCAACTGCATAATAAAAGACACATATCCATCCTGGAGAGATGGTTAAGAACACTAGCTGCTCTTCCAGAGGTTTTGAGTTCAATTCCCAGCAACCACATGGTGGCTCACAACCACCTATAATAACATCTGGTGCCCTCTCCTGGCATGTAAGCATACACACAGACAGAACACTATATACATAACAAATAAATCTCTTTAAAAAAAAAAAAGACACATATCCCTCAGACATAGTAATTTAAATGTAGTAATTTAAATGTAGATTCTAAAAAGCAATATTTGAATCAAAAATGCTTTGATTTTGTTAACTAGTTAAAGAAACTCTATGAAAAATTTTTGAGATTTCCTTATACCTTCTAAGTTTAATCTTATTTCCTACTATTATTTTCATTCTTATTTGCTGCTGTTTAGTGCTGAGAAGGAAAAACACTAATTTGGGTGAACAAAAACATGACCATGGCAGGATAACAGGTTGAAATTTGTTTTCTATTCATTATTATCTAAGTTTCTACAAAATGAGACTTAGTAAAATTGAATTTATATGGCTAGGCCAAAATGTATTCCCAATATATCAACAAACGTGTACAAACACCATACTTAGACTCTGTGGGCAATACTTTTAAAACTTCCATCGTTGGTTTTACCTTACATAACCATAACATAAGCTCTATGTACAACAGAAGATACATATGAATGAGAGTTTGTATGCATAGAAGCGCTTAATGCATTCTTTGAATTGAAGAAAGGATACTAGTTAAAAATTGTCTGGCACAATTCCATGACTCTCTCTGAGATTATAGTAGTCTACCTCAAATCCATATACTTACGGGATTTTCTAATTTATGAATAATTATACTTTCATATTAGCTCCTAATTTATCAATGAAGCACAAAGAGCAAATATCATTGCAGAAGAGGAAACTGAAGCTCAGCGATGAAATGACCTAAGTGGCACAGAGAACTTAAGTGTGAACATGCCATAAAGTTACACAACTGGAAGGACTTTGGTCAAAGATGACCCCAAAATAGGGAAATGGTTATGCAAAAGCCAAACCAGCACTCTGTGTATGCCAGGCGGTTGTGACTCACGCCTTTAATCTCAACACTCAGGAGGCAGAGGCAGGCAGATCTCTCTGAGTTTGAGGCCATTATGGTCTACAGAGTGAGATCCAGGACAACCAGGGCTACACAGTGAAACACTGTCTCAAAAATACAAAAAGGAAACACACACACACACACACAGAGAGAGAGAGAGAGAGAGAGAGAGAGAGAGAGAGAGAGAGAGAGAGAGAGAGAGAGAGAGAGCACTGTGACTATCCTATAAGATCTAAATCAATAAAATCACTTTGCAATATTGCCTAGACACCTCATGGCACCACAGATGCTTTGGCACTGCATTCTGTACCATTCTGCAAGAAATACATATTTCACTTGCAAAATTTTACTGTGTAAGAAGATTCTGAATTAAAGAGTGATCTGAAAAGCAAACATACTGTTTGAGAACACACATGAAAACCAATAGGAAGACAAGTAGTAAGTATTGCTTAATATAATCAGTTCAGGGAAAGCTCTTCACTGAGATGTTTGAGCTTGCATCATTATAATCATAATGGAGCCAAGAAAGACTGGCCCACCAGTCTTTCCCTTGCCATAGATCCAAAACATTCTCTGTTGCAGAACCTTGGCTGGAAGAAAATGAACCTAGCAGTTTCGTAGCATTTATCTCTAACTTTATTCTGATTAGTGGTTACAGCTTATTCTTAATGCTGATCTTGCAGAGGTTCCAAGTCCAGTTTCCAGCACCCACGTAGCCACTTGCAACCATCTATAATTCCTGCTTCAAGGGATCTAGCATCCTTTTCTGGCCTCTGAGGGTACCCATACTTACGTGTGCACACACAGACACAACACCAACACATAATTGACAAATAAATCTAAAAAAATTAAAATAAAAAATACTTATGAAGAAATACAAATATATGTCAATCTTCTAAGGAGTTATTTTTCACAACTATAAAATTATACCAACAAGGTCTGCAGATAAACAGTAGGGGAAAGCTGAAAAGAATTCACAAGCATATCCTTAGGTCTATTACTTTTCTATTGCTGTGAAAAAACACCATGATCAAGGCAAATTATTAAAGAAGTATTTAACTGGGTTTACAGTTTCAGAGGGCTCAGTCCATGATGCAGGTCAAGGCATGGCAGGACGAACAGTACAGGGCAGAGAACACACTGGGGATGGTAAAAGGCTTGCTTCTGAAGCCTCAAAGCCCTCCCTGGGGACACAAATCCTCCAACAAGGCCACACCCCCTACTCCTTCCCAAACAGTTCCACCAACTGGGGACAAATTACTCAAACATATGAGCCTATGCAGGCCATTGTCGTCCCAACTATGGCATGACCTACCTAAGTATAGTTATATGCAGGTGAGTTAACCTCCCCACACTCACATGAAAAAAAGGAAGCTGAACAAAAATTCTGTCATTAAAAGGCATGACATGTGTCTAACAAGGTGGTCTAGCAGGTAAAAGCACTTTCCACAAAAGCCTGGTCATCTCAGCTCAATTCCTGGATATCACCTAAAGATAGAAAGAAAAAGGCTACCCCACAAAGTTGTCCTCTGCCCTTCACTTGTTCAATGTGGCACACACTCTTATACACATTATGTGTGCATGCAAGTATATGCACACACACAATACAGTGAATGAAATTTAAAAGCATGAAACAAATTCTTGGAAAATATTTCTTTTTTTTTTTTTTTTTTTTTTTTGTGTGTGTGTGTGTGTGTGTGTGTGTGTTTTTCAAAACAGGGTTTCTCTGTGTAGCTTTGAAGCTGATCCTGGAACTCGCTCTATAGGTCAGGCTTGTAGTTTGAAGGTTTCACCAGTCTTGCCAAGCCCCTGCAGTCCTGTGACCCGCTTATAAAATAATCATTTAGAGAGTTAATATTATTTATAACTGCTTGGCCATTAGCTCAGGCTTATTGCTGACTAGTTCTTACATTTAAATTAACCCATAATTTTTATCTATATTTAGCCACGTGGCTTGGTACCTTTTTTAGTTTTGCCTTGTCATCTTGCTTCTTCTGTGCCTAGCTGGCGACTCCTGATCTTGCCCTTCCTCTCTCCCCAGCCAGCATCTTCCTAGTCTGTTCACCTGCCTATATTTTCTGTCTGGCTATCGGCCAATCAGCATTTTATTAAACCAGTATATAAGAGCATTTTTTCACAGCATTTCCCCTTTTTTGTTTAATTAAAAAGGAAGGTTTTAACTTTAACATAGTAAAATTATAGATAACAAAACAGTTATCGAGCAAGAATTACAGTTACAATATCTAATCTATTTGTATTTGGCAAATTCAAAGAAAATATTCTATCTATCCTATATTTATGAGTCTAAAGTTTCATATCTAATTTATCATTATCCTAACCAAGGAAAATTATAATTATCTAGCCTTCAATTACATCAAAGACCCCAGAAGGATATATTATTACCTAAGTAAACAGGAAATGCATTGTAAGCAACTTCCAAAAATCTAGAATGACAGAGATAGCTGGCTGCCTGGACAGTCATCCATAGTTCCTCTGTAACATTAAGGCATCCATCTTCAGCCTGTAGGCCTAGAGTTTTTTAGTCACTTCTTCCTGTGTCCTGTAGAATATTTGGCAGTCTCCTCTGAGAAGCAGGAACCTGAAGAACCATTTCGTCTTGCAAAGTTCAACGGTCACCTTTCTATGGGTCCTGCATGTCCAGTTTATATAACATATTATCAGCAGTCCAGGCAAGAGCAGTTTCTTGCCCAAATGACTATTTTTGCCAAGAAGATAAACTCCATATAGATTGTCTTTGATGCCCATCTTTCTCTTTGAAGTAAATCAGTACTGCCAGGAGCAGACGTGTCTCAATGACCAGAAAGTTTTAAGTTTTGTTTTTTTTTTTTTCCCCATCACAGGCAATTTATTTTGTTCTATTCATTCACAGTTAATACAGAAAATACTTGGAAACATTTCCATATAATGTTTGACACAGAAATCATCAAATAGAAGTATACAATGTTGACAGGAGGCAGTACATTTATAATTTATAACCCCAAATGTATTTATAAATTAGAAATGGAAAGATCTACAAATGAAATTATGAAGGTTCACCAAAGTCATTTAATCTGTCAGTTTCTCATTCATTTTTATGTCTTAATAATATTCTATTGTATGAATAAGCCACATTTTATTTCTCTCCAGTATTTGATAGCTATTTGAGTTCTTTTAACTTTTTTACTATTAGCAACACACTGCTGTAAACTTTCATGTACATGTTTCATAGGTGCCCATTTTCAGTAGTTTGAGGATATATTCCTAAGGGTAGAATTGTTGAGTAACAGAGTAACAATGTTTTGCATTTTGACCAACCACCAAACTGTTTTGCCAAAGTGGCACACCATTTTACAATCTCACCAAATCCTTGTTTTTAAGGCTCTGATTTTTGTACAAAAGCATTCAATCATTCTGTCAGACCAAACCAGGAAAAGTAAGCTATAGTTCAGAGCTGTTCTATTTCATTTACTATGCAAAGCCATTCTTGGCGTTTGCAACTCTCAGCCCTTTTGAGTATTCTTGCAGTGTTCACCTTTTCCTCCACCGCTTTTTTTTTCTTCTGGTTTATTTCTATCTATTACAAATGTATAAAAAAAAAATTCTCCATCAACACTACTGTTAGCAGCAGAACCTTGAGAAATATACCTTTGGTTTGCCTCAGAAAAGGAACACATATTGCACTGTAAAGTTTATAAAATTGGCGCAAAACATTGTGATAATGTTACAATACCAGTTTTAAGAGTTCAGTGACTAATGGGGAGCCAATGGGATACATGCAGAACTGTGAAAGCGATCTCACTTTGCCAGCTGTACACATAGACTGTAAATCTACATTCAGATCATTTCTGAACTAAGACTATCATCTCAGTTTATCTGTTGAGGTCAACCAGGAAACCCTAGAATATACCTTGATTTTTGCAAAAAACAAAATAGGGGGCAGGGTTTCTTCAGCATTTCAGTCCATGAGTAACAGTATCCTAACAGGCAAAGTGTTCTCTCACTGTCAACATAGAATGAACTGCTGCTGGAGGTCAACTTGGGTTTTAATTTGCATTAGCACTTACATGCATAGTAGTCCAAGTTGTTGACCTCATGACTTTAAAAAGTAACTCTAAAAAAGTAAAATGGCCCTTCTTGGAAGACTAAAGAAAGACATCCAGCCACAGTTGCAAAAAGTCTCATCAAAACAATATACCCTTTTATGAATTACGCCTCAATTTAAAAAAAAAAAAGTAGCCCCAAATAAGAAGCAACTCTGAAAAAGAAAATATAACTTAAGATATTTGAAAAAAACAAGGTGAATACAGGTTCAAAAATAATTAAGATACATTTTCTTAAGGCTACCTAGAAATAGGCTTTAAAGAATTCTACCACTTCAAGTTTACCACTAGTTACTAGATACCTATTTATAAACAAGATGTTCACTTTTTTTGTTCCTTTATCAAGAGAAAAATCTACCTTCAGACTATGAGGGTGGTGATGGGGAGGGACTAGAAAACAAGATTCAAACAATCCCATGCAAATATCACATTTTTCAAATGGAAGAACTCCAAACTGCACTAGAAGTTCCAATCACTAAGACACTTTCCATTGAAATGATTTAAGTACAACTACATGGCACCAAGGTGTAGGCCTAATATAGGCCTGACAACCAAGTCCTTGTTTTCTGGAAGAAAGGCCTCAAAAGTCCCACTCAATTCCACATAACAATACTTCAAAGATCAATTAGGTTTTCCTTTCCTTAATATTTTTGTTTTTGACTTCTAATCTTAAAGACTAGATTAAAACTTAGCTCATTTCCCAGAAGGCATTGCTTCCCTTTGCTCTATGAAAGAGTCCACCAAGACCTCTTCCTCAAAACCATCTAGCCCCCAGCCTCCAGTCTGTGCTTGTGATGCATCTTTCTCAACATCCTGAAAAGGTAATGTAGGTAAAATATGCTCATAAACATTAAAACTAGTTGTTAGAAAGACGTAACTAGCTTTATAATTTAAGTTTTAAAACATAAATACTTGCAACTTGATCTGCACTGACAATGATTGTCGAAACCTAGAATTCAACATTTACAAATTCTCATTCACACACACAAAACACACTATTATCACACAACTTGTGTCTTGAGAGAATCTTCTGCTTTTTAAATCTTTGGCCTCCCAGCCAATCCCAAGTTCAACCAACTTTAACTAAAACTTCACTCAGAATTTCACCAAGGTTTTCACCCACACATTAATGCTTGTCGTATCTTTCATCAACTGTCAAAATCTGAAGCCTGCTCAGAGATCGCCAGGTAAAAGAAAATAAATGAAATACACAGAGGTTATTTCAAAACAGAACATGACCACCATCAAAAAAAAAAAAAAAAAAAAAAAAAGTCACGATTCCCGATTGGGATCATCTTTTGTTTCCCACGTTGGACTATTTCACACTCCAGCATTGGCCAAAGGACATGAGAGCTGGTTCTGGAACATACAGTTTCTCACACAGGTGTCCCCAGAGGAACACCAGAGACAAAGTCACGTGAGGCCTCTCCCGTACAGAGACTGTCTCACAGGGGAAGTGAGGGAGGACACCCACTAGTTTGTGGAGATCCCTGAGAGAGTATGATTCTTAAAATCTGGACTGTACATAATTCACATCAGCCCTGTTCAGGTACTTACTGGAAGAAAGATGCAGCTGTTTGCCAGAACTCAGCACTCCACTCTAGATCTCTGCTGCCTTAGTCTCCGTTGCGGATTTCCGAGTTCTGGTAATTACCTGGACCACTGAGGCATTGCCACAAGACTTCTTCTCTTTTGAAACATCCTTTTCTCTAGATATTAGGATAGCTACACCAGCTTGTTTCTTAGGTCCATTTGCTTGGAAAGCCTTTTCCCAGCCCTTTACTCGAAGGTAGTGTCTATCTTTAAAGTTAAGGTGTGTTTCTTGTATGCAGCAGATGGATGGGTCCTGTTTTCTTATTCATTCTGTTAGCCTGTGTCTTTTTATAGGTGAGTTGAGACTATTGATATTGATGGATATTAATGACCAGTGATTGTTAATTCCTGTTATTTTTTGTGGTTGTGTTGTGTTGTCCTTCTGTGGTGTATGTTGGTGTGGGATTATCTATTGCTTGATTTTTCATGGATGTGTTTAGCTTCTTGGGGTTGAATTTTCCCTTCTAGTGCTTTCTGTAGGGCTGGGTTTGTAGACAGGTATTGATTAAATCTGGTTTTATCCTGGAATATTTTGTTTACTCCGCCTATGGTGATTAAGAGTTTTGCTGGGTATAATAGTCTGGGTTGGCATCCGTGGTCTCTTAGTGTCTGCATGAGATTTGTCCATGATCTTCTAGCTTTCATAGTCTCTATTGAGTAGTCTGGTGTTATTCTGATGGGTTTACCTTTATATGTTACTTGGTCTTTTTCCTTTGCGGCTCTTAATATTTTTTCTTTGTTCTGTGTGTTTAGTGTTTTGATTATTATGTGGTGAGGGGACTTTTTTTTTTGGATCCAGCCTATTCGGTGTTCTGTAAGCTTCTTGTATCTTCATAGGTATTTCTTTCTTTAGGTTAGGAAAGTTTTCTTCTATGATTTTG
Organism: Peromyscus maniculatus bairdii; assembly: GCF_049852395.1. Lineage (NCBI taxonomy): Eukaryota > Metazoa > Chordata > Mammalia > Rodentia > Cricetidae > Peromyscus > Peromyscus maniculatus. The sequence goes on from NC_134855.1 coordinate 37,960,061, forward strand.
TTGAATATATTTTCTGTGCCTTTGAGTTGGTATTCTTCTCCTTCTATCCCTATTATTCTTAGGTTTGGTCTTTTCATGGTGTCCCAAATTTCCTGGACGTTTTGTGTTACGACTTTTTTGTCTTTAGTGTTTTTTTTGACTGACGAATCTATTTCCTCTATCGTGTCTTCAGTGTCAGAGATTCTCCGTTCCATCTCTTGCAATCGGTTGGTTATGCTTGTTTCTGTAGTTCCTGTTCGTTTTGTCATGATTTCTATTTCCAGCATTCCCTCAGCATGTGTTTTCTTTATTGTCTCAAATTCATTTTTCAGATCTTGGAATGTTTCTTTCATCTGTTTAATTGCTTTTTCTTGGCTTGATTTGATTTCTTCCCATTTTTTGTTCGTTTTTTCTTCCATTTCTTTAAGGGAGTTTTTTATTTCCTCTTTAAGGGAGTTTTTCATTTCCTCTTTAAGGGAAGTTTTTATTTCTTCTTTAAGAGAGTTTTTCATTTCCTCTTTAAGGAAAGTTTTTATTTCCTCTTTAAGGTAGTTTTTCATTTCCACTTTAAGGAAAGTTTTTATTTCCTCATTGAGGGAATGTTTTATTTCTTCTTTAAGGGCCTCTATCATCATCTTAAAGTCATTTTTAGGGTTGATTTCTTCTATTTCTTCTGTCATGGTATGTTTAGGTCTTGCAGGTGTAGAATCACTAGGTTCTGATGTTGCTATATAGGTCTTTATGTTGTTGCCTGTATTTTTGCGCTGGCGTCTACTCATCTTTTCCTCTGTGCGGTGCAGGTGGTGTCTGTGTCTGAGAGTGCCTCTCTTGTTCTAATTTTTAGTCTTTGTTTAGTAGGGGTTCTTGGTTAAATTGGTGCTATTGGGCTGTTTCTTCAGGGGCAGCTGATTTCAGTCGGTGAATTATATACTTATGATTCTGGTGATCTGGTTTAGTGGCTGGGTAGCGCCTTCTTCTGTGTTCCCAGGTCACGTTTTGTTCATTTGTCAACTCCTCAGCTGATCTTGTTTCTTCAGACTTCAAACTGTAGGCATCTGAATCCTCTCCCAGATGGGTTTCAGCTGAGCAGGGTAGTCTCATCAACACCTCCAAGTTGTTGGGTTTCACAGGATCAGCAGTTGGGCCCTGGGTTGTCCCCAGACAGAGTGCCCAGACTTGCCCTGGTTCCGACCCACGTAGATAGCCTCTTCCCCAGGTGTTGGGGCTAGGGGTGTCCCCGTTCCAAGCTGCGTCCGCCTCTCTCCGTTCCCGGGCCTGTCCACCCCTGTGACCCGCCGCCACAGGCCCACCTGCGTCCACTTGTCTCTGCCACCGGGCCTGTATGTCCCTGTCAGCTGCCGCTGGGTCTATCTGCCTCTGCGGGCGGCCAATGGGCCTGTATATCTCTGCTGGCTGCCGCCGCGGGCCTACCTACCTCTGCTTGTCACTGCTGCCGGGCCCATCCACCTCTGCGGACCGCCACCGGGCCTGTATGTCTCTGCCGGTTGCCGCTGGGCCTGTATGTCCCTGTCGGCCGCTGCCACCAGGCCCGTCCACCTCCGCAGGTCGCTGACCTGCGTCTGCCTGTCTCTGTCGCATGGCCTGCCCACTTCTGTGGGCCACCGCAGGGCCTAAATGACTCTGTCTGTCGCCGCAGCCGGGCCCGTCCACCTCCGTCTGCTTATCTCTGCTGCAGGGCCTGTCCACCTCTGTGGGCCGCCGCTGGGCCTGAATGTCTCCGCCAGCTGCCACTGGGCCTGAATGTCCCTGTCGGCTGCCGCTGGGCCCTGCTACCTCCGCGGGCCGCTGCCACAGGCCTACCTGTGTCTGCTTGTCTCCGCCATCTTGAATCTCTCTAATCAAGTTTTAAGTTTTTAAAACATTTTAGATGCTATGTTCTGTAGTTCTTTGAAGTGTTTGAAGATTACCTAACTAACTGAAACATATCTATATGTATAAATAGAAAACTTAACTAACATGACTATAAGTTTGACTATCATAGAAGACTATTAATTTGTATTTCTTAATTATATATTATAATTTTAATTGAGCTGCATAAGCATAATACCTTAAACAAGAGTTGAAATATACATACAGTATGACAAAATTAACTTTAAATTTGTATCAATAAACTAAAATCCATAGCAATGTAAAACATTTCAAACAAGTTGTTGCTCTTTAAAAGTAGTTTCAATAATCTACCCTTTTATTCTATCATATCTGTATCACAGGCTGGTCTTGAACTCAGAGATCCTCCTGTCTCTGTCTGTGCCTCGGAGTGCTGGGATTAAAGGCGTGTGCCACCACCACCTGGCAGAAAATATTTCTTATGAAAACGTAAGAAATTTTTATTGTTACAAACTAAAATAAAACCAAACTTTATAAATTTAACCCAGTCCTAATCAAAATTCAGATAAATTCTGCAGTTTGACAAAATGATCAAAATATGCAAAAATATATGAACTGAAAACTTGCTGAAATAAGTGTGTAAAGATGGCAGGCAGTGTAAACATGATTAAATGCACAGAGTTGACAGTGAATAATGGAGTACTGAGGAATAACGAGATGATCAAGAAGCAATTTAGAGGGGCTGGAGTGATGACTCAGTGGTTAAAAGCACTGGCTGTTCTTCTGGAGGACCTGGGTTCAATTCTCAGCACCCACATGGCAGCTCACAATTGTGTATAATTCCAGTTCCAGGGAATCCAACACCTTCACACAGACACACATGCAGGCAAAACACCAATCCACATAAAATAAAAATAAATCAGTTTTTAAAAAAGGAGAAGCAGCAGCAGCAATTTAGGAAACACCATGAAGAGCCTGAGAATCTGCTTGGTATACTTAAAAAGGTGCTGGCAATTGTAACTCCACTGTGGAGTTCTACCCTAGATGCACTTGGGCCTCTAGGTCTAGCCAACAGCTCACAAAAAGGAAGCCGAGTGGTACAACATAATGAAAACGTACGTAGAGGGTTCATTTTTGTCTTTAGCAGCTCTAGAGATTTTAAACCCACTCTACCATTTAACTATATGCCAATTCTCATAACCTAGTGTGAAAGTCAGGGGGAAGAGTCATTTCCTTTACAAACAGTAGCACAGAGGGAGGGCATCAATATGCCAACTTCTCCAAAGAAAGCACACATGAGAACTGAAAATTCTCACACAATTAGCAATAAGAAATTGTCAATGCCTTTCCCAAAGAACTGTCTAACAGAGTAAGGATGTACAGGGCAGGCTACAGGAGAACGCTCCTGTAGAGTTGTCCCAATCAACCTACAGTTCCATCCTTAAACCTGCCCGAGCCACAGACTGGATTATAAAAGTGAACACATTTCAAGACTCGGCCAGACTCCCATCTTAATAACTACAAAGTTCCCTAACAGAGTTCCCACAGTAGTTTGCATGTCTATATAATTATTATGGAAATTATTTCTATTAAATTATATTATTTCTATTATATCTCAATAGAATACATTCCTAGTATTGCTCCCTTTTGCTTTTTTGTTAAATCATGTATGTGTATTTTTGAGTGTGTGTATATGTAAATATGTATGTGTGGGTGTGCATGCATGTATACATGTGCATCTGGAGGCCGAAGGACCACCTTCGTTGTCATCCTCCTTTGAGGCCTCCCTGGCCTAGATCTCACCAATTAGGCAGGAACTGGCAGTCATCAAGTCCCAGGCAGCCTCCTGTCTGGCTTCCCTAGTGCTGAGATTGCAGTCGCTTAAACCAGTTGGCATTTAACCTGGGTTCTAGGCATTGAACTTGCATCCTCGTCCTTACAAGGCAAGTCTACTGGCAGCTCTTCCTCTAGCCGCATGTTGCTACCATTGCTCTGATCCATCATGTTATATGGGTCTTACTATCAGACACAGTTTGTCCCACCTCCCCCTACCTTCTTCAATGCTGAGGACAGAAGCCAGGGCCCCAGGCATGTCTGGATGGCAAGTGCCCTACACCACAGCCCTCAGGATTCTTAAGCCCAGTGTCTTGGATAGAGAATAGGCACTTATATAGCCTACTATCACTTTGGATTTACTTAAAATATCCTAAGTAACTATGATGAATCTCAATGCTTCTAAAAATTGAGGAATAAAATCAGAAATTGAACGTTAAAATATTTAAACAAGTGAAGGTTATGTCTCCTTATGGACATTACTATTTCAAGATAATCTGCACACAGATAATGTATTTCCATGATTGACTTTGAGTATTTCAATATTTTGATTATTCTTAGAAGTTTAATCAATAGCATGCATGACTTGGCAATAAAATTAAAAACTTAACCACAAATGAATTGTTGACTGACATGTAGTTTAGGGACTCTGTACCCCATCTACTCTTGAACATTAAGAATAAACTACTGAAAATCCTCTAATTTGATTGTATTATGTTTTATTCCAGTATTGTGTAAATTATCCAAACCATCAAGATCTGTATAAAAACTTACAGTGTTACTATATTTCTAAGTAAGGATTACAAATGGCTTTGCTTCTTTGGGCTGGACTAAACCGGTGGGATTTTCAAAAGTTTCCTTCCAATATAAGCTATATCATTACTGAATTAGTATTAAAACATTTGGATCTTGTACTGCTCTATGAAAGCTTTAAATTAAGTGAGCATCTTACTTCATATTCTAAAATTCTTAATGTTTATGATTTGATGTAACTCCTTTTAATTTTTTACCTGTATTTATAAGTTAAGCACTTATAAATGAATTCTACAAGGCACTGAACTCACTGGACAGTGATGGTGCATGCCTTTAATCCCAGCACTCAGGAGGCAGAGCCAGGCGGATCTCTGTGAGTTCAAGGTAAGCCTGGTCTATAGAGCAAGATCTAGGACTGGTACCAAAACTACACAGAGAAACCCTGTCTCAAAAGAAAAAAAAGAAGGCACTGAATTCAAAGAATACTCTTCATATACAGTTAGCTATTTGTTATCATTGAAGACCAACTATACTAAGACCTAAACAAATATGGTAGGATAAAAAAATGAAAAGGTACAATTGGACAAGCAAGTGGCTCAAGCCTTGAATCTAAATAATCAAGAGGCCTCAAGTTCAAGGCCACCCTGGCTATCCAGCAAGACCCTACTTCAGGCCTCAAATACACACACGCACACACCACCACCACCAACAAAAAGTGACAATTCACAGGATGAAGAGTTCAAATAAAAATAGGGAAAAGCAGAAGTCAATTTAATCAGCAGACATTGGCCACCTGCTTATTCTAGACAGAGTTGTGCACTAAAAAAAACATACATATAGTAGACAGTTCATTAAGGCAAGGAGGCAAACACCACAAAGCCCAAAATGAAATATGTAAAATTAGTGTTTAAAGTTGAAAAAGATTTGTCATTAAATATCTGTGTCTTTAGAACTTCCGTGCCTAAAGATCTTAACCTATAAAATGGGAAATCTGAACTGTAGATCTATAATAAGATAAAACAAACAAAAACACTGTCAACAGACTAAAATTGTATTAGACCAAAACCAACAAAAACAGCATTTGGGTTCTATGTTTAAATACTTTATTTAGTACCCCGACATGGGAACCTGATGATTTGGGTCTGATCCTGGCACTCACATGGTGGAAGGAGAGAACGAGCTCCTGAAAGCTGTCCTCTGAACTTCTCCTCTCAACAAATAAGTAAAAATAAATAGATAGATAGATAGCTGTTTCATCATCCTAAGTGCTGGAATTCCAGGTGTAAGTCACCACACCTGATAGAACTCAAATGCTTTAATAAGTTACCTTATTTATGTTAAAGATTCACAGTATTGTCTATATAAAATTATCTTCTCTACAATTTCTGCATTAGTATTAAGATTTCATATTAAACTTAAAAGCCCACTACATTTAATTATTAACTTGTTAATGCTCTATACCTCAAGAGTGACATTATACTTGGAATTTCATATCTAACACAGTGAAGGGGAATTCAAAGGATTCTCAAAACTAAGAGGTATTGCACTTAAGCCTTAAAGGCTTTAATTCCATGTGGGCTGAAGACGTAAGTGGTGGAGCACATGTGTATCAGTATGTGTGAAGTCCTAGGCTCAACCTTCATGAAAATCCAAACATGTGCTTTCATTTTCTAACCCAAACAGTTGGCTTGTTTTGTTGTGTTTGTTTTCTGTTTGGTAGAAATAATCAAATAAGCCGATTCCATATACAAACAAACATGCTACCAAAATTATTACTCACTAATCTTTGCTTGAAACAGTTTATCAACTTCGAGCATATTTGTTTTACCCAAAAAAATTAAGCAAAGATATTAATACTGTGCAATACCTGAACATTATACTCCTCTAAGAGGTCATTTTGAACATTTATAAAATCAAATATTACTAAAGAATTATTAAAACTATTTCAAATCCAGGTATGGTGACTCATGCCTTTAATCACTAATACTCAAGAGGCAAATACAACTAGATCTTGAATATGCTTAGGTTTAAATAACACAAATTCTAAAAATGAAATTTATAAATGTGGGCTTAGATTTTCCATTACCATTTATATGCTGGTTTGCTGTGTGCATTTGAGTGTGATTTTCATGTGTGTGCACGCTCATGCATTCACACAGAAGCCAGGGGATAGCATGGGTTCCTCTGACAAGCTCTACTTTACTCCTTGGAGGCAGGTCTCTTACTGAACCTGCAGGGAGCCTGACCATCACGTCCCAGAGACCCTCCATCTCCATCCACAGCACTAGGGTTAAAAGGCACATTGGGATCATGCCTGACATTTTAGTAGGCTCTGGGGATTTGAACTCAGGTCCTCATGCCTGTACAGAAAGTGCTGTTATTGACTGACCTATCTTGCCAACATTCTCCTAAAACCTTACATGTCTGAAGTTCGCTACTAAGAAATGGCATTTCTGGGATACACACGAACAACAAAACAACAAAGCTGGGCTGAAGCAGCAGAGTCCAGAAAACTGTTCTTGAGAAGCTAGAGTCTAGATACATGTACTGCACAAAAGCATTTCTTCAAAAGTGAAATATTGGACCTGATGAGATGTTCAGTAGGTAGAACCCCTAGCCTAATGACCCGAGTTCCAATGTTGAAATGGAAGGAGAAAATCAACTTCCAAAAGTTGTTCTCTGGCCTCCTCACATGCTCTGTACGTAGTCCACACATGCTCACATTCACACACATGCATCATACGCACATATAAATGCAAAATAATGATAAATAAGAATATTTTGTAAAATTGGAATAGTAAAGGCAGTTTTTAGTGTAAGATGAAATCATGGAGGCCAACTTTATCATGATTAAGAGAAAATTTTGCGCCAGGCAGTGGTGGCGCATGCCTTTAATCCCAGCACTCAGGAGTCAGAGCCAAGTGGATCTCTGTGAGTTCAAGGCTGGCCTGGTCTACAGAGCGACATCCAGGACAGGCACCAAAACTACACAGAGAAACCCTGTCTCGAAAAAAAAGAAAGAGAAAATTTTGCTATTAATGTATGATGTGTGGACGGAGACTATGACCACTAGAATTGAATGTAAGGCAGTTTATGCTTCATATAGATACAAAAGCTATTGATGAAAAAGGCATGGAGCCCATACTATAGAGAAACCCACAGAGGTGTTCTTATGTGGTCAATGTCTTGCATAAACTCAAAATACATGAGGTAGATTTTTAAGTTAAATTAACTACTTAAAGTCAATTTTCACGAAGAAGGAGGAGGAGGAAGAGGAGGAAAAGAAAGAAGGGTTTTAAAAATTATGGGGTAGGGGGACCCAAGAATTAAAAATACTTCTAGTCACTGGGCATGCATTGCATGCCTTTAATCCCAGCACTTGGGAGGCAAAGGCAGGCAGATCTTTTGAGTTCAAGGCCAGCCTGGTCTACAAAGTGAGTTCCAGGACAGCCAGGGCTACACAAAGAAACTCTGTCTCAAAAAACAAAAACAAAACAAAACAAAAACAAACAAACAAACAAAAAAGCCTTCACAATTAGCAAACTATCTTAGAGTATTATTCATATCACATCTATCCTATCCTGTCTTTATTTATACTTATGGCTGTACTGTATGTCCCAAATGAATTGCTATATTAGTAGCTTTATATAATTTATAAACAAATATACCCATGTTGATGATCCATACTCCAAAGCATCTTTCTAGTAAGAAAGTGTAATTTAGTCCAAAAAAGACCATTTTAAAAGACTTGATTAGCCAGGTGGTGGTGGCCCACGCCTTTAATCCCAGCACTCGGGAGGCAGAGGCAGGCGGATCTCTGTGTGTTCGAGGCCAGCCTGGTCTACAAAGCAAGTTCCAGGAAAAGCGCAAAGCTACACAGAAAAACCCTGTCTCAATAAATAAATAAATAAATAAATAAATAAATAAAAGACTTGATTCTGAAAGTATTATAAGACAAAGGTGTAGCCCCCAGCCCAACAATGCATGCAAAACATGTCCAAAGACCTAGGTTCAATCCCAGTATACACACACAAAAGTCAGTTCCAGGGCCGGGCAGTGGTGGTGCACACCTTTAATCCCAGCACTCGGAAGGCATAGCCAGGCGGATCTCTGTGAGTTCAAGGCCAGCCTGGTCTACAAAGTGAGTTCCAGGACAGGCTCCAAAGCTACAGAGAAACCCTGTCTCAAAAAACCAAAAAAAAAGGTCAGTTCCATAAATAAAAGAATTTCTGAAATTTTATAAGGAATTTTCAGTGTGTATGTGCACCGTACGCACATAGGCGTCTGCAAAGGTCAGAAGACTGCATCCGATCCCCAGGAACCGGAGTTACAAGTGGCTGGGAGAGCCAGGTCCTCTGCAAGAGCAGTGAGTGCTCTAACCACTGAGCCATCTCTCCAACCTCAAATTTCTAAAATTTACAGTGAATCAGATTTAAAGAAAACCTTGCACCTCACAAGAAAAAAAATCACTGTTAATCATTTCCTCAAAAAATATCAAGGCCATTTCATCAAAAAAGACAAATGGGGACAGTGTGATGACTCAGGTAAAGACATTGTTTCAAAGCCTGGTGGCCTAAGTTTGATCCCTGGAACCCATTTAGTGGAAGGAAAGAATGGATGCTTGCAAAATGTCCTCTGATTACCACACATGCACCTTGGCATATGCTTTTCCCCCACCCAACATACACATATCATACACATCTACCAAATAAAAAAATGCCAAAATTATATTTTAAAAAAGTCAGCCAGGTGATTTTTATTCCCATGATATAAGGCTGTTTCAGCATATACAAATCATAAACATATTAGAGCACATAAATGGAATCAGAGACAAAAATCACACAATCATCTTATAAACACAAAAAAGGCTTCAACAAAATCCTAGCTTTTAATGATAAAAAAAATCACCGACAAATATAGAAATATCATATGTCAACATCATAAAAGCAATCAATATACACCAAACCTCTAGCCAGCACTATACTGAGTGAAGAAAAAAAGTTTTTTGGTTTTTGTTTTTTTGAGACAGGATTTTCTCTATATAGCCCTGGCTATCCTGGAACTCACTCTGTAGAACAGACTTGAACTCACGCAGACCTGCCTCTACGCCCCAAGAGCTGGGATTAAAGGTGTGAATCACCACTGCCTGGCTGAAAGTTCTTACTTCAAAATGAGAGAAGGAGTCTACTCTTGCCATTCTTAGGCCACATAGGTGCTACATTTTTAGACAGAGCAGTAAAGCAAGAGGAAGAGCCAAAGGAGATACAAACAGGAACAGATGAAATCAAATTATCCATATTTGCATGAGTGTTCCATACTAAAATAAAAGTCTCGGACGACTCCACTAGAAAACTCTTACAAAGTCAACATACAAAAATCAATACCTTTTCTATATACCAATACTGAGCATGCTAAGAAAGAAATTAGGAAAACAATCCTATTTACAATAGCCTCAAAAAACCCAGAACAAGTGTAACCAAGCAGATAAAAGACACCGACAATAAAAAGTCTAGGACACTGAAAGGAAATTAAGAAGTCACTACATAAAGAAAGGACCTAATATAATCATGTGTTGGCAGAATTAATATTGCAAAAACGCCATTATTACCAAAGGTGATCTACAGAAACAATGCAATTCCCATCAAAACACTAATGACATCTCATGTAGAAATAGGAAAAAGTCGTAATAATCATATAGAAGCACAAAAGGTTCCAAATAGCCAAAGTAATCCTGAATATAAAGAATCATGCTGCAGGTATCCCAATGCCTCATTTCATAGTACGCTACATGCAAAGTAACAATAGCAGCATGGTACAGGCACAGAAGCAGAATACAGACCCAGCAGAATACAACAGAGAGCTAAGAAACTAACAGCTACAGCCATTTCTTCACAAAAGTATTAAAAACATGCTGGGGAGCTTTAATAAATGGTGCTGAAAGCCTGACAGTGGTGACGCACACCTTTAATCCTAGCACTCCGGTCAGAGGCAGGTGGATCTCTGATTTAGAGGCCAGGCTGGTCTACAGGACTACACAGAGAAAGCCTGTCTCAGAGGGGATATCCATATGTAGACAACTGACATCAGGTTCCTACTGTCCTCCCTGCACAAAAATCAATTCAAAACATGTCAACAACCTTAACATAAGACCCGGAGCTTTGAAGCTACAGCTTTATGAATGTTTCCATAGTTCTAAAAACAAGAATTAACATATAGAGATACATCAAATTAAAAACACTTCTATACAGTAAAGAAACCAATCAACAGAATAGACAGGGCCACAAAATGTGAGAAACTCCTTGCCAACTACTCACCTGACAGGGAATTAGTAACCAAGGAATTCAAGAAAGCTCACTCTGTAAGATGGAGTCCATACCCCTGATACCATTAAATGAGCTAAACCCCATGGCCACAGACCCTAGGGGAGACCCTAGTATTACTATCCTGCTAAATGGACACAGCAATAAACTATCCCTAAAACTATCCCTAAGTTCTTTGGAACCCACAGATTGTTGTGTCTCTCAACTCTCATCAGAGAAGCTGCTTTCTGCAGTAGATGGCGATTTATACAGAGACTAAGAAGACTATAGACTGCTCATCTCTAAACAGGACATCTATATTCCACACTCTCCCCACAAGGTTCAGGGATCATCTTGAAAGAGGGGACAGAAAGACTGTAGGAGTCTACAGATGTAGGATGTAGTCTAGATCTGTAGGATGTCCTAGAGAAACAGTTTTTTGTAGGACTTTATGTAGCACAGTGACACACATGAACCCACAGAGACGGGGCTGCATGCACCGGACCTACACAATGTTCAAGCCAGCCAAAATCCCAGCATGGTTGCAAGACGGGCTTATCAAGTCACCCCCATACCCCCCAAACTGAGGGGCCACTGGCAGGTAATGAGAACTAGTTAATGGGAAGGAGAATTGTTTTTTTCTGCATGATACAATCCCTGAGAGCCTACCCACGCTCCTATTAATAGTGCCACATACATATACCTACAGGCAGCACTAAATGAACTCAGTATTAGTTTCAAAAAAACGAAGAGACCGGTCTGGAGAGATGGCTCAGAGGTTAAGAGCACTAGCTGCTTGCTCTTCCTGAGCCCTGAGTTCAATTCCCAGCAACCACATGGTGGTTCACAACCATCTATAGAGAGATCTGGTGCCCTCTTCTGGCCTGCAGGCATATATGCACTATCTACATAATAAATAAGTAAATAAATCTTAAAAGAGAGGGGGGGGGAACCACATAAAGTTTGTGGGGGGGAGTGGTGGTTAGGGAAGTATAGGAGAGGAATTGGAGGAGAGGGGATGGTGGATGGATACAAACTCATTATATGCACATTAGAATACTAAATATTTAATAAAAAGGAAAAAAGTAGCATATGGAAAAAGGGTAATACAATTAATAGATGGACAACCAGGAGCTGGGGAGAGTTTAGCTGGTAAAAGACTGGCCCGGCAAGCATAAGGACCGCAGTTCAACCCCTGGACCGCCATGGAGAGCTGCGTGTGTTAGAGCTCCACTGGAGAGGTGGAGGCAGAGAGCGCCCTCACACTCACTGGCTAGCCAGTCCAGTCTAATTACTGAACCACAGGTCCCAGTGGGAGCGACAATTCTTGAGAAATGGCATCCGTGGTTGTCCTCTGCTCCTCACCCCTGTACACCCACACACCCACTCCCACACCCACACATCCCCCCACACACTCACGCACACACACATGTGCACAGGGAGACACACAAATAGGCAAATACACTAACTAGATTGTTCTTTAAAAAAGTACATATGGCCCATGAATATATAGCAAAGTATTCAACATATTTAGCATTTAGAGCAAACTGCATTGAGATTCTACCTCATCCCAGCCAGAAGAGTTTCCACCAGCAAACAAAATCAAAGGCTGGCAAGGAAAAGGAACTTTTATATACTATTGGTAGGGATGCAATTTAGTAATCACTATGGAAATTATTATGTAGGTTCCTCAAAAAACTAACAGAAAACCTACCATGAGATTTGACCATACCATTCCCAAGTATACACCCAAAGGAATCAATGCCAGCATATACTAACTATAGCTTGAACTCAAAACATGTGTTACATAGTTTATATGTAACCATAAATTGAATGAATAAAGAAAATGTGATACACATACACACAATGATGTATTATTTAGTTACAAAGACAAAATCATGTCACTTACAGGAAAGTGGATAGAATTGAGACTATATTAAGTGAAATAAACTATATTCAGAAGAATTATCACACTTTAAGAAAAGGGAGGGACTCTGTTAATCATAAAAAGGCCAGAATACCTCTAACCAGGAAAGGCTGCAGCTGCTCGCTGGCTTTTAACCTGGCCTGCATAGTCAAGCCTATCGCTGAATAGCCTGACTCATTAACCTACTTTCTTCAGAGAAAGCCAGTCAACTCTGAAAGCCATGGAGGAAGGGTAAGTTCCCATGATATCATCTTTCTGGCGGAAAAGGTTTAAGTTGCGATGATCTCAAAATAAGTTACAGGAGTATCCCAAGGTTCCCAGTGGAACAGCTTTAACAGGTTTGCTTAACAGAGGCTCAGCTCCAACTGCCATCCTTTTGTTGGCTCCTTTCTGACCACCGAGTATTCAAAGTTCATTCATTTTTCTTGACTAATTCAATCAAACCAAAGAGACGTTTAAAATTATTCCAAGCAGAAGCCATCTCTTTCCTATTCTGATGTTTCAAAGATTTATTGTGTGTAAGCCATGGTGGCACACACCTCTAATCTTAGCACTTGGGAGACAGAGGCAGGTGGATCTCTGAGTTTGAGGCCAACCAGGTCTACATAGCAAGTTCCATGACAGCCAGGGCTACACAGAGAAACCCCATCTTCAAAAACCCAAAAGCAAACAAAAATCAGAAAGATTTATTGTGTGTATGAATGCAGTCAAATGTGTGCCATTGCCATGTACATGAAGTCAGAAGGAACTTGGAGGTGCTGCTTCCTCCTTCCATCTTGTTTTTGAGGCAGGATCTCTCTTGTTTCTGTTACTGAGCTGTGTAGACTCTATCTTGTGGCCAGTCCTCTAGTCTTGCTGTAGGACTACTGGGGTTTCATGACCACTATCACACTTTTCACATGGGATAGATCAGAATTCAGTCCCCACTTGGATGGCCAGACATGCACAGCAAGAACTTTCACTCCCTTAGACATCTCCCTGGCTTCTACTCTGAACTTACAGTAAACTTTTGTCCATAGCTCTCCAAATGCATGCTTAGACAAAACATTCAAAATAAACATGGAGAGTTTAAGTCACTGCCTCTCTTTCCTCTATTATTACTAAAACAATAAAAGTGTATTGGGTAGCTACACTTTCTGTTGTGGCTGATGTTGAGTCCATTCATTTTTCAAACAAATACTAAACTTTATGTTTACCTCATGCTTCCTCTCTCCATACATATTACCTGTGTGATAAGAACTAGAAGTCAAAAGCCCAATCCTTCATTTCAGTGAAAACCTCAGAAAAACCCTCCATCTTAATCTCTTTTTATTGCTGTTGTTGTTTCGTTTTTCCAGACAGGGTTTTTCTGTGAAACAGTTCTGGCTGTCCTGGAACTCACCCTGTAGACCAGGCTTGCCTTGAAGTCAAAGATCCACCTGCCTCTGCCTCCCGAGTGCTGGGATTAGAAGCATGCACCACCACCACCACCACCACCTGGCTCTCCAGCTCTCCATTTTATTTTAAGAAGTAGAGAAAGCCAGGCTTTTCACCTGTGGCCTTGGGTTTAATCCCCAGGGCAAAACAAAAGAACAAAAACAAATCATTTTATTTCCTTTGTTTAGTCATTGATGAAACTCTATGGAGCAGAGAAATATCTGAAAACACAATTGTCCCAAAGGGAAAGAAAGGACATAGGATAGTTCACAAAATGACTAAATAAAGGCAATTTAACTGCACAAACTTGTGATCCTATGCAACTCAAAACTAAAATGTAACACCTTGTCCTTTTAATAACCTTTGAATTCATTATTTAGAAAAAAGGACAACCTACTACCAACTAGATTAAACCTGGCCATATATTCTGCTATATTGCCAACATATCCAGTCATTTGTGAAGCCAAGAAAGAGGAAAATGCACTCTTAGGACTGTTTCTCAACCTTGAGGGGTGAGAGCTACTTCATCATTCCGGCCTGGAGACAAACACTCGCTAGCACAAGTGTGAGCCATGTTGTGTAAAGTTCAGGACACCAGTGTCGTCGTCGTTGTGGTAACTCCCTCAGGTGTGCACTTTCCTTACCATATCCAAAGCGATGCGCCCTCCCTGTCCTTCCTAAAAGGACACATAAAAGGGCATTTCACATAGTTTTCTCCCGCTCTTACTGGAAGCTTGGAATACTGAGATTGTTTTCTTTTCTCTGCTTACAACTACAACTGACAAGATACAGGAGCTGACAGCTGGATTAACAGGTACCTTTTAAAATGTGTAAGATAACCTCAAAGCAGAAAAGACTACTTGGTTGAGTATTTCCAAAAACTGGAGTAGTTATATTGCTTTCACATTATTCTAATCGAGTTCCAAAGTCCTAGCAACTGTCTATCTTGTGTTTACACTACCCATAAGCTAAAAGTACTACCTCTTTTCTACATAAGACATTATTTTACAAAGTAATTAATATTAATCTATTGTTTCTCAAACTATATGTAACTAGTAAAATATAATGAATAATAAAATTCTCAAGCAAAATCAACTCAGTTATTTATCTGGACAAAATTATACACTCTTACTGTCCAAAAATTATAATAGTTGTGTAATTTATGTTTTGTTAGGTGGCTGGCTGGGTTTTAGTCAGGATTAAATATTGTGCAGATAAGATCCAACCTTTTATATTTGTTTCATTCTAAGGTCCTTCATTTTATTCAAAATCCAACTTAAATAGATGATTTAAAATTGAAGCTGTTCTGTGTTGCAAACACAGCTAAAATGAAGAGCTTCTATAGCAGCACTGACTAGATTTTAAATGCAGGTAGATCAATAAAAAAAAAAAATCACCAAGCACAGGCTCCATGTGAGTGGAATGGTTTATAATAGCTTGCAAATGACTATGTGCTTGCTGTAACCAGCTGTTCTTAAATTATGAATATGCAACCAATTCATGTTAAAGGCAAATCCCAGCACTATTCTACAGAGAAATCCCAGTAGTTCTGCTTGTTCTCCATGTTAGCTCTGTTAAGGATACAAATAGCAGTAAGCTTCCGAACAAATAGAAGCAAACTATTGGCATTTCATGCACTAGGTCCATTATCCCAGCAGGGAATGTCAATCATTGGTACATTCCTATAACAGCTCATGCAATATGACAATGATCTTGCAGGGGGAAAAATCAAAATCTCTGCAGCATACTCCAAAGTCCTCCGACAACCTAATGCTTTCTCACTACAGCCAATCAGATAGGCAGAACTGATCCACTAGAAGACTTGTACTAAGCTTGAAACATTTAAAAACATCAATCATAAAAACAAAGACAGGACATTGAATTATACAGTATTAACCTCCAGGGTTTGCATACAAAGACCTTAGATTTATTTATGTCCCAGTGAGTTAAGAGCTTCAGTACACCGTTCTTTACACCAAGCTGACTGCCAATTTGATGAACCTCTCTGCCCTCAGCAGGAGTGCACGGTCTTTGATTAATGAGTGCATGTTTGTAGAAAAGTGTTAAGAGGAGAAAACAGAAAAGAGGAAAAAAATACACATTATGTCGACATATAGGTAGGTACCAGGGCAGAAGCTATCTTCAAACCATATGCATCTCTTTCTTATATTATAAACACTCACACAAAGAAAATTACTAAGGGTTCCTAATTGACACATTACCTCCACTGTTATTATCCTCACTGCCCAGCAATTTTTATTTAAATGAAAATCATTCAGTGGCCAAATTACATGCAAATTTTATATAAGAGCTATTTTTAAAACTTTATTTTCAAAACTATATAGCAAAAACAAAATACGTGCAATAAAACTATTTCACCTCATACTCTGATAAAAGCATATTAATTTTAAAAACTGGATATTTAACTGACAACTTAAAACTTCATAATGAATAGAATGTTGTAAGTTTAACTTATCTGAACCATTAAGTATTTTACATCTCAAATCCTGAGTTCTCACAAATCAAATACCACTCAGGGCAGATTTAAAAATCATATAAATTCATTTAATTCTGTACTTTCAACAGATGTTCCCAATATTTTATAACTGTTTTTTACAAATGAAATAAATATATTTATTAACCATAGTTTCCTTCTCTCTTTCTTTTGGTTTTTCAAGACAGAGTTTCTCTGTGTAGCCCTGGCTTTTTGGCTGTCCTGGAACTTGCTATGTAGACCAGACTCGCCTCAAATTCAGAGATCTGCCTTCCTCTGCCTCCCAAGTGCTGAGATTAAAGATGTACACCATCACACCCAGCTAGCCATAGTTTCAAAGTAACATGGGCAACAAAGTTCCAACTCATCCAGACTGGTCCAGCATCGTCCTCCACTGAAACAGCAGGGTACCTGCTGGAATTACTATACTACCTCTAACATTAAATTAAACTTGCATGCTTCTTTAAAATACTTTATCTTTAATAAACCACTCAATTTACCATAATTTGGTATACATGACTAGTTGCCTTGACACACAAATACATGCATGTTAAGTAATTATGTTCCTTTAAAAGCAAGTCACAGAGCTGGAGAGATGTCTCAGCAATTCAGAGGATCTGAGTTCAGTTCCCAGCACCCACATTAGGTGGCTTACAAAAGCCTGTACTCCAGCTCCAGGACATCTGACTCCTCTGACTCCAGCCTCTGTGGGCATCTGTACTCACTTGCACAAAATCTGCACAACACACACACACACACACACACACACACACACACACACACACACACACTTTAAAATAATACAAATAAATCTTTTCTCATACATAGTCTAAGACAGTAGAACGATTTTCTTTCTAAGGAACTTTATGGCTGTAATACAAAGGCTTGAATGTTGCATTCCCTTACTCTAGCTTCAGTGGCAGTAATCCATGACTTTCATAAAATCAAAGACTCCATAAATTTAGGATTTCAGGATAATCCCAGAATCACTCAGAGGTGTATCATCAAAAATAAAAATTTGCTCATATTAATTATACAGGAAGTCTTTTCAATAGGATTTACTTCAGCTAATTACATATTCCAATGATCAGTTTTACATTTAAGTGTCTATTTTTTTAAAAAAAAAAGTAAACTATGCTCTTTGAAGAGTTGTTAAAATTATATTCTATTTTAAGATCTAAAACTTTGGAAAAAAATAAATATTGAAACTAAAAAAGCTTTTGACGAAATAAAATCCACTGCATTCTGGCACCATACCATCCTAAAGTTTTGTTTTGTTTCCACAGTTTTCTTACAGTATACTTCTGTCTTTATTCTTGGCCTTTGCTCCTTCTTATTTCTTCTCCTACCAACAAAACAATGCAAAGAACTAGAAAAAGGACGAAGTTCGGGCACCAATGGATAATGATATGGTTGGAATGCTACGTTATAGAAGAACTGAAGCTACAGGTAGAAAGGGCACAGCCTGTGAGGCCAGCCCTCAGGAAGTCAAGACTGATGGAAGCCAGCTAGAGCTACAAATGCACCTCAAAACAAACAATGCTAGTTCTACAATAAAAACATGATTTTAGTTAAGGAAAATCATTAAATAGATACTAGGAGGGGAGTTTAGAACAGTCTTATGAATTTTTAAACAACATTTTGGCCTCATTAGAAAATTACAAGCAAAATGGTATATTTGCCAATAATTATTTATTTTCTGATCATTTCCCACAGTAAAGGTTTAAAGAAACATTAAGCCAAATGAGCCAATATTTATTAAATAAACCACAATATTTTAAGACTTTATTACTCAAAATATTTAATTTAATTTAAAAAAAAAACTCCTAAAATACTTACTAGACAATTTGACTAATCCCTCAGGAAATTAAGATTATTAAAAAAAAAAATCACTGAACCCTGATTACATAATTCCTTACAGGGGTCAATACCACTTTATGATTTTGTTTGCAGTATGACTTTTTTAGTAGTAGTTTTTTAAGAAGGACTAGTTCAAACACTCAGAAATCCTTTCTTTTGTGAAAACTTTAAACCTATGGAGTCACCAAGGTCTAATGCACTACCTTCCACTAATTCGAGGAACTAAGACAGAAACCTTGAACTTCAGTGCAACTGTGGTATCCCTCATCTTGTAGAGTAACACAAAAGTAGCAACAAAGACATTAACAATTGCAGTTCAAGCTGGGAGTGACTGTTCTGTTTCAATTCAATGACACCACTAATGGCTTCTTAGCAGCTCCATGAAATCAACCAGCTGTCAAGTTGATGCATCAGAAGGAGCAGCTCTGCACTCCCATAAGAAAAAGCAACACATCAGGATGTTTGGCAAAACATCTGCTCCTTTACACTGCAATTCTACAATAAACATGCAAACAAAGAAATGGGAGAAAGGGCAACAGAACCAAAATCCCAAGCTTTCCATTACAGCTTATATGCATTCTAAATGAGTGCCTTATATAAACTAAAAACAAATTTCTGCAAAGTTCAATACTTTTTAAGATATTCTATTTTTTTGAAAAAGCAAATACACTTACATTCTTCCAGAAAGACCAGAATTACACAAAATATTTACATTTATAAGTAAATAGTAAATTATATTCATCAAGTCAGTATCACAGTATTATTATGTACACAGTTCAAATATTAAAAATAAAATATATCCTTTGACTCAATGCTATTTAGTAAATGAAGCCAGACAGTATTGTAATCAATGCATTTCCCAAGACTGAGCAGCTAAAATAGTCAATGTATTTGTTCAACCCACGACAGTACAAATACTTATTATCTAAATTTAAAAATATGTACCTATTCCTATTTCTCTGAAAACCATTATATGAACATATTAAGTTCTTATAAATTGCTGTTTTAAAAGCATACACTCTGATACCCTGAAAAAAAATTCTTTATCACCATAGCTTAAAAAATTTTTACATTCAGCATTTGCTTTCAATTTTGTAAAATCTTACTTTTTTACTGAAACATACAAACGCCATCATGTCATCTAAATTATTGATTGTGCAGCAGTGTTTACAATAGGTGTGAGACATCAACGTACTTAACTACCATTTTCTTAAACTGCTTATCCTCTGTTGCTTCCATTTATAATCTGCCAAATCTTCTAGTCCTTTGTTGCATGTATAATTTAGAACCATCTGTTCTATGTGCTTTTAACTATTTAAACATTTTTCACCTACCTACAATTCACTAAATAGCAGCCATTCAATTCAGTTAAGATTATTTCTATGTAGCATTTTACATACAGGAAATTTCTGGATAAATAGCAGAAAATATTGCTACAGAAATTTAAAACATCATTTACAGTGTAAGTTTTCATATATTAGAAAACGTTAATGTATTTAGAATTTTTTCTATTAGCTTTTTTTTAAGTTCATTGTAGTCAATGTTTTTTCCCAACCCAGAAGACAAAGGGAATGCAAATTAAATACAGACAGTTTCACGTCCTTGTTAGAAGAGATGTAAATATGCTGACTGAAAATGACTACTGGAGACAGAATTACACTTTCCCATTCAATTTACTGTGCCTATTTATATACTCGTCAGTGAGTGTATCATTAAGTATGGTCATGTGACCAGCTCAACTTTTTTTTGTAAGATGAAAAACTATTTTAGACCAACACATTTTAATAGTACCTTTTAATCATTATTTTTATGAAGGTTGATAAAGTTTACAGCAAAAGATTACAAATTATCTTTTTACCTTAATTCTGCCTTTTATATGCTAAACTACGTCTTTTTGCCAACCTTTTTACCTTAATATTTAATATTAAAATGTACAAGTATCAAGAATCTCATGATATTCAGAATAGTTCTTTTAAAATCTAAAAAACAAAACAAAACACAAAAGACTAGCCCACAAATACAGAATAGGAGCTATGTAGCCCAAGTGATGTATATGTAAATATCAACTGAGCTAAATTTGTTAAATCTTATGGAACCACATAAGAAAGGACATATATTGTTACAAATACATTTGAAAATTTAAAGATTAAAATCTGCATGCACAAAACAAGCCGTGAATATTAAGTGGCACAATAAAAGTTTCGATCATTTTTTTAAAATAATCTTCCACTTGCTATCAAACGTTAAATGTGAGGGTTTTGCGATTCGTTCTGAGTGCAAAATAAAAAATAAACCCACAACTTATCAGTAGACTCTAACTTACACGATTCCATAAAACGAGAAAATTTTGAGGAACGAACACACACACACACACACACACACACACACACACACACACACACACACACTTTGGGGAAATTTTCTTGATAAAGTTTACATGACGTCACAAGGCCCCCTGAACCGTTCCTAAACTTTGAGCCTTATCCAGACACACTTTTTGCATTTCTATGGCTCCTTTCCCTTCCTTAAAAATAAAAAGACAGACAGACTTGGGAATAAAAATTGCCCAAGATGGCGAAACGCTTGTTGTTTAGAGGGCAGGGGGAAAAATGGAGGATATTGTAATATACACAAAGGGATAAATTTCAACAACTCGGCCACGGACTGCAGCTGCTTCTCTCTTTACAAGGAAACAACACACAAAAGATAAAGACCGAGGAGAGGCGAAGAGGAGCCAGCCCCCACCCGCAGGGCCGGCTCCGAGTCTCCGCACACTTCCTAGCCTTTCTAGATCCCAATTCTGGGGTTCTCGGAACTACTTTAGGGGAGGGGAGCGGGGCGTCGCGGGGGAGGGCGCGGAGACCGCGGGCCGGGAGCCCAGCCCGCCGCGGCGGAACCTGCTTGCCAGGCCGCCGAGGACCCGGGACGCGGGGAGCCCGCTCGACCCCGGTCTGCCAGGGACCCGCCGCCCGGGGCCGCAGCCCCACCCCCACCCGGCTCCCGAGCCCCGGCGGCCTGGCGCGGGTCGGCGGGCGCGGGCGCGAGGCTGCGGGCCGGGGCGGAGGCTGGCAGGGCCCGGGGCCTCGCGGACTGCCCCGCGGGGCGCGGCAGCGGGCCTGGCAGGAGGACGCCGCGAGGCCGGCGGCGAGGGCGGCCGGCACAATGGAGGAACGAGGCCCGGCCGCCCGGTCCCGCGCTCGCACTCCCAGCAAAGTTTCCGTTCCGCGGAGCCCGCACCCCCACCCCGCCCGGGACCAGGTCCCTGCGCCCTCCGCCCGGAACTCTACTCGGGACCCCAGAGCCACCGCGGCGTCGCAGCCCGCACAACAAAGAGACACACCGGGCGGCGCGGGTAAACAGCGGCGGGCGCCTCGGGAGGGCTCCAGCCGGCAGCCGCCGCTCTCCGCCCGGAACCCACCTCTCCCGCACCCCCGCACCCCGGCTCTCAAACTCACCTTCACTTTCGAACTGAGTTGCGGTGGAAGGGATTTTCGCCCTTCCCGGGTGCAAGTTAAGCTTTTCGTAATCCCCACCGCCTCCTTATTTCTCTTATAATTTCTCTTCTAAGAAAGTCTAGGGAGTTGGAGTGGAGGTGAGATCCGTGATCGCGAAAGCCCTGGCTCCCTCCGTCCCCGTCTTCCGCCGCTCTCTCACTGATTAGTTCCTATCCAGCAGCAGATTGAAGCAGGAGATGATTCTTCTCAAGGTTTGTTCAGCAGCTTCACTTCTAGGCGAAGGCTTCATGAACCAAGTGACGTCAACCAACAAGGCTTCTCTCTCTCTCCTCTCTCTAACAATGAAAGTTGCTGTTAACAAGGGAAAAAAGAGCGAGAGAATTGTTTATACCATTTCAGTTCCAATAATAAATGACCTATCAGCTCTAAATGGAGCCAAGGGAGGGGGCTGCTTCTTCATTCCAAGAATACTGTATCTTTGAGTTTGCACCGCTCCTCGTCCCAGGAAAAAGTTAAGAAACTTAAATGTTTTGTTTTTCTTTTCAGGGGGGTGGGGGGGAAACAGAACTGAATATTTAATTTTTTTAAAAAACTTAAACAACTTAGGCAACATAGATTAGCTATCTCCACCAACTTTTATGTTTGTAAACTAGAAATTGTGTTTGAGGCTACAAGCTAAATTAATGTGCCAAGAATTTGTGCATGCTAGGACTCAAAAAACAGGGCGCAAGGCGATCTCAAGGTAAGCTACTACTGCTTTTCCATGGAATTAAACTGGTTGTAATGTTCATAGTTTGAGTCAAAATAAGATTCAAATTAAAGACGTTTAAACAGCCCTTTTGCAGTTACTGGTATAAATTGTAAGCCGTAATCTCAATTTTTTTTCTGCTTTCGGTTGGGGGGCGGGAGGGGGGGCTAGTTTAACTGTAAGAACTAAACACTTTAAAAGACCAGTTGCCCATTACCAACTAAGTATCCGTCTTTTCAGAATTTCAGCCAGCTGACTCAGTTTTTAACCTTCCACTCCCCAATTCCTTTCAACCAATCAAGTTAAACTAAAGGCAAAGTGCAGCCCGTTCCCTTCAACAGTCTACCCGCAGCCTCCTAAAAACGATTTTAAAAAGGGAAAATTCATAACCATGGTATATTTTATTACCTAGGAAGAAAGGTGATTTTAAAAACATATTCATTAACGTGTTTTTCTCCCTTAAGAACACAATAAAGTCTTGAAGTTTATGTAATTACAAATTAAGTAATTTGATTTTCAGGATGAAGACCAAGTAAAAATTTAGTTATTGGAGAATAATTTGACCATATATTATTTTATGCATTCATATGTGGCTAGATGTATCTTAAAAGATGCTATTGTTTTATGTTTCCTCCTCAACCACTGGCTGTGATTTTAATTGTGCTGGAGGATCTTCATTAGTATTAACACATGGGGAGATTTCACAAAGCTGCTTCATTAGGAGGGAAAAAGAGCTGGCAGACTAGGTCTTTTCTGCATGCACTGAGAATGTCAGCCTTACCTCGGTCATTTGTAACATAATAAGCGCAAGTACAATGATTGCAGGCAGGGGCCTGGGGGAGGGGCAGAGATACTGCCTGTCTAATAGGGGCATCTGAAAAGACGCTGCTCATTACATAGTAATGTATGCTAAAAATTAGTGAAGATGATGTCTCGGGAGACTGATGCTAAATAAATTAATGTGCTGATATGTTTTTAATTATTATTTTTGTAGTAGTTTATTTCAATCTTAGGATTCACATTGAGCAGCAAAGCTGTGCTAGCACTTATTGATTTTTTTCCTGCCACATTCCCGGAATACAGATTTTAATCATTTCACTACACCACACTCAGTAATTTCATTAAAAACTGGAATCTTCCATCCCCAGAAAAGCATTTAATTTCAATGACATACAATTTCTCTTTTAGCAGAAAACTGTCTCTATAGTAAAAGCTGGCCTAAGGTTCAAATGCATAATTTAATCCTGAGTTTTCCATGCTCTACATTCCTTTCAAACTATAATTTCAGTAACTACCTAATAACTGTAATAAAGACAATAATTTCCTTACAATATATTATTAACTCATATTTAATTAACTCAGAGGCCAAGCTTTATACATGTATGACTAGGTCAACAATCCCACCATCTCAAAATTTACTAATAATGTCCACATGAAAAATAGATTAAAATGTAAATATGAATGGTAGCATGTAGACTATGATCCTAAATCACATTCAAAAAAGTTCTTGTATTATTCTATACTGGTGGTCATTACTCAAATGGAATTTAGCAATATTCCTATGCATAAAGTTCAATGTTGCTATTTTAGTATATGTTACTGACACTTTGCCTAGTTAACATTAGTTTAGGATAATAAGGAAAAGGGGTTGGTTTAAAGTTGTCTTGACTTTCTGAGTTGACTTGAGATGCAATTCTCCTTAAATTACCATGAGTGCTACACCATAACTTGTGCAAGCCAGAATGGTATCCTGCTTAAAGTAAAATTTGGTCCATAGATGCTCAGTTGGTCCTCAAATAATGGGTTTCATAGGATATGTAATTTACATTGCTTGGCTTTTAGGGGGGAAAACCCATGGGAGAAAATTATAGTATCTTTTTTATAATAAGCTGTGGAAACATACCTAATAAAGAAATATATACATAATAATCAATTAATTACTATAAAAGAGTATCATTCCTTTGAACGATTGTAGAACCAAAGTTTAAATGTCTTAAAAGTATGTACATGCAATTGAAGTTGAAGCCACCATCAACAAAAAGTTGTCTTTTCCCTGGTTGTGACTTACAGCGAAATGAGCCTTATTGTCCTGAAAAGATTTAAACACAACAGGAAAGCTGTTATAGCAAAGAATTTTATTTTAATGTCTTTTCAGAACATTTGAAAACTTATCATTGAGAGTTTCTTGTCTAATCTGGAAATGCTTTTGTGGCATTCTCAAAGACAAAGTTTGATGGAAATCAATAATTGACACCCAAAATTATAAATGAAAATTTCTACATTTTCACATCAATAATAAAAACATTTTTATATTAAAATATGGCTTTGAGTCTCATGTTATTTGGTCATTGAAATGAATTAATTATCCAATATACCTTATATATATTTTTTGTTTTATTTTGTTTGAGACCTGGCTGCCCTGGAACTCACAGAGATCCACCTGCCTCTGCCTCTGAGTGCTAGAATCAAAGGCATGCACCACCACCCCTGAACAATTTAGCCTCTATTTTTAAACTGATATTTTAAAGTAATGCTGTATTAGGAATCTTAAGCTATATTACTCCCGGTACTTGACACCTTCTTACAAAGCTATGCTTGTCTTGTTGAGATCATGTTGTTCCTTTTTCATGTTTACGAATTTGACCATTGATTAGCTCACAGAGTTGAGGAAAAATCAGATCAAATTACTATAGTTATAAAATAATTCAGCTCCCACAGCACTTTGTTTTCTACTGGAGATGACCTAACTCAGCACTGAACCACATGCACAGTTGTGAGAGGATTTAATGATGGAGCAATCTTTCCTAATCTTGTGATAATTCTGAACTTGTATGGCTTCTGCCATCCTCCAGACTAATTACACCAGCACTGTGAACTAAGGTATGGTACTTGTGAGGGATTCAGAAATGATAGACAGCGTGATGGGGATGCAGCAAGAAGACTTGGCTGGTATCGAACACTGAAAGGCTTACTAAGGTTAAATGGTAAGGTGGGTGAATTTATCCTGAGAGCCAATAATGTTAGCAAAGGATTAACATGACTGACCTTGGTTTAAAGGAATAACTTCACAGACAGTGCAAATGATAAGCTGCAGTAGGAAGACATTGTTTAACTAGTTTAGAATGACCTGTTATCCCAGAGGTTGGGAGGCTGAGGGAGAAGGGGCTCCACAAATCTGAGGCTAGCATGTCTTACACAGCAAGACTCTCTATCCAAATGAATAAATGAAATAAGCAATTCACAAGAGACTTTGTAAAAGGGAGTAGCATTGGAGGTGTACACTCAGATAATTTGGTGCAATTTTCCCCTGAACTAGAGGACATCAGAACTAAGGTAAAGAATGAGTAAAAGGCAGCTAGAGAGATTGGAGTCATTAACTACAGTCCAGAATGTGTAGGAGAATCTAAATCATAAGACAGTCCAAAATCAGAATTTAACCCTGTATTCTACAGGCTTTTATTTTTTACTGGTATTCACCAAAATTAAGTGTAAAGCTTTTATCAAAATGCATATACCCAACTTTAAAACGAAGAGGAGATTCCCGTGATCTGGAATATATACCTCCTCCCATCCAATCTTTCCCCTCCTCCCCCCGCCCCAACCTTCCCCTTCTCCAAGAGTGTTTGCGGTAAATACTACTATAAGCAGAAACAGATAGCAACACTGGTGGGGGAAAAAATGAAGCCTAAAGAAGAGTGGGGCAATCATATCAGGTATTGGATTATTATAAACTATTTGTAATTTAACTGTTGATAATTACCAAGAATGAGAAGCTGCCTCAAGTGGCAACAAAAACGTCGCCTAGACAAAAGGTGTATCCCAAAGCATCGAGACACAGATGGACTTTTAACTAATAAGTGTTTGAGTAACTGAGCTCCCATAGAGAAAAAGATAAACTTTGATGCTTCCCAGAATAAGTTTCAAAGAGATCAGATGTTTACATAGAAAATGTACATCTTGTAGTGTAGAACTATAGGGGATTCCTTAGAGATGGGAAAAACTTCCCAGGCATGTCAAAATAATATACAATAAAGTGAAAGACTGCTGCATTTCATCCCATCAAATAAACTTTATAGAAAAAAGGAGACCCCCTCATAAGCACAGGACAAACAAAAATTATGAACTGTGAAAAACACTTCTCCACACAGACTAACAACTAATAACCTGATACAGAAAGAGTATTTTGACATGAAAAAAATGCAAATGCTTCTTCATTAAAAGCATTCACAACCTTTCTATAATGAGAGATGCAAATTAAATCACTCAGATCTATTCCTCATCCATTAGTTTGGCAAAAATCTAAGTTTCACAGCACAGTCTCTTAGTAAGGCTCTTGTGAGAAATGAGGTGGCCCACACCCCATTTTTACGTTTTAGCTTACTGAAGTACAAAATACAAAAGAAAATCCCAACATGGGAGAATTTGACAGCTTCCAACTAAGTTACATATGCATGTACTTTGGAATGGCAAAACTCACTTTCAAAAATCTGACTCAAAATGATGAAAATAGGTATATAGGAAATTATTCAGTGACGCATTCTCATTATAGAAAAAGCTTAGAAATAAACCAAGTGTCTGCTGTAGGATAATGGATGAATGACTCATGGCACACCCACACAGCAAAATACTATGCACAGCTTAAGGAAGGACAATGACCATGAAAGGGAGTACTTAGTTAGCATTGCTCCCTAAACTTAGGAAAATAGAGCATTAAAAAAAAAAAAAAGCAAGTTAGAGGAAAAACTTGTATGCTACCTATCATCTATATTTTAGCTGGGTTTTGTCAGGTAAAATGATACATTAAACAACAAAAGCAAGTTTACCCATGAGAGAGTGAGGGAGCAGGTGGGAAAGGAACGTAACTCATTTGTGAATTTCTCCTAAAATATGTTCAGTAGACACGGTTGGAGAACTAGATAAAATAAACTATTATCAAACACCTGCATGAACTCATGAACTTGTATTTGGTGACATAACTGGACAGAAAAGAAGGAGCCGTGTCCCCTTTAAACACTACAATGAGGTTTGGGGGTATGGCTCAATGCAGAACATAAACTTAACATGTGTGAGAGCCTACCTACATTCAGTTTGCAGCAGCCACCGAACAAACAAAACTGAATCACATTCTCTAACCATACAGTCCTCCTGCAGTACCCTAAGAAAAAGAATTACAAGGTAACAGAAACAACTCTGTTATCTGTAACAATACCATGTGCTATTGCCAGTGGGGTTGCTATAATACTCTTGAAGCATAGTCTGAGAATGAATAAACAAATTAATTGGTGTTTGGGGAAAATTAACTTTTGGTGTGGTACAAATAAGAAACATGAAAAACTTTATGCTTTAAAATGAACTCATTCTATAGTTTATATTTAAAACCGCCTATTTCTTAGCATGTGCCCATTGTAACTATCTGGGAGGGTCTAGTGTGATTTCACCCAGCACACAACCATACTACTCAGGTTACAGTCTCTAAACACCATCTGCTTATGAGAATTCCCAGAAGTGAGAGCTAATTCCAAGTTTGGGGCAGAAATACTTAGGATGAATTTGAAATATCCTGCCGTACTAAGTATGGAAACCATTAGCAATTGTTGATGCCTTGTCAAAAGGACTTGGGAGCCAATTTGAGGGGACCAATATGAACATCACCCATTGGTCACAGGAGACAACGTAAATCGTTAAAACTAACAGTGATAAAACAAATCATAACAAGAATTTTTTTTTTAAACCTGGCATGTTTAGCTAGGGAAAGGTCACTATTAGTTACTTTTGTTGCGGTGACCAAATGCCTGACAAGAGGCAACTTGAGGGCCAAGTGCACTTTGGCCCTGTTTCAGGGGATACAACCTATCAGGGAAGAGAATGCATGGTGGAGGCCAGAGCACATGGCAGCCGCTGCCACTTCAGCAGAACAGGAAGCAAGGATAGGACAGGAAGTGGAGCCGGGATATACAGCTCAGGGCCTGCCACCAAGAGATCTACTTCTTCCAAGCTGGCCCCACCTCCTAAGGGTCCAGTCTTCTAAAACACAGCTGCTAGCTGCAGAACAACATTCAATTTCCTTGCCCATGTAGAACAGGAAGCAGTGAGTCTTTGTTCCTTAGGGTTTGTTGTTGTTGGTCTTTTATCCATTTGTTTGCTTCTTTTGTGTGTATGGGTGTTTCGCCTGTATGCGTGTGTGTGTGTGTGTGTGTGTGTGTGTGTGTGTGTGTGTGTGTGTGTGTGTGTGTGGTGCCAAATGACAGAAGAGGGTGTCAAATCCCCTGGGAATGCAGTTACAGTTAGTTGTGAGCTGTCACATGGGTGCTGAGTGGGTGCTGAGAATTGAACCCTGGCCTTTTGGAAGAGCAGCCCATTGATGTTCTTTTGCAATGCTGGGGGGAAGGAATTTGCAACATTTACAGAGTCATATGCATAATATGGAAATGCTCTTCCATTAAAGAGTCCAGCCCCAACTCATTATTCTAAGAACTGGCTGGTAAAGAAAATAATTTCCTATTAGATGTTGACAGAGAGCCAAATTTGAAATTGTGTAAATATGTATGCATGTAAGTATGTGTGTTCGTGGTGGGGTGGTGGTGGCACATGCCTTTAATCCCAGCACTCGGGAGGCAAAGCCAGGTGGATCTCTGTGAGTTCAAGGCTAGCCTGGTCTACAGAGTGAGAGTCAGGACAGGCACCAAAACTACACAGAGAAACCCTGTCTCAAAAAAAACAAACAAAACAAAACAAAAAGTATGTGTTTGTATATACATGTATGCAAATATATATCAGATTACAAAATAGATTTGATTTTCAAAGAAGTTCCAGGTAAGTGTGCCACACAGTGTATCTGTGAGTTTCAAGGTGGCCAACATAAAGGCACTATAATGCCATTCTCTTTATCTGGTAAACATGGAAACCTTATGGGTTCATTATAATAAACTTTGAAAAGACAAGTAACATTAGAAAAAAATTTTAAAGCAACCCTCTATGCAAACCAGGACAATAAATTGAAATGTTAAAATTTTTAGGATCTAGGGGGCTGGAGAGATGGCTCAGCGGTTAAAGAGCACTGGGTGTTCTTCCAGAGGTCCTGAGTTCAATTCCCAGCAACCACATGGTGGCTCACAACCATCTATAATGAGATCTGGCATGCAGACAGAACACTGTATACATAATAATAAATAAATCTTTAAAAAAATAAAATTTTAGGATCTTTGTAAGATGGTTACTAAATTTATTACTAAAAAAATTAATATTTTCGAACTTACAAGTCAATACATTAAAACAAACTTTACAACTCATCACTTCTTATTCCTCTGTTGTCCCTGTACTTGAGGTTATTTTTGTCTACTATTGCATTGTCAATAAACAAAACCAACATTCTATTGCTGTGAAGAGACAACATGACCAAGGCAACTCCTATAAGAGAAAGCATTGACTTTGGGCCCTGCTTAGTTCAGAGGTTTAAGTCCATGACCACCATGGTGGGAAGCATAGTAGCATGCAGGCAGGCACTGGGGCAGTAGCTGAGAGCTACATCCTGATCCATGGAGGCTCTCTAGGGCTTGGCATGGGCTTTTGAAACCTCAAAACCAACCCCCACTTCCCTCCAACTCATGACATACTTCCTCCAACAAGGCCACAGCTCAAGCAATCCTTCTAATCCTTTCAAATAGTGCGACTCCCTAGTAACTAAGTTTTCAAATAGATGAGCCTCTGGGGCATTCTTTGTCAAACCAGCACACCCACACAGTGAGGCACTGCTATAGGGTTCTTCCCAACTCTGTGATGTCACAGTGGTAGCTGGAAATTGACTGTTGGAATATTCATACCACAGAAATGTTCATAAAACAATTCTCCTCATAACTTCATGTTTTGTTATTAGTCTAGACCAGCGTTTCTCAACCTGTGGGAACGACCCTTTCACAGGGGTCACCTATCAGATATCCTACATATCTGACATTTACATTATGATTCATAATAGCAAAATTACAGGCATGAAGTTGGAACTAAAATAATTTTATGGTTGGGGATCACCACAACATGAGGAACTATATTAAAGGGTTGCAGCTTTAGGAAGGTTGAGAACCACTGGTCTAAACTTAAGAAAGGGATGGCAACCAGGTGTGGTGACACACACTTTTAATCCCAGCCTTCAGGAGTCAGAGGCAGGTGGACATCTGAGAGTTCCAGGCCAGCCAAGACTACATAATGAAACCCTGATTCAAAAGGGGGACAGTGGATATATATGTATAGAATGTGAATAAAATTTGAAGTGTTGCACTGAAATAACCAAAGATGAGGAAATAATCTAATATTTGAAAGTTATGAACAATTCAGCAAGTTGTTAACATGGATAGAGTTTCAACACACATCTTTTTAAATGATTTATTTTTCATTTTCTTTTGTTTGCTGTCCATTTTTGTTTGTTTTGTTTTGTTTTGTTTTGTTTTGTTTTTGAAGACAGGGTTTCTCTGTGTAGCCCTGGAACTCAATCAGTAAACCAGGTTGGCCTTTAACTTCTGCCTCCCGAGTGCTGGGATTACAGGCATGTGTCAGCCACCAGCTCACTTTATCCTCCTCTTTCAGCTGGTTATTACAAAAATGTACCACCACATCAGGCCCCATTATTGGTTTACTTTCATCTTCTTCATTTAATTAAACAAAATAATAATGTTCATGTTAGAACTGCATTCACTCACAACCTACAATAATGGATGGCTACAGTTAGTGGGACAGAACAAGAATCTGGTGAACAGAGTAGCTCAGCACTTGCTTAGAAAGCACAAGGGCCCAAGCTAATACAAAACCAGAACCAAGATCCAAAATTCAATGGGGGGGGGGGGGCGGGGAGTATACTGAAAATCAAGTAAAGCCTTCTGTGACAGTCAACTGGCTATATGAATTTTACGATACCTATTTTTTGGGGGGGAGGGAGGGTTCAAGACAGGGTTTGTCTGTGTAGCTTTGAAGCCTGTCCTGGAACTCACCCTGTAGCCCAGGCTGGCCTCGAACTCACAGAGATCCACCTGCCTCTGCCACCTGAGTGCTGGGATTAAAGGCATTCACCACAACTGCCTACCCAGCTTGTCTATGTACATTTTTTAAAAAGATTTATTTATATATTAATCATACAGCATCCTGCCAGCGTGTATCCCTGCAGGCCAGAAGAGGACACCCGATTTCATTACAGATGGTTGTGAGTCACCATGTGGGTGCTGGGAATTGAACTCAGGACCTCTGGAAAAACAGCCAATGCTCTTAACCACTGAACCATCTCTCCAGCCTGTGTATGTCCATTTTTTAAGGTCAGAAATTACCAGTACATATGTGTGAGTGGAAAAGTACCAACAATAACCCTTCAGGAGTACACACTCCAACTGACTAGTATCCGTACACACCCAAAATCTGTGGTTACTACTTGATTAAAGACATTAAAGGCAAATGGATGAGCCGGGCGGTGGTGGTGCACACCTTTAATCCCAGCACGCGGGTGGCAGAGCCAGGCGGATCTCTGTGAGTTCGAGGCCAGCCTGGGCTACCAAGTGAGTCCCAGGAAAGGCGCAAAGCTACACAGAGAAACCCTGTCTCGAAAAAAAAAAAAAAAAAAAAAAAAAAAAAAGCAAATGGATGCATATTAGGAGAGACTATATATTTTTTTTTCTGGTGAAGATAAGGTAAGGAAAAAGGCTGGGGTTTGATACAGAATCCATCTCATTGCTATAAAACATACTTTGGCTCCTAATTTGTACACACACACACACAAGCACACGTGCATGCGTGCACACACGCACACATGGGGATGGGGGGCAAAAACACTGTGGCAAAACAAGATTGAAAGTTAGACCACATAAAAGTTCCTCAAAACATTCAACTAGGGACTAGGGGAGCTTAGAACGAGATGGTAATTGCTAATGGTCTTGAGGTTTAAGCCTCCCAAATTCATATGTTGAAATTCCAACTCTCAAAATAATGGTATTAAGACCTGGAGCTGTTGGAAGGTGGCTAAGTCATGAGGGGAGAGTGTTCACTAGTGGGTTTAGTGTCTCTGTAAAACAGACCTAAGTGGTGGGGAGGGGCTGGGAGAAGAGGAGGGTGAGGCAACTGCAGTCAGGATGTAGAAACAAACCAATAAATAAACAACAAGGAACTCATCTGGCCTTCTACCATATGACCAAAGAATGAACCAGAAGACAGTCCCTCACAAGATAGAATATTTGGTTGTGTGCCTTTGATCTTATACTTTCCAGCACTCAAAACTGTGAAAAAGACATGCATACTATGTATGAACCACATGGTTTATAGTGTTTTGTTACAACAAATCAATGATTAAGACAGAAGTGATGGATGTACTAAAAAGGGGTCAGATTCAGAAATTTTCCTGAAAATAGGGCTAAAAGATCTGTTGGTTGGTTGCCTAGATAATATAAAAGAAGGAATAGACTGACTGATGGTAGATTTTTGTCTCCAGGAAACAGGACTGAAGATTTATTTACATAGTCAAACTGCAAAAACAGATACACTGGATGATGAAATCAGAGTCTGGTATAGGTCAGTAGATTGTTTTAGACATGTTAAGTCACAGATACAGGTAATCTAAGCATCCATGTGAAGATGTTAAGCATAAATATAGCTACTTTATACAAACTGAACTTCAGGAAAGATTCAGGCAGGAAACAGAAATTTAGGAGTTCTTTGTTTTTAGTATTTAAAGCCACAAAATGGTTGAAATCACCAAGAGTACTGATGGAAAAAACTCTTTGGTGTTCTGATATTTAGAAGTTGTGGAAAACTGGAAAAGGAAATTGAGGAAGAGTGACCTGTGAGGTCAATGTAAACTCTAGAATAATATTCTAGAAATTAAGTGTAGACTATGGAGGCTGGAGAAGTAGTTCAGTTGGAAAGGGCTTGCCTAGCATATAAACACCTGAGTTTGATCTCCAGTACCACATAAAGTGTTGCAGAACTTGGGAAATAAAAACAAGAGGACTAAACTAAGTTCAAGGTTGTGGAGAGGAGAGGAACCCCTGAGTGTGAGAAGGCCTGAGGGGTATGTGCTGTTTCCATGAGCACAGCTGGGTCAAGGACCATAGCCTCAAAACAATAAGAAATGGCAAGGCCCCCACTTTGGGGAGGTAGGGCTCAGAGCGATGGCAAAGCCTTCATCCTGTCCATGTACGGATGTTGGATGCTGACAGTGTATGCAGAAAATGCCCACTGTAGTTTATGTCCCCTGGATATTATAGCATGAAGACTGCTCCCATATAGAGACTGCTTCTACAGAGATTAGTGAAGCCTGTCTCCTTATCCAGCTGTATACAGTAGCCCTGCCTTGTTATCTGTATGTAAAAACCCTAACTCCTGGTTGACCTGTAAGCTATAACCTTGCCTCCTGTTCAATTCTATATAATAGTTACCCTGGGCTTCCCATGTACTGTAGCTTCTCTAGCAAACAGCCCAGTCTACCCAATCCCAACCTCTTATGAATGTTCATATGTATATCTGTATGTATATTTATTTGTCTTTTCTTTATTCCCGCGCTGCCCCAATCAGGTCAAGTCACGAGCAGTGCAAAGACTCACAGGAGCTCATCCTTGCCTGCAGGGTGAGCTTATCAAGAGGTGGGAGGAGTATTGTGGAATACTAATTTAAGATGTGTTACATTTGTTTATGCCAGGAACATTTGTTTAATGATGCAAAGATGTGCTATATTCTTTTATGTTGTGGTATTGTGTTCCCCAAAATATTGTGTACCCTAATAAACTTATCTGGGGTCAGAGAACAGGACAGCCACAATATTAAACATAGAGGATAGGCAGTGGTAGCACACACCTTTAATCCCAGCATTCCAGAGGCAGAAATCCCTCTGGATCTCTGTGAGTTCAAGGCCACATTGGAAACAGCCAGGCATGGTGACTCAACAGCTGCCCAACAGCACCAATTTAACCAAGAACTCCTAGTGGACCAAGACTAACAATTAGAACAAGAGAAGCACCTTCAGACACAGACACCGCCTACACCGAGCAGAGGAAGAGATGAGTAGACACCAGTGCAAAAATACAGGCAACAACATAAAGACCTATATGACAACATCAGAACCTAGTAATTCTACACCTGCAAGACCTGTACATACCAAGGCAGAAGAAGCAGAAGAAATCAATCCTAAAAATGACTTTAAGATGACAGAGGCCCTTAAAGAGGAAATGAAAAACTCCATTCAAGAGGAAATAAAAAATTCCCTTAAAGAAATGGAAGAAAAAACAAACAAAAAATTGGAAGAAATCAAAGAAAGCAAATAAAAAGTAATTAAACAAATGAAGGAAACAGTTCAAGACTTGAAAATTGAAATTGAGACAATAAAGAAAACACAAACTGAGGGAATGCTGGAAATAGAAATCGTGACTAAATGAACAGGAACTACAGATACAAGCATAACCAGCTGAATGCAAAAGATGGAACAGAGAATCTCTGACACTGAAGACACAATAGAGAAAATAGATTCGTCAGTCAAAGAAAACACTAAAGACAAAAATGTAACACAAAACGTCCAAGAAATCTGGGACACCATGTAAAGACCAAACCTAAGAATAATAGGGATAGAAGAAGGAAAAGAATATCAACTCAAAGGCACAGAAAATATATTCAACAAAATCATAGAAGAAAACTTTCCTAACCTAAAGAAAGAAATACCTATGAAGATACAAGAAGCTTACAGAACACTGAATAGACTGAATCCAAAAAAAAGTCCCCTCACCACATAATAATCAAAACACTAAACAAACAGAACAAAGAAAAAATATTAAGAGCCGCAAAGGAAAAAGACCAAATAACATATAACGGCAGACCCACCAGAATAACAACAGACTTCTCAATAAAGACCATGAAAGCTAGAAGGTCCTGGACAAATGTTATGCAGACACTAAGAGACCAAGGATGCCAACCCAGAATAGTATACACAGCAAAACTCTCAATCACCTTAGACGAAGTAAACAAAATATTCCATGATAAAACCAGATTTAAACAATACCTATCCACAAATCCAGCCCCACAGAAAGTACTAGAAGGAAAAATCCAACCTAAAGAAGCTAAACATACCCATGAAAACTCAGGCAATAGATAATCCCACACCAACAAATACCAAAGAAGGAAAATGCAACACTACCACAAAAAAATTAACAGGAATTAACAATCACTGGTCATTAATATCCATCAGTATCAATGGTCTCAACTCATCTATAAAAAGACACAGACTAACAGAATGGATAAGAAAACAGGATCCATCCTTTTGCTGCATACAAGAAACACACCTTAACTTCAAAGACAGACACTACCTTAGAGTAAAGGGCTAGGAAAAGGCTTTCCAATCAAATGGACCTAAGAAGCAAGCTAGTGTAGTTATCCTAATATCTAATAAAATAGACTTCAAACTAAATCAATTGAAAGACATCAGGATGGACATTACATATTTGTCACAGGGAAAATCCACCAAGATGAAGTCTCGATTCTGAACATTTATGCCCCAAATACAAAGGCACCCACATTTATAAAAGAAACATTACTAAAGCTTAAATTGCACATCAAACCCCACACATTAGTGATGGGAGATTTCAACACACCACTCTCACCAAAAGACAGACCTACCAGACTGAAACTTTACAAAGAAATAAAGGACCTAACAGATGTTATGACTCAAATGGACTTAATAGATATCTACCGAACATTCCATCCTAACACAAAAGAATATACCTTCTTCTCAGCACCCCAAAGAACCTTCTCAAAAATTGATCACATGCTTGGTCACAAAGCAAATTTCAAATAGATACAAAACCATCAGAATAACCTCCTATATCTTATCGGACCACCATGCCTTAAAGTTAGATTTCAACAACAACAAAAATTACAGAAAGCCTACAATCTTATGGAAACTGAATAATGCCCACCTGAAACACCAAAGGTTAAAGGGGACACTATGAAAGCAGTGCTGCCAGGCGGTGGTGACGCACGCCTTGAATCCCAGTACTTGGGAGGCAGAGACAGGCGGATCTCTATGAGTTCGAGGCCAGCCTGGTCTCCAAAGCGAGTTTCAGGAAAGGCGCAAAGCTACACAGAGAAACCCTGTCTGGGGCGGGGGGGGGGGGGGGGGGGGGGGGGCAGGCGGGAAGCAGTGCTAAGAGGAAAATTCATAGCTCTAAATGCACAAATAAAGAAGATAGAGAAATCTTATACCAATAACTTAACAGCACAACTGAAAGCTCTAGAACAAAAAGAAACAAACTTACCCAGGAGAAATAGATGCCAAGAAATGATAAAATTGAGGGCTGGAATCAATGAAATAGAAACCAAGAGAACAATACAAAGAATCAATCAAAGAGTTGGTTCTTTGAAAAAAAAAAAAAAAATCAACAACCTCCTAGCCAAATAAACCAAAAGGCAAAGAGAGAGCACCCAAATTAACAAAATCAGAAATGAAAAGGGAGACATAACAACAGACAATGAGGAAATCTAGAGAATCATCAGGTTGTACTTCAAAAACCTGTACTCCATAAAATTGGAAAATCTGGAAGAAATGGACAATTTTATGCATAGATACCACATACCAAAGATAAATCAAGACCAGCTAAACTATTTATATTGACCAATAACCCCTAAAGAAATAGAAACAGTCATCAAAAGTCTCCCAACAAAAAAAAAGCCCAGGACCAGATAGTTTCAGTGCAGAATTCTACCAGATTTTCAAAGAATAACTAATTCCAATACTCTTCAAATAGTTCCACACATTAAAAACAGAAGGAACATTACCAAACTCTTTTAATGAGGCTATAGTTACCCTGATACCCAAACCACACAAAGATGCAACAAAGAAAGAGAATTACAGACCAATCTCCCTCATGAACATTGATGCAAAAATACTCAATAAGGCACTGGCAAACCGAATCCAAGAACACATCAAAAAAATTATCCACCATGACCAAGTAGGTTTCATCCCAGGGATGCAAGGATGGTTCAACATACAAAAAAATCTGTCAATGTAATACACCATATAAACAAACTGAAAGAAAAAAAATACATGATCATCTCACTAGATGCTGAAAAGGCATTTGACAAAATCCAACATCCCTTCATGATAAAGGTCTTAGAGAGATCAGGAATACAAGGAACATTTCTAAACATAATAAAGGCAATTTATAGCAAGCCAACAGCCACCATCAAATTAAACAGAGAGAAACTCCACTAAAATCAGGAACAAGAAAAGGCTGTCCACTCTCCCCATATTTATTCAATATAGTACTCGAGGTTCTAGCTAGAGCAATAACACAACAAAAGGAGATCAAAGGGATACAAATTGGAAAGGAAGAAGTCAAACTTTCACTATTTGCAGATGACATGATAGTATACATAAATGACCCCAAAAATTCTACCAGGGAACTCCTACAACTGATAAACTCCTTCAGTAAAGTGGCAGGATACAAGATCAACTCAAAAAAAAAAAAATCAGTAGCCCTCCTATACACAAATGATAAAAAGGGCTGAGAAAGAAGTCAGAGAAACATCACCCTTTACAATAGCCACAAATAATATAAAATACCTTGGGATAACACTAACTAAACAAGTGAAGGACCTTTTTGATAAGAACTTTAAACCTCTAAAGAAAGAAATTGAAGAAAATATCAGAAAATGGAAGGATCTCCATGCTCATGGATAGGCAGAATTAACATAATAAAAATGGCAATCTTACCAAAAGCAATCTACAGATTCAATGCAATCCCATCAAAATCCCAACACAATTCTTCACAGACTTGGAAAGAACATTACTCAACTTCATATGGAAAAACAAAAGATCCAGGATAGCTAAAAGAATCCTGTATAATAAAGCAACCTCTGGAGGCATCACCATCCCTGACCTCAAGCTCTACTATATAGCTATTGTAAAAAAACCAGCTTGGTATTGACATAAAAACCAACATACACACCAATGGAATCGAATTGAAGACCCTGACATTAATTCACACACATATGATCACCTGATTTTTGACAAAGAAGCCAAAACTATACAATGGAAAAATGAAAGTATCTTCAACAAATGGTGCTGGCATAACTGGATGACAATATGTAAAGATTACAAATAGATCCATATCTGTCACCATGCACAAAACTCAAGTCTACTTCAAAGACCTCAACATAAATCCAGTTACACTAAACTTAATAGAAGAGAGAGTAGGAAGCACTCTTGAACACATTGGCACAGGAAGTCACCTCCTAAATATAACACCAGCAGCACAGACACTGAGCACAACAATTAATAAATGGGACCTCTTGAAACTGAGAAGCTTTTGTAGGGCAAAAGACAAGGTCAATAAGACAAAAAGACAGTCTACAGAATGGGAAAAGATCTTCACCACCCCCACATCTGACAGAGGGCTGATCTCCAAAGAACATAAAGAACTCAAGAAACCAGACATCAAAATACTGAACAATCCAATTAAAAAATGGGCTAACAAGCGAAACAGAGAATTTTCAAAAGAAGAATCACAAATTGCTGAAAGACATTTAAAGAAATGCTCAACACCCTTAATCATCAGAGAAATGCAAATCAAAACGCCTCTGAGATACCATCTTACACCTGTCAGAATTGCTATGATCAAAAACACTAATGATAGTCTAGGTTGGATAGGATGCGGAGCAAAGGGAATACTCCTCCACTGTTGGTGGGAATGCAACCTTGTACAACCACTGTGAAAATCAGTATGGCGGTTTCTCAGAAAATTGGGAATCGATCTACCTCAAGACCCAGCCATACCACTCTTGGGCATATACCTAATGAATGCTCAATCATACCACATAGATACATGCTCAACTATGTTCACAGAAGCACAATTCATAATAGCCAGAATCTGGAAACAACCTAGATGCCCATCAACTGAAGAATGGATTAAGAAAATGTGGTACATATGCACAATGGAGTACTACTCAGCAGAGAAAAACAATGAAAGCATGAAAATTGCAGGCAAATGGATGGAACTAGAAAATATCATCCTGAGTGAGGTAACCCAAACCCAGAAGGACAAACATGGTATGTACTCACTCATAAGTGGATACTAGATATAATGCAAAGAACAATCAAACTGCAACCCACAGAACCAGAGAGGCTTTATAGCAGGGGGGACCCTAGGATGACTGTAGCTTATAATAAGTTTTGGTTTTACTCAATTACTGGGCAAGCCTCAATGACATTTCACTATTAGGATACGAATTTATACTGTATCAAGCTGATAATAGAATAAATAAATAAATAAATATGAAAAAAAAGGAAAGGTATACAGAAACAGAGAAAGGTAAAAGCCCAGAGGCAAAAGACAGACAAGATAATTTAAGAAAATGCTAGCTAGAAACAAGCCAAGCTAAGGTCGGGCATTCATAAGTAATAATAAGTCTCTATGTGTATTTATTTAGGAGCTGGGTGACGGGCCACCAAAAGACCAAAGAGCAAAGAGTGAAAACAACCAACAACAGAGGAGAGAGAGAGAGATGGAGACATTATGGCCGTAAAAGCTGTTTCCTTGTATTATTTCAACTGACAATGACAAGCTGGATAGAAAGACTAAAAATTGACAGCTGAACTCAGTAGTACAGTTGGCACAGCAGTTTTATTAAGTTATCGAAAAGAGGAAAAACCAAAAACCTTCAAGTCCAGCATAGCACAGTGGTACACATTTATAGTTCTATTACTCTGGGAGGCTGGTGTGGGAGAATCAGTTGAGACAAGACTAGTCTGGTAAATGTAGTGAGACCCTGTCTCAAAAAAGAAAAAGAAAAAAAAATTCTTTCAATCATGAAGTGTGTCTTAATAAAGTATTTTTCCACATAGGTTTGAAAGTATTTTTTCTGAGCTCTTTTTTATTCTTTTCATATACAAACTCTGAGCAAAAAAAGAACAAACAAAACCCCTCTACTTTATGGGTTGAGATGGGGTTTTTTGTTGTTGTTGTTGTTGTTGTTTTTGTTTTTTTCCTGAGACAGGGTTTCTCTGTGAAACAGTCCAGGCTGGCCTTGAACTCACAGAGACCCACCTGGCTCTGCCTCTCAAGTGCTTGGATTAAAGTGTGGCTGCAAGATAGGTTCTTAATAGCTACACCATGCTGGCCTTGAAATCAGGGCCCTCCCACCTTAGACTACTAGATGATGGGATCACAGGTATTCTCTACATGACCTAGGTTACCCCAAAAATTCTTAAAGTATTTTATATGCTTAAATTATTTTAAATTATAAATAGGTTACAAGTGATATTGTGATTTTATAAAAAACAATGTAAGTCAACTAAACCAACCAATTAACATATCACTTCAAATCTTTATCATTTCTGGTAGTGAAAACTCTTCAATTTATTGTAAGGCATTTGATTTGTTTTGTTTTTCTTAGAGACAGGGTTTCTTTGTGTAGCCCTGGTTGTCCTAGAAACTCACTCTGTAGCCCAGGCTGGCCTTGAACTCACAGAGATCCAAGTGCTGGGATTAAAGGCGTGCGCCACCACTGCCCCGCCTGTGATGATATTTTAATTGTGCTGAAATGTGATTTTATTTGTATGTTAATAAATAAAGTTTGCCTGGAGATCAGAGGTCACATAGTGAGGTCACACAGGAGTCATAAGCAGAAGTCTGCTGGTGGTAGCACACACCCTTAATCCCGATCACATGACAGGCAGAGTCTCTGTGTGGTCAAGAACATAGTCACTTATGGTGACACATGCCTTTAATAACAGTACCAACCATAGAGACCTGAAGGTCTGTATAGACAGGCAGTGAGGAGGAAGTCATGTGGCTGGGTTTAGAGCCAATGAGGAAGCAGAACAGAAAGGCAATAAAAACACAAATCAGACAGGAAGAAGCTCTCTCTGGGGAAGCGATGGCGGCGAGGTGGTAAGATAAGTTAATCGTGGCTCTCTGATCTCTTTGGCTATTACCTCTGTATTTGGCTCTGTGTTTCTTATTTACTAAAACTGTTTATAATTTCATCTACACATTCCAAAGGAGGCACACCTACTTAGGTGAGAAGTGGCAAACAGATCTCACTCAGATCCCTTATTACAAGACTATAAACAGTTACACTTCACTGGCACATTCACCTGGTGGTCTGAGTTCTACGGAGAATTGAAAAGGTACATGAGGGTTGGGGATTTAAGTCAGTGGTGGAGCCCTTGCCTAGGAAGCACAAGGCCCTGGGGTTCGGTCCTCAGCTCCGGAAAAAAAAAAAAAAAAAAAGAAAAAGAAAAGGTACATGAAGTTT
Source organism: Peromyscus maniculatus bairdii (assembly GCF_049852395.1). Lineage (NCBI taxonomy): Eukaryota > Metazoa > Chordata > Mammalia > Rodentia > Cricetidae > Peromyscus > Peromyscus maniculatus. The sequence continues at coordinate 38,001,942 of NC_134855.1, forward strand.
CTAAGGCAGTTACTAAAAGAGATCATTCCTACAGAGTGTTGAGCAATCTTCCTTCCCAACAAAAACAACAGATAGTCCCCACTCCACTTGGTATTACTGATCATCTTCACGCAGCATGGAAGAACCAGTCCTCTAAAAAGGCTGGAAAGGCTAGTCCTACACTTAAAAGGCCTTGTCAGTAAACTTCTAGTCCTGGCTAAACTTGCTACCACAGCCCTTCCCAGAACAAGAAGATGTCCCAAAGATACCTTATAATTTAGCTTTTTTTAATATGCTATGTAGAGGCCCTTCCTGAATAAATATTTACTTTATGACTCAGAGAACCAAGAGATTATCAATTATGGAGAGAATCTAGGACAGATGGAATGAGCTATAATATAATATGGAAAGAGGGTCCCAGCTGGGCACAGTGGCACACATCTGTAATCCCAACACTTAGAAGTCTGAAACAGGAAGATAGTACCCAGGCCAAGAATGGGTACACTGAGTGCCAGGCCAGCCAGGGTTACACAGTAAGACCTTGACTCACATGAAAAGAAAGAAGAGAGCAGGGTGGTGGCGCACACCTTTAATCCCAGCATTCTAGAGGCAGATGGATCTCTGTGAGTTAGAGACCAGCCTGGTCTACAGAGCAAGTTCCAGGACAGCCAAATCTACAGAGAGAAACTCTGTCTCAAAAAATCAAAATGAGAGATGGGGGGGGGGGAGAGAGAGAGAGAGAGAGAGAGAGAGAGAGAGAGAGAGAGAGAGAGAGAGAGAGAGAGAGAGAGGAGAAAAAAAAGAAAGTCTTAGTAGCTACTGATTTTTAATTCAGTCTAAAGGAGATATACCTACTTAGGTGAGAAGTGGCAAACAGACTTTACTCAGCTCACTTATTGCAAGGCTATAAAGAGGCCCCCACCCAGGAACTTCTGATTTAGATTATCCAACAGGGAAGAGTCACACCCTCTGATAACCCTAATGTAAAGGGCCATACCAGGTTTGTTGGTGTTTTGGGTTTTTTTCTTTTTCTCCTTGTTTTTTGTTTGCTTGTTTTTTGAAGACAGGATTTCTCTGTGTAGTCCTGGCTGTCCTGGAAATAGCACTGTAGACCAGACTAGCATGGAACTCAGAGATCCACCTGCCTCTGCCTCCCAAGTACTGGGCTGAAAGGCATGAGCCACATACCAGGTTCTTTTATATACACTCTCTACTGTCGAGCTAAGTGGAATACCATTTGGATTCACCTTTCTGAAATAAAACCTATCTCTTGGGGTTCTCAGGAAACAGAAATCAACTCTGATAGGACCTATATCCTTAGAGATTGAAGCCTTCCCTTCATGAGGGACCATAAAAGTAAACATTTAGAATTTAGATAATGTTATCAACATTTATCGAGCTGGGAGTCATTCTTGAATCCTGACTTGATAATGTGACTGATTTTTGCAGACCCCGTGCTCCCCAGATTTTTGAGGCTGGAAAAAGAGACACCATCATAAACATGAAATAAGACAATTGGCCAAGAAAGACTAGAAACCCTCCCCTACCTGGCCTGCATACATGAGCAAACTTTGGAAAGACCTGCAAATACAAACATGGAGAGGTGGTGCTATGCAAATGACCTAGACGAACGGGGCTGTGGCTCTTTAGCATGGTTTTCTTCAGCTCGCCAGCCCACTTCCATTTCTCAGGAGTGTGTTCCTTTCTTAATAAACTGTCTCTATTGCTCCTTCTAATCATGTGTCTGCTGCAATTCTTTGTCCTTAGACACAAGAGCCTAGAAACTCCAATGGGTACCTTGGGACCCAAATCCACACCTATAACACAACCACCAACCACAACTGGGAATCTGGCCATCTGTACTTGGAACCCTTGCAAACCATAAAAGATGTCTTCTTGGACAGTAGTCAAACAAACTTCACACTCACAGTAATGGTATAATACCCCTTACACCAACAAAGGGGATAAGGATTCCTTTTGTTTCCAACTTAAATATTTTATCTCAGATACTAATATTGGAGCTGACTTCAGTATCACTAGAGACCCATTAATGTATAAGAGCTCATGTTCCACAGATGACCCCAGGAGACCCTAAACCTTCTCATATACCCAGGGCCAAGATTTTATTGATACTTTTACCAGTCTTCAGGAATCACATAATTCTCAGACATGTTACATATTTCTTCCCTTCACAGGGCCCCAGGTATTTCTGATAAAGCTTCCCATTAAACTGTCCTATATCAAAATATATTTACTAGAACTACAATGAAAGGCATCTAATAGGGACTCAACTGGACCAAAAACATAGCCCCTCATCAAGGCACACTCTCAGCAGCCTATTCCTGGATTCCATGATTCGTTGTCCTCCTTAGCTTCTCTCAAAAGCCCACCTTACCTCCAACTGAAACTTGGTTCTAGAAAATGGCTTCCTCTGCTTTGAATGACCTTGATGTTTCTTAATCAATTCCAGGCAGGGTAAGGTTGGGGTATATAAAGTGTGGATGGGAATCAAGTGGCCACTCAAATGAGGCCATAATTATTTACAAGCCCTCATTCCCACTACTACTCTCCCCTCTTCTTGCAATAATCACAGAGCTGTAAACACACACCATGGCATTGAGTGAGGCAGTTAGAGGAACAGCATACAATGCTGACTGTCACAGACTGTCACAGGGTCTATGCCATGATTATTTGAACTTCAGGTAATGAATTCAAAGTACTGTAGATCATTAGATTGATTCGGTGGTTCATGCTGACTTTGGACAAGCATTTTGCCCCAGATTACTTGTTAACTGAGCAAGGCAGATGACGTGTCCTTGTTAGGACTTCCTGCTGGATGTTCATTAGCATTACAAGTCAGATACAGGAAGAGGCACAAAAGCAACACAAGGAATCTCAACTGCTCCATTAGAGAACAAAAGCCAATGGACTGTTCAATTTGAGCCACACTTAAGAAGTCAGCCTTGAGTCAGAGACAGTGGCACACGCCTTTAATCCCAGCACTCAGAGGCAGAGGCAGGCGGATCTCTGTGAGTTTGGGGCCAGCCTGGTCTACAAATTGAGTTCCAGGACAGGCTCCAAAAGCTACACAGAGAAACCCTGTCTCAACAAACAAACAACCAACAACAACAAAAAGAAGTCAGCCCTTGTCCTTCCCAATTGTTTGGTAAAGACTGTCCAACCCTCATAGTTGATCCTTTCATTTTTAACCTGTTTAGGAAATGTATAGCTTCTCTACTCCAAAAGTCTCATACTAAAATGATGGTCCTGCACATTTTCCAGTTATTCCAACTTAAGAGACACCCATAGTGCATCTGGCTTTCCTACATCATGCACCTAAGATTTCCACTCACAAGGAAGAAAAAAACTTCAAAACCAGACTTCTACCTTTCTTCACTTGTTAAGACTAAGGGATGAAAATCCCTGGTGTTAATTATGGCCATGACATCTTGGAAAGCTCCTCCATTTTGGTCTGACAATGACAATTACAAAACCTAAAGTAATTTGGCTCCCAAAACTAAAATAATTTGTTCTCTGGATTCTCGTCTTCTCTGTGCTATCAACTCCCAGCAATGGTATGTAGGCCAGGAGAGATGTCTATAATCACCCAAGGATCTTTAACTTAACATGCCCTGGTTACCCCTAGCAATGGCCAACCTCAGGCTCCAAGAGAAACCTTCCTACCCACCTCTTTCTCCCCTTTAAGAATCCCAGCTAGTAAGCAGACAGCAGGTTCCACTTTTGCACCAGAAACCCTCTCTGCAGGTTTCTCTTTCTCCCCTAATAAAAGCCTACACTGTCAAGTGGCTCGTTCCCTTGTCTTTATTTCCTTCTTGCTGACACTATCCCTACAAAAGATTAAGTGTGCCCACAGATCTGCTCCCCAAACTTGGTGGAAGTCCCATGCCCTGAGAACGCTGAGTATGGGCTTCCCCTTATAGTAAAAGCCTTCTCTCAATTCTTTGTCTAATCTCTGAATTCTCTCATGACAATGACAAAAGCCTACAGGATTTCCTTTACTCTAATGATGGAAACAATCCTGAAAGCTTCCGGGTAGAACGCCATCCCTAGCTGCCTGAATGGGAGGTCACCCTCCTGAAAGGCTCACCTCTAGGGTACAAGGACATATCCCTCTACCTTTGATGGCCTGCATAAGCTCAGATGAATTGCCTGTGGAGTCCTACAGGATAGATAGCGCTCACAGCTCCATACATTAGGAAATGGTAGATGTTTGGCAGGGAGAGACTTCTTCTCTGACAATAGAAAAGAATTTAAGGAATTGAATTCTTAAATAGATTCTTGAACTGGCATTCCCTAACTGTCCCTCTTGCTCCAAGGGCAATGGAAAACAGGACAACTAGCAGGTCCCAACTTGTAGAAAGCAAATTTTACTCTGGGTCCCATTAACACAGACCATACAGACAGGCAGAATGGCCAGATCTACCCTCAGGCTTCAAAAGAAAATTCATTACTTAGCCACTTTCCACTTGCTACTTTGCCAATGGAGATCCCAAGTCTTATGCTGGGACCCTCCACTATATAATGACATAATTTGGACCAGATAAGATAGGATAGGTGGCCCTACAACCCCTAAGGATTCTGTGAATGGCTCTCCTCCTCCTCCTCCTCCTCCTCCTCCTCCTCCTCCTCCTCCTCCTCCTCCTCCTCCTCCTCCTCCTCCTCCTTCTTTTTAAACCTGATATTCATGTTTGTCCATCTTTAAGTCTAAAGGGTGACTTACTATCTGGACACCTCTTAGGCCAAATGCCCCTCCCTGCTAGCAGTGACCCTGAAGAGCCTCATACAGAGATCCTTCTTACTGGCCCAGAAAAATTTAAAGGATAATATATCCAGATATAATTAGAAAATCTGAACATAAGACCCAAGCCTTCTGACCTCCAGCAGGACAAGGCCAGCTGCAGTACCAAGCCTGGGGCCCCCATGCGGTCTCTAAAGACAAAGGAGAGGGCCCTCTTGTGGTTAAAAATGAGAGGAGTGAAGGGATGCTCTGCAACCCACAGAGTCAGGGATAATAAATAAATCAGGGATGTGTTTTCTCTTTCGCTATCATACTGATGAACAACCCGAGTCCTCCCTTGCAGCGTATCCTTGAGAAAACTTATTTTTGACCCCAGACACTCCCAACCGCTGGATGGTTTTCTGCCATCAAGTTTGGCCTGAATATCAGTTGGCAGATGGAGAAAAGTGGTCCCCAAAGGGAAGCACTAAACATCCTATTATTTTACAGTTAGACTTATTTTTGCTGGGAGGAGGGGGAAAGATCTGAGGTTTCCTACGTGCAAGCTTTCTTTGCTTCGAGAGATAAACCTGTTTTATGTCAAAAATGCCACATGGATTCACAAACCCAAGCTATGCTCATAGCTTACTCCAGAAACTTTAATTACACCCCCTAGGCAGGGAAATTATCCAAAAGATGAGGGAAAGCCTCCATCTAGGAAGAAGATACTTTCAATATCTCCTTGCTGTCCACCCTATGCAGGGGAACCCAAGCCCAAACTCCCTATATCCATCTCCTACCTGACAGAGGCACACCTAGGGCCTGAAGGAAGACCCGATTGGCTCCATCCTCCCTTTTCCTCCAAGATTTAAGACAAATAAGAACTAACCTGGGTACATTCTTAGAAAACCCTAGAAGTATATAGACATTTTCTAGGGACTAGCCCAATCCTTTAATTTGACACAAAAAGAAATCATGGTAATTTGTTTTTAAAAATCATACTTTAAAAATGTTTGTATTTACGTTCTCTCTCTCTCTCTCTCTCTCTCTCTCTCTCTCTCTCTCTCTCTCTCTCTCTCTCTCTCTGTGTGTGTGTGTGTGTGTGTGTGTGTGTGTGTGTGTACCAAAGGAGTGAGATGGGAGAGAGTTCACACTTGCCACAGTGTATGTGTGGAGGTCAGAAGATAACTTGCAGGAGTCTGTTCTGCTTCTACCCTGTGGGTTATAGCCACTGCACTCAGGTCACAGGAGTGGTGGCAGGCACCTATAGTTGCTGAGACATCTTGCAGGCCCTCATGCTACTTCTTAACTAAACCTTAACAGCCATGAAGACTGCAGAACATACAGGAAAGAAATGTCTGAGATGAATCAAGAGGAAGATTACTAACATGACAGAATACTGGTGGGCAGGCAGTCCCCGTGAATAACTGTGAATGGGATTAAAGTGCCCCCCAGGGGGATAGAGACAAAAGCATTTCTTTCTGTGTACCTTAGAAGGTTTAAACAAAGAATCCACAATAAACCCTTAAATTACCCCAAGGTTTCTCAAGTAATCCAGGGAGAAGAAATGCCTGCCACCTTCCTAGAGAGACTTGGGAAGTCCTGATCAGACACGCCATATAGAGCATGAATCAAATAGAGATACTAGATCTTACAATTTTATTAGACTTATTTTTATTGTGTAAACATATTTGTAGGTGCACATGCTATGTCGTATGTGAGCAGGCCAGAGGAAAATTTGCAGGAGTCAGTTCTTGCCTTCCATCATGTGGGTCCCAGGGACTGAACTGAAACTAACCTTCCAGGTCACCCAACTGACCTGGATGGTCCTACTCAAGGGACTCAAGCCTTATCTAATGTGTTGGCTAATCTTGGTTGTCAACTTGACTACATCTGAATCAACTAAAACCGAAGCAGCTGAGCACACCTGTGGGGAACTTCCTGAATGGATCATTTTAGGTGGGAAGACCCAACCTAAATCTGGGCCACACCTTCTGGTGACAGCCCACATAAAAGGGTATAGAAGAAGCTTTTGCATTTTGCTAGCCCTTATTCTCACTGGCAAGTTCATCTCTCCTGCTGCTGAGGCATCCCTTCACTGGTATTAGGACCCTGTCTAAGTCAGAGTCTCTATTGTGAAGAGACACCATGACCACAGGCAACTCTAATAAAGGAAAACATTCAACTGGGTCTGGCTTATAGTTCAGAAGTTTAGTCCATTATTGTCATGGCAGGAAGCATGGCAGCAGGCAGACATGGTGCTGGAGAGGTAGCTGAGAGTTCTACATCAGGATAGGCAGGCAGCGGGGAGAGTCACTAGGCTTGGCTTGAGCATTTGAAACCTCAGAGTCCACTCCCAATGACACACTTCCTCCAACAAGGCCACACCTACTCTGACAAGGCCACACCTCCTTACGGCGCCACTCTCTATGAGCCTATGGGGGCCACTTTGGTTCAAACCAGCACAGACCCACTTCTTTGAGATTCCAAAACAAATCAAAGACAAACAGAGATATCCAGCTTTATGGACTGAACAACTACCGAATTCTTGGCCTTTCTATCAGAAAACAGCCATTGTTGTAATAGCCAGACCCACAGCCTGTAAGCTGCTCTAATGAATTCCCTTTTAAGATGAATATATACACACACACACACACACACACAAGAATGTAATGTACTTATTTCATCATGCTCTTATGAATATAGAGTATGAATATGGAAAAAGTGAGACTGGGTTGCTACAGTATTAAAAGGGACTAATGGGACAGTTGGGAACCTTTCTGCATAATACAAAACTCATCTCAGTCAGAGGGGGTGCTAGGAGCAAACGAAAATGTTGGTCCTTTAAAAGAAGTTTCAATTCCTTCTGAACTTCTTTATTATGTGTGTGTAGCACAGATGTACTGGTTACAGGACAGCTTGCAGGAGTCAGTCCCCTCCTTCCAACACGTGGGAACTAGGAATTGAACTCAAGGCATCAGGCTTGGTGGCAAATACCTTTACCCATTGAGTCACCTCACGACCCCAGGTCACCTTTTATCTAACGACTAGAACTGTTGGTATTCCCTAAGAAGCATGTGATTTACACTTTCTTCTTCTAACTTTCTCCTTAGTAAAAATCCAAGGTGCATTCTTACAGGCACTCCTTTGCCAAGCTTCCACACCCTCTTTATTTACTTTTCTCAGTACTGTAGATTTCTGTGTATTTCTCTTTTCCCAAGTACATTTGTAAGATCAGCTGGTAGGACTGGTAGGAATATATTATTTTTGCCCTTTAATTAGTGAAATGGAACTTATTTATCATAAAATTTTTATCTGTAAAATGTGTTTTCTGGTTTTGAATTTTTTTGTTGTTTTAGTGGCAGAATGTGTTTTATTTTGAGACAATGTCTCATCACATGGCCTAGGCTGTCCATAAACCTGAAATAATCCTGATTCACCTCCAGTACTGGGATTACCCATCTTTTTTTCACCATGTCCAGGTCATTTCAGCAATTTTTAGTCATGCAAGAACATCACCAGTCTATGCAAAGTTGCTCACCTTTTGGTACCAGGAAGTAAAGAGAGTACATGGAAAAGAAGAGATGAGGAAAAGAAACTGTGTGGTGATATTTTATTTATACTGAAATGTGGTGATATTTTATTTGTGCTTTAATAAACAAAGGTTGCCTGGAGATGATAGGAAAAAGCCAGCCACAACACAGAAGTCATGCAATGTTAGCACACGCCTTTACTCCTAACACTTGGCAGGCAGGATCTCTGTGTTCAAGGCCACACTGGACACAGAGCCAGTTATGGCAGCACATGCCTTAAATCCCAACACTAATTAACCATGGAGGTCTGGAGGACTGTATAGACAGACAGGAAGTGACAGAGCTGGGCAGGAAGAGGAAGAGATGTAGTTGAACAGAGAGAGCAAATCAGATGGTAGAACAGCAAGGCAATAAAGATGTGGGTAGATTGGAAGTAACTCGAATTTGGAAGCTGACGAGTTGATGAGGTAGTTTAGCTGTGACTTTCCCTATTTTCCTGATCTCTCTAAGGCTTTCACCCCTATATCTAGCTCCGTGTTTTTTATTTTATAAGTCCATTTAGAAATTCATCTACAAAACTGCCTTCAAAATCTGCTACCTGTGATCAATATCCTCCAATCGGGCCTTACTTCTCAAAACCATCAAATTTGAAGTTCATCAATGGATTAATCCATTCATTAAATGAGCCATTATGATGTAATCGCTTCTGAAGAATCCCACCTCTCACTATTGGCATACTAATACATGTGCCTTTAGAGGGGACTTTTAGTATTTTAGTATATTTGGAAGACCAAAAGAAGACAGTTCCTGCTGTTCTTAGCTGTGTGGTGTTAGGGACTGAAGCCAGACCCTCACACAGGCTTAGCAAGTGTCCCACCATTGAGCTCTGTCTACAGCTCACACCTGGTTCACCAGGTTCCTAGAAACAAGATATAAGAAGACCACAGACTCCCAACATAATTGTCAACTTATGGTTGTTTTTAAGGAATAGTAATTTTCTCAATGTGTTGTTTTGTTGTGGAGTGGAATAGCCAACTGCTTCTAGCTGATATAAGTGTAAGTCCCCTATTCATTATACTATAATGATTTTGTATATAACTTCATGATAAAATAAAATAAAAATACACCATTTAGCCTTTTTTTTTTTTTGGTTTTTCGAGACAGGGTTTCTCTGTAGCTTTGGAGCCTGTCCTGGACTAGCTCTGTAGACCAGGCTGGCCTTGAACTCACAGAGATCTGCCTGCCTCTGCCTTCCAAGTGCTGGGATTGAAGGCGTGCACCACCACTGCCCGGCCACATTTTCATTTTCTTAACTATATATTTAAGTGTAAAATTGATAGATTATACAATAACCCTGTGGCTACTCTTTTAAGGAATCGCCAGATTGATTTTACAAGGCAATTGTACATTTTTAAACTTCAGTGAGTATTGTATGGGAGTTTCAATTACTCCATATCTTCTCCAATATTTAATTTAAAATTAACATTATGAGCTGGACATGGCAGAACATGCCTGTAATTCCAGTACTTGTAAAGTACAAACAGGAGAATTAAGAGTTCAAGGTTAACTTTGATTGTATAATGGGTTCAAGACCAGCCTGGGCTAGATGAGACACTGTCTCAAATAAATAAACAAACATACAAATAAACCAAAAACAGACATAAAATCAATGCTGACTAAAAAAATAACCTGTTTTGATATATGGATGCATTAAGTAGAGTGAATGTGTTTCACTCTACTTTTTTTTTTTTTTTTTAAGATCTTTTTTCTTTTCCCAAGACAGGGTTTTTCTGCATAACCTGTCTGTCTTGGAACTCACTTTGTAGACCAGGCTGGCCTCAAACTCACAGAGATCTGCCTGCCTCTGCCTCTGCCTCCTGAGTGCTGGGATTAAAGGTGCTCACCACAGCCGGGCGGTGGTGGCGCACGCCTTTAATCCCAGCACTCGGGAGGCAGAGCCAGGCGGATCTCTGTGAGTTCGAGGCCAGCCTGGGCTACCAAGTGAGCTCCAGGAAAGGCGCAAAGCTACGCAGAGAAACCCTGTCTCGAAAAACCAAAAAAAAAAAAAAAAAAAAAAAAAAGGTGCTCACCACAACTGCCTGGCTATTGTCTATTTTCAAAAAGTATTTATTTAGTTATTTATTCAATTAGTTATGTCTTCTGCAGCAGCATCACAGTGCTGGGATTACAGACATGCAGCCCGGCTTTTAGTATTTTTAGGAATGAAATCATATAATAAAAATGAGTGGGCTTCTCCATTTAGCAGAATTGTTTTATGCTTCAACTTTATTGTGCCAAGTTTATATTGCAAGGGTCTATCTACAATTTCATGTATCCACTACTAAATATTTAAATTTGAGAAAGTAAAAATAAAGCTTCTAGGTAAATCACTGTATCAGAATACAGGAGTCTGCATGAACAAATACTCTTTATTCTTGGGCAAATTCCTATGAGAAGAATGGCTGCGATCATGTAGCTCATTTGTGTTTAAATCTGGGCTATATATTCAAATGTGTCTGTGCATCTGTACATGGGGTACATGCATGTGTACATACATGTGGAAGCCAGAAGTTGATGTTAAGTATTTTCTTTTTTTTTAAATTTTTAAATAATAATTTATTTACTTTTATTTTATGTGCACTGGTATTTTGCCTGCATGTATGTCTGTGTGAGGGTGTCAGATCTTGGAGTTACAGTGTGTGAGCTGCCATGTGGGACTGTGAATTGAACCCAGGTCCTCTGGGAGAACAGCCAGTGCTCTTAACCGCTGAGCCATCTCTCCAGTCCCACTGTCATACATTTTCCTCAATCACTCTCCACCTTAAACTTTTGAGACAATGTCTCTCACTGATTAGTCAGCCAGTCGTGGGAATCCCCCTGTATCTGTGCCACCACCCCTCTCCCCAGGCTAAAATACTGGTGCACTGTGCTTGTTTTGTTGTTGTTAGGTTGTTTTTCTTTTGTGTGTGTGTGTGTGTGTGTGTGTGTGTGTGTGTGTGTGTGTGTGTGTGTGTTTAAACATAGATCATGCTTGTGTGACAAACACATTACTGAATGAGCCATGTCAGCAGGCCTATGTCCAATTTTTTTCATCGACAAACTGTTTTAAAATTGATTTTAAAATTTTATATTCCTGTCAGCAGCAAACAAGCATTCCAGTTCCTCTGCAAGGGTAACAAGATGCAATACTGAATTGGGCTTTAAAATTATATCTAGTTAATTTGCTGTGCAAAGGTGTGGCCTTGTGAGCTTGTCTCTCTGTATTTTAGTGTGGGAATTCATGCAATATACAATTATCCATGTTAGGCTTGGGGATACATCTTAGTGGTAGAACACATGTTTCAGCACGCATAAAGCTCTATGTTTAGATATGCAGGACCACACACAAGCACACATGGACACACTCAGGTAAAAATTAAATAGACCATTTTAAAGAGAACAAGTTAGTGTCATCTAGTATATTTATAATGTTATGAAACAAAAATTCCAATAACACAATGTTTTATTTTGACATAGTTAGTTAAATATTATACCTATGAAACAGATATGTTATTCATTCTTCTCCTAAGAACTAGAAATCACCAATCTATTTTGAACTTATTCTGTATATTTCATATAAATGGTTTTTTTTTTTTGTTTGTTTGTTTGTTTTTGTTTTTCGAGACAGGGTTTCGCTGTGTAGCTTTGTGCATTTCCTGGAACTCATTCTGTAGCCCAGGCTGGCCTCGAACTCACAGAGATCCTCCTGCCTCTGCCTCCCGAGGGCTGGGATTAAAGACGTGCGCCACCACCGACTGGCTTATTTCATATAAATGGAACCAACAAACATGGCTTTTTCTGTCTGGCTTCTTTCATTTAGCATGATGTTATCAAGGCTCTTTTGTATTGTAGCACTTAGCAGCATTTCCTCCCTTTTTGTTTGCTGAGTAGTATTCTATCATATGAATACACCATCATTTGTTCAGATATTCATTTAGTAAAGGGCATGGAGGTTGTTTCTGTCTTGTGGCTACTGTGAAGAGTGCAGTTGTATAAGAATTTACATACCTGTTTTCAGTTTCCTTACACTTTGATATGAAGTATCTCTCAACAGCCTTCTCTAATATAGATCAGGGGTTAGTCTAAACGCGTGGCACTATTTTTGCAAGGTTCTGGGGAGGTAGGATTTAGAGGAAGTAGGTCACTGGTGGTGTGTCCTTGGAGTACACATCTCCTGGGCTCCTTCTCGTGCTTTCTGTCTACCACAGGTCAGAATCTTCATCAAGGTCAGCTATATACTCCTGGGGTCCTGACATTCTGCCAGAATCCACAGGGTCAAGCTACCCCACATATTAAATGCTTGAAAACCGAACAAATAAATTATTCCCCTTAAGTTGTTTTTGTCAGGTATCTTTTTGTTGTTTTGGTTTGGTTTTCGAGACAGGGTTTCTATGTGTAACAGGTCTGGCTCTCCTGGACTCACTTTGTAGACCAGGTTGGCCTTGAACTGAAAGAAGCTTCTGCCTCCCAAGTGCTGGGATTAAGGGTGTGTGCCGCCACCACCCAGATGAATTACATTTTTATTTTTAAAAAGTCAATATACATTTTGACTTTCTCTTTCATGGTTTATCCTTTATTCTAATAAAGAATCACTTTCCCATCTCAAGATTGCAAAGTTTGTCTCCCCCACCCCCCAGTTTGGTTTTTCGAGACAGGGTTTCTCTTTGTATTATTCCGGCTGTCCTGGATGGAACTCACTCTGTAGACCAGGCTGGCCTCAGATTCATAGACATCCACCTGCTTCCGCCTCTTAAGTGCTGGGATTAAAGGCATGTGCCACCACTGCCTGTCTTATACTAATTCTTATAGATAGCATAGTTTGATGTTCTTCATATCTGTGCTAACACTTACGAGGTACTTTGTACTTAATATTTAATGTAATCATTGATATCATTAGATTTTACTCAATTTTATCATTTGATTCTATTTTTTAAATCTTTGTTGTAATTGTTCTTCTTCCTCCTCTTATATCATTTAAAAAAATAATTCAAACATTTTTAGCATTTCATTTAAACTTTTTTGTTTGTTGTTTTTTGTTTTTCAAGACAGAGTTTCTCTGTGTAACAGTCCTGGCTGTCCTGGAACTCACTTGGTAGACCAGATTGGCCTCAAACTCAGAGATCTGCCTGCTTCTGACTCCCAAGTGCTGGTATTAAAGGCATACACACCAGGCTCAGCTCATTTTAACATTTTATTGTTTCATTAACTATATTTTTTGTATTAGTTAGTAGTTTCTCTAAGATTGTAACATACAACTCAATCTTTTCAAAAAATTTTTTGCCTTATTTATTTTGTGTGTATGATACATATATGAATGTGCACCACATGCATGACTGTGCATGTCCATGGAGGTCAGAAGAGGGCATCAGATTTCCTGGAACTGGAGTTACCAATGGATGTAAGCCACCATGTGGGTGCTGGGAAGTGAACCTGGGTCTTCTGGAAGAGCAGCTAGTGTTCTTAACTACTGAGTCATCTCTCCAACCCTATACCTTATTCTTTCAGAGTTCAACTAGAACACTATTTTAATATAAAATGTAGATAGTATCATGGAAATATATAGATTTCTCTTCTTACTTCCTCCCATATAGTATATTTCCTTGTGATTTAATAGCAGTTTTTATTGATATTGTTGTTTGTTTGTTTCTTGGAGTTTGTTTGTTTTGTTTTGAGACAGGGTCTATCTGTGTAGTCTTGGCTGTCCTAGAACTTAATATGTAGACCAGGCCAGCCTCAAACTTCCAGAGATTCCCCCTGCCTCTGTCTCCTCGGTGGTGGATTAGAGGTGTGCACCACCATACCCAGCTTCTTAATTGCATTTTTATGTATTAGCTTTATTATATATTTAGGTAGGAACTACACTGAAAACTCTGAGGACTATCATGTTTTAACTATGCATACATCTTCTCAAAGAACTCAAGGATAGAAGCAGTCTTTTCTTTTACCATGGCTGTTGTCCTTCGTTTGCTCCTGAGGATCCAAGCGTTCTGTTAATATCCTCTCCTTTCCACATGAGGAACTTCCATTATCCTTTCTGGTAGCACAGGTCTGCTGAAGACAAACGTCTCTTAGTTTTCCATTCATAAAACTGTCTTAATTCTGTCATTATTCCTGAAGGACACTTCCACTGGACATGGAATCCAGGGCTAACTCATCTACTGGAGCAGCTTTGAAGATGATATCCTACTGTCTTCTGGCACCTACATTTTTCTTTGGGGAAAAAAAAAAACAACCTGTTGGCATTTGAATTATTAGTCTTCTATATGAAAAGCATTTCTTTTTTTAAAAAAAAATAATTTATTTATGTATGTGAATTGGTGTGAAGGTGTCAGAGCCCCAGGAACTGGAGTTACAGACAGTTGTGAGCTGCCATGTGGGCGCTGGGAATTGAACTGGGGTCCTCTGGAAGACCAGCCAGTACTCTTAACCACTGAGCCATCTCTCCAGCCTGAAAAGCATTTCTTATTCTGGCTTCCAGATTTTTTTCGTGTTATGTTTCACCTGTAATATGTCTAGGCTTCCTTTCCTAAGAACAGCCCTCAAAGTTCTAACCTGTACCTAAGTTGCCTCATCTTTCCACACTGTGTCATGTCAAATAGGTTAAGTCCTCTAAATCTGGCACCCATTGTCATCTATGTTTTTCACTTACAACTATCTGTGTTAATGGTAAGCACAAGCTGACAAGTTAATTTTTTATAATTTACGTGGGTCTGGAAGATCCTTGGCAATATATTAGGACTTTACACCCTGCCCACCGTGTGCTTCCCAGGCCGGCTAGACTCTCATTTGATGTGGGATATGAAATTTGTTACTATGAAGTACACAGTATCTAGTGTGTCTGCTGGAAATCTATATTCAACAACTGTCTCATTGTGATTTCCACTCAAAAGGTTATTTCTATTATATTTATTTTTGAGGGAGGGCATGTGAGGACAGAGGACAATTTTCAGGGTTTTGGGTATTGAAATATCATTAGGCTTGGTGGTGAATGCTCTTAACCATTGAGCATTCTAAAGCCAACAAAAAAAAGTTTCTATTGAAACAGTAACTCCCAGTTTTTTGTTTTTTAAGATTTTTTGTTGTTGTTATTTTTTTTTTTTTCCAAGACAGGGTTTCTCTGTATAGCCCTAGCTGTCCTGGAACTAGTTTTGTAAGATCAGGGTGGCCTTGAAATCAGAGATTTTCCTTCCTCTGTCTCTTGAGTGCTGGGATGATTAAAAGTGTGCACCACCATCATCTGGCTCAAAAGATTTTATTTCTTTTTAAGATCTTTTATTTTATGTGTATGTGTGTTTTGTCTCCTTCTGCGTATGTGTACCACATGAGTGCAGTGCCCGTAGAGACCAAGAGAGAGCAATGGATCATCTGGAACTAGAGTTACAGATCATTATGTGCCACTATGTGGGTGCTGGGAAATGAATCCAGGTCCTTTAGAAGAGCAGCCTATGCTCTTCACCACTGAGCCATCCCACAGGCCTCCAAAGCTTTTTACTGAAACAATTACTCCTAATTTTATGTTTTTAAGATTTACTTTATGTGTATGCATATGTTCGTGTGTATATGTGCACATGTGTGCCCATACAGGCATCAGACACCTATAGAGCTGGAGTTCCAGGAGTCTGTGAGCTGCCCAACATGGTCCTCTGCAAATGCTCTTAACATTGAGGCATCTTTCCAGCCCCTACTGATAAACTCGAAATCTGTATCTCTAATGTTAATATTGGTTGTAGGCAACAGACATTTCTCTGTTTTAAGTACAAAGCATTTGGTTCATTTTTAAACTTTTAAATATTATTAGGTAAATCTTGAAGGACTATGAACAATAGGAATAGTAGTATGACAACCCTAGATATCCTTTCAAAACATTTTTGGATAGTAGGAAAATACATTTCTTCTATCTATCAGTTGCCTCATGGGATTATCTGAAGTAAATCACATATACCATCGTTTCACTTCTTGTGTGAGTGTGCTGCTAGGAATCATGCTCAGGCTTCATGCATATGGGCCAAGCATTCAATGCACTGCCCTATATCCCTAGACCCATAAAACTTTTTTTAAACAGCATAATCACTGTACAATTTGACATATCATAATAGCAGTAATTTTCAATAACATTAATGTTGGGAGCATGCAGGTCCTTGTACCCACAGATCACTAGGGAAACTAAGAATGTTAATCACACAGGGGTGTCTCCTCAAAAGAGGAAATACCTGTTCTTCCATCCAGAAGGCTGGGAATTGGAGGTGATTAACAGCCCGGTAATCTATGGCATCTGTTGGGCCAGGCCATATCAAGCTTTCACAACGAAGACCGGAGGTGGCTAGCAGTCTAAATGACCATTACATCATCTGTATAGCTAGGGGCTCCCCCAAGCTCCCACAACCAGGACTGAAGGTGGCTAATGTCAGATCCTTCCATAGGCCCTTATGCTAATGCAGGTAGCCTATCTCTAGAACCCATCTTTTGGAAGAAATAGCATATACCCCGAGTTGATTTTCTATGTAATTATGCTTCCTTGTGCACTGGGGGTTGTACTATACCAGTGAACTTTTCCCCAAATTATACTATGTTTTAATATTTTGGCAGATGGGGATTTAGCTCAGTGGTAGAGCACTTGCCTAGCAAGTTCAAGGCCCTAGGTTCGGTCCTCAGCTCCGGTTTAAAAAAAAAAAATTGCTTTCAGTTTAAATATTCTGGCAATAAACTGTCTGGCATCAGACTCCCAAAGTTTGATCCAGCCTGCAGACTCAGTTGGACTGAGCCAAGTTTTCATTCTCACTTCTTAAGGTTCATGTCCCTGCCTTCCATAACACCTGCAGGGACCTCCTCACATTAATATATAGACATTACTTATTCAACTTTTCTTTGTTGTATGACTGTCTTATTGCTCGTTTTTCTGATTCTGAGATGACAAAGCAAAAACAGCATCTATCGATTGGTTTATCTGATACATTTTAAAGTCTTTTAGAGGAAGGTTAATTTATAAGCTGTTTGTTCACCAGTCCTGGGGATGAAACCAAGAGCCTCGCCCGTGCTAGACACGAAGTTTTCAGTTAAACTACATCCTCAACTCTTCAAAGGCGTTTAAACCGCAGTAACATCAGCAGCAGAACACAAAGCAAGCATAGCGAAAAGTGCTGAAGATGTAAAACATGGGGCTGGAGATAGGCAGAGCAGCTAAGGGTGCTTGCTGCTCTTGCAGGGGACCAGATTTCAATTCCCAGCAACCATGTCCAGTGACTCACAACTCCAGTAACTACAGCTTCAAGGATCAAAGACCTCTGGCCTCTATGGGTACCTGTACTCATGTGCCCATACCCACAAACATACAAATAATGAAAAACAATAGAAATAAATGTTTTATTTTTTAATGAAAAATTAAAAAATTTTAAAACATTAAAGTAAAATTTTAAAATTAAAAAAAAAAAAAACCCACAGCTGGATGGTGGTGGTGCAGGCCTTTAATCCCAGCACTGGAAAGGCAGAGACAGGTGGATCTCTATGAGTTCGAGGCCAGCCTGGTCTACAGAGTGAGTTACATGACAGCCAGGGCTGTTACAAAGAAACCCTGTCTCAAAAAACCAAAAAAAAAAAAAAAAAAAAGAAACAAACACACTTGTATTATCAGAAGACTTTCTAACATACCCCTATCTCAATTCTCATAACACATTTGAAAAATGATACATGTTATGAATGCTGACATCATAGACTTTGACAGTTTCAAAATACTTTTAAGTTATAGTATGTAGCATAGTTTTATACTTGTAGGATTTACCTATGTTGTTGCATATAGTCATAGTTTTTATCCATTATTTGTTATTGCATAGTATTTCATCACGTGTATGCCAATATGGTGGCTTGAATGAAAATGGCCTCAATAGGCTCATAGAGAGTGGCCTTGTTGGAGTAGGTGTGGCTTTGTTGGAGGAAGTATGTCACTGGGGATAGGCTTTGAGGTTTCAAACACTCAAGCCAGATTCAGTGTTGCTATTTCTTCCTGCTGTCTGATGATCCAGATGTAGAAATCTTGGCTCCTCCAGTATCATGTCTGCTGTGCACTGGCATGCTTCCACCATGATGATAATGGACTAACCCTCTGAAACTGTAAGCCAGCCCCAATTAAATGTTTTTCTTATTAAGAGTTGCCATGGTCATGGTGTCCCTTCACTGCAATAGGAACCCTACAAGACAGCCAATAACAACAAAATTTCAAGATGGTTCTCATTGCCCAGATACAGTGGTCATTTGCAGTCATGATCCCATCAATTATCTTACTCTCAGCATGGTGAACTGCCCAAACTCCTGGCTTCACATGATCCTCCTGCTTCACTCCTGAATACTTGCTACAGACATGTGCTATGATATATAGTTACATGCTGGTAATATAGCAATGATACATACTATGCATAGGCATTTGAATTGTCATTTTGACTAGTACAACAATGCTACTGTGATTCTTTTACATATGTTTTGGTGCGCATATTTTGATTGGGTATACCTAGAAATGGGAATTAAAGGTGAAGTATATACATGGGTTTCTAAAGTAGGGCTGTCCATTAACAATATCAACCATCACAGTTACTCAAATTGAATCATACACAGCTGAACTTAAATTTAAAATGATAGCTAGATCTCATTCCTTTATTTCTTTTTCTTTTTGGGGTATGTGTTTATGTGTGTTTGAAACAGGGCCTCATGCAGCTGAGAATGGCCTCAAATTTCTTATGTATCTGCAGCACCTTCCTCGAGTCTTCAGCCACCATCTCCCATATGCTGAGATTACAGGCATACTCCACTACATTGGTCTGACTTTCAGTGTTGCACTGTAATTGTCAGCTTTTGGTGTCAACATCATCTAGTCTCATCATGAGTTGGCAACTTTTACTTGTATTCTATTTTATAAAAGAAGTTTTGAAGATCCTGTTCCTTTTTCCTAAGTAGTGCGAACATAATCAGAATGCAGAGACTGTTTAATCATTGTTAGTAACAAAGAGATAAAAGAACTATCTGTAGGCTGAATTTATCCAGGAATTCTTCCATTTCAGCTAAATTTCCAAACACATTAGCATACATTGCTATAAATATCTTGTTATTTTAATGTATTTGAGATTTCTAATGGTGTCCCCTTCACTTTGGATAGTGATTTGTGCCTTTCTTTCTTTCCCTGATAAAGAAATGACCACGTTACTTCATTTTAAAAAAATATATCCTGTTTAAAATATTTCTTTGCTAATTCTTTTTTGTTTGTATATTTTGTTTTGTTTTTTTAGGCAGAGTCTCACTATTGTAGACCAGGCTGGCCTGGAATTCATGGGATTAAAAGATTATGTGCCCCAACATTGCATCCTATTTCTTTTACCTTATGATTTCCATCTTTTATTTTCCATGAATGTATCTTGCAATTATTTTTTCACATCTTAGAATTGGTTTTTAGATCACTAGCTTTTTGGGGGAAAGGGGTTGGGGCTTTCTTCTTTTGGAATATATGTATATAAAGCTCCTAATTTGTCTCTTAAGCAATGTATCCCAGAAGTTGATTTGTTTACTTTGGTGCTGAGAGTTGGATCCAGGGCGTTGACTATTCTATGTATGTGCTTTACTTTGAGCTACACCTGCAGCTTCACAAGTATTTATATATGCACATATACTTATGTATATATTTGTTTAAAATAATTTATAATTTCCACTGCAGTTAATGCTTTGACCTAAGGATATTTTTTAAGTGTATGGCTTAATTTTCAAATACACAGACATTATCTCCACCTATTTTGTTATACATCTATACTATGTATAAAACTCTTTACATTTCTTTCATCCTCATTTCTCCCATTATTATAGTTCTACTCTTTGGAACTATCCCCAAATAAAATAGAGAAGCTGCATAGCTTTCTGACCCTCACTTTAAATTTTTTATTGCATTCATTTACTGATGGAAGGGGGAAGATGTGCCACAGTCAATGTGTGGAGGCCAGAGGACAACTTCCTGGAATTGGGTCTCTCCTTCTACCATGTAAGGACTGACCTTCAGGCTTAGTGGCCAGTGCCTTTTCCTGTTGGCCCCCTGAACCTAGAAACCAGGCCAGTAATTTATAGTAATATTTCTCCTTCATTTTAATTGCGTGGTGTGACAGAGATGTGGTGATATATAATCGTTTAGTGAACTATTCCCTTCTGATAGATACATGGTTTGTCTCTTCTCTGTTGCTACTAATGACATTAAAAACATCCTTGTGCACAGAGATTATAAATTCAAATTATTCTTATATTCTTTGTAAGATAGAAGCATTGGATCCCCTGGAGCTGGAGTTACAGGTGGTTTGGACACACCCAATGTAGTGGAACCAAACTCAGATTCTCTACAAGAACAGCAAGTATTTTCTTTTTTTTTTGTCAGCAAGTATTTTTAACCCCTCAGGTGTCTCTCTAGCCTCTAATTTTTTATACTCTTAAAAACTGAACTGTTGGGGCTTGATAGATGGCTCAGAGGTTAAGAGCACTGACTGCTCTTCCAGAGGACCCGGGTTCAATTCCCAGCAACCACATGGTGGCTCACAACCATCTGTAATGAGATCTGGTGCCCTCTTCTGGCCTGCAGTCATACATGCTATATACATAATAAATAAATAAATCTTTAAAACAAAAACTGAACTGTTAATCTTTTTTTTTTTTAATTCGGAGCTGAGGACCGAACCCAGGGCCTTGTGCTTGCTAGGCAAGCACTCTACCACTGAGCTAAATCCCCAACCCCACTTAATCTTTCTATTAGTCTCTAGATACTGCAAAAAGAAGCTTGCTAGGGATGAAAGCTACACTTATCTGTGGTCCAAAGGACATAGATTCAGATTCAGGTGAGAAATAATTTTGGCAGGGCTACAGTGAGATGGCTCAATGGGTAAGGCATATGCTGACAAGCATGATAACCTGAGTTCAATCCCTGAGACCCACATGTTAGGAGAGAACCAACTCTGCAAGTTACCCTCTGATCTCTACATGTACACCATGGCATCCTGCCCACCTCTAATCAAATAAATGTAAAGGAAAAATCATATTGGCACTAGTAGGCTCTCCTCTAGGGTCTATGACCTAATCAGCCATGGGAAGTTGTCTAGGTTTATAATTCCAGGCATGATTTCCCTCCTACTGAGCAGGTCTTAAGTCCAATTAGTCAGCTGTTGGTTGCCCACGGATAAAATGCCACTACTCCACCCTATGAGGATATCTTGCCAGACCAGTTATTGTATGGTTCATAGGCTTTACATCTGGTAGACTACTGATTGTTTTTTTTTTTTTTTTTTGGCAGCTTGCATAGCACCTTCTGATACTATGAGAGATGGTCCTCAGAGAGGAGGCTTCCAAGTCAATGATTGTGGGGTGCCCATTCTTAATTGGTGCATGTACCATGCAACCCCTATACCTAAGGCTCAGGAAACATCACTCAAGAGGGAATGAAACTACTCTAAGAGCCAGAGGACCATGACACTTATGAGTTTGTGTCTTCTAGACCTGAAAGAGAAGCCACATCCATTAAATCTCAATACTGTAACCTAAGCAAGGCCTTTATAATGACAACACCAACTGATACGCCAATGTGGATGAGAGAGATTTCACAAAGCTCCACCCAGATGAAGTGCTATGAGCCATCAATGGTTGCTTAGAGAGGGAGAATCAGTTTTCTCCAAGGACAGATTCTCCAATAGGTTATTCAATCTCAAGTGGTCATGCCTTCACACCTATACTTATGAGCAGCACAAAATGAACTCAATAGGCCAACAGGTTCTCTCTCTCTCTCTGTGCGTATGTGTGTGCGTATGTGTGTGCGTGTGTGTGTGTGTGTGTGTGTGTGTGTGTGTGTGTGTGTGTGTGTAAAACAAAAATTGAAGAAGAGGTCATGAATTTGAGAGGGGACAGAGGGACATGGTAAGAGTTGGAGAGGGGAGAAGAGCTGGAAATAATGTAAGTATATTTGTGATAATAATGTGAATATACATTAAGTATACCCATGTATACAATTCTCAAAAAAATCTTTAAATAAAACGACAGAATTGTTGCTTGAAAGTGTGAACACATTTTCACAATACTAAATTCCTTTCCATAGGATGAGAGCAATTTTTATTGCTATATATAAGAATGCCTGTTTCTATAATGGACTCACCAACACATTCAAAATTCAAGATTTTCTCTAAATTTGCCATGTGGTGATATTTTGTTGTACTCTAATAAAATATGCCTGAAGATCAGAGGACAGAGCCAGCCACTAAATTAAACACAGAGATCAGGCAGTGGTGGCACACAGCTTTAATCCTAGCACTCTGGAGTCAGAGATCCCTCCGGACCTCTGTGATTTCAAAGCCACCCTGGACTACAGGAGATTAATCCAGTCTAAAAGAAACAGAGCCAGGCAGTAGTGGCACACACATTTAATCCTAGCACTTGAGATCTCATGCCTTTGCTACCAGAATTTGGGAAGCACACACACCATTAACCCCAGCACTAGGAAGGTTAAAATAGGAAGTGAAATGGCTGGGCAGAGAAAGGCATATAAGGCGTGAGGAGACAGGAACTAGGCCTTTTTGGCTGAGGACTCAGAGGCATTCAGTCTGAGGATTCGTGGAGACAGTATCAGCTGAGGAGTTGGTGAGGTGAGACGTGGCAGTGACTTGCTCCTTTGTCTCTCTGATCTTTCAGCATTTACCCCAATGTCCAGCTCCGGGATTTTATTATAAGGCCATTTAGGATTCGTGCAACATTGCCAGGCATGGTGATACACAATTTGAACCTCAGCATTCAAGAGGTAGAAGCATGTGGATCTCTGTGAGTTTCAGGACATCCAGGACTATAGAGTGAGACCCTGTCTCAAACAAACAAACAAAACCAAAAGACCCCTCAAGTCTCTCTAAATATATTTGGTAAGAAATATATTACATATTAATGCATTTTCCTTCTTACATTAGAATTCCCATTGGGCAAAATGATGTGCTATACTATGACATTTTCAAACTCATGGTCTTCCTTCTTCGGCATCTTTGGTTCTGGGATTATGGACAAGAGTCATCTCACTTAGGTCATCATCTGTATTTCAGCAGAGAAATGTGCTTGAGTCATCTGCCCATTTCCTGGTTGTGTGCCTTATTTGGGGTGTTGCTTTGTTTGTGTTGCTTTTGAGAAAGGGTTTCTCTGTGCAGTCCTGGCTGTCCTGGGACTCGCTCTATAGAGCAGGCTGGCCTCCCGAGTGCTGGGATTAAAGGTGAGCGCCACCACCGCTGGCTCTGTTGCTTCTCTTTTTGAGGCAGTGTCTCACTATGTGCTCCCACCACTCCCCAGGCCTGTCTCCAAAGTGCTTGGATTATTGGTGCGCACTGCACACATGGCTGGTGCTGAGCTTCCTGAGCTCCTTACAGAGTCTAGATATCAATGCCCAATAAGATGAACAGCTGGCAAAGGTTCGCTCCCATTCTGTAGGCTACTTTATCACTTCCTTTGCTGCACAGAAGCGTTTTAATGGGATGCATTCACTTTTCAGAAAGCTCTTGCCAATTACAGTATTTTGAAGTGCTTTCCCATGGAGGTTCAAATGATCAGTGCTTACGTTAAGGACTTTGACCCATTTTCAGTAGCTTTTGTGTAGGCTGATAGAAGAGATCTACTTTCATTCTTCCATAGGATAGCCAGCTTTCCCAGGACTACTGAATTTTTCAAAATAATTTCATTGTGTGTATGTGTACACATGCACACCATGGTGCATATGTTGAGGTCAGAGGATAATTTGATACACTTGGTTCTCTCCTTTCACCATGTGGGTTCTAGGAATCAAATTCATGTACCAGGCTTGGCAGCAGGAGCCTTTATCCACTAGCCCTCTCACTGGCCAGCAAACACTTGTGTAAAATGCTATCTTTTCTCCAATCTACACACTGGGCATCTTTGTCAAAAATTCAAGGGTTGTAGCTGTGAGACTTTAGTTCAGGGCCCTCTCTTCCATTCTGTTTTAACACCAGTGCCATGCTGCTTTTGTTACTATGGCTATAATATAATTTGAAATCAAGGACTGTGATAATCCGGCATAACATTTAAAAGATTTTTATTTTCTTTTAATAAAATAACGTGTGTGTGTGTGTGTGTGTGTGTGTGTGTGTGTGTGTGTGTGTGTGTGTGTTTGCAGGTGTGTACAGAGGCCCAGAGGGCAAAGGTGCTGAATCCACGTACAATAGGATTAACAAGCAGTTGTGAGCTGTCCAGTGTGGGTACTGGGAATTGAACTGAGGTCCTCTGCAGGAGTAGTATGCCCTTTTAACTGCTGATCCATCTCTCCAGCACTAGCTTTATTTTTTTTTTCTTTCCTTTAATTTTTTTTTTTTGGGGGGGGGGTTGGTTTGATTTGGTTTTGCTTTTTTGAGACAGAGTTTCTGGGTAACAACTTTGGCTGTCCTGGAACTCATTCTGTAGACCAGGCTGGTCTCAAAATCACAGAGATCCAATGGCCTCTACCTCCTGAGTATTGGGATTAAAGGTATGTGCCACCACTGCCCATCTATTTTCTCTCTCTCTCTCTCTCTCTCTCTCTCTCTCTCTCTCTCTCTCTCTCTCTCTCTCTGGAAGATAGGGTTTCACTATGTATCTCTTGGCTGTCCTGGAACTCACTTTGTAGACCAGGCTAGCCTCAAACTCACAGAGATCTGCCGGTCCCCAAAGGCGTGCACCACAATGCCTGGCCTGGCATTACCCTTATACTCAGAACTGCTTTGGGTTTTAGGGGCCTTTTGTAATTCAGAATGAACTTAAGGACTGTTTTTATACATTCATATTTGATGATGTTACACTGAATGTATACAATGCTTTTGGTAACACTTTCCCCCTATTAATTTTGTTGATGCGTTAGCTCCCTATTCTAGTGTCCCCTCCAAGTTCTTGCTTCAGTGTTTTAACTATAAAGGTCTTTCATCCTCTTTCTTAGGTTACACCTGGATTTTGCTTTTGTCTTGAAATACCATGACAGTATTTTCTACTGATTGCCTTTCTTTCTCAGCATGTTTGTTACTGGTACATAGAAAACTAATGATTTTTTTTACACTGGTATTGTAACCTGTTACTTTGCTAAAAATTTATAATATCTAATAGCTCTCTAGTGAAATGTTCTGATTTTGTGAGACTCGATATCATGTAACTCAGGCTGGCCTCAAGCTATAAGCAAAGATGACCTTGAAAGATGATCTTTGTTACTGCTGCCCACATGCTAGGATTACAGGCTTGTGCCACCATTTCAAGCTACTGCATGTTAGGATCAACTCCAGCGCCTAGTGCATGCTAGGCAAGAATTCCAGCAACCAAAACACATCTCTAGCCTCTGGTGGCGATCTCAGGGTTTTTAATACAGGCCCGTACTGTTTGCAAACATGGGGATTTTGACTTCATTCCTGGTGTCACTTCTATGTCCTCTTCCCTGATTGCGTTGGCTAACAATTCAACCATTATATCAACCAGAGGAGAACCACTGTTTTCTTTTTCTTTATTGTGGGGTCGGCAGAGACTCCCAATGTTGAGGCAGATGGACATTTAAAAAAAAAAATCTATGTAGTTCTGGCTGTTCTGGAGCTCACTATGTGAGCTAGCTTTGAACACACAAAGATCCACCTTCCTCCTAAATGCTGGGATTAAAATTGTGTGCTACGACATCTGTCTCACAGGGCAATTTTTTGTTTGTTTGTTTGTTTTTCGAGACAGGGTTTCTCTTTGTAGCATTGGAGCCTGTCCTGGAACTAACAGAGATCGGCCCACCTCTGCCTCCCAAGTGCTGGGATTAAAGGCATGCGCCACCACTCCCCGGCTTTACAGGGCAATTTTTAAGAGTAGGTTCTCTGCTTCCACCTTGCTGAGACTGGGTCTCTTGCTGTTTCTGCTGCTGTGGTGCACACTGCAGGTATCTGGCTTTCAAGTCTTCAGACACTTCTTCAGCCATTAGTCTGGCTCACATCTCATGGTAGGGATGCTGGGGTTACAGATGCATGCTGCTGCATGTGGTTTCTGGGGATCAAACTCAGGTTGTTAGGCCGGTGTGGCAAGCAACTTTACCTTATGAGCCACCTTCCCAGCCCTGTAGTAGATACTTTTTACTTTGCTCCCAATTCTAGAGGAAATGCATCCAGTTTTCCCCATTTAGTATGTTGGCTAAAGGTTTTGTCTTAGGGTTTCTATTGCTATGAGGAGATATTATGACCACTTCAACACTTTTTTCCCTCCTGAGACAGGGTTTCTCTGTGTAGTTTTGGTACCTGTCCAGGATCTCACTCTATAGACCAGGCTGGCCTCGAACTCACAGAGATCTGCCTGGCTCTGCCTATGCCTCCCGAGTGCTGGGATTAAAGGCATGCGCCGCCGCTGCCGCCACCACCACCACCCGGCATCATGCCAACTCTTAAAAAGGAAAACATTTAATTTAGGTGCTGGCTTACAGTTCAGAGGTCAGTCCATTGTCATCATGGTGGGGAGCATGGTGGCATGCAGGCAGATGTGGTGCTGGTGAGGAGCTGAGAGCTCTACATCTGGATCAGCAAGTAGCAGGAAAAGCGAGACTCACTGGGCCTGGCTTGAACACCTGAAACCTCAAAGCCAGTGACCACCTACTCCAACAAGGCCACACCTCCTAATTGTGCCACTTCCTATGAGCCTATGGGCGCCATTTTCAGTCAGACCACCACAGGTGTGTTTTATTTCGTCTATTATCTTGAGGTTATGTTCCTTCTTAGCCTAGTTTCTTTAGAGATTTTATGATAAAAGGATGTTAAATTCTGTTTTGGCCATTTCTACAACTACTGAGATGATCATGTGACATTCTGTCTCTGTTATTTATACACTGAATTAAATTTACTGTTATGTACATGTTGAACAATCTTTGACCATCTGAAGTGAAATAAACTTGGTCATGTTGCATGATTTTTAAAAATATTTTGCTGAGCTGGGCAGTGGTGGTGAACACCTTTAATCCCACACTTGGGAGGCAAAGGTAGATGGATCTCTGTGAGTTCAAGGCCAACTTGGTTTATGAAGTGAGTTCCAGGACAGCTAGGGCTACATAGAGAAACCTTGTCTTGAACCACCCCCCCACCCCACTCCTCCACCCTATTTTTCGAGACAGGGTTTCTCTATGGCCTTGGCTGTCCTGGAACTCACTCTGTAGACCAACCTGGCCTCAAACTCACAGAGATCCACCTGCTTCTGTCTCCTGAGTATTGTAGAATATTATTTTAAAGTGTGTTACTTTGTTTATGTTGCTTTTGTTTAACTCTGTGAAGCTGTGATACTGTGCCTGTCTAAAACACCTGATGGTCTTGGTGCTGTGGATGATTGATTGATAAATAAAACACTGATTGGCCAGTAGCCAGGCAGGAAGTATAGGCGGGACAAAGAGAGAGGAGAAGTCTGGGAAGTAGAAGGCTGGGCAGAGGGGATACCAGCCTGCCCTCCAGGGAGCAGCATGTAAAGGCAGCAAGTAAAGCCACGGAACACGTGACAACATATAGATTAACAGAAATGGGCTGAGTTTAAGTGTAAGAGCTAGACAGTGGTAGGCCTGAGCTAATGGCTGAGCAGTTTAATTAATATGAGCTTCTGAGTGATTATTTTATAAGTAGTTGTGGGGTCTATGGGGCTGGGCAGGACTGGAGAAAGCACCAGCAACAAGTTGGGACTGGCAGGCAGAGAGAATACATAGAAGGAAAAATCTGGGAGAAGGAGATCTAACAGTCAAAGAAAGACGACTCCAGGGGTCAGCCACTCAGCTACACAGCACGCCATGGAGTAAGAGTAAGATTTACAGAAGTAAGAGAATGGGAAAAGCCCAGAGGCAAAAGGTAGTTGGGATAATTAGTTAAGGAAAGCTAACAAGCGGGTTTGGGGATTTAGCTCAGTGGTAAAGCACTTGCCTAGTAAATGCAAGGCCCTGGCAATAAGCCAGTCTAAGGCTGGGCATTCATAAGTAAGAATAAGCCTCTGAGTGTGATTTATTTGGGAGATGGGTGGTGGGCCCTCAAAAAAGAGAAAAAAAAAAATAACACCTGACTGCTGGAATTAAAGGCATGTACCACCACTGCCTGGTAGTTTGCAAGTATCTTATTGAGAACTTTTTTTTAAAAAAAATCTGTTCATCAGGAAAATTGGTCTATAGCTTCGTTTGGTTTTTTTTTTTTTTTTTTTTTTGGTTTGTTTGTTTTCTGGTTTACCAAAATCAGGACAATCCTCATGGAAATCCTCCTATTTCAGATTCCTGAGTACTGGGATACAGTCATGAGCCATCAAACCAATTGTTTGTGGGTTGTTTTGTTTTGACATAGAATCTCACTCTGTAGTTCAGGCTTTCTTAGATCTCAGTCTGTATCCAAGGCTGGTCTCAAATTTAGCAGGTGTCTCCTGCCTTGGCCTCCCATGTGCTGAGAAATTTAATATTTGTCTTAGTCACTGTCCTACTGCTGTGAAGAGACACCATGACCAAAGCAACTCTCATAAAAGAGAACACTTAGCTGGGGCCTTGCTTACAGTTTTAGAGGTTAGTCCATGATCATCATGGTGGGAAGCAGACAGGCTGGAATGATAGCTGGTAGCTCTACATCCTGTTCTACAGGCAGCAGGCAGAGACAAAGAGAAACCTACAGAGGGAGACTGGGCCTAGCCTAGGCTTTTGAAACCTCAAAGCCCACCAACAATAGCTTTATACTTCCTCCAGTAAGGCTGGGTCTCCTCCAACAAGCCAAACAATTCTTTCCCAAACAATTCTATCAGCGGAGGACCAAGCATTCAAAGACATAAGTCTATGGAGTCCATTACCATTTAAACCACCATAGCATCTGTTTTCAACTTGCTCTAATACTGTTTTCAACCTCCCATTTTCAGTGTATGTGTGTTTTCGGCATTGAGATATATTTCTTGCATACAATTAACAGTTGGAAATTATTTTTATTACTTTTTTGTATGTGTGTATGCCTGAGTGTATGTATGTGTACCACAGCAGGAGCCTGGAGAGGTCAGAAAAGGATACTGGATCCCCTAGAACAGAAGTTATAAACAGTAACTATCATGTCCTCAAGAACAGCCAGTGCTCTTAACCACTGAGCCATCTCTCCAGCCCCTGGGAATTTTTTTTTTCTTTTCAAAACAGGGTTTCCCTGTGTAGCTTTAGAGCATGTCCTGGAACTCACTCTGTAGACCAGGCTGGCCTCGAACTCACAGAGATCTCCCTGTCTCTGCCTCCCAAGTACTGGGATTAAAGGTATGCGCCACCACTGCCTGGCTGGAGAGTTAAGACCATTTTATGTCAAGTTAATATTAACAAGTATTTGCTGATTCCTGTAATCTTGGTTTCCTAATTGGTTTGAATACTATTCATTTTTCTCTTTCTTTTTACTCATCCTAGCAGTTCACTGGTATACTGAAATAGATATGCTGACATTTTCCCAGCAGTTCCTCTTCTCTCATGAAATTGATTCTTTCCTAAGCTGACGAGTGACTTTCTTCCTCTTCTATGAATGGCCTGTAGACAAACTGCTAAATGGTCTTATTAAATAAAAAAAAAAAAAAAACAGAGCCAGATATAGGGGTAAAAACCTGAGAGATCAGGGAAATAGGGAATGCCACAGCTAACCTCACCTACCAATTCTGCATCTTCCAAATGTGAGATACTTCTGTCTACCCACGCCTATATGCCTTGCTGTTCTGCCATTTGATTTGCTCTCTCTGTCCAGCTACATCACTTCCTCTTCCTGCCCAGCTCTGTCACTCCCTGTCTGTCTGTACAGACCCCCAGAACTCCATGGTTAACTAGTGTTGGAATTTAAGGTGTGTGCCACCATGCCTGGCTCTGTTCCCAGTGTGGCCTTGAACTCACAGAGGTCCAGACAGATCCTTGCCTGCCAAGTGATATGATTAAAGGCATGTGCTACCATTGCCTGACTTCTATAAAGTAGCTGGCTTTTTCCTCTGATCTCCAGGCAAGTTTTATTTTATTGGGAGACACAGTATACTGGGGGAAACAATATGTCACCTCAATGACCTGCCCTTTTCTTTTCTCTTCCCTCCTCCCCCTGCCCCACAACTCTTTCCTTTCCTTCCCTTCCCCTTTCTTTCTTTCTTTCTTTCTTGCAGGGTCTCACATATCCTTGGTTGGCTGGCACTTGATTTGGAGATGAAGAGGACCCTGAATTTCCGATCCTTTTGAGTACTGAGATCATAGGCACGCATTACCTTGCCTAGTTTTATATGGTGTTGTGTTCCCGGGGCTTGGTGCTCACTAGGCAAACACTGAGCCCCTGCCTTAACCCTTGTGTGTAACAGTTCTTCAAGTATATATTTGCAGTGCTAGAGTGTTGCTTGTGAATGAGTTTGTGCTTGTATTGGAAGGCCATTTCTCCAATGATTCTGAAAGATAAGTTCGAGGCATGTTGGTATTGGTTGTCAATTATTTATTCTTTGTGCTTGAAATGCATCATTACATGCTTTCCCATGTTTATATATAGGTTGTCACTTTTTACTTATGTCTAATTGATATCCATATCTTCTCCTAAATTCAAGGATTTTTCTGCTATGATTTAGCTGCACACACTTTCAATGCCTTTAATATGGATATTAGGACCTTCATTTACTCCCTTGGTTTCTTAGGCTTTGTCTTTTGTTTTGTTTCTTTGTTTTTGTTTTTTGACAGGGTTTTTCTGTGTAGCTTTGTGCCTTTCCTGGAATTCACTTTGTAGCCCAGGCTGGCCTCGAACTCATAGAGATCTGCCTGCCTCTGCCTCCCCAGTGCTGGGATTAAAGGTGTGCACCACCACCGCCTGGCTCAAGGCTTTGTCTCTCAATAGAGACAGAATTCTTAAGTATAGTCATGCTTGGACGAAGTAGGAATGGGGGTGGGTGGGTTGGGAGGGAAGGCTGGGGGGTGGGAAGAGGGAGGAGGAGGAAATCTGTGGTTAGTATGTAAAATGAATAGAAAATTTCTTAATAATAATAAAAAAGGAATCATTTTCATCTATTGATGTCTGAATGTAGAATTTTCTTGTCTTTAATGCCTGATAGTCTATCGTCTGATTGACTTAGTCTTTCAGTGAATGTGATTGTCAGTTTTCATTTCCAATATTTCTGAGTTTATATTTCAAAGTCTCAATTTCCTTCCTGATTTTCTTATCCATGTTGTTGAATTTCTTGCCCAGAATATTTCTTTCTTCATTCAACTGTTTGTTTGAATTCTCTTTGAGGTCATTGATCATTCTTAAAAAGAGACTTCTGAATTCTTTTTCCAGAACTGTAACCATTTTGGTATCTGAGGTTTGGTGCTTAGGGGCTGTGGTATTTTGCAGGAGTCATGTTGCCCTGCCTTTTCATGTTTTTTGTTCCTAAATTGTGATCTGCAACATGTATTGGGATGGTCATCCCTTCTGGCTTTATTTGTGGATCTTCTCAGTGAGCAGTCTTCTTTTGAAAGATTAATTCTATATACTACTCAGAGAGGAAAACAAACCATTTTCACAGCAATAATGATAAAACCAAACTAGACATTGAAAAAACCAAAATCAATTAAAGTTAATTGCACACTACCAACAACTATAGAAAACAATACAGCAAAAGATAATGTTAAGCCTAAGTTATGAAGTAAAAAGTTATGCTAAGAACCTAATAAATGTGGAAAGGAAAGAAGAAGGAAGCCATGTTGCACAAAAGAAAGTCAAATATGAGGGAGAGAAGAGTAAGAGATGAAATCTGACCACACACTAAAAAATATGTGAATAAAACTGGATAAAGATAAGAATGAAAAATAAAAGTTTTCAAAAGCAAAGTTTAAAAATACTTTAAGTATAGTCAAATCAATTGTTAACAAATAAGACAGAACTGGAATGGCTTCCTCTTGGCTCCTCTAATGATTTAAGTCTACCAGGCACATGTGTATGGGGGAGTGAGTGTTGAAGCTGGGGTGCTTTGTAATTCCATCCAATCGAGCTAGTTCTTTGCCCAGCCTCAAGCCATCCTATCAGTACTGAAAATATTCTAAAGACACACACACAGGTGCCTTTCCATCACACTACTGAAAATAATGGTCCCCCCAAAATTGGAATTTTCCAGGGACTTTTACACTGTGAGAAGGAAAAGACTGGGAGGCTGGTGTCAACAACAGGATGAGCTTGTCTCTCAGAAAGGTATTTATATCACATGGTTCTGACAACTTATTAAAGCACTTCACTTGACTGGAGCCACGCAATGGTGAACATGACCACACTTGGCCGGGGCTGCTTAGTCACACATAACCTTGTCTTCAATTTAAATGTAAATGGAAGCTGGCAAGCTGGCTAAGTCAGTGAAATGGTTGCCACCCAAGCACGCGGACCAAAGTTCAGTTCCTCAGAACCCGTGTGAAACAAAATAAAAGCCTGGGTGTGTGGCGTGCTCCTGAAGCCAAGTGCTAAGTAAGTGGAGACAGGAAGATTCCTGAAGCTTGGGGATAGCCAGGATAGCCAGCTTAGGGAGCTTTAGCTTCAGTGAAAGACCCCATCCCCCCCAGAATGAAGTGGAGAGTCAGTGAGAAAGACACTTGACGCCAACTATCTTCTGGACTCCAAATGCACATAGACAAGTATGGACAAGTGTACACCCACACCTACACACACACATACATACGATAAATGAAAACTTCAAACCGGAAGCGAAGATGGATTCGAGGGGAGTGGGAGTCACTATAACTCTGTTCCTCTTCACATACATATGTGGCTACATAAATTTCTTTTCTGTTTTTCACTATGTTGTATCTGAGTATTTTCATTGGCCTCTTGGAGGGTGGGTGGCTGAACCAACATGGGTCCAGGCTCTGACCCTAACAACTCTGCTAAGAAGACTGGTTGCTGTGGACCACAGGAATATGAAGCAGGAATTCAGCTGACTATAGCAAAAGCTAATATCTGGAAGAAGCAGGGCTCTTCCAGAGAAAAAAGCTAAGCTTCAAGGAGTCTTGGTGATATTAGCTTTTAAATATATATTAGCTGGTTCCTGCAATGATTTTCTTGTGCGCTATAGCAGCCTACCCAATTAATTCTTCTCTCCTAAGAACTTCTAAACAGTATGGATTGATCATTCTTTGGGCATATACAATTAAGGTATTTGGGTTACAGCCACACAGGCAAGGCTGCCTGCTTCCAGGCCTTTTGTTTCTCCTTTTTTAGCATTAGAATCATAATCTCCTTTAGCTACATCTAAGGACAAATGACAGACAGAATAAACATTCCAGACCACCACCTGCTAGTCTCCTGAATTAAGATAAATATCCATACAGAGACATCACCTAGGCCAGACAGATGTCAGGTACATGGTCTTGTTTCTTGTGCAAATTAAGCCCAGATCCTCCCTTTTTACATAGCCTGAGTAGCATCCCCAGATTTCCCTTCCAACAATTAACTCAGAACAAAAGGGTTTCTTCAGACCAGGTGCATTCAAACTATGAGGCAGGTTTCCTAGCTACTGAGTAGACTCACCCCGTCAGAGCAGAAAGCAGCAGGGCAGAGGTGTGGCTGATGGTGGGACACGGATCATGGGAAGAGGAGAGGAAGGAACGAAGATGGAAATAGGAATGAAGACAAAGATGAGAATAAGATGGAAAGAACTTAGAACTAGGAGAGGACAGGAGGGGAAGGGACAGAGAGGAGCTAAGGATGAGAACAGAACTGAAGCTGTGCAGACAGAATTTTGTATCAGAAGAATAAAGTGAATGGACTAAAGAGTTTGGTGTACTTAGATTCATTCTCTCGATTATTTCTTGCCGTTAGTAGCGTCTCTTCTGGAAATCCTGGGAAAAGATTATTAGAGGCTGGACCCTAATAGCCTTTGTTAGCTGGTCAGGAATCACTTGTCCATCACACTGCATTCATGTTAGATGCTTCCCTTCGTGGCATACCAGTGGTGGTTGCTAGTCACACTTAGCTTTGTGATCTGTGGGTCCAGGAGGTTCTCACTTCCCCTAGACACAACCGAGTTCATGCAGTCTTGGTTGGCTAAGGTCTCAGCCAGTAGACATCTTCTGAAGTGTATCAGAGAGGTAAACAGCAGAGTTCTGCACTGAGAGGAAGAACTAGGGGAACTCAGACCTCTGTCTGCCAGAGTGACAGCTTCTGGTCCCACCCAGCACTAAACCACCCTGTGTAAGGAATGAGACTTAAGTGACTATCACACTGAAGCAAGACAGACAGAGAAATTATAGAGACATGAGAAGGGAGAGGAACCCCTTACTCAGAAATAATGTTGAAACTTCTTTCCCTCAGAGACAAAAGAATTGCAGCACAATTAACAACTGCTTAGAGCCTTTCTCCCTTCACAGCTACAAACCTGCAGTTTTCTAGAAATCTCACCTGAAACTCCGATGGAGGGAAAGGTCATGTCCTAAGCCCTTTGTGTAATCCTAGTGGCTTGGAATTTACTTTATGAGATTGTAATTCCATCCATGTTATCTCTGAAGTCTGTTGGAGAATATTATTTGAAGGTGTGTTACTTTTGTTTATGTTGCATTTGTTTAACTCTGTGATGCTGTGTTACTTTACCTGTCTAAAACACCTGATGGTCTAATGAAGAGCTAGACATTGAGGCAGGAGAAAGGCTAGGCAGGGCTGGCAGGCAGAGAGAATATATAGGAGAAATCTGGAAGAAAAGAGGAAGGAGCAAGAGAAGGAGGAGGACTCCAGGGTCCAGCCACCCAGCTACACAGCAAGCCCTGGAGTAAAAGTAAGATTTACAGACGTAAGAGACAGGAAAAGCCCAGAAGCGAAAGGTAGAAGGGATAAGTAAGGAAAGTTGGCAAGAAACAAGCCAAGCTAAGGCCGAGCATTCATAAGTAAGAATGAGCCTATGTGGGATTTATTTAGGAATTGAGTGGCGGCCCCCCCAAAGGACCAAAGACCAACCAACAACAGAAGTCACTCTATAATCTCTCTTATCTAAAGAGAGAGAGAAAGAGAGAAATACAAAAAACAAAAAACCGGCTTCTTTGCAACTTTGAAGATGTAGCTTGAGAAGCACCAAGGCGGCAGCTATGACTGCAGCTAAGACAACTGCAGTGCCCCTGGAGTCTGTACCCGCACTTAGACTCTCTCAAGCCCATAGCCATGCTCTCTAGTGCGTTATTCCAAGCACTTTTCCTCCTAATCTTCCTGTTTCAAGTCTATAGTAAGATACCTTTAATAAAGCTGGGCAGTGGTGGTGCATGCCTTTAATTCCAGTGCTTGGGAAGCAGAGGTCAGAAGATCTCTGAGTTTGAGTCCAGCCTGGTCTACAGACTGAGTTCTAGGACAGCCAGGGCTACACAGAGAAACTCTGTCTTGAAAAACAAAACAAACAAACAAACCAAAACCATACAAACAAATGACAACAACAACAAAAACAAACATCTTCAACTCCGCTTCATACTAGCTAGCTAGTCCTGAAATTTTTTTCTACATCAAAACCACAAATCCCAACTTGGCCTGAGTTGAGGTCACTAAAAGATTAGTGGAACTCCTTACACTGCTGAGGTTGGCACGGCAGAGCTGCCCAAGCATCTGTTGCCTAGACTTCTCAATGTGTACACATCCAGCTGAGGCCGGCAAGCACAGGAAAGCTTACTAACCTGGGGCTCCACTTGGATTGAGTTATACACACCCCTCTTTTCTAATAATGATCTTGGCAGATCAGCTCCTTTACTTGTATGTTTTGTGCATGCAAAACCCCTCTCCAAACATTGTACCTAGCAACCTTGAACCCCCACCTATATTAGGCAGTACCTTCAACTTTCTCTGGACAGCGATGTTTCTTTTCTCTTCCCCTAACAACAAACAAGTATAGGCAGTTTCTTTTCAAATATATTCCCAATGTAGTGTAAATGAAAAGGCCAATCCAACCTGAACTGGTTCTAGCTGCTTGTGCATTAATGCAAAACTGTGTCCTCAAGAGAACTTTTAGGGAGGAACCCTACTTAACCATCTTATGCTTACACATGATTCAGTGTACTTAAGATTAAAATCTGATGCATTATGGGAACAAGCACGGAAGAAAAATGACTATATGATCCAATCTCTCAACCAAAATAAAGAACCTTAGTAATCACTTGAACCCCATAAAAGGAAGCCCTGAACAGTAACCAGGGCTCTTGAGTACCCTCACTCATGTGACCCACTGTCACTCTTGACATGCAGCCTTTTCTGATCTGCACTACCACTACATTTTGAAGTTATCTTACCACTTGTGCAAGTCTGTGTGAGCCTTGATTTTTAATTATTTGGGTAAAAGGCCTAGAACCTGGAAACAGGGATGGTGATAGATGCTTTTAATCCTAGCACTTGAGAGGCAGAGGCAGGGGTCCATGAATTCCAGGTTATCTAGGGCTACATAATGAAACCCTGCCTCAAGCAAGCAAGCAAGCAAACAAGTAACAACAAAAAGAACCTGGGTGAACTCACCCACTGTAAAACAACTGGCCCCTTCCTCCAGGGCTACTTCTTGTAATCATCACCCACACGCCACCGCCCCAGAGTACTATCTGTTCCTTGTTTTCTGGTCTCCAAGAGCACTTCATTCTCTACCACTGGACCATTTTAACATGGCACCTAGATACAACCCAAGATAAGTGGAGAAATAAAATGGATTTCTTCTCCAATGCTGGCCTATCCTTCAGGAGGGGTCAGGATTATACCAGAGTCCTCCAATGGCTTTAAAGCCTGTGAAAAGCTGTAGGCTTGCCCTGTGGGCAGGACACCAGTCTGTTTTTTTTTTGCCAGGGCTGCCTCATTTATCTACTGGCTTCAGCTTCCCCTTTCCCACAGTGAGACAGAGCTGGAGCCTTGGTCTATTTCTCCCTTTTCCTGGATTAACCTTTCTGGGCATGCTTCTCAGCTGTTATATTACCTATGAAGGGAAGGATATTAGTAAGAGACAGAAAATATGGCTGGTCCACTTAGTAATTTAGACAAGGATCTCAAGCTGCTGGCTACAGAACACTGTACCCTGACAGAGCAGCACTGAAGCCCTGAGCCTTGTGACTCAAAACTTTGTCCATGACCACCCTTTGCACGGCAGAGATGGCACAAATGGGAAGTGCATCCAGAGAGGCTGATGCCAGCCTCCCAGAACTGTGCAGCAGCCAGTCTTTACAATCACACCCCAGGAAACCACATACAAAGAAGCTCACCCTAACTGTAATCGTGAGTGTGTGTGTGTGTGTGTGTGTGTGTGTGTGTGTGTGTGTGTGTGTGTGTGTGTTTATGAATGTAAGTGCAGAAAAGGGTAGCAGATCCTCTGGAGCTAGAACAGCCCGTGTTTTTAACTGCTAAGCCATCTCTCCAGCTCTCAAATTGAGTCATTTAAGCTGGGCAGTATGGCATACACCTGCCATTCCAGCTACTTAGGAGGGTGAGGCAGGAAGATACAGTCGTCTGGACAACATAGTGAGACACCCTCTTTTTTTCTCTCCCTCTCTCTCACATACAAAACATCATTTAATCATAAGAACTACTCTCTTGAGAGCTGTATCACTTAATAAAGATGCTTTAAATGTATCATCCTCTTGGACAATCATTTGTGACCTAGATTTTTCCAAAGAATTTCAGAACTATGTAATAACCAATAATTTATCCCCCACTTATACTAGAAATTGACAAGATTTTCTTTATTTGATACATCCTTTTAATTATAACAATATGCTAAAATATTTGCATTTTAGCTGAATCAAATATTAAAATTCTTAGATTTAATTAAAAACCTAAGAAAGATGACTGAAAGAAAAACAAAAGTGAGCTAGCTCTTACTGACTACATGTATGGAACCATCCATGCTGAAAAGGGATCTTTAATAGCAGTAATGATGTTTAATTACCAAAGCAAATGTAACTGCCAATAACTAGATGCATGCCTACAAAAGTAATAAAAATATAGAGCTATTCAAGAAAAGAAACTTCTCAAGAAAACAACTCAATATACACAACTTTTTTCATTTTAAAGATAGGAAAAACCACCCAATGAACAGCAAGAACAAAACTATTAAAGCCTTGGTCCATCTCTAACAAGTTTCTCCTTTAGATAGATAGGGTCTTGCTATGTAGCCCAGGCTGAGCTCTAACAAACAATCCCCTGGTTTGGCCTTTGAAATGCTGCAATTATAGATGTGCATCATCAATGCTGACTCCTAATTAAAAGGAAATACTTACAAAACAAAACAAGACTGTAAGGGACTGGAGAGATGGTTCAATTTAAGAGCACTTGCTGCCAAAAAAATTTCTAAGCCTGGCGGTGAAGGTGCACGCCTTTAATTCCAGCACTCAGGAGGCAGAGTCAGGCGGATCTTTGTGAGTTGAGGCCAGTCTGGTCTACAGAGCGAGATCCTGGACAGGTACCAAAACTACATAGAGAAACCCTGTCTCAAAAAACCAAAAAGAAAAAAAGGGGGCGGGGGAAGCACTTGCTACTCTTCCAAAGGACCAAAATTTACTTCCCATAATACCCATGTCATATATAACTCCAGCTCAAGGGAATCTGATACCCTCTTCTGGCCTCTGCAGGCTACTGAACAGAGGTGTGAACATGTGCAAAGACATACACACACACACAAAATTAAAAAAGAACACACAATACAGTGGTGTTTTGTCTCAAATCAGTTCTATGAAGAGACCCTTACTATTTTGTGTTGTTCTTTATTTGTTTGTTTGTATATTTGTTTGTTTGAGACAGGGTTTCTCTAGATAGTGCTGGCTAGAGTGGAATTTGGTGTGTAGACCAGGCTGGTCTTTTGAACTCACAACCATCCTCCTGCTTGCCTCCCGAGGACTGGGATTAAAGGCCTGTGCCATCATGCCTGGCTATGTTTTTTTTTTTTTTATCCCTTCCTTCCTTCCTTCCTTCCTTCCTTCCTTCCTTCCTTCCTTCCTTCCTTCCTTCCTTCCTTTCCTCCCTCCCTCCCTCCCTCCCTCTCTCCCTCATTCCTTCCTTCCTTCCTTTTTTTTTTTTTTTTTTCAAGACAGGGTTTCTCTGTTTAGTCCTTGCTGTCCTAGAACTCTCTTTGTAGACCAGGCTGGCCTTGAACTCTGAGTTCCGCCTATGTCTGCCTCCAAAGTGCTAGGATTAAAGGCATGCGACACCACTGCCTGGCCCTATGTATTTTTTTTTTAAATCAACTATATATAGAAGAATTAAAAAGACTAATAAAGCCATGAAATTAGCGTGCTTTTGTAACTATTAAAAGAGGCAAACATTCCCTTTATGTTCTAGAGTATCAAAAACTGTGTGTGTTGGGGAGGGGGACTGGGGAGATGGCTCAAAGGTTAAGAGTCCTGGCTGCTCTTCCTGAGGACTCAGTTTCTGGCACCCACGCGGCAGCTCACAACTGTCAGTAGTCTGTGGGGACCTGACGCCCTCTTCTGCCCTCTGCAGGCACCAGCACACACATGGTGCACAGACCTGCAGACAAAACAACCCTACACATAAAATACATTTAAAAATGTTTGAAAAAAATTACAATGTATCTTCCTAAAACACTTGATTAGTGTGTGTATGTGTGTGTGTGGTGTGGTGTGTGTGTGTGTGTGTGTGTGCGTGCGTGCGTGCGTGTGTGTGTGTGTGTGTGTGTGTGTGTGTGTGTGTGTGCCACATAAGTGCAGGTACTCTTGGAAGTCAGAAGCAGGCATTGTGTGTCCTGGAACTGGAGTTCCAGGGTGCTGTGAGCTGCCTGACATGATCTGGGAACACAGGTCCTCTGTAAGAGCAGGAAGTGCTCTTAACCCACTTGGTCATCTTTACAACCCCACACTCTTATCTTTTTAATCTCAAATATTTCTGATTTAACATCATTAAGCATGTACCAAGAAAACCGACAAGACAAAAAACACCTCACAGATTCTAAAACTGCAGTCACTCAACTCATGTTGCTATATATCACAATATGCTATTCAGCAAAAATTACTTCATAGTTTCAAAAGTTGAGTTTTTTAAATCCAGGTTTTCATCTCATTTAAAAACATAAACCAAGTGCTTTTATAGATGTGTCTTTGCTTTATCCTCTTCTCTGGGAAACATAGGGAAGTCTGTATAAAATTACGTTAGAGCAAATTATAAGAGAAACAAGTGCTAAATTGTTTACATCTCCACCTAGTGGTCTGCAAAATATTTAAAACAAACATTTAAAAATGAAGAAAACATAATACAAATAATAGTATACAGACTGAGTAGGTTATATTTAGGAGTATATATGCATATACATATACATATACATACATATATATATATACACACACATGCATGTAACAATTACTGAAAAAAGGCCATGAATTTGAAATAAAGCAAGGAGAGGTATATAGGAGGGTTTGGAGGGAGAAAAAGAAAGGGGGAAATGATGTAACTATAGTCTCAAAAAGAAAAGAACACACCTTTAATCCCAGTACACAGGAGGGAGAAGCAGTTGGAGCTCTGTAAGTTCAAGGCCAGCCTAGTTTACATAGTGAGTTCTAGGATAGCCAGGGCAATGTAGAGAGACCCTGACTCAATATCCCTCCTACACACACACACACACACACACACACACACACACACACACACTGAAAACTCAAGAAGTTCTCTGGCAATAAAATTATACAGATCAGACTTTCATAGACAAGATGTACTTGTCAAGGACTATGTGACGTCACCAGCAGAATCATGGAATATCTTCCTAGAGCTTTGTTGTTACTTAATGCTAAGTAATTAAAACATTTCTGCACAAAAGCAAACTTCATTTGAGTAAAGTACTTATTAGAAACATTTTACCTTGAGAAGCATAGGGTCCAATCTTCCCAACTACAGAAAAATATGATGATGACCTGGGCAGTTAATTTACCTGACCAAGTTCCATGGACATGACAGTGATAGTCAAAGATACTAATACAAAATGCACATCAAAGTCACATTACAAACCCTAAATCTCAGCTTGCTGTCTCTTTGCATATAGAGTTTCTCAGATCGTTTATCCCTATCCCCAGAAATTTTCTTTCATTTTTTAGCATAGCATGCTCACAACCTGAAGCCAAATGTACCATTTTATATTATTTTAAAAACCTAATTAAAATTCAATGACCAAATTAAGTCATATTGTGATGAACTTTTCTTTGTGATGAAATGTGGTGATATTTTATTTGTATGTTAATAAATAAAGTTTGCCTGGAGATCAGAGGAAATAGCAAGCCATTAGTCAGGCAGTGGTAGCACACGCCCTTAATTCGATCACTTGGCAGGCAGGGTCTCTGTGTGTTCAAGGACACACTAGGGAACAGCCAAGTGTGGTGACACGTGCCTTTAATCCCAGTACCAACCATAGAGACCTGGAGGTCTGTACAGACAGGCAGTGACAAGGAAGTGAGGTAGCTGGGATAAGAGCCAGAGGGCAGAACAGCAAGGTAAAAAAGGCACTGGTAGATAGGAAGTAGCTCACTTTTGGGAGCTGCAGAGCTGGTGAGGTAAGGTTGGTGGCTCTCACTATTTCCCTGATCTCTAAGGTTTTCACCCCTATCTTTGGCTCCATGTATTTTATTTAATACCACCTTTTAGAAATGTGTCTATATTGTAATAGGTAGATAGTTTTATGAATTCAAAAATATGTGTTGTTCTGGGGTGCACCTTAAGTGATGAAATGCTTGCCTTACATGCTCAAGGCCCGGAGTTTGACACCCAGAAATGCAAATAGCAGCTACAGTAAACAAAACATTCAAACAACAATATGTATGGATCTATAACTGATACCACAATCAGGATATAGACATCTCTGAGCCTCCCCCTGCCTTGTCTTTTCTGTCAAATCCTTTTGACTATGCTTTTAGAGTCATGTATTCACTAATAGCTACCAATCATTGATCTGCTAACATTTGTCAAGAACAGTTTATTAATGTAATCCCATGGATTATACTGTTCAGAAAATAGCTTCTATTTCTTATGCCTCTGAACTCCATTCCTTTTATTGCTGAGTGTTATTTTATAGTACATTATATATTACACAGCACAATATGTAATGTAGTGTGAAATGTAAAGTCACAGTTTGTTTATGCATTCATCCAATGAAAAACATTTGGAGTATTTAAAGTTCATCATGATTATGAAGAGAGTGGCCATAAGCATTTATATTTAGGCCCCTTTCTAATTTTTAAATATAATTTACTATTATATATCTTTCCTGGTTCTGATGTTTATATACAATGTTCCTAGAAAATGAAACTTTCAGAAGAACAATGATTTAAATATAAATACTTTTTTTTTTTTTATAGTACTGGGAGTTCAATTAAATCCAGGGCCTGATACATGTGAGGCAAGCATTCTACCACTAATCTATCCCTGAAGTCCTAATAAATATTTAAATGCCTAAATTATTTCATGATTATTCAGAAATTAGCATTAAGAAGACAATTATTCCTACTTGTATGGAAAAAGTGAAATGACTGAATAATCGTACTTCCTTCAAACACAGACATATGTCATAACTTACTTAGAAACTTAAGAGGGAAATGACAATGTGTCACCATGCCCAGTTCCTCTACACACAGTCTACATCCCTAACTATTTAAGGACTCAGAATGCTCAAGGCACAAATCAACTACATAATAAGGGTTAAGACCCCTGTCTGAGCAAATTTTCATCTCTGGTTTAAGAAAAAATATCAGCAACAATCATTTCAATAAAATTACTCTAGCTTTAGAGAGAGGGAAAAAAAGTCCCCCAATGCTCAATCCATTCTTAAGTCTTGGGTCTATTGTTATGTGATTTTTCTCAAGACTGAGCAAGAAACACTGATGGTATAGTCTGCACAGCCACTCATCCCAGTATCCAGGAAGAGATGAGTAAGAGGAAACGGTTACAATATGAGGAGACACTGCAAGCAACAATTAGACTAACAACAACAACAAAAGCTGGCAGGGTGATGTGGAGGGGCAACACTGGAGAACAAATCCAGGTCTTGCACATACAAAGTAAGTGAGCTACATCCCCGCCTGTAAAAGTTCTCATCATCCATTGTACTAAATTTCTCTTCCATTTTTTGTCCTATTTTCTGTACCATCAGGATTAGATTCTAGAATGTAAGGACATACTTGAACTGTCTTTC
The DNA here is from genome assembly GCF_049852395.1 of Peromyscus maniculatus bairdii. Lineage (NCBI taxonomy): Eukaryota > Metazoa > Chordata > Mammalia > Rodentia > Cricetidae > Peromyscus > Peromyscus maniculatus. Next base: position 38,045,322 of record NC_134855.1, read on the forward strand.
TCTGCAAATCAATGCATACAGAAGGTTACAGCTGGGAAGCCTATTGGCTATCATAATAATTGGCATCCTAAGATATGCCCATGATGCATTAGTGCACAGATGTTATGGAACAATCACTTTCTCATTGGATTTAAGGCCTGCTCCACAAGACAGAATTTGGGTACTAATACAGAGAACCTATTGCTAATCATTCTGCTAAATGTTCATAAGATATATTGAAGATATATTGTTATGCCCAAAGATAAGTAAATCTCTCAACACTCCTCAGAGAAACCTCTCTTCCCAGGAGATGACAGTTAACAAAGAGACCCTCAGCCGGTCTCCACACAGAGAATAGGAGATTGCGGACTATGGAGCCCTAAATGGGACATCTATATCCTACCCAACTTCTCCCAAGGCTCACAGGATCACTGGAGAAAAAGAGGCAGAAAAGACTGCAAAAGCTGGGTAGTGGATGAATACAGCAAAACAGTGTCTTCTGGACACAAGGCAGTTACACATATGACCTAACAGTGAGCATGATGATTTGCACAAGACCTGCACAAGAAGGAGCAGGTGTGGTTATCAGAAAGTCTACCTTTTCCTCAGGAGCTATGGCAATTGATGCCTTCTGGGAGGAGAGTCAATTTTCTTAAGTGATGCAGCCCCCAAGAGGCTACCCAGGCTCCAGTAGATGGCCCTACACTCATGTGTATATTGGTAGCACTAAGTGGATTCCACGGATTTAAAAATAAAAAAAGAGAAAAATAAAACCGTGAGGAAATGGTGGTGGTAGGGATAGAGGTGGAATTAGAGTGGAGAGAACGGGGGGGGGGGGGAGGGGGGAGGGGGGAGATGGACTTGATCAAAACATTATATGTGTACATAAAATTCTCCATCCACAAAAAGGAGTAACATAAAAATGAAGTAGGGCATGCAATTTGGAGAGAGGTGGGGTGGAGGATGAATCAGGAAGGAGTTAATGGGAGAAATGGTGAAATGAGTATGACCAAAACACACTGTATGAATGTATGAATGAAATTCTCAAAAAAGTAATCAGGGGCCATTGAGGAAGAACCAGAGGTGGTAGATAATTACAATGAAATAGTGTTTGGGGGACCTAAAAAGGATAGTTGCACATTTGAACTCACAGTGGCTGTCAGAGAATTCACAAGACCTGTACAAAATCAAACGAGACAAACGTCATAGCATAGAGGGGAGAAATGGTCACACAGTCCCACCTGCAGCTAAGCAGCTATTGGTATCTGATGACTATAGGGGAGGGAAAGTCAGTTCTATGCAGGGATGTGGGCATGAAAAACTATCCAAGCTCTAGTGAATGGTCTTAATTGTATGCACACAAAGCACTAAGTGGACTCAGTGGGTTCCAAAGAGTAGAGCCATGAGGTTGGACGAGAAAAGTCTAGGGGATAGGGAGGAATTATAAAGCAAAGAGTGGGGGTGGTCGGTTTAACAAAACACATTGTATGCATGTCTGGAATTCCTAAACAATAAAAAGGAGTAAAACAAATAGAGAAAAGAAAGTGAGAGGTAAAACTTTAGAGAAAGGAGACATGTCCAAAACAAAAATAAATACCGCTGTGTACCAAAACATTGAAGAGAAATACAAATAAATGTGCTGATTCTGACTGTATTCTAGTATCAATCCAACCCCAGTAGTAACAGGGGGAAATTCAGCTTCTCTACTTACCCAAAAGCTTACCCATGCTCCATGTCATGAGAAGGAAGGAGAATCTAGCTCACCTTTTACAAGTAGACAGAGGCGCATTACTCCCACTCCAACAGAATGCTATGGAATATGTTATCAATAGACAGCCCCAAGCTTCCGTTCTGTAGAAAAGTGAGAACTCAAGAAGACAAGAATATAGCCTTGTGACCATGTACTCTTGTCAGGATCAGCAATGTCCTCCAGTAATATTGCAGTAAAACCACCCAGAGATGACTTTCTGAAACCTGTTCCTAGACTGAGGATTGGTGAACAAGGGTTTGAACATTGCTAGGGAGGATGCAAGAGCATAGAGCAAGAAGAAGAAGAAAAAGGTGAGAACAACATCTACTTAAAATCAGCCTGCTAATCAAAGTAATAACCTATGAGAAAATATTATACTGAAAGAGTCACCTATTGAAATTAACCAGAACATTAATTTACTTTGATTAAATTTACTGATTTATTAGGTCCGGCGGGGTGGCACCCACCCTTAATCCCAGCACTCAAAGTCAGAGGCGGGCAGATCTCTACCGAGCGAGTTCCAGGACAGGCTTCAAAGCTACACAGAGAAACCCTGTCTCAAAAAAAGAATTTTACTGATTTATTTTAATTATTACTTATTTGTTCTCTTGAGATGGGGTGAACTAAGAAGCCCAGGCTGGCCTTAAACTCACTATGTAGCCCAGGCTAACCTCATACTTGCAGCAATCCTCCTACCCAATCTCCTGTCTTATTCATGTCATTCTTTTTTGCCCAGCACCTACACATATAAGCACCTCTTCCAAGAATGAGGCACACTAAGAGGAAAAGGAGGGTCAAAGTATCTGATGACAGTGTTGAAAACTCACCAACCCTTTCGACAACATGCTCTGAGCCAGAGACTGAGGCATAGGTTCCTCAAGAGTAATGCCACATATTCCATTAGGTTTGTGTTGTCCCCCCCCTTTTACTTCTATAATACAAATTAAAAAAATCAATGAATATTTTGTTACTTAGACATGTTCATTTCTTTTTTAATGATTACAAATTTGAGGTCTACTTAAAATAAAAAACAAAACAAAACAAAAACCTCTGAACAGGATTCCACATAGATTATATGAGGACTTTTTTGCTTATCTATGGTGGTAGATAACATGGAAATGATTCAGACTTTTTCTCTTAACAGCTTTTGATAATGTTTGTTCATTTAATGTGTGGCCCAAGATAATTCTTAATCCAGTGTGGCCCAGAGTAGCCGAAACGATGAACATTCCCATGCTTTTCTTAGTTTACTGGTGGCTGCCATAGTGAATTACCAAAAACTTTGTGTGTCAGCAAAATTTTAGTTTTTCATGTTAGAAATGCAAAACCAGTTACATGGGATACAATGAAGGTGTGCTAAGTGCTGGCTCCTTGTGGAGGCTTCAGGAAAGGATGTGCTCCTTGCTACTCCCCTCTCCTAGCAGTTGCCACACTCTATGGTTAACATTTCCATGCTTTGTCTTCACATTGGCCCTTTCTTTCCTATTAATCCATCTGCCCTTCCTAAGAACCTGTGATTACATTCAGGGCTCACCCAGCTAATCTAAGATAACTACTTCATCTTTAATCACACCTACAAAGTCTCTTTGCCATGTAAAATAACAATCTCACATTCTAGAAATTAAGATATGGACCTTTCTAGGAGCCATTGTTCTTCTGCCTATCACAGGAGGCACTTTTTCTGCCACCTAAATGGTGGAAAACACTTACCATTAGTCTCTATAATAATTTCCTCTTTACTAATATGTATGTCCTATAAATGTAATCATTATGGTGTGTAGGCTTTTTATTCTGGCTTTTTTTTTACATCTCACGATGTACCTGAAATTCATCCACACTGTTGCACTTTTCACATAGCCATTTCTTGGTACTTGCGGAGATTTTAGTTCCAGAAACCCTCACTGGTACTAAAAATCTATGGATGTTCATGTTTGCATAACGCCTACACAAACCTTATCATATACTATAAACATCATTGTATTACTTATAATTCCTAGTACAGTGTAAATAGTATTGTTTGGAGAAAAATGGCAAGCCTATTCATATTTAGTACTTATAAAATTGATTGTATCTACATGTACTTTACTTACACTGGAAATTACAGATGTAGAAACTCAAGCATGGAGGGTTAACTGTAGCTTATTACATCACTGAGAATTTCCCACATATGGTTGTACCACACTTTGTCCATTCACAAACTGAAGGATTTGGGCATATTTCAATTGTTGAACAAGTTTTAGTGAAACTTCTATGAACATCAATATACAATTTTTCACATGAATATAAAACTACCATTTCTTCTGGATAAGTATCTAGGAATAAAATTGTTGGGTTGAATGGGAAGTGTTTAGCTTTCTAAGATATGCCAAATTGTCTCCCACATTGTTGTACCTCTTTTTCCCCCCTTTGGAGCACATGGTTGCTCATTGTGTAATCAAAGGGAAAATGTAATTAATAGAAAAAAATGAAGAAAATCGCATTATGGGATGAGTTTTCTATACAAAGGTGGAGAGTGGGGATATAGCTCATCAGGTAGAGTGTGTGCCCAGCGTGCACAGAGCTCTGGGTTCAATCTCTAGCATCACAGAAACAGGTCATGAAGGTGAATGCTTGTAGTTCCCAGTACTGGGAAGTACAATCAGAAGGATCAGAAAGTCAATGTCATCCTCAGCTACAGTCTCAAGACAGCCTGGACTAGATGAGAGCCTGCCCCCCCCCAAACAAACAAACAAACAAACAAAAAAAAAACCCAAAGGAGACAGGATAATAATTCTAGAAATTATGTTATTACATTTAGAATAGTGGAGGAACAGTATTTAACATGCGACAATCCAAATTTCCCATGCAATTAATGATTAAAATAACACAGTGTGAATGTCAAACAGGATAGAGTCATACTAAAATACTTTACGATAGAAATGTGGATTGTAAGAATAAAAGAATAAAGAAAAAGATCTTAAAAGCTAGCAAAAAGAACAGAAAATTAAGATTAGCAGGAAACATTTCACCTGCAGTAGGAAAAGCCAGATGATAACAATATTGAAAACCTATTTTTTTTTTCTTTTTTTTTACTAGAAATACTGGAAGCAGACATACTCTAGAATTCCTACTTGGGAGAGGAGGCAGGATAGTGCGGATTCATATGGTTTAGATAATGAAGTGCAATAGCACATCTATCCTGCTCCCAAGAATAAAACTAAGAGTGCAAGGTGTGAGCAGGCGAGTTGAAGGCAGTTCCAGAAGCTCCTACAGCTACTGGAGCAAGCAGAAGTGTCACGTTAGAAAAGAGTCAACTGCATTACACTGGAGTGGTCGTAAACTGGGTTTCCAGGGCTTCCTAGACCTTGTTATTGAGGCTCTTTGGACTGTTTATTCAAAAGAACATGGAGAAGCTAGTAGTAAGACCCTCAAAGCCTCTCAAACCCAAACCCATCTCCTTTGTCCAAAAGATTGGAATGGTCTTCCATTCCTGTACCTGAACTTCCAAATATGCTTCTCTCTCCTTCCCTTCCCTTCTCCTCATCCCCTCTTCTGTCCCTGTCTCTCTCACTGCTTCTATTGTGAATAAACCCAGGGCCTTAAACATAGCAGCAAATACTCCACCACTGACCTATGTCCTCAGTCTCAAATATTCTCATTTTCCAACTCCGGTAAATACAATAATTAACTTTTGTTCCCAGTTTCTGGTACAGCGCTTTCAGAATTCTTTGAATTTCCTGAACTTCTTAGAAATTAGGTAAGGGGGCAATGTTTTGTAATTCATAAACAAACTCTATGAATTTATACTAATAATGTGAATAGCCTAATAATGGAGGCTAGTTGACAGAGAAAATGAGCATATGATTAGATAGTAGAGACTTTTGGTCCTACCTCTAGACCTCTGAGGAGGGGAGAAGAGCCAAAGGTTGAAGTCATTCACCAATGGTCAATATTTAATTAGCCATACCTATATAATAGATCCTTCATTAAGCCATTAAACAAAGGGTTTCGGAAAAGAACTTTCAGGTTGAGCATATGTGTATTGGAGGAGGGAAGATGTGCCCCAAATTCCACAGAAACTCAAGTTCTCCCTTAGTTATGAAAGCTCTTTTACCAAACTACTGGATATAAAAAATGGGTCATGGGAACCCCAAATTTTTTTTAAAGATTTACTTATTTATTATGTATACAGTATTCTTCTTGCATGTGTCCCTGCAGGCCAGAAGAGAGCACCAGATCTCATTATAGATGGTTGTGAGCCACCATGTGGTTGCTGGAATTGAACTCAGGACCTCTGGGAGAGCAGTCAGTGCTCTTAACCACTGAGCCATCTCTTCAGCCTAGGGAACTCCAAATTTGTATAGGAGGCCTGGGACCTGTAGTAGTGACTGAAGTGGGTGAATCAATCTTGGAAGCCCTAGCCATTGATCTGTGTGGCTTGGAGCTAACTCAAACTAGATCCAATGAAGTTTAACTGTCGAACACATCAGTTGGTGTCAGAAGTGTTAGAAGTAGAGAGAATAGCTTTCTTTTGTTAACTTGTTAAAGAGGATACAGAGGACACCAAGCAAAGTGTCCTCTAGACACAACAGGACTGATGCACGTATGAACTGCAGAGATTATGGCAGCATGAAAAGGGCCTGCACAGGGTCAAGTCAGACGAAGGTCACAGCTGAGAAAGGGAAGTGGATGCTGGCTCCCACCCCTAACCAAGAAGCTATCTGCCATTGGCACCTGCTTGCAAAGGAGAAATTCCATTTCTCCGACTGAGTCTCACTATATTAACTACACTTGGCCCCTATGCCCAGGAGTAGATGGCCAACACAGAACAAACTCAATGATATTTTCACAGACTTTTTGTCTCATATAGCTTTGTTTGGGCATTTTTGTTTTGTCTTATTGGTCTATTGCTTGTATATTTTGGTATCTGATTTTGTGTTTTTGTGGGATTTGTTGTCATTTTGTGTGTTTGTGTGTGTGTGTGTGTGTGTGTGTGTGTGTGTGTGTGTGTGTGTGTGTGTGTTTGAATTTCTTGTTTCTTGTTATTTAAATAGAAAGAAAGGGCATGAAGTTGGGTGGGTAAAAGAGGTGGGAATATCTGGAAGGAGTTGGGAGAAAAGCATGATCAGAATATATTGTATGAAAGAAAATGTTTTCCAATAAAAGTCAATCAATAAAATAAGATATAGAGTTAACTTTGTTTTTCTGGTTCTAACTCTGTCATGGACTTTTTGGTTTTGCTGGTAAGTACTTAAAATATAAAGCCCCACAGCTTCAGAAATGGCTAGGTTAACTAAATATAAGTCCACTGAGATGTATAGACTTTTGGCCTGGTTAATTTCAGCATGTGATTTTTTTTTTTTAAAATTGGCATTATGGAATATCAGTCAATGTGGATGTGACTAATGTTTTTTTGTTTTGTTTTGTTTTCTTAAATTCTAGTGTGATCAGACACCTGACAGCCTGGGAATTGAACTTTGGTCCTCTGGAACATCAGTCAGTGCTCTTAACTGCTAAGCCACCTCTCTTTCCTGTGACTAATGTTTTTGATGTTTACTTTTATGTCATACATCCTGCAGGACTATCTCAGGGGAAGAGATCTTTTTAGAGATGCTACCAGGATGCATTTCTCTTTGTTGCACTACTGATAGCAATGACAATATGGTAAAGGTATGTCCACTCTGAAGTTGCTTCTTCTTTTTTCTTTCCATTTTGTGATTAGCTACTATCCTATGGGGAAAAATTCCGAGTCCAAAAATACTTCTGTCATCAACTTTTCTTGCATTATTATAGTAAAACATTCATGTTTGCATGAAACAATTCCTGGTATTACCTATTTTTAAAAATCAGATTTTTTTTTTTTTTTTTTTTTTTTTTAGTTTTTTGAGACAGTTTCTTTGTGTAGTCCTGGCAGCTCTGTAACTCACTTTGTAGACCAGGCTGGCCTCAAACTCACTAGAATCAACCTGCCTCTGCCTCTCAAGTGCTAGTATTAAAGGCCTGCACCACCACTGCCCGGCTTAAAAATCAGACTTTTCTATCAATTTATTTAGTGCCATAAAAATGTCATGGTGGGGGCTGGAAGGATGTGTTTGGTCCCCAGTACTCACATGGCAGTTTATAAACACCTGTAACTCTAGTTCAGGGGATCTGATGTCCTCTTCTGGCTTCTGTTGGGACAAGGCATGCATATCGTGTGTATACATACATATAGCCAAAATACTCATACACAAAAAAAGAAACAAAAATCTAAAAAAATTATGGTGGTAATTTTATACTGTGGAACAGTCCTTTTCTATACCACACATATGTTTTACTCTCATTGGTTAATAAAACACTGACAGGCTGGTAGTTAGGCAGGAAAGACAAACTAAGAATGCTAGGAAGAGGAAGGCTGAGTCAGGAGTCGCCATCCAGATGCAGAAGAAGCAAAATGAGACTGTCTTACTGAGAAAAGGTATCAAGCTTATTACTAACTAGCTCTTACACTTAAATTAATACATAATTCTTATCTATGTATAACCATGTATGAGTGTGTAGTTTTGGTGCCTGTCCTAGATCTTGCTCTATAGCCCAGGGCTGGCCTCAAGCTCACAGAGATCTGCCTGGCTCAGCCTCCTGAGTGCTGGGATTAAAGGCATGCACCACCACCACCACCACCACCACCACCACCACCACCACCCCCCAGCCTATATTTAATCTTTTGAGGAACTGCTGAACTGTTTTCATAAGCATCTACACCATTTTATATTCCTGATAGTGATGTACTATGGTTCCAACTTTTCATGTTACTGTTAACATTTATCTTTTTTATTGTCTTACTATATGAAAAATACCTCACTGTGGTTCTGATCTGCATTCCCCAAATGATTGATGTAGGTTATCTTTTATGTGTTTATCATATATATGTATATATATATATATCATACATATGTATATATATATATATATACACATATACACTTACATGTTACTTAAATCTTCTATTTAAAGTTGGTTTGCTTCTCTTTTCATTGTTGAGTTGTACAAGGTTTTTGGTTCGTTTTTTTTTTGGGGGGGGTTGTTTTCTTTTCAGTTTTGCTATGTAGTTCAGACTGCTCTTAACTAGCAATCTTCCTACTTCAGTATCCCGAGACATAAGGTTACATACAAGCACTACCACACCGAATATGCACCTTTTACTCACTTTAGACTGTATTTACAGTGTGAAGTGTGGGGTTCAAATTCACTCTTTACATGTCAGTTTCATTCTACCCTTCATTGTTTAAGAGATTTTCTTTCCTTGCTCTCTTGACATTCTGATGAAATCAGTTGACTGTAAATAAAAATGTTTATTTCTGTCTTCTTGGTTTCCATTTCAAGGATCTGTAAGTCTATCTTTATGCCTGTTTTTGTTTTTTTGAGGGGAGAAGAGAGTGACAGGTGTTATAAATATCAAGTGATCTCTTCTCACTTTCTATCTTCTTTTAAAATCAGTTGTACATGGCTGAAGTTGCTGTTGGCCCTGTTTTCTTTGACCAAGACTGACTGCATAAGAGTTTACCAATTCCAGAATGCCTTCTCTGCTCCTTCTATATAGACAGTTCTTCTACAAATGCACTGAGTGTTTCCAAAGCCTGTAGGGCTTTCTGTAAGGTGGAGCATCCCACAGCCTGACACAGAAAGAGCACAGCACGGCAAGGGTTCTCTGTAAACTCACAAAAGCAGTAATAGTGGCAGAAGCAGAATGGCTGTCACCTGCCAATTAAACGGATTTTCTGGGAAAAAGCAAACGCTTGAATGAGTTGAGCTCAACTGCAAATCTAAGAGAACAGAATACTGGCTTAAGAGATGGAAACCCTTGGAATCAGGGGGAAAGGAGTGGGATATGTGGCCCAGTTCCGAGCTTCCTTTTTTGTTTTACTTACAAAGACAATGAAATCTTCAAGCTGTGTTCCTTTTATCACTTTATGTGGCCATAGCTGGTCTTCAGGAAGAGTATAAACTAAAGCCATCGGTAAAATCTTTGTTTGAAAACAAGCAAAAGTGCAATGTCCACTGCTTCTATAAAACTGATGTCTTTAACTGGATTAGAAGGTGAGGCAGTGAGAGGATATTGAAGATATTCTGTTTCAAAGAACCACCACTGACCCACACCCCTTAGATGAATCCCTCACCTTTTAAACACAGGGCCTCACTTGCCCACACTTGAACTGCCTCCAGAGGGCTGGCATTAAAAGCATGTGCTAAGCAGGCTTTTATATGGATCTAGGGATTGAACTCAGGTGTTCTGAGCCATCTCTCCAGCTCCAAAATTCTTTCAATTGAAAGGAGTTACCTATTTTTGTTTAGGATTCTCCATTACGAAAATTATTTTTATACAGTCAAGTTAATAACAGTTTATTGTAAGGTCTACTTAAGGAAGTGTTTCACAGTCTTCAACAATTCTGTCTTTTATGACCTGTGTTTAAAAAAGAAGAGAGCCCAGCCAGTCCTTTAATCCCAGCACTCCTGAGGCAAAGGCAGCCAGATCTCTGTGAGTTCAAGGCCAGACTGATTTACATAGTCAGTTCCAGGACAGCCAGGGCTACACAGAGAAACCCTGTCTCAAAAAACAACAACAAAAGAGCCCAAGTAAACAACTTAAAGGCCATGCTGTTAAAAATAAAATTGAATATGAAAATCTTATGTGAATATGTTTATGCTTAACAAAAACTAAGTAAGAATACTCATTTTATTAAAGCTATGTAATTAAATTGCTGTTTTAGGGGTTCAGTGGTCAAGAATTCCCACTGCTTTTCTAGTATTTGGTTCCCAGCGCCTATACCGGGCTGCTCACAACCGCTTGTAATGGAGGAAGCCAGCCCCTCCAAGCCTGCAGGGACCTGCGCTCTACTCACACACATGTACACACACACACACACACACACACACACACACACACACACACACAACTAATTAAAACAGAAATCTCTACCTGGTCATGGTTGCGCACACCTTTATAATCCCAGCACTTGGGAGGCAGAGCAGGCAGATATGCTCTAAGTTCGAGGTCAGCCTGGTCTACAAACCAAGTTTCAGAACAGCCAGGGCTGTTATACAGAGAAACCCTGTCTCAAAAACCAAACTAAAACAAAAATCTAAATAAATAAATAAATAAATTGTGGGGCTGCAATTTAGGTATTAGTACATTGATTTTGTTGACATGAGTTATATTTAACAGGAATTTGGAATAACTCAGTCTCCATCAGTTAAATACTATGTGACCACAGGTAAATAACTTGGCCTCTATCAGTTTCTGTTTTCTCCTATGAAATACCTAACTATTTAAACTGTATGTAGCTATCATGAGAGGTTTTGAAAGGTTTAGTGTTTTTAAAGTACTTTGAAATGTCAGAATGAAAAGACTTCATGAAAATTATTAGTAACCGTAATTTGGCCATCATACATTATAATGCTAATCACCAATGCTGGAACACTCATGGTGTCTTCCTTGATTCTTTCCTCAAACTCTTTCCTTCCTTTCCCTCCCCCACCCCTCTCTACTGGAGAATGAGCCTATGACTTCTCAATCACTATGAAAGTGTGCAACCACTGAGCTATATGCCTTGCTCTCATTTGATACATGTTGCCCAAGTTGGCTTTGAACTCACTTTGTAGCGAGGTAGATTCTTGAGTAGCTAGGATTATAGGCTTACACAAATAGACCCAGTTTACATTACTTTTGTCTTTGCAACAAAATCTTGCTTTGAAGCTCAGGGTGCTGAACTCACTGTGTAACACAGGTTGGGCTTGAAATGGCAATCATCCTGCCTCAGACTTGAAGATAACGTATATCTTCAGATGCCCAGTTTTTAAAAATCCATTCTTCCTCCTCAACATAAAAACATTTTAGTGCCAGTTATTTTAGCTCATGCCTTTAATCCCAACACTCAGGAGTCAGAGGCAGGCAGGTCTCTGGTGAGTTCGAGGCCAGCCTGGTCTACAAAGCAAGTTCCAGGACAACCAGGACTACACAGAGAAACCCTGTCTCAAACAAACAACCAAACAAAAAACCCACAATTTTCTTTTGTTGTTTTGTTGGTTTGTTTTTTAGTAAAAGAGGACTAGGGACATAGCTCTGTGACAGAACACTTGCCCAGTATACACAGGTCTTAGATTCAATCCCTGGAATTTAAGAATACTTTATTTTACTAAAAATCACTATTACATCACATACTCTAAGAGTGTTTAGCCCATTCTAACAAATACTATCATGTAGTATTGAAACATAGTCTGTGTTCACTTCGATATATTTTATTAAAAATCAGTTGCTTCATACATTCAGAATGTTCAACTTTTCCTATAACTTTTTATATTATGATAAGTGATTTTAATAATCCTCTGAATCAATGCTTTCTCTCTCATTTAACAGTTTTTAGGAATTAAAACCTACATATTAAAAAATTTTTTGTCAAAGCACTAATAACTTTAAATTTTCCAATTGCTATAAAAAATATAAAATAATGAAATAGTATCTTGAACTGAAGGCATTTTAGTAATAAATATCTTACTCCCTTATACATGTAAGTACATATACAATACTATCAGATAACTACCACTTAATTTCCATAAGCAACCAAAATCCAAACGTCGACACAATGATGCATCCATCAACATACACTAAATGCCTACTGCCTGCAAGGACTACTCTTTGGGAATTGCAAATAGAAGCAGCATGTGACGACAGAACAAACAATCAGGATGGAATGGGGTACGTACAGTATCCTCAAAGAAGGTGATGACATACAACCACAAGCGTCTCTTCTAAGACTGGAATGCCCTTTCTATTGGATGTTTTTGGATTATACAGCAAACCAATATCAAAGGAGGCCTAACCACATCAAAGTTACTATTAAAAACAGGGTTAGAAATAGATCTTGAATTTTCTAATTCTATTCTTTATAGAGCACACAGTAAATTTCAGTGCATACTAGCAGGTTCATCTTGCTTCATTCTACTTCTCTGAGCTACTTCGCTAACTCTTCTTCTTGGCCAAACTTTAATATCGTATCCACAAAGCTACAATAAATTTGATTCATCTAGCTGGGTGGTGGTGACATATACCTTTAATCCCAGCACTCAGGAGACAGAGTTCAAGGCCAGCCTGGTCTATAGAGTGAGTTCCAGTACAGCCAGGGCTACACAGAGAAACCCTGTCTCAACAAAAATAAATTTGATTCACCCAAAATTTCAATGATTTTTAACTCAGAATTTCTAGGACCTTATTTATCTATAGCATTTTTCACTTATAATATGCTCTTTATTCATTGAGACAGGGTCTCATGTAGGTGCACTTTGAACCTCTGATCCTCCTGCTTGTACTTCCTGAGTGCTGGCATTAGACCTGTGCCCTATGCTGAGCTTAATTTGGTGCTGGGGACCAAACCCACAGCTTCCTGTACACTAGACACTCTACTAAACTACATCCCAAGCCTATAATATGCTGTTTTAAAGGTCTTCTTATTTTATTTATAGTCATGTGTTACATAACAATGTTTCCCAACAGGCTCCATATGTCACAGTGGTATCATAAGATTACACTACCTAGAAAACAATAAATAATGTTTGCCCAACCATAAAATTGCCTAACAATGTTCTCAGAACTTATCTCTACTGTGAAACCACATGACTGTACTGATCATAGTTCCTCACTGGAACTGTAGAAGTCAATGTGCTGGGACATTTACTTACAGGGCATTACAATGTAAAAAAATAAAATATGAAGAACATAAACATTTTCTAAAACACTGGAGATGTCAAGTAATAAAAACATGATAGACTTCTAGTTGTTCTTCTGAGTGTGAAATAGATAAGCTGTCAATACTATCTCGCACTAAGTACAAACCATGTAAGTGACTCTGAAAATGTCCAACCTATCAATGAAAAGCATACAAAAAGGTGTGTATCACAGTTATGGAGTCAAGTAACATAGCAAAGGATGCATAAAGTTTTAAAATTCCATGCCTTACACTAATCAATTTACTAAAAGTTTAAAAATTATTTATAGAAGATGAAGAAATGGCACATTTTTCTTCTAGAGGACCTTGGATAGGTTCCCAGCACCTACATCAGGCAGCTGACAACAGCCTGTAACCTCAGTTCTAGGCATCTACCCTCTTCTGGACTCCAGGGGTACTAATGTGCATGTGCCCCCACACAGACACATACATATACACTTAATTAAAAATAAGAAATTCAGGACCAGCTAGATGGTTCAGTTGGCAATGGTGTCTGACACCAGGCCTGAGAGCCTGAGTTCAAGACCCAGAACCCACACAGTGGAGGAGAGAACCAGTCCTGACAGTTGTCCTCTGACCTCCACACATGCACACACAAAAAATAATTTAAAAACTATCTATACATTTATCTTAAGGAGAGCAGAAACAACGTTAAATAGCCTGCCACTGTTCTTTTAGATAAATGTCCTTTTCAAAAGCTTTGAGAGATCTTGGGATATACCTCAGTAGTACAATGCTTTCCTAGCATGTATAATAACCTGGGTTCAAGCCATACCATCATAAGGAAAAATAATTTTAAAAAACTTGAGATTTGGCATTAATACTGTATTTCTAGAATACAACCTAGATAGCTATGACAATATAAGTATTGCAGAGGAAATTTTACACATTCTGAAAAGTTCGTGCTCTCTCTCTCTCTCTCTCTCTTTTTCTTCAAGACAGGGTTTCTCTGTGTAGCTTTGCGCCTTTCCTGGATCTCGCTCTGTAGATGAGGCTGGCCTCGAACTCACAAAGATCTGCCTGCCTCTGCCTCCCGAATGCTGGGATTAAAGGCGTGCGCCACTACCGCCCGGAGTATTCTCTCTTTTAAGCATAAGATTTAAAAAAAAAAAAAATACTGTTTAATTCTTATGGAAAAAAAGGCTAGAGGTAAATCTGAAAAAAAAATAGCAATTATTAAACTATTTAGTATAGCATTCTGGCCTGTTTGCACCTGCACTCACACGCACATATCCACTCACAGACATACATGGTCATACTTTTTAAAAAGCCTTTTAAAAAGTTTTGAAGCGTTGTGTTTTCTTTCTCTTCCTTCCTTGAGATAAAGTCTCTCTCATGACCCCATGAACTCTAGGTAGCCTAGAACACCATGCACTTCTGACTCTTCCACCTCACCTCCAAGTACTGGCACAACAGGTTAGGATTACAGGCATGGATTACCATGGTCCCAGTTATATGCTGTCCCAGGAATTGAATCACGCTTCAAGTATGTCAGGCAAGCAGTCCACCAGATGAGCTATATCCCCAACCCCTTAGGTATTATTTACTTTTTTTTTTTTTTTGGAGATGAGGATTGAACCCAGGGCCTTGCGCTTGCTAGGCAAGGGCTCTACCACTAAGTTAAATCCCCAACCCCTTATTTTCCTTTTAATTATAGAAAAATGTCATACTTTAATGGCTTGCTATTAAAACATTCAGCATAGAAAAGAGTTGAATCATTTTTTATTTTGTCATGAATAAATGTCTGGTATTTATAGATAAAAGTTTCTACTCTAAACACTCATTATTTAAATAAAAGTTGGCCATTCAGATACAACCTGCTACCTCTCTTACTATACTTGCACTGCTCTAACACAATAGTACAGACTGAGTAATTTATGCACAGTAGAAATTCATTTCTCACAGTTCTGGAAGCTAGGAAGTCTAAGATCTCGATGTCAAGAGAACTAGTATCTGATACCCTGTTTCCACGAGGCGCCTGTGTCCTCCAATAGGGAAGAATGCTATGTCCTTTATGTGGTATAGCAGAAGAACAATTCTATTCCTTCAACCTACACACTACCTCTACTAACCCCACCTCCACACTTTCTGGTTGTTTTGAGACAGGGTCTCACAACATAGTTCAGACTGGCCTCTAGCTGAAAATTTTCTTTTGCCTCAGTTTCCCAGTCTGGGACTACTATGCCACCTTTATGTCCAGCCCTCAAATGTTTTCTCAGGGCTTTGGCCATGGGAGCTTTGCTCTATGATTTAAAATCTCCAGTTCTTAATATGATTATATTAGCCATTACATTTCAACACATAGGGGCTGGCAAGATGGCTGGGCAGGTATGGTGTATGCAACCAAATCTGATGACTTAAGTTTAAAACTCAGTATCTACATGGTAGGAGAAACCCCACTCTTGCAAGTTTTCTTCTGACTTCCCCACACACACGCATATTCACACACATGTATTATACATACACACACAAAATGAACACATGTGAACAATGTTTAAAAATTTTACCACGTATATTTTGATTGTAGTTAGGCTATGACACTTCCCTAACAGTAGATATGCGACAAACAACCCTGTATATACACAACACACACACACACACACACACACACACACACACACACACACACACACACACTCTCTCTCTCTCTCTCTCTCTCTCTCCTCTCTTTTATGACTGCATGGCCATGCATGAAGAACAGTGGAGGAGCACGCAGCAGTTTCTTAGAGTGATTGCGAAGGGTGCTTGTGAAGCAGAAGAGGCAGGAGAGCCAAATTAAAAAGCAGAAGGTAGAGTGAGGAAGGAAAGAAAAAAAGAGACCCCCACAAAAGCACTATATTAAAATTGCTAGGAAACAAGATATAATTGCTATATACTTTAAATTTTGCATTATTTATATGTATACAAATACACATAACTGTCTTAGCTTATTTTCCTATTAGCATGAAAAAATACTTTAACACAACCTAACAGAGAGGAGGCTCTTTTGGCTCAGTTACAGGTTACACACCATCATGGCAGGGGAAGTCACAGCAGCAAGAGCTGGAAGAGAAGTGGTCACATTACATCCAGCAAGAGCAGACGGCAAGGAATCAGTATACACATGCTACTGCTCAGCCAGCTCTCCTCTGTTCACCCAGCCCAGAGCCCAGACCATGAAATGGTGTTGCCCACACTTAGGGTAGGTTTTCCCACCCAAATTAGCTCAATTAAGAAAATTCTTCACAGGCATGCCCACAGGCCAACCTAATCTAGACAATTCCCTGAGATCTTATTCCCAAGGGATTCTAGACTGTATCAAGTTGATAATTAAAACTAATGATACATATATACGCATAAAAATGTAAGAAAGGGGATACAACCAAATCTGTCAGAGGGAGTACCCACAGAATCTCTATCCATAGCCATTTCTGCTTTCAGCCTCTTGAAATATAAAGAGGCAATGGAGATTAAGTGTATATAGTTTTTATTATCACAACAAAACCTGGGTGTGTAGACTATATTACAGGAACAGTAATTTAATCTAATTTTAACTGCAATTAATTTTACAGTTCACTCTAGAAGATCCCAAATTTTCTGTAAAGAACCTGTGATGGTTAATCTTGTTAGCTTGCTGGCATTTTGAATCACCTAGGAGACAAACCTCTGGGCATACCTGTGAAGGCATTTCCAGACCCATCCTAATGAAGCTAACATCATTCCACAGCGAGGGTTCTCAGACTCCATTAAAAAGAAATTGAGGCCGGGCGGTGGTGGCGCACGCCTTTAATCCCAGCACTCGGGAGGCAGATGCAGGCGGATCTCTGTGAGTTTGAGGCTAGCCTGGTCTACAGAGTGAGTTCCAGGAAAGGCGCAAAACTACACAGAGAAACCCTGTTTCGAAAAACCAAAAAAAAAAAAAAAAAAAAAGAAGAAATTGAGTAGAGCTCTACTCTGTATTTCTTTCTGCTTCCTGACTGCAGATGCAATGTGACCAGCCAACTCACTGCCCCACCATCATGTCTTCCCTGCCATGATGGAGTACCACCCCAAACTGTGACATAAATTATACCATCTTAGGGCTTCTACTGCTGTGATAAAATACCATGACCAAAAGGAACTTGGGAAAGGATTTAGCTAATGGTTCCTCATTACACTCCATCACTGAGAAAGTCATACTCAGAGGTTGGCACTGATGCAGAGGTCATGGAGGAACACTGCTTACTGGCATGCTCATCGTGCCTTCATATAGCACCCAGGACACCAGTCCAGGGGTGGCACCACCTACACTGAGATAGGCCTTCCTACAGCCAGCATCAATTAGGGAAATGCAGGCCAGGCTTACCCACAGGCCAATCTGGTTGGGGGCATTTTCTCATTGAGGTCCCCTCTTCCCAAGCCACCCCAGCTTCTGTCAAACTGACATAAGAACAGTCAGCACAAGCCTTTCCTGGCTAAAACATTTCTGTCAGAGATCTCGTCACTGCAACAAGAACAGTAACAGATAGAGGACGAGATCAGTGAATGTTTTAGTGTTTCTCAGTCATACTGTCTCAGGTACTCAATTCTGATTCTGTAGGAAGAAAATAACCACAGTCAAGTGATGCTAACTTTATTGTGTTGACTTGACAAGACTTGAGTACTCAGTTAAACAATCAACACTTATCTAGAAGATGCTTGGAGGAGTTTTGTAGTTGTGATTAACATTCACGACCTATTAACTGTGAGTGAAGATTACTCTCAACATTGTAGATGAGCTTCATCCAATCAGTCTCAGAAGAACTAAGGTTTCCTAGGAAAGAGGAAATTCTCCCTCAAGACTGTCAAAGACTCCTGAATCTAAGAGCCAGCCTGCCTTATAAATTTCAAACTTGTCAGCCACCACAATTGTATTAGCCAACCCTCAAAGTAAATCTCCTGGTAAGTGACAGATAATGTGTGGTATACAACTGCCCATGCTTCTCTAGAGAACCTTGACTAATACATAGACAATACATAAACTAATGGGCATGACTGTTCCATTAAAAGTATTTACAGTAACAGCTGGTGGGTGAGATTTAGCCTGAGTTTTCCAAACACTAATTGTATCATTAATAAAAGATAGCTGCTTTCACTCAACACATTTTAGTTTTTTTAAGATTTAAATTTTTAATTAGGTGTGTATGTGTGTGTCAGTATGTGGGTTTGTTCATTTGAATACAGTGCCCTCAAAGGCTTGAGGAAAGTATCAGATACCCTGCAGCTGGATATACAGTCAGTTGTGAGATGTTGGATGTGGGTGCTGGCCACTCCAAGCTCTCTAAACCACGGAGCTATCTCTCTAGCCCCACATTCTAGGATTCAAGCAGTGTAAATAGTGTGTCACACACGTCATGGAAATTGTGCCCCATGAATTGGAAATCATCCTTACTAGGACAGACTGTTTGGAACTACTATGAATGAATACGATCTCTAATTATGAGACCTATACTAAAGTTTAAGTGTGAGAGCAGTTTCTCAGTGTTGCAGGTTTTGGCATTATTTTCACATGTTCTTATATTTTTAATTATTACCTTTGGAGATTAAATTATTACCTTGGAGATTTTTTGCTGCCCAAAAAAGCAGAAGTCAATTAAAGGAATGTTTTAGATATTAATTTATTAAATTTTGCATATTTTCAATAATAGTTAAGGAGAATTAAAAATGTATGAAATCATTAAATACAAGGGTTACAATTTCTGGCACAAAAAGAATTCTTTTTATCGAAGATGTACAGCACAGGACTTTCATAACATATTTATTGCAAATACGGATTCTTAATTTAGAAAATGGGACCTACCTATAAATTTATTTTTATTATTTTTTTGTTTATTTGAGTCAGAGTTTCATAGCCCAGGCTGGCCTTGAACTTGTGATCCTCCTGCCTCCGATTCCTGAGTTCGAGTGCTGGGATTACAGGTGTGCACCACCATGCCAGGCACTACCTATAAATTTAAATAGTAGATTGTCAAGTTAGTTGATGATACCAGATTCCCTTCTCTAGCCCAGGGATTGATAAGATTTTCATTTGAGAGGAAACTGTAAATATTGTCTCATGATGTAGAAACCTGTTTCTCAAAAGATTAAGATAATGTATAACTGAAAATGATCAATTTGCAAAAAGCTAACATTACCTCATCTTCTCAACAGTGAAGAATGGCTTTATGATTGTTTTTGACATAGAAGAGCTTCTAAGAAGGTTATATGGTATAATGATGAAAAGAGAACAGGTAACTTGAAATGTACTATCAGAAAGAGAAAGTAATCCAGTGGATTAAACAACAATAACAACACTTAAGCCTAAGAATAAAGGACTGCATGATCATGGCTAGATGACCGACAAGTTTATAAAGCAGAAGGGTGAAGTCAATAGAAGCCAGACACTGTCTTAAAGAAGTAACATTAAGAAATGGGAACTAAGGAGAACAGTGTTGGCAAGAGGTCAACAAAGACACCTGAATTCAGAAAAGAGCCATAGTTATAAAGGAGAGATTATCAAAAAAGGGCCAAGTGAGAGAACTCTACAAATGAAAGGGTGTTGAGTCTATCTTGTTTCGAAGAGTTCTGATTTCAGATGCTTGCCTATCAAATTGTTTGCTCTGATTATTGTTTGGGAACATGTAGACACTATTATACCTACTTATATCCATAATTCCTAGTAAAACATAAAATGTCTCTAACATAGCAAAATTTCAGTAATTATTTGTTGACAATGATAAATTACTTAAAATTTACAACAGGGAGTAAATCAATCAATCAATCAATCTCTCTCTCTCTCTCTCTCTCTCTCTCTCTCACACACACACACACACACACACACACACACACACACACACACACACGCGCGCCCCTGACCATTCTCAAAGAAAAAAACACGTCAGTGGCTTTTAGATATTACCTAGCATTAACTAAAAATTAAAATCTGGAGCCTGTGAGATGGATCAACAGGTAAAAGAGCTTGCTGCCAAGGCTGACGACCTGAGTTTGATCCCAGGACTCACATAGTAAGGGAGAACCCACTCCTACATGTTGCTCTCTGACCTCACACACGCTCTGAGGCAAGCACCTCCCCACACACTAAATATATACATAAATAAACTAAAAAGTCTTAAACAGTTAACATTTGGAAGCTCTGTCAAATAGAAATCTGGTACCACACTCACCTCTCACAATAATTTCCTCAGTATTGGAAGAAAACGAAGCCATAATCTCCCAAAACCTGCACCATCCTTGCCAGAAGTAGGGCTTCTGTAGAGAAGTTCCCACTACCAGGTTTGATTACTATAGCTCAGGAAAATGGTGCTGTTATTCCATTTAACACAGAACAAGCTCAAAAAGATGTTTAAGGGCCTACACAGTGTTAAATTCTAGAAAGGCCAAGTGGTGGTTTAGACACGCAATGTAACTATGAACAATTATGGAACGCTTGCTGTGTTCTAAGAACTGATAAATGGCCTCATTTAATCCTTTCAACAACACCATGAAGTTTAGGCAGCACTGGGATTATGGTCCCTAATCCACAGGAAGAAGCCTGGATTAAGGAATTCTTAGCAAGGTTAAATAATTGATGAAGACAAAGGTACTAAGAGGCAGGGCTGAGATTTGAACCCAAGAATTCTGATTGTTAAGGGTGTTATACGGCCAAACAGAACAGAACAATTAATTTTCTTAAAAGGACAAATTAATCTTCTCAAAAGTAATCTGTACTTAATTATATCCCCTACCAGATACTTTGTCTACATTTCAACACCCTAAAAGGCTGATGCCTGGGTGTCAACTTTAACAAAATTAAAACAAAAAACTGAAGTTTGTACTAGCTAAAACTTACAGTGATGAGTGGAGATCAACGAAACAGGGATGATTACTGACTGATGCTCCACTTTGTTCAGATGAAATGATATATATATATAGCATTTCACTCAGCGTAATTATTTAGATTCAAGGGATTCTTTAAAACAAAACAAAAAGCTAAATCAAATAGGTCTAAATCAAGTGTCTTCACTACGCTTCCAAGTTTCAGTAAGAACTTACCGTTAAACAACTCGTGCTTGGTAGATCATTCAAACTCCCCATAATTTGTGGCTTTCCCATACTCTTTGTATTTATTAGTACTCATTTACATCTTAGTTTTCAGACATTTACAGTGGTTTTGAAAGTTTCCTCTCATATTCACCAGACTACGTCACAGATTCCCTCGCTCCTTCTCAATAAGTGAATGTTTTGCTGCAAAACCTGTAGCTGCGCTCTCAAAGCTTAATAGCATGATTTGAAAATAGATGTGACCGTAAAAAAAAGAAAGAAAGAAAGAAAAAGAAAAACAACACCCCGACCTTTAAAACTTATTTACTCCAAGGAAACTACGAGAAGGGTGTACGCATCCATCAGAAGAAGGCTGGAGAGCTGTCAAATCCTACAAGGTGGGCAGGGACGCGCGCCAGGGAGGCTCGAGGGGGAGGTGGGAGAAGGAGGCAGTGTTTGACTCGATTCAGTAAACAGTCACTGCGCCACTTGCCAAGCGCCGAGACACAAAAATCCACCCACGCCACCAGCCGGGCGGGACCCGGAGCGGCGGGCCTGCAAGGGGCCCGCGGCCGGGCACGGGAGCCAGGCGGGCGCCGTGGGTCCCTCACTCTCCGGGCGGCGACCAGCCCGCCCGGCCTCCCGCGCCGCTCCCGGCGCCCGCACGCCCGCACGTCGCCGACCAGCCGCGGCCGCTTACCGTGGCGCCTGGCAGCTTCCCCCGAGGCGGCCCTCAACGGCTGCCGCAGTCAGAGCACCACCCCGCGGCGGGGCACGTCTAGCCCGCCCGCAGCTTTCCCGGCTCCCCCGCAACGCGGCCACTCTCGCGAGAAGCGGCCCGAGAGCGCGCCGAGGGGCGGGGAGGGGGGGGCGGGGGAGGAGGAAGGGCGGGGCTGCCAACGGCGGCGGCCAGTTCTGCGCCGCATCCGGAGGGGCGGCCGCCATTGTGCTTCGTCGCCGACTTCTCTGCCTGAGCCCGGGACCGAGCACACACCACCTTAGGAGGGAGGCGGCGGTGTGGCTGCGGCGAGCCCGACGCTCCCTGTGCTGTGCCAGCTGGACGAGGGTAAAGAGCGGCGGCGGCGGCGGTGGGGGAGGGGGGCCCTGGAGTGCGCACCTCCCCCCCCCCCACCCCGGACCCCGGACCCCGGGAGCGGGGAGGGCGGACGGTGCGTGGCCCTCGGGGACCCGCGGCGGCCGGGAGGACGGGATCGGCCTTTAGCAACCCCTCCTGGAAGGCCGGTCAGGTTCCCAGCCCCCGGGAGTCGGCGATGGTAGGTAGGCCTCTGCGGGGCCCCGCACCGTGAGTGGCGTGACGCCGGCGTGAGTAGCAAAAAAAAAAAAAAGATGGCTCTTGAGATTCAAACCGGGGCGAGAGGTGTCAGTGACCCGACGCTAGCGAGACACGGCAGGGTGTGAGTAGCAAAGGCTCCCTCATCTTGAAGAAACTGCGTCGTGAAGACGAAGAGCACACACACACACACACACACCATATCGAAACCACTACAATGAACACTGCTTCCTTCCCACAAAAGTAGATGTTCGTATATCGGGGGGAGCTGCGGCGCGCGGGGTGGGGTGGTGGTGGTCCGTGGAGGTAATAAACACATCGTCAGGACCAGTGTGAAAACAATTTAATAGGAGCCTGTCTCGGTTCACGCACCATTGTGTGGCTTTTAGATACTTTGTTTTAACATTTCCTTATCTCTTATTCCTTTCTGCTCCTTTTGTATCCAGAGTGGAAGATAAATAATGAAGATAAGCATAGCGATACATTTCTGATTTACAAATCAAACAGTAGTAGATTTGTATTCTATGTGTTTTCTATAGTAGATTCTGTGTCTTTTCACAAGAGAACCGGAAATGGGGTCAGTGTTTTCTTTACAGCTCCAGTAAGTGTGAAGCCGCAGCGTGATGGTGAGGCTGTAGCAATGGAATCAGAGGCTTTGGTCATGACCAGGACCATGGTTATTTAACCTCCTCAGATCTCCTAGTTGAGATGACTTCCCCCACTCCTTGAGATGCGTTTTTTTAATAAGATGAGCTAGTGTGTCAATCAACAGACACTTCAGGGCATAATACTTGAGTGTGAGTTTTTAATGACTATAAACAAATGAAATTTACCACAGGTTTAATAAACCCAAGTATTCTGATCAGAAAAAAAAAACTTAAAATTGGACTTTGTGAGTTGTATCCACATCGCTTCATGTATATGTGAGTTTGTTTTGTGTAGGGGGTCTTACCTTGTATTTTATGCTGGCATTGAACTCATAATGCTACCCAGACTGTCCTCTAACTTAAGGTGCTCTTGCCTAAGCCACCACATCCAGCAACACTACACAGCTCTAGTTTACCCTAAATGTTTGGTACACCATCCCCCCATGTCTATAGATTTTTTTCTTTATTCTTCTCATACAGTTTCATATATGTATATATTGGAATTTAGTGCCCCACCCCATTACCTTAAGTTATTTTCAGTTTCATAGGATCAGATGTCTTGGGCATACTAAGCATTTACTCTCTGACTAAGCTGTAACCCCAAACCTAGGTCAGATGTCTGGAATAAGGAGGATTGTTTTCCTACATAACTACATTTTTTCTTCTCTATTCTACATTGAAGGACAATCCACTTGGGCATGAGTCATCCATAGCATTTATGTAGACAACCAACGTTTATATCATATGATAAGTAGTCAGTTTCATATTCGTCTCTCACGCTTCTTCCATCTGTTAGAAAGAGTTGTCCGCATTTTAATGTACCTTAAGGTGATCTTAGTGTGGAAAATTATCAAGTAGTATAAGCACTGCTTGGTTACTAGAGTTTCCCTTTGCAACAATGAGCTTGACGCAACCTTCCATCTACAGCTCACAGTTTAGTCATCAGACGGATCTGTAAACAACTGCTGTTAGTACCTTCCTGTAAATACTATACATGAATACTGTGGGGCCTCAGTGGGTGGTCAGGCTTGGGAAGGCTTAAAGGGAGAAATGCTTATGCCAAGCTGACGGTGGCCAGGACCTGCTTGTGGAGATGTGGTTTAGGAGGTGACAGTTGGCTTCCCACGGCTGAGAGGTAAAATGAAGGAAGGTTAGAGCTTGCTTGCCATGGAAGACTTTCTGTGACACATGAGAAAGTTTAGTGCCCCGTGCTGTGGGATGGAGAACTGTTGTATCCAAATAAAATTGATCCTTAAGTCAGTAAGAAATTTGGAAATACTTAAATAGAATGTATAGGCTTGCATCGAGCCATATTTTTAAGTAACAAATTAAGTAATAAGTAATGAGCTATTAAGCTATTAGATCAATAATGGGCCAAATGAGATGACAACTTAAAATGAACAAGTTCCTACTAAAGTAGTCACCGAAGGAGAATTATTTCATTTGTCTTTGTTTGTTTGTTTGTTAAACTTGTATCATTAGTAAAGTTGCTGGGAGTGAATCCAAAAGGACTGAGCAGAAATGATAAAATTGCTCTTATAATTTAAGAGTTGACTGAGATTTGATGTTTGTGTGTCTGATTGTAATTTTTAATTTTCCACACTGACATGAACTTATTGTGGTCCAAGCTGGTTTTACCTGTTCTCAAATATGTTTTCTCTAACGACTGGTTAGACAAGATAAGTTTGAACGTCTGCTTTTAAGATCACCTAATCCTCTGCACCCATTTTTTCCAATAGCTGTAAAAAGAGGGTAGGCTTGTAAAAGCTGGTAATAATGTATTTCTGACTGCACAAGAACTCTAAAATGGGTGACTGGAGAGTGAATTGTGACACCTAAACTGCCTTCTCTTCAGAGAGAATAGGTTATATCTTTAAGTGCTGGAGGCTGCTGCTGCTAAAGAAAACCTTTAAAATATTAAGAATACCTTAAGTATGTGTTTAGCTAAGTATCAAGAGAGAACTTTTTTGTGAAAGGCCCTAGAAGTTTTGTGTGTCAAAGGACTTCCCTCTTGGCACAGTTAGCTTCCTTGCCCCTTGGTGGTGTTGGTTGATCCTTGGATCTTGCCTTTCCAAGTGATCTCTTATGGGATGATGTTTCAGGATAGCATCCAGGGAATGAAATGAAAGGTAAAAGGCCTCAGGACTTTTTCAAACCATACAGTATGACTTGCAAGGCACATCTACATTCAAGGCATAGAAAAGTAAAAGTTGGCCGTGTCCTGTCCAGACCAGCCACATGGCACTGCCAAGATACGTTCGTACTAGGGGATGGGAGAAATTTGTAGCCGTATTTTATGATTTGCCAAAGATTTAAGAATACACATTATTGGCTGGGCAGTGGTGACACACGCCTTTAATCCCAGTACTCGGGAGGCAGAGCCAGGCAGATCTTTGTGAGTTCGAGGCCAGCCTGTTCTCCAAAGCGAGTTCCAGGAAAGGCGCAAAGCTACACAGAGAAACCCTGTCTTGAAAAACCAAACAACAACAACAAAAAATTCAATAGGAAATTTAAGTCCTACATAGATGGTGGTCTAAGCTTTTGGGACTCTGATGTTGTGGATATCACTCTATATAAATAAAACACTGATGGCCAGTGACCAGGCAGGAAGTGTAGGCGGGACAAGGAGAGGAGAATTGGGGAAACAGGAAGAAGGGAGAGAGACACTGCAGCCACCACAGGACAAGCAGCGTGTAAGGACTCTGGTAAGCCACCAGCCACGTGGCAAGGTATAGATTTATAAAAATGGGTTAATTTAAGAGAAAAGAACAGTTAGCAAGAAGCCTGCCATGGCCATACAGTTTTAAGTGGATTGTGGGACTGTGGGGCTTGGGGAACCTGGAGAGAAGCCCTCCAGCAACACTCTGACCTCATCTTATTGTTTATAAGCACAGCACTTTTTGATACTTGCTTTGTGTGTAGATGCAAAGGCTATAAACAGCTATTTATGTTTTGCATGTGTTGTGTATGTATGTGGGTTCTCAATCCCGTCCATTTGTGCGATGAAGCCAGAGATCAGTATCTGGTTTAGTGTCTTCCTCTATCACCCTCCACCTTTTTTTTTTTTTCCCAAAGTTTTTTTTTTAGTTTTTCAAGACAGGGTTTCTTTGTGTAATCTTGGCTGTCCTGCATCTCTTTCTCTCTGGAGACCAGGCCGGCCTTGAACTTACAGAGATCCTCCTGGCTCTGCCTCTGCCTCCTGAGTGCTGGGATTAAAGGCGTGTGCCACCACCGCCCAGCTTCTACCTTATTTTTTGAGATAAGGTCTTTACAGTCTAAATGAACTGCAATTCACTGATCTTGAGCTGTGAGCCTCTGGGATCTTCTTGTCTTTTGTTTCACAGCACAGATGTGCATTACCATACCCTGTTTTGTATGTGGGTGCTACAGATCTAAACTCAGGCCTTCTTTCTTGAGCAGAACATGTTTTACTGAGCAAACTCCCCTTCCCTTTAGTTTTTTACATGGGGTTGCTAGCCCAAGCAGGCCTTAAATATATGAGGATGACCTTGACTTTGTGTTACTCATGTCTCTACTAGATGCTGAGATTATAAATGGGATTGTAGGAAGCCTCAACCACACCCAGTTTTATGTATTTCTGCATGCTAGGCAAGTATTCTGCCACCCGAGCTGTATCCCCAGCTCTCACCTCCCAATTCAGCAGTCTTCACAGCCAATAGGCTGAGATACTTTTTAAAATTTATTTTATGTGTATGTGTGTATAGGAGAGCAACAAGGTCAAAGGGGGCATCAGATCCTCTGGAACTGGAGTTAGTACAGATTGTGAGCTGCCATGTTGGTGCTGGGAACCAAACCCAGTCCTCTGTCAAGAGCAGTAAGCAGTCTCATTGCAGAGCCGTCTCGAGCCCCAAGTGATATTCTTAGTTCAAAGATACCATTAAGGTAACTACACTGGTAGAAGTTTCTTTGCAGAGAATGGCTTATATATAAACCTGAGTGATTCTTAAAGATTTTATTTTATGATAAATACAAATTTCAAATAATAAAAAAGCCAATAGACTTTCTAACTTTGGAGGTATTGTTTCATAACAGCTAGTGTTTGTTCAGTGTGTGCTCTGTCACCAAATCTCACACTTGAAAGTAGTATCATCACCATTTTGTAGGTAAAAGACTTATTAAGCATTAGAGATTAAATAGAGACTCATACCACGTATAGAGATTGCAAAGCTTACGTTTTACCATTTTTCTACAAATTGTTTGAAGTTGGCTTGTGCTAAACATTAGGTGTCGCCGGGCGGTGGTGGTGCACGCCTTTAATCCCAGCAGGTGGATCTCTGAGTTCGAGGCCAGCCTGGTCTACAGAGCGAGATCCAGGACAGGAACCAAAACTACACAGAGAAACCCTGTCTTGAAAAACCAAAAACAAACAAACAAAAAAACCCCAAAAAACTTCAGTGTCTTGTTTTGGAAAGAAAGTGGTTAAGTGAATTTGACTAGTAAATGTGTTAATACATTTGTATTAACTAACGCATTAAAATACAGGAAAAGACTTAGGTGTAGGAAACAACATTGGTTCATATGGATAGGTTGGGTCTTTTTTGTTACTCTAGTAGTGTGGATTGTGTTGACTGTGTTACTATATGACTTGACATACCTGAATGGAACTATTATTAGATTAATGGGACATAGTGATCTGCAGTATTGTGGTAGGAGAGGAAGCAGAATCAAAACTTGGGGCCAGGCTTAGTGTGACACAGCTTGTAATTCCAACTATGAAGGCCGAGGTAGGAAGATCACTGGGGCAATTTAGTGTAACCTGTCTCAAAAAAACGGTAATAGCAAAAGAGTTTTTCTTTTTTGGAGACAGTCTTACTGCATAGCTCTGGCTGGCAGGGAGATAACTATGTAGACCAGTTTAACCTTGAACTCAGAAGTCAGCCAGCCTCTGTCTCCTGAGTGCTGGAATTCAAGATGTGTGCCACCTGTGCTTGACTAAAATTTTTCTTAAAATTACAGTTTAAGGCGATATCTCAGTGATACAGTGCTTGCCTCGCATGAGTGAGGCCCCAATTTTAGTCTCAGTACTGCAAAAAAGAAAGGAAAACAGCTGCTTCTGGGTTGTGTGGTTACTTCTCTGCTTTGTAACTTCACGGCTTTTCAAGTTTTACACTGACAGGCAACTTGTGGTACAGGTCAAACAAAATTGACCTCATAAGCAGGTAACATAGAATTTTCATTAACTTAGGAAAAAAAAATGTGTGTGTGTGTGTGTGTGTGTGTGTGTGTGTATCTGTGTATGTATGTATGTATGTGTTTGCAGAGGCCAGAAGAGGTTGCTGCGTTCCTTGGAGTTAAGGCATTTGTGAACTGGCCCCCGTTGATGTTGGTTTCTGAATTTCAGTCCTCAAGCAGCCATCTGCCTATCTTCTGTTTTGGTTTTTGATAGCATGCTAGCCTGGAACTCATAATCTTCCTGCCTCCTCAGCCTGAATGCTGGGATTGTAGGCATGCATTATCATTCAAGGCTTCAATTGTACTCCAGATTTTACTATTAAAGATATATTGGAAGCCTAGTGCTAAGACTAACCAAGCAGAAGGTATAGAACAGACAGAAAACAAAGGGGTAGTATATACCTGACAAAGAGTAAAAATGGGCATGATTAAAAATCTGTTGATGGCCCACATTACCCTACTATGCTTTCAGAACTTTATTAATAACATCCTCTGGACTTTTAAGTCACTTCATACTTCTTTCTTTCCTTATTTTTGTTTGTTTGTTTGTTTTGAGACAGGGTCCCTCTGGAACTAACTATGTAAGCTAGGCTGGCTTCGAATTTAGAGAGGTCTGTCTCTGCCTCCTGAGTACGGGGATTTAAGGTGTGCACCATAACATCTGGCTATTTTTTATTCATTTAAAAATTGCATTTTATTTATTTTATGTGAGCACATGTAGAAGTCAGATAACTTTCGAAAGTCAGATTTCTCTTCTTCCAGGTGGTTTCTGGGGATCAAACTCAAGATCATGAGGTTTGGCAGTAGGTCCTTTTAACCCAGAGAGCCATTTCCTAGGTGCTGCCACAGCTTCCTCCTCCTATTCTATGTATTGGGTATGTCTGGATATTTGTGTACATTGTCGATTGCCTGTGTAAGCCAGAAGGGGTATTAATCTTTGGAGTTAGAGTTTTAGACAGTCGTGAGCCACCCAAATATGGATGCTGGGAAGCAAATTTGGATCTGCTACAAGAAGTGTGCACTCTTAACTAGAGTACCTTGTCTCTGCCCCCACTCCTTGAATCGTCTTACTTGTACTTTTCTTTCTCCCTGCTCTCAATGTCAAGAAAGAAAAGCATTAAGCTTCATTTAGTTGATTAGTATTCTTTCTGAATAATTACTTCCCTCTCCTTCTGGTTATTAGATCATTTGTTTTCTTCTTTGGAAGTATGTATCAACTCTGCCTTCTGTTCATTTCATTTCTTCTTGTTGGGGCATCACTCAACATTGTCTTGGAGCCAGATTCTCTTCCTGTATCTTAACTGGTTGCTTAGCCAGCTTGTGGGGGAGGGGATTTTTTTTTTTTTTTAAACTGAGCTTGTTTCAAAATCTTGAGTAGCTCCTAAACTTTATAGCATTGACTTGCTAAAGTGGAGCTTGGGCTTCCACAAAGGCTGTGAAACTAACTTTGAAGTTCCTTTATTATTACAAAAAGTGCAGAAGTTACAAGTGACCTATTAATACTAAACAGATAAAAGTTTTGTTGGAATACTAATTATTTCATTTCTGAAAGCTCCAGAAAAGCATTGGAGGGAGAGATCCTAAGTACACACACCTGAGCAGAGGACACCAGTGCTTTTATTACTTGGAGTAGTCTGCTTTCTGCATTTGCTGCTTTCAGAACTCTTCCTGGCTCCTAGTCTGCTTTGAATTGCACCCTTTGTAATGTTTTTTGGCTTTCATTCTTAAAAAAGCCTTACTATGTTTGTGCCTTTTTTTTCCTGCCTTGAGTCATCAAAAAAATCATTCCAAATACTACCTATAAAGTTGTCTTTGTTATTTTTGTTTTTGTTTTTTTGGGGGGAGACTTGTCACATTGGTGTTTCCATAACATGTTCAGGTTATTTTCTTTTTCTCTTCTTAAACTTTTATTTTGTGTTTATATAAGGGGACGTCTAGTGGGAGCCAGTTCTTTCCTTTGACCATGTGGGTTCTGGGGATTGAACAGTCTTCTTGCTGGCCCACATTTGGAGGGCTTTGTAATCATTATTTTCAGCCTTCTATGTAGGTGTGGTATTAATTATCTTAGTTTGTACTTGTGTGCTCTATTTTTGCCAGGGTGTAAGTGTAATGGATAGCATTGGTTTAATTGTAGTTGAGTCTAAACTGGAATACTGCTTATTTGCCTAAAACCACTCTAGTAGTAGATTGCCACTGCTTTGGCCTTAGAGGTCTAGAAGGCTGTGTGGTTTCTTTTCACTATTACTGTGTTAACTATTACTGTGAATTTTTGTTTTGTTTTACATTTTATTTTGTGAGTGTGGTACAAGTGAGCCACAGACTGAAGGTCAGGATAGCTTGTGGGAATTAGTTCCCTCTGTTGGACCATGTAGGTCCAACGGGTCAAACTCAAATATTAGATTTGGAGGCATGCCTGTGCCGTCTTGTTGGCCCTAACCTCAGTTTTGGTTTGTTTGTTTGTTTGTTTGTTTGTTTGTTTGTTTGTTTTTGAAAGTCCTATGCTGCAGAGAATCTCAAAGGCTTTTTGTACCTTTCTCAGCAGTAGACTACTTTTGCATTTTATTGACTGAAACAAAATCCTATCTGGAAAAGCATTTTTTCATCTTACTGGTGCTTCTAACTTAGGTGGGCTCTCTGTGTCCGATTTCTCTTTGAAAGGTGAGAATTCTTCAGTGTTTCTATGCTTCTTCCTGTCTTCTGTCCATTCTGGAGTCTAGAGTGCAGTCAGATTTTGTGTAAGCCTCCGTCCTTTGTGCCAGCTGATCTCTGCCTTCAGTTGGCCAAAGGGCTTAGCTGAGTGGGTTTCATAGCCCTTCCCCAAGGTCTACAGACCTTTCTGTGGTATATCAATCAGTACAGAGTCTTTGCAGAAACTCCGTTTCCTAGCCTTCCCTTAACAACAGCCTTACTTCCACTCTCTCTGGAAGAGTGTGGAAGTTGGCTAGGGTTTTTGAGATTCTCCTCTTTTGTGTAGGTAGGCTCTGCCTACATGATCATGCTACCAAGTTAAAAACCTCTCACAAACTTCTGGTGATTTACAGTAGGCCTATATTCTTTTAGTGATGAGACTTGTATTTAACAGGCAACTTGATTAAACTTGATAGGTGGCACTTAACATCAGAGGGAGACTTAATTTTCAGATTTTAACAACTGATGATGACAGATTTCTTTAGGCTTTTACATGGACTAAAAGAAAACTTAAAAATTATTTGTGTGGAATAGATGTGAATATATTTAATGCTGTTTATGAGTGTATGTGTGCGCGCGTGTGTGTGTGTGTGTGTGTGTGTGTGTGTGTGTCTGTGTCTGTGTGTGTGTCTGTGTCTGTAAAGACCCTTTGGGTTGTGTATAACAGACCACAAAAAGGTGTGAACTAATTATAGACAGCTCTGAAGGGCTTCCTAGGATTCTCAGATGAATGAAATTATCTACAGCAAGAGGAAGTTAACCTTTTTTAATAGCTACAGCAAGCTACTGATTTGTAAGAATATATCAATATGGGAATTGGTGTACATATCTCTTGGTGCATTTATCAATCACTATTAAAATGGCTTTATATCTTACAATAAATAAATTTTTATTTAGTTATTTATTTTTAGTTTTTGAGACAGGGTCCCTCTATGTAGCCCTGGCTGTCTAGAAACTTCCTGTGTAGACTGGAAGATTTACAGACTGCCTCAAATTTACAGAGATCTTCCTGCCTCTTCCTCCCTAATGCTGGAATTGAAGGTGCACACCACCACACCAGCCTAAAATAAATTTTTAAAAATCTGAAAAAAATGCTCTAAAGTGAGGCTACAGTAAAAATACAGATGATGCAGTAAGTAGTAATAATTACAGAGAGTCTTTACCCAGAGACTTCATCTTGGGAGTTGAGAGTTAAGTAAAATGACAACCTCAAACACTTACTAAGATTGTAATGGCTTTGTGGCTCATTATGTTCTTTGTGCATTCAGAGCAATTTGTAGAGTTGAGAAAATGCAGTCTCTTGTACCTGTCAGTGCTTGCTTGTTCTTGAGGGCCATGAGCACAGAAGACTTCCCATGACTGGGGATTTCCTGAGAGCCTCAAAGTACAGTTCAGTGTGATGAAAGGATTGTATGTAGATTGAGTGCACTGTGTCCTACCTGGTATTCTTGCTTATGCCTTTCCTTTTCTCTTACAGAACTTGACAGTTGTTTATATAGTTTGTTATCACCAGACTACAGCTTCTTGATATAGTGAGCGTTTTCTGCTCAACTTAACCATTCCCTTGTTTAAAATTAATTTGCTCAGCACATAGTAAACATTCCATAAAAATCTATTAGTTAAATGGGCTTTTAAAAAAATTCCTTCTAAATCTTTGGTAGACAATTTTCAAGGACTACATTTTATTTCTTACTATTTTTTGTGCTTTTGACCTACAACTTATGCAACTAAATTACATAAGTTTTCATATAACACATTGTCAAAATTCAATCAGTTTATGTAGCGGCGTTGCCAAAAATAGTTTCACATGGTATCAAATTCTATCTCTCAGAGGACTCTTTCTGCCTCTCTGCCTCCTCTCCAGAGGTGTGTTCTGAACAGACATTCTACTAAGTTACTTTCTAAAAGAAAGAGCTAGGTATGATAGAGTCAAAGTAAATTATGAGAGGCATAATTATGCATTGTGCTTTTTTAAAAAATGAGTCGTAGACTTGTATCTTTTAATGAATGTTGTCTTCCAGTTCAAAATCCTTATCACATATACAGTCCTTTGTTTAATATTTTTGTGGCCACCTTGATAAAGTAACACATCTTCTTGTTAAAATACTCTAGGATTTTACTTCTTGGTGCTGAAGAGTCATTGATCAACTTTTGAATGTTTTTGTTCATGAATATTTTTTCCTCGTAATACATGTCTTTAAATTTCCAATGTAAAATTTCACTCCTTTCTAATGAACAGTTTTGTATGGACTTACCAAATACGTATATAGATGAGAAAAAGCAGGTGGTAGGAAGATTTCTGAGTTAGGTGACCATATCTTTTACTACCTAACATCTGCAATTTTAAAAACAGCATAGGCATTGTTGTTAGTTATCCTGGGAATAGGTATGCTGTTACATGCCTTTTATCCCAGCATTAATAAAGCAGAAGCAGGTAGATCTCTGTGAATTCAAGGCCAGCTGGTCTACATAATTAGTTCCAGGAGAGCCAGAGCTAATATAGAGTGACCCTTGTCTCCAGACAAACTTATCCTGGCATGGTAATCCTAAATTAGGATTTTGCAGATTATAAACTTAGACTTTTCTAGGTAAGTCATGAAGTATGGATAGCCTACTTAGAAGAAAATCAATCAGTTTGTCCTACCCTTTACCCCATTCTGGTCCTACATGCCAGTTTGTGGTTGGTTGGTTGTTTTTTTGCTGTTTATTTGTTTGTCCTAGGATTTGTTTACCTTCATTTCCTAAAAGGTTTGTTTATACTGTTACTTCAGGATGTTTTTCATGCAATTCTTTTTGGTTATCATTGTCCATTTCTCTTAAATTCCTGCACTTTATAGCATAATAAAATTGAGTAGTCTGTTTATACTATTCTGACTAAATATTAGCAGTCATTCAAATAGAAGCATACCTCCTTTCCCAGATTATAATAATTGCCTTTTAAAAATATTTTAAATTAATTTATTTTGTGAATGTGTTAGTGTGCATATATGGAGGTCAGGGCAACTTGAGAGAGTCAGGTCTCGACCATGTGATCTTCTCTACCAGAGATCAAACTCAAGATAGTCAGGTTTGGCATAAGGTGTCTTTACCCACCAAGCCATATCAATGGCCCCACAAAAATAACAGAAGATCTTTTGGGCCGGTCAATGGTGGTGCATCCCAGCACTCGGAAGGTAGAGGCAGGTGAATCTCTGTGAGTTAGGGGTTATCCTGGTTTACAGAGCTAGTTCCAAGACAGCTAGGGCTACACACAGCCCTGTCTCAAAAAAAAAGGGGGGGGGGGACACGACCCCGTGGCTGGTTAGAATTTCTGTTAGAGGTGGGAAACTGTTGGCACTGAGTGCCTCTTGTATACCTGACAGTGAGACCACGTGCTCCAGTAACTGCTTCTTGTCAAAATAGCCTCAGTCCTTAGAGTATTGGAAACAAATCAGTAAACCACGTTTATCCTGGAATTAGTACTGCTTTGTTAGATATGTATTATAGTGATAGATACTCTTTTGAAGTTGAATTTGTACCTATACTGTTTTCCTGTGTCTCACCCGGTCCACAGCCGCTCAGACTCAAGTAAAAACACAGAGGCTTATATTAATTAAAACTGCTTGGCCATTTGCTCAGGCTAACTACTAACTACCTCTTACACTTAAACTCAGCCCATTTCTGTTGACCTGTATGTCCCTACATGTTCAGTGGCTTTACCTGTATGCCATTACATGCTGCTCCCTGGACAGCGAGCTGGCATCTCCTGACTCACCCTTCCTCTTCGCAGAATTCTCCTCATCTGCTTATCCTGCCTATACTTCCTGCCTGGCTACTGGCCAGTCAGCATTTTATTTATCAACCAATCAGAGCAACACATTCACAGCATACATAACATCCCACAGCAATATGGTGGTGAGGCTTTCCCTTTGGTAGTACTGAGATAGGCCTTCAGTCCTTTTGTTCTTTGATTGGTTATGCGTGTCCTTAAATGTCTTGTTCTTCACAGTCATGGATTAGAATTCATAGTTGTATACATGCTTTTCAGTACTTTGGGCCTTGTTTAATAGTTGAATGTTGCCAAATTTCTCTGGTTACTGTCCCTTTGCATGGGTCCACTTCCCTACTGTGGTAGATGGTAGGATCTTCCCTTTATTTCTATGTTTCTGAAATTTCACACTGAAATGGTTGTGGCTTGAATTACGAAATGTCCTCTGTAGGCTCATGTGTTAGAACATTTGGTCCCCAGCTAGAGCTGTGTTGAAAGGCTGTGGAACCAATAGGAAGTGAATCCTTGCTTGAGGCAGTGAGTCACTTGGAGTAAGCCCTATGGTTTGGTAGGTTAACCTCACTTCCCTTTTTTGTCTGCTTCCTCACTGCTAATGTTTGGTGACCAGCTGCTTCATCTGCTGCGCCTTTCCCATTATGGTGCACTGTATCCTTAAACTGTAAGTCAGAAGAGTGTCTTCATTCCTCCTCTCTCTAGTTGCTTCTTGTCAGTGGCTTTTGTTTTATTTTTTTCATCACAGCAATGAGAAAAGCAAAATAATGGTGAAATGGTGTTGCTTATAATGTTGATCTTACTCTCTGGGATCTTGCTTGCTTCCTTTCATTGTGGAGGTTGGTGTATTTCAGTTGTAGAAAGGTATTCCTTGACAGTTTTCTTCTCTCTTATCACCACAAATGATAATCTTTTGAACAATTCTTCTCATGTTACATTTTTTTAGTTATTTATTTTTAATGTGCATTGGTGTTTTGTTTTGCCTGTGGAAGGGTGTTTGGTCTCCTGGGACTGTAGCTAAGGACAGTTGTGAGCTGCCATGTGAGTGCTGGGAATTGAACCTTGGTCCTGTGCAAGAGCAGCCTGCTACTTAACCTCTGATCCATCTGTTCTGTTGCTTATGTTACATT
This sequence comes from Peromyscus maniculatus bairdii, assembly GCF_049852395.1. Taxonomy (NCBI): domain Eukaryota; kingdom Metazoa; phylum Chordata; class Mammalia; order Rodentia; family Cricetidae; genus Peromyscus; species Peromyscus maniculatus. The sequence goes on from NC_134855.1 coordinate 38,081,514, forward strand.
TTTTACCTTTTCTGCTTCCTGGGAGGTTTCCTTTGTTGTTCAACTTTCTACATCCCACCTTGGAGCGCCAGTATGTTGTTGGTTGTTATTTTCCTCTTCTTGTGTTTTGCTCTTTTGCCTCCCCCATGGAGGCTTATTTTTAATTATAAATGCCAGGCCTTAGCTTGTCTTGTTTCTTACCAGCTTTTCTTAAATTATCCTGTCTACCTTTTGCCTCTGGCCTTTTTCCTTTTCTTAATTTCTGTATATCCTACTTTTCTCTTTACTCTGTGTCTTGCTGAGTGTCTGGCCCCTAGCATCCTCCTCTCCTTGTTTTCTTGCTCTGTCTTCTTTTCCTCCCAGATTTCTCCTTCTATTTATTCTTTCTGCCTGCCAGCCACGCCTATCCTTTCTCCTGCTTTGCTATTGGCCATTCAGCGCTTTACTAGACCATCAGGTGTTTTAGATAAGCACAGTAACACAGCTTCACAGAGTTAAACAAACACAACATGAAAGAATGCAGCACATCTTTACATCATTAAACAAATGTTCTAGAGCATAAACGAATTTAACGCATCTTAAAATCATATTCTACAATATTCCTTAAGTCTTTATACTTTGTCCCTTTTAAGTATATTTCATTGAAAATCTCCACAACTCTTACAATACTGGTTGTATATTCTCAAACATCTTAGTTTGATACCTTTGAGGATAATAATCAAACCTTTTCTCCCCAGTTTCCTTCCTGTAAGTTCCTTTTATTGTCATTATTGTTTTATTTTTTTGTTTTTTATATACTATCAATTCATTGAGTAATTAGGCTTGATGTTTGTTACTAGGAAAAAGCAGGTTAGATACTTTTGATAACTAGTGGCCTTGGGTGTAGAGCAGTTAGGTTGATTTTTGTCTGCTTGCTTTCCCTCCCTCCCTCCCTCCCTCCCTCCCTCCCTCCCTCCCTCCCTCCCTCCTTCCTTCCTTCCCTCCCTCCCTCCCTCCTTCCCTCCTTCCATCCCTCCCTCCCTCCCTCCTTCCTTCCCTCCTTCCTTCCTTCCCTCCTTCCTTCCTTCCTTCCTCCCTCCCTCCTTCCCTCCCTCCCTCCTTCCCTCCCTCCCTCCCTCCCTCCCTCCCTCCCTCCCTCCCTTGTTTCCCTGTGCTGGTGATCAAACCAGGGCCTCATGCATGTATGCGTGCCGGGCAAAGCATTCTTACATTGAGCTACATATGGTTGCCCTGTTAAACTTTTGAGAATATGCCAACTTTAGAAATCTTACCTCTGATTTTTGTTTGTTTGTTTCTGTTTAAAAGCTTTTTAGGTCTGTTTTATGTGTGTGAGTATTTTGCCATTATGTATATATGTGTACCATGTGTGTGCCTGCAGATGGTCATATGGGTACTGGGAACAGAACCCAGATCCTCTGCAAGAACAGCCAGCCCTCTTAACTGCTAAGCCTTCTCTCCTGTCCTGAGCTCTTGTGTTTTTTAGTGATTTAAGAATAGAAAATTGCCTTTAATCCCAGCACTCGGGAGGCAGAGGCAGGCGGATCTCGGGGTGAGTTCGAGGCCAGCCTGGGCTACCAAGTGAGCTCCAGGAAAGGAGCAAAGCTACACAGAGAAAACCTGTCTCGAAAAACCAAAAAAAAAGAATAGAAAATCGTAAATCTCCTGACAACATCAGAGAAACGGGATCATAAAAGAGACTTTGGGTCTCAATAGCATATATATAGATTTTAAAAAATTCCTCATACTGATCTCTTTGCAAAAATGATTATGATGGTAATCAGGGATGGGTAGTACCTGTGCCTCACCCATACCTAGTGATTAAATATTATGTATTTGAGGGAATGGAGCTGGGCAAGAATATGAGATTTTGTTTCTCCAAATACAGGAGTTTAAGTGTTTGTGTGTGTTCATGTGCATTTGGAGGCCAGAGATCAAACTCTGGTATCACTCCTCATGAGTTGTACTTTCTGTTTGTTTTTTTGTGTGTGTGCTTGCCTGGTGCTTGCGTGTGTGCATGTATGTGTTGTATGAGAGACAGGTAGACAGAGTCTGTCACTAGGATTAAAAGCCCACACCATCCCACTGCCTTTTTGTGTAGGTACTAAGGATTGAATTAGGTCCTCATGTGGCTTACTTCATTACTTCAGCATTTTGCTGATTCATCTGTCTCCCTAGCCCTCTCCAAATAGAGGTTTTTAATTCAATGGACTTTTCAGCCTCGTGCTTCATTTTTCTCTCCCACAATTTTTTTTTGATTATAGTAAAATGACATCATGTAGAATTTACCATCCTAATTGTGTTTAACTGTGCAGTTAATTTTATTAAATGTATTTATATGGTGTATAAGTTCTTTTGATCTTGTAATATTAAAGCTGTATACACTTCAAGTAGTAAATCTTGACTCCTCTTAGTAACTGCCCTTCTGGTTTTTGTTCTTGTTTTTTCTTTATGATTCTGACTATGTTAAATAGATAAGTGAAATCATATAATACTTGTCTTGTGTTTGACTTAATTCTCCAAGTATAATTTCTTCAAGACTGATTAATATTCTATCACAGGTCAGAATGGCTCCTTAAACCTTTTTTTAAAATACTACATTTATTTTATTTTTGGATTTTTGAGAATAGGGTCTTTCTATGTATCTCTGGCTGTCCTGGAACTCACTGTGTAGACCAGGCTGGTCTTGAACTCACAGAGGTTTGCCTGCCTCTGCCTCATTGAGTAATGGGATTAAAGGTATGCACTACCACACCCAGTTTATTTTAGTATGTGGGTGATGTGTATCCCCTTGGGTGTGTATGTGCCACAGCATAATTGTATGGAGGTCAGAGAACAGTTTGTAGCAGTTGATTTTCAGCCATGTAGTTTCCAGAGATCCAGCTCAGATTGTCCAGCTTGGCACCAAATGCCTTTACCTGCTGAGCCACCTTGCCTAGCCGTCCTTCATTTTTAAGGCTGGATCATATGAGTTGTATGTATATTTTGCTTATCCAGTTACTCATTTATTGATAACATTTGAGTTCTGTTGTGACAGATACAAATACTGCTGTGATTGGGATGTACAAATATTCCAGGATCCTTATTTTTCAGTTGGTTAGGTTGGTTTGGTTTGGTGGTCTATGATGATTCTGTTTTTATTTTTGAGGAATTGTCATTACTGTTTCCATGGAGATTGTATTATACTCAGATGTCTCTTTATTCTTTCTCTTTTCTTTTGGTTTGTTGTATGATGGTAAGGTTAAATCCTCTGTTTCTAGTTCTTAACGTCTTTCTGGGTACCTAGACTTATAGCACCATCCTCTGCTGAGTTACTGGACCTCTCCTACTTCAGATACCCCTCAGTGTTCCTTTGTAATTTTTTTAAAATGGCTTAAGTCTTCAATTCATTTACTCTTGCTTTATGGGGTTTTGAAAGGTGAACAAAAGGACTGTTAAAAGATAGCCTGTTCACAGTAGTTCCTGATACGGTTTCTTTAACCGATACTGCTTTTAGTCTTATTTATTTCTCATTTGCTGGAAATTCTTGGTTGCAAAATATGATACTTGGTGACGTTTTCTTATTTATTACAGACTTACAAGCTATCTAATATTTGCTGTGTCATAGCCAGAAACAGACAGACGTGAGTTCTTTCACGGTGTCAAAATTTATTTAATGAGCCAGGCGGTGGTGGCACATGCCTTTAATCCCAGCACTTGGGAGGCAGAGGCAGGCAGATCTTTGTGAGTTCAAGGCCAGCCTGATCTACAGAGTGAGTTCCAGAATAGGCTCCAAAGCTACACAGAGAAACCCTGTCTTGAAAAACAAAAAAACAAACAAAAAAAATTAATAACAAATTCACAAGCTACTTAGGTTTTATTTTGCTGGCTACCATTGATTTCACAAGTTCCTTATTACATTGAGTCTTAATTAGTAATATCTGTCAACACTGATAATATATCACATGGTTCACACAGAACAACCAAGAAAGGGTTAAAGTAGTCAGTAGTGACAGTGAAGGCATAGGCTGATACTAATGGCAGTCACTGCAAGTAATAAAGTAAGGGGTTAGTGTGCAGTCTAGGCGAGGATCCCATGGCTAGGTTTAGCTTAGCTTTGAAGTGGGCGGACATAAGAACAGGGCATGGTGGCACATGCCTTTAATCCCAGTACTTGGGAGACAGAGGTCAGCTTCGAGTCCACAGAGCAAGTTCCAGGATAGCCAGGGCCACACAGAGAAACCATGTCTTGAAAAACCGGGGTGGGGGTGGGAAACCTAGGGCTTAGAAGAATCCCAGTGATGTGTATCACAAGTGGTCATGATAACGAGTTAGTGTTGCTGCTGTGCCATGGTCTTAGGTACCCTTCCTTTTGTATGTTTCAGGTCAGGGCTGCCTTTTATTGGACTGATGTTTTTGATAAACTTAAATGCCTGGTGGTGGTTCTGATAGGATTTGATATGTCCATGTGTCCCTCCCTGATTTAATTTGGTAAGTTTACAATAGTAATTTTATTAACATAAATAAGTTATTAGTTTGTGCTTTGGATATTGCTCTGTGTAAATGAAGTGCTGATTGGCCAGTAGCCAGGCAGGAAGTGTAGGCGGGACAAGCAGAGAAGAGAATTCTGGGAAGAGGAAGGCTGAGTCAGGAGACGCTTCCAGAAGCCACCATGACAAGCAACGTGTAAAAAGATACTGGTAAGCCACAAGCAATGTGGCAACTTATAGATTAATAGAAATGGGTTAATTTAAGATGTAAGAACTAGATAGTTAGAAGCCTGAGCCATTAGGCCAAACAGTTTAAATAATATAATAGTCTGTGTGTTTATTTTCTAAGTGGGCTGTGGGACTGCCGGGGCTTGGTGGAGGCTGGAGAGAAACTCTACATCTACAAGTTTGTGCCCTATGGTTGTACAGTATAACTGGGGAGGGATTCTTCCCATGAATTCTGTGTATCCAGTATGGTTTTCTGCCTGCCCAGACAGGTTACCTGTTTATTGTACCTTAGCATCTAATATTCAAAGTAGACTAGCAAAAGGGACAGAGCAGCTTTGTAAAATGGAGTCACTTGGGGAAAGGCATAACTCAAGAAGTACTGTTCTGTACAAGATGGAGTCACTTGGGGAAAGATGTGGTGTGATATATTGTATATCAAATAAAGCTTGCCTGAGGATCAGAGGACAGAGCCAGCCACTAGATTAAACATAGAGCTGAGTGGTGGTGGCACACACCTTTAATCCTGCACTTGGGAGGCAGAGATCCTTCTGGTTCTCTCTGAGTTCAAAGCCACCCTGGTTTTATGAGATTGATTCAGTCTAGGAGAGAAACGGAACCAGGCAGTGGTGGCACACACGTTTAATCCCAGTACTTGGGAGTCACACGCCTTTAATCCCCAGCACTAGGAAGGTTGAGACAGGAAATGATATGGCTGGGTTGAGAAAGGCATATAAGGGTGAAGAGACAGGAACTAAAGCTTTTTCCGGCTGACTCCTTTCAACAGAGGACTCAGACGTTCAGTCAGAGGATTCATGGAGTTGACAGGTGAGACGTGGCAGTGGCCTGTTCCTTTGTCTCTCTTATATTTCATCATTTAGCCCAATATCTGGCTCTGGGTTTTTATTATAAGACCAATTAGAAATTCAAGCAACAGAAAGGCATAACCCGAGAAGTGCTGTTCTGAACAAAATGGAGTCATTTGGGAAAGGTGTAACCCAAGAAGTACTGTTTTGTACAAGATGGGGTAACTGGGCAGGGCTCTGCCAGCTCTGCCTTCTGTTCTTCCTTTCATGTCAATATCTAGTATATTTTTAAGACAAAGGTTAATTCAATAATTCCTTTGTTGTAAATTTAAGTAGAAAGATGTGGTTAATACAGAAGTTAGTTGATGAATTATCAAGACGGTATGCTGAAAGTCAGTTCGACAATTTGTGTTACTTAGTTTGAATGGTTTTGTAAAGCAGTATTACACTTAACTCTAAGCTGCACATCAGTTATGTAGTGAAACCACTCTGTATATTTGCCTGAATTCTAATTTTCAGGAAGGGAAAAATTAGGTTTTGATCTTAAAAATACTTGGTAATGCAAAGTTAGGGAGATTATTTTGTTATCTCTTGATTCCCCTTGTAGTCTTACGGCTTTGGCTGTCTCCAGAAGGCTTATAGATCCCTACCCTAAGTGGGGAAAATGTTGTTTTTAACCTTTTTAAAAAATAAGAATTTTCAGTAGTTTTCATTGTTGAGGGGTGGTATGTGCTGCAAGTGACTGGGAGAGCCAGAGGCATACCTCTGGAGCTGGATTTGAGGTGTAGTTGTGAACTGAGTCCATAGCCTCTTTAAGAATAGTACATGCTCTTAACCATTGAGCTGTATCCAGCCCTTAAATTGTATGATTGCATGTAGGTGTGTACCAAGGACAGCTTGTGTGAGTTAGTCCTCTCCTTTCACTGTATGGGTCCTAGGGGGTTAAACTTGATCCTCAGGCATGGTAGCAAGGCTTTACACTTTGAGCCATCTTGCTAGCCCCAAGGGTTTTGATTTATAAAGGCAATATGTTTGTCTAAATGGTGTTGGTAATAAGAGACAATTTAATTTCCATTGACAGAATGGGAAAGTAAATATGTACACCTATACAGTGACATGCTGTCTGAGCAACTAGCATGAGAGAGTCTCACAAATGTGAAGCAGATGAAGCTGGAATCATACAAGGATCTAGACTCTGCTACCTTCTGATGGAGACAGTGACTCGGCAGAGTGACTGAGCACGTTTATTAGCAACAGACCAGCATTATTAGAAGATAGTTGGCATCTGTCTTCAGTGATCATCTTACCCTAAGTTCTGAAGGAGTCTGTTAGGTGATTTTTTTTCACGAGATGATCTCTTGATATCAGACCAGGTAGGTTCCTCAGTTGAGGTTTGCAAAATGGGTTCTTCTAGAATTTGGGCTACATACTTCTAATCTTCACATAGGTCAGCACAAATTGCAGGCCAGTAAAAATAAAGATGTTAATGATCAAGCTTTCTATGTTGACTAAAGCAACATGTTTAGTTTTTTTTTTTTTTTTTTTGCTCAATGTTTCTGGAAAACAACCTTTCGGGCATGACCTTTCCATAGTTTGGAATGGGAAGTCCTTGGAGGGGATGTGGTGTACAGTCAATCTAAGATTAAGAGCAAACAGGAGCAAAGAAAAAATTTGAATATTGTCATCTCAGTGGGAGGGGCTGGGGCTGTTGTCTTGGGTGCTCTTAGAACCAGACAAAATTAATTTGTGTTATGTGATACATTTATAGGTAAAGAGCTGTAGAGCTAATGATGACTATTGTGTGTTAGCTAGTGAAGAAAAATTAGAAATTTAATTAAGAATCTATAAAAGTGGAAAGCATTTGGTCCCACATTTTACATGAACTGAATTTAATACTTTAATTCCTTAGGAGAGTGTGTGTGTATGTCTAGTGTTTTGTACATGTGTAGGGTGTGTGTGTGATGCTTTGTATGTGTATGGAGGTCAGAGGTCACCTTATTTTTGAGTCTCTTATTGAACCTGGAATTTGGAGGTTTCTGCCAGCAGACTGTGTCAGCCTTGGAAAGGCTGGGATTGCAGTGTTCTCCAAAGCCTTGTGAGTGTTTCATGTGAGTGTTGGCAATTGAGCTTAGGTTTTCATGCTTGCACAGGAAGTGCTTACCAGCTGAGCCACTTCCTTAAATCACCATATAATTAGTGCCATCTCTGGTTTGTATGTTTTATAGATCTTTTCACCTAAAGTATTCCTTTCCAATAGTCTAAGTAAGTTTTCTTATAAATTGGGGCTAGTAGAGTAAGTACCTATCTCACAGGATTGATTTGTAGTTGACTAGTGAATAATCAGTAGTTCCTTACCCTCACAATATTTGGTAAATAACAGCTATTGCTTTTATGTATGTTATAATTAAGAGATCGTATCAGTGGTAAATAAAAGGAAAACACCTATTTTGGAGACATGGTTTCCCTGTGTGGTTCAGGCTAGACTCTCTGGTTCTCCTGCTTCAGGCTCTGGAACGCTAGGAAGCAGGCATGGGGGTGTGTCACATCCAGTTCTATATTTATTCTCTGGTTAAGATTTTTCAACTTGTGTTTTGAGAACCTGTTTCTAATATTGTTCAGGTCAGAGCCTGGACAGCCCTAATAAGCTAGACTCAGCTACCTGTCCTCAACAGACCAATTACACAGAGAAGTAATAGAAACAAAGAAGGGACACACACATTCTCTCTCTCTCTCTCTCTCTCTCTCTCTCTCTCTCTCTCTCTCTCTCTCTCTCTCTCTCTCCCTCCCTCTCTCCCTCTCTCCCTCTCTCTCTCCCTCCCTCTTTCCCCACATATTCCCTCCCTCCCTCCCTCCCTCCCTCCCTCCCTCCCTCCCCCCAACCTCAAAGTATCCTGACACAAGGTATAGGTTCATTTCTTTATTATTTATATGTTTGTGCGGATGCCCATGGAGGCCAGAAGAGGAGGGGATGGATACCTTGGAACTAGAGTTAAAGGTGGTTGTGAGCCATCTTTTTGTGGGTGCTGGGATCTCTGGTCTTTTGCAAGACCATCAAGCACACTTAACTGCTGACCCCATCTCTCCAGCCCTGAGCTTTAGAGGATAACTAAGTAGTCATGATGAAACTGTGGTCCTTAGAATCTGACCAATCACTGTTTCAACTCCAGCCTCTCCTGCCAGGTAACAACATGTCAGAACTGTGTGAAATCTGGGGGAAGACAGACAGGCCCCTTCGAGACATTCCAGTTCCTTAGGTCTTTTGTCTTTAACAGTCTGATAGCCAAAAGGAGGGGTTACAAGGAACTGTCCTTAGTATTCCTGCCAGTACATTTACATATCGTAGGCAGTGATTTAGAAGTGCTTTAAATAGTCCTGACCTAAAGAAATTGCATTGTTGAAAAAGGGAAAAAATAAAGTGGTAAGCAAGTAAGTCTGTGATGTCTTAAGAAAAATATGTGAAAAGTGGAATTACACAGAATAAAGATTTAATCTAGTGGGCAGAAATTTGATAAGGAATGTATAGGCTTCCCAGACATATAAAAGGGTTGTGAGAGTATATTTGTTAAAGGGTGTGAAAATAGTCTAAGAGGTGTATACATTAAGAAGGATGGCCCAAGAGTAAAGGATAAATGTATATGGGGAAAAAGTTCAGGCATTGCAAGGTAGATCTGTGTATTTGTAGAACGTCTTTCCATGTCTGTCAAGTAGGCAGTAGGAAACCTTGATTGGATGTTACTATACATGCTCTGCCTTTAAGGAGAAGGGTGGTGACGGTTTCACAGTTTTAATGTTGTTGCAAATAGTTGACTATTTGATTGTTTTTCATTTTTAATATTTATTTTGTATGTGCATATGCAGAGGGCAGAGGACAATTTTCTGGAGTCAGTTCTTTCCTCCCTCCTTGTTGAGGCAGGAATTCATCTGTTTCCCAGATGAATTGTTTACTCTGGGATAGCTTTGGTGAATGGGGTTCTTGCTTCTGCCTTGCTCTGTATGGGTTCTAGAGATGGAACTCTGCTCTCAGGCTTGCAAGGCTAGCACCTTTACCTGCTAAGCTGGACCCGCCAGTGCCAGTTGTTGAATGGCTGCTTTTTTTATTAATGAGACCTGAATTGTGTCTCAAACTAAATGAGCATTCCAGAATAAATTGTTGTTGTATGTATTGTGGGGGGGGGGGCGGGGAGGGCGAGTGCTTGCATGTGTTCCCAAATAAAATTAACACAAATTTGCATTTCACAGGAAACCTTAAGCATGGAGTCTAAACCTTCCAGGATCCCAAGAAGAATTTCTGTTCAACCCTCTGGCTCTTTAAGTGCTAGGATGGTGTCTGGAAACAGAGGAACTGGTTTAAATGATTCCTATCATTCTAGAGACTCTTCCTTTAGACTGGATTCTGAATATCAGGTAGTATTTTAACTTGAATATATTTACAGTCAAATTCAAAATGCTGTGGGTACATTCATTAGATTTAAAAAAAAAAAAAAAAAACTCCACCCGAGGCATCCTATAATCTTAAATTATTAAAATAGAAACAAAATAAAATAGCTAATGATTTTCAAAATTTGGGAGCTTCAGAATTGTAGATAAAAAAGTATGGTCTTATATAAAATGCTTTCTAAAATTAGAAAACTTTGCATTTGAAAATAAATATTAATTAAAATAAATTGTAGCTGAAGTGGTGGTAGGTGTGGGTGGATGGCTTTATCTGTGGATAAATACTTCTTCCAGTCAGAATATTTATTAATCTGTCTTTATGTGTGCAAAGTGGTGGATGAAATAACAATACAGGCGGTGAATACTTTTGCTTTTAATGTTGATTAATAAGTCTGTCTCAAGGTTTCTCTCAGTAGTGTGTACCTAGCATCTGAGAAACCATGGGTCGGTTAACCCAGCACAACCTTCCCACTACCTTCAAATCACCTGCTGTTTAGGAAGCTACATTCCAACAGCCCTTAGCATGATTATTTGAATATTAGTATTTTCTGTGAAATCAAGTAATTTTTAAACAGCAGTTTTTCCTTAATCTTTTTATAGTCTACATCAGCATCAGCATCTGCATCACCATTTCAGTCTACATGGTATAGTGAATCTGAGATAACTCAGGGAGCACGATCAAGATCACAAAACCAGCAACGGGATCATGATTCAAAAAGACCTAAGCTTTCTTGTACAAATTGTACGTCTACCTCAGCTGGGAGAAATATTGGAGGTGGTTTAAATACAGTCTCAGGTAAGAAGTTACTCAGTTTCTGGTAAAAGTCACTTTATGAATATTTGGGACTGAAGTCTTTCTCCCCCTATGAGATTCTTAATTGTTTTAATAAAATAGTTTGTATATGATAGTGGATTTGGAAATGCAGTAGTTTCTTGAAAAAAAAAAAAGTTTTACCACCTTAAGTTGGTGGTAAAAATGAGTTGCCTCTTCATTTGGCTTTTTTGCTTTGCAACACAGAGCATGTCAGTAGGTTTAATTAGGTCGAATAGCTGCTTGGTTTGTTTGTTTTGGAAACAGTCTCATTATGTAGCTCTGCCTGGCCCAAAATTTACAGAGTGTGGATTAAAGGCATGTGCCACCATGCTCTGCTCTAACGTTAGTATGTATTAGTATGTAGTTCAAATTGGTGAAAGTCATGAGTTTTCTGTTGGTTATTATGAGAGAGGTTTTTAAAGTGATAGTACAAAAGCCACATCTGATAAACATTCCCTCGTGTTTTTTCAACTGATAAACATAGTATATGATACTTTTCAGAAAATGTCAAAACTCTTAGTTTTAAAAAAAAGTTGGAAATTAAGAGCTCTAGTAAAGTATATAAGAATGGCATTGAACACTTTACTTAACCACCATGGGATTTGCATGCTTTATCTATACAGCTCTGAGCCTCCTTATATTTTATACCTAGGTTTATGTATTTGCGTCGATCACAAAATCTTTGTTAGGAAAGCAGATTTCCTCCTTACTGAAACTCCTCCAGTAAAATGTTAGACTGTCCCTAAAGTTGTAAAAGGAGACAAAACTTGTGATAACACGAGAAATAAAATGCTTGTACATTACCAACTGAGTTAGTGTAAGCAATTCCTTTTAGTTTTGCTAGAACTCCAAGGGAAAGACACTGCACTTCTGAAGGTCACTAAAAGTAGTGAGGTGGCTAAGAGTACATTGCTTTTTAGAAACAGTTTGTTACTGTTACGCTATGTGAAAGTGTCACATTAAACTCACTGGGCTATTTCTAGGAAAGGAAGAAAGCCAGGTGTGGTGACATACGACATTAATTTCAGCATTGAGAGGCAGAGGCAGGCAGATCTCTGAGCTCCAGGCCAGCCTGATCTACAAAGCTACTTCCATGACAGCCAGGCCTGTGTTATATAGAAACCATGTCTCAAAAAAAACGGGAAAAAAATTCAAAAGCAAGAAACAAAATAGGTTTGAGAATTAATTTTAGTTTACTTTTTAGGGAAATCATATCAAATAAAATTTGGAGTATCATTGCAAAAATACATTAATTCTTAGTATAAAGACCATTTTGGGTAACTGTTACCTTGCTTGCTGACCTTTACCTTGATACCTACCTATGCTAATTCCCTGCTGGTTTCCACCCTCCTGAATGCTTAAGGGAAGTTCCTTGTCTGTATATCCTGCATAATGGGCGTTAACAGCTTAGATGCAAGATTGTAAAACATCAGTAGGAACTTCTGCCTTCTGGGGTTCTCCCATTGTGCTGTAAACCTGTATTTAAGACCTCCTCCCTCCTTCAATAAAAAAAAAAAAAGACCTAATGAAATGTGACTGTGAAACTATTTCTGAGGCTGATAGAATGTGTGCTTAGAATATGCAATAATTTAAGTCCAGTTCCTCACATGAGAAAAAGAACTTTTTTTCCTGATAAAATTATAATTTATCCTATAATTGAATTACCATATCAAAATAGCTTTGGTTTTAATTTTTATTTGTTTTGAGACCCAGGTCTCATTTTATAGCCCTGGTCTAGAATTCACTGTGTATATCATGCTGGCCTTGAACTCACAGAAATCTGCTTGCCTGATTCTGTCTCTGCCTCCTAGTGCTAGGATTAAAGCCAACATGCCTGGCTTTGGTTTTGGTTGGGTGGTTTTCTAACATCACCTTTGACTTTTTATGAAGAGTTCTGTACCTTCGGCAAATTTTCATTTTTGACCTATAATCATTTTGACATAATGTTATGGTGTAATAGAGAGTGTCTGAGACATTTAGCTTATGTATGAGGATAGATTTACAGTGTTAAGGTTTGTTTAACATACATAGATTTACCATATCTGAGGTCTTGGGTTTAGTCCCCAGTACCATGAAAGAAGAATGTTTGGGCAGAAAGATAATTTGGAGATGATTAGTTCATTAGTAAGTGATTTTGCTTTTGTTAAACTTGACTTGTGATTATAGCTATATAACTGGGTATAGCTATAATAATACAGTTATCTTCACTCTATTGCTAAAGATTTATGAACCTCGGAAACCTTGAAAACTTTCTCTAAAATAAAACTTCTTCCATTATTTTAAGATTCTTCTTGGAGGCATAGTCAAGTTCCCAGATCTTCTTCAATGGTACTTGGCTCATTTGGAACAGACTTGATGAGAGAAAGGAGAGATTTGGAGAGAAGAACAGATTCCTCCATTAGCAACCTTATGGATTATAATCACCGAAGTGGTGATTTCACAACTTCATCATGTATGTATAAACTACTTCGTTAAGTATAGCTTATGTGTTAGTACAAATGATCTCTGTGTCATTCATAAGAGTACAGTGGAGGAAATGAAGTAATTTGAATTTATTAATGGAGATATCAGAACTGTCTAATTTTTTAGTATCTTGTTTTACTTTTAACAAATATAAAAAAACTTAAAACATGTTCTTGAGTATTCAGATTCTGTATTTTAAATTTTTTATACATGAAAAACAAGTATGTTAATAAAGTACTACTAGATCATTTTTCCATACTACAGTATGACTTGTCTATAACAGTTTTAATGTGTACTTCTAACTGAATCATGAAATAACTCTATATGTTTATTTACTGCACCATTTTTAACCATTTTTATGGATGTGGCTGTATTTGCCTACATGTATGTCTATGCTCTACTTGTGTGCCTGGTGCCCAGGGAGGCCAGAAGAAAGGGACAGATCCTCTAGATTTAAGTTATAAATGGCTGTGAGCTACCATGTGAGTGCAGGAATGGAACCTAAGACCTCTGATAAAAACAGTGCTCTTAACTGCTGAGGCGTCTTTCTAACCTCCAAATTAGCCATTTTAAGAATTATGTGGAACTGTATGATTGTTTTGATTTTAATTAAATTTTCAAATGTACAGTTTTTGTCTCTGTATGTAGACTTAATTAAGATTTTCAGAAACAAATCACATTAAGTAACTAAAGGAAAAGAATGCTGATCAGAGTTAACAAAAGTCATGCAGAAGTGGGGTTTGTAGTTATTTTAATCAAATTACAGGACAGGAATAGATTTTTTTTGCCCCCCTTCAGAGCTGAGGACCGAACCCAGGGCCTTGTGCTTGCTAGGCAAGTGCTCTACCACTGAGCTAAATCCCCAGGACAGGAATAGATTTAACCTGTTTATCCTTTCATTGGTCTCATATCAGCACAATAATAAAGACACATATTACACAAGGTACATAGGGAATATTTTTCACAAAACAATAATAGTGTTTCTTTTCCCCACTCAGATTGAAGCAACCAGTTAAGGGGTTATATGTTTATCTTGTTGACCTTGAGCCAAGGCCAAACTAACGTAGACAAGCCTGGAACTCTGATTCCCCCTCCCTGTGCCACCCAGTGCTGGGCTGTTCCTCCTTCCCTGCCCCACTTTCAAAAACGGAGATAGCAGAGGCCTGTATTGACTCACAGTTCCTAGCCAGTATTAAAGGGCTAAGGTGTGTCTGATGAGTAACCAAAATTATAGAAATTCTTACCTATTAATTAGCAGGGAATATTATCAAATTTCATGGGCAATAATAACATTTACATAAAATAATTTTTGTATTTATTGAATAGAATAAGAAGAATCTCCAAAACTGTTTCCTTGGGGTGGTTTTGCTTTTTTACATCATTGCACTATATTTTTGGGCTAAAGTTCTGCATCATTTTTTTGAGAATTGTCCGTTGTATCAGTTTCCCATTAAACTTGAATCAGTGGCTGATTCTTATAAGCTTTCATACCTTGTTTTGAATTTGTAGTGTTGACTTTACTTGGGAGTACTTCAGAAATAATTTTTCTCCTGTAATAGTTAAGCCGTTAATTATAAGATAGCAGTATTCATTTCAAAGCTAGTCTTTCAATTTGGCAGTAGTCAATAAATGTACATTTAATAATGATTAAATTATTTCTTAATTGGTTACCTTCCCTTCTTTCAAAAATAGATGTTCAAGAAAGAGTTCCTTCTTCATATTCACAGGGAGCAAGACCAAAAGAGAATTCAATGAGCACTTTACAGTTGAATTCATCATCCACCAATCACCAATTGCCTTCTGAACATCAGACAGTACCGAGTTCTAGGGACTCTAGCAGAAATTCTTTCAGATCACATTTTTCTCCAAGACAATCAGAATCTTTTCGAAACAGTTCACATCCCACATTTTCATATCTTTCAAGTAGAGATGAAACCCCAGTTCTAAGCAATTCAGAAAGGCTTGGTTCCTCTAGGAGACCATTTCAAGAATCTTCTGAAAATGAAGGTAGGCGTACTACTAGGAGATTGCTGTCACGGATAGCTTCTAGCATGTCATCAACTTTTTTTTCACGAAGATCTAGTCAGGATTCCTTGAATACAAGATCACTGAGTTCTGAAAATTATATTTCTCCAAGAACCTTGACTTCACAGTCTCGGAGTAATGGAGCATCATCTTCTGAAGTCAATGATGGCAGGGCATCTGAAGCTTCTCAGGGATTTAGATTTCTTAGGCGAAGATGGGGTTTGTCATCTCTTAGCCAAAATCATAGCTCTGTACCAGATGCAGAAAATTTTCATCAAGAATCAGAAGGTAGAAGTACAGGTCCATGGTTATCTTCCTCACTTAGAAATAGATGCACACCTTTGTTCTCCAGAAGGAGGCGAGAGGGAAGAGATGAATCTTCAAGAATATCTGTGTCCGATATACCGCCTAGATCTCATATTTTTAGAAGAGACTCAAATGAAGTAGTTCACCTTGAAGCACAGAGTGATCCCCTTGGGGCTGCTGCCAACAGACCACAAGCATCTGGAGCATCAAGCAGTGCTTCTGCAGGTGCCTCCACAGCAGATTTGCCTCCGGGTGGAAGAAGTACAGGAATAGCAGGGATTCTTCCTGGCTCCTTGTTCCGGTTCGCAGTCCCACCGGCACTTGGAAGTAATCTGGCCGACAATGTCATGATCACTGTAGATATTATTCCTTCTGGCTGGAATGCAGCTGATGGGAAAAGTGATAAAACTAAAAGTGCACCTTCAAGAGACCCAGAAAAACTGCAGAAAATAAAAGAAAGGTAAATATTTGAATATTTATTGTACATTGTAGAGCTAGGTCAGATTAGCTCTCATTATCTGAAGTTTCTTCCTTAACCTTATATGGTATTACTGTGTTTTATAGACAAATGGTGATAATAATAAGATAGGTCCTGGGGTGTGAATTGCATCAAAAAACAATCTAAGGTTTCTTAATTTATCTCGATACACACAAGTTTCTTTGTTCTATGGTTGGACTACTGCTAAATGGAATTTAATTGGGAAGAGGAATCCAATGATAATGCATTGTCAATCTGTATTAGACTAATTGGCTTACCACTTAATTTTTTATTTCTTAATTTTTCTTTTTTTTTAAAGATATATTTGACCGTGGACTATTTTCCTGATTTTAAACTTTACTCTTCCCTAGTAATATTAGCTTTAATATTTGTTCATTATAACAATTTCCTCTGATTGTAAGCTATCTGAAGTATGTAGTAACTTAGATTTCTTACCCTCAAAAATAGCTTTATTTATTGATCTTGACTGGTCTACAATTCTGTGCTAGTCTATCTAGTTGGTAGGTTTAGTTTGGTTTTTTGGTGGTTTGTTTTTGAGACAGGATCTCACTATGTACCCTGGTTGGCCTGGAACTGATAGAGATTTATTTACTTGCTGCTGTCTCTTGTGTACTTGTATTAAAGACATATATTACTACACCAGCTCCTAGTTATGTAGTTTTAAAAGAGCATTTATTTTGACAGTTTGTAGTATGTGTGTTTGTTGTATTTTGCCTTATATATGAGAATTTTAAGATGACTAGTTAAATTAATAAACAGAAAAATTGGATCTACTTAGTAAAAAGTAATTGAAACTATGAAGGGAAGAGTTTTAAATACAAAACAAAATGTTCCGCTTTTCAGAATGTTTGAGCTTGGTGTCGTGTTTCTGACTCAGCTAGGGCAGAAAGTCGCCTTATGTCTGTGTGTAAATGTCTTGCTAGACTCACTCCTACTGTCCAGGTTGTAGTTCAGTAGCAGTTCCTCATTCAGTACTGTCAGTTTATTGAGTGCTTTTGATGTGCTATCAGGAACTCACAAAAGACAAAGTTGAACAGAAAACTTGACTTGATATAAAGTGAATTCACATAGAAATGGTACATGTTAGCCTGTGAAATGGAGGACAAAGGATAATAGAAAATGTTGCATGTTTTAAAAGCCTTCCTTTATAGATACCAAAATGATTTAGTAAGATTGTTGAGAGTAGAGCGATAGAGAACTTTTAAGTCTCCCTATTTTTAAAATTTTGATTCAGCGAATAAGAATTTATCAGTTTTGATAACTTGTAAATGAGAAACTACAAGTCAATATGTACTTAATTCATTGAGGTAGTTTGTAAATTCTTTTGCAATCGACAAAATGGCCAAAATGATATGTATGTTACTCTTAATACTATTGCACTTAAAGTAATCTAGAAGACGTCAGTAATTAAAATCTTAGTGATTGTGAAAAAGGTGTGTTACCAAAGAGGAAAGTTTAAACCATTTGAAGCTGAGTTACAGTATGACTGGTCTTATTTACTGTGATTTACTTATTTACTATGACTTCATAGTAACATAAACTCTCAGAGGTTACTAGTGTTGCTTTATTCTTACCATTTGCTTTTTTGTACTCAGTATGAGTAGAAATGAAAGACTGAGATTCTGTATGATGAAAATGTCCATCTAGGACGGATCAGAATATCTCTGAAATCTGTGCCTTCTTTTTCAGCCTCCTGTTAGAGGACTCTGAAGAAGAAGAAGGAGACTTATGTAGAATTTGTCAGATGGCAGCTGCGTCATCATCTAATTTACTGATAGAGCCATGCAAATGCACAGGGAGTCTACAGTATGTCCATCAAGAGTGTATGAAAAAGTGGTTACAAGCCAAAATTAACTCTGGTAAGAGTCACTCCTAGATATTTTGTTTTCAGATCTTTTCCCAAGAGGAAGTTTTATTGTCTGTGTCATTTAGCAGGGTGTCAGGGAATTCCTTTGGGTGTGCTGATGGGAGAGTCAGGTACAGTTCCGGAAATGGGTTTTAGAGCACAGTAAACAGGCATACAAAGCCCCTGGTATCCTCATACTGTCAGTAAGAGAGCACCTTGCTTAGGGAGCACCATTTAATTTTAGACCTTGATGATACCAGACTGGCTCAGAAGGAAAGGAACATATTAGCAGAGCAGCTAATAAGAAAGACTTAGGTATATTTGGGGAACTGAGTGGTGTATGGTATGGCTGGTATTCAATTAATAGTTGGGTAAAGGTTTGGTTGATGCAGTTGGCATAAGAGAGAGTATGCAAGGCTTAAAGATGGAGGCTATAGCTTAAATTTTTATCTGAATATGATGGGAAGCCACTGGAGGGGCAGAATTGAAATGGTTTTATTTTTATTGGCTGCTCTGGTGAATAGATTTTAGGATAAGACCAGTCCTCCAGTCAGGCTGGTGGCAAGAAAGTGAGAAAAATTTACTTTGTGTAAGCCAAAGTAATTGTGTAAAAGTGGGTATGATAAACTCAGCATTGCTAAGAATTGAAGGATCTTAAGATGATAATCTGTGAAATGGGCTAGGGATGTGGCTTAGCAGGATAAAGTGCTTCCTGTGCCAACTTGAGGACCTGCGTTCAGACTCCCTAGCCCCCATGGAAAAGCATGGCCAGTCATAGCGCCAGTCAGTCCAGCTAAATTAGAGAGTTTCAGGTTCAGTAACAGACTATAGTCTCAAAAATGAAGGTAGAGAGTGATAGAGAAAGACACCCAGTGTCAGCCTCTGGCTCCCATGTGCACACACATGAGCATGTATCACAGACACTGAAATGACAAGATTGATAAGTATGTATGTTAAAGGGAGATACTACCTCATAGGCTCTTTTCCCAATAAACAAAGGTAGCAGATTGGAGTATTATATGGGGTTGTGTAAACATTTTTATTTTGAGGTAGGAAAATACTCAGGCATGTTTTTGAGAAGCTGTTGGGTTGGAGGGGAGAGAAATCCATGAAAAGGAGCAGAAGATGGGGTCTTGAGCACAAGTCAGACAGAAGAGCCATTTCATGTCCAGAAGTGAGTGTGGATCAGTCTGCTGCTTCAGTCAAAGATGCATGACCTGTTGTAAACGGTTCCATAAAATGATTTTAGACCTGGGGAGACGGTTTAGTGGCCAGAGTACTTGCCTCTCATTTGTTAGGTCCTATGTTTAATACTCAGCACTGACGAAATTATTGAAATGGAACACATGCATTTTTAAGAAAGTGGTTTACTGATTCTTGGATGTGGATTGGAATACATTGAGCTTGGCTTCTTTGCTAGGTAAATAATGAGTAATGTTAGATATGTGGGACTTAATCAGGAGGGGGAATAAGAGTATTAAACTCATGAATAATGTAATATTATGGTGGCGCATGCCTTTAATCCCAGCACTCGGGAGGCAGAACCAGGTAGATCTGTGAGTTCGAGGCCAGCCTGGGCTACAGAGTGAGTCCCAGGAAAGGCGCAAAGCTACACAGAGAAACCCTGTCTCAAAAAACAAAAAAACAAAACAAAAAAAAAATTATTCTGGAGAATAGGAATTTTTCAGGTCCATTATATTCTTATGGGACCATTGTCATGTTGACTAAAGTCTGTGACAATTTGAGGAAAATACACTGATTTCACATACAGCTCAAATAGACAACACAGTTTCTCAGCTTGGTACTTTTTTTTTCTGTTAGGTCTAAGGAAACTCCCAATTTCCCAAACTCCAAAAGGCAGTGCATATACCCAGAAATGAGCTCACCTAGACTATGGAGGATTTCTGGCTGTTAGATAAAAGCTAACCGTCCTCAGCAACTTAGGAAAACAGTTCCCACCTGCCAGAAGGAGTCATTTTCCTTACCTCTGACAGAAGGAACATGTGGCTCTCCGTTAACATATATATACCTGTGGTTGCCCATCAAAGCACATGCTGGCCTTCAGGCTCCTTCAGTGTCAAATACTGTTACACATCTCAAAGCCTACACATCTCAAAGCCTCTACTCTAGCATGCTGGTTTCTCACCTCCCAGAGTTCATACTCTCTTCACAGTGGCAAGGCTTTCCCCCTGCTCTTCAGTCTCACTATGCTTTCTCTATGCTCTGTCCCCTGCTCTTCTCCCCTCTTGGAGATAGATGGCCATGTTCAGTCTGCGGGCCATGTCCAGTCTACTTCATTTATTTCTCTGCTTTGGATTCCTCTAGATGCCTCTCGCTATTTTCTCTCTTGACTCACAATAAAAACCTCTCCACTAACAATGGAGTGGTGATGTTGGCAGTTTCTTTACCATACTTGACCATACCTTGCATACGCTGTCCTTTAGACTACCTTTTTATGAAAGAGTGTGATGATACTCTTACTCTTCTCAATCTCCAAAGTCTCTGGTTGGAGATTGGTGCAAGTTCACTCAAAGAATGTAAGTGGAGTTGAATTTAAACCTGTTCACTGCTACTCATAAAGCTTATTTGAGGCAAGTTTTCAATTGGTAGCTGTATCTAATAATCCCCAAATAGTGGAAGGGCCTACATACATAGTTAGGCATGAATGCTTACTAAAGTGGAGCTACTAACCTTGTAGAAATCAAGTATTGGGTGTGACAGAAAAAAAGTGTTTTTTTTTTTCCCAAAAAATTGTGACAAAAATATCATGTGTGAGAAAATTAACCATTTTTACCATTTTAAAGTATGTAATTTTCAGTAGTTAACTTTCAAAACATAAAGCTTATAGTGAGTAAGCTGTAACTCTATGCGTCATCCCCTTCCCAATCCCTGATAGCTTTCAGCCTGTTGTTGGGGATCCTGGTTGTACCATTTACGTCTTCTTTGTTGGCATATCTTGGGTTGAACAATGTTTTAAAATATATGAGGACTTAAATCTAGTAATTGCTGAAATGAGCTGCTTTTATCTGGACAAAGGTGGATCTCTTTTTTTCCCTCTTTGAGGCAGCAAGGTATGCACATTGCTTAGATCACATACAAGGTCTACATATATATGCTGTGATACCAAAAATAGTGACCCAAGTATGTAACTAGTGTTTAAGATACTATGTGATTAAACATTGCTTTTGTAACATGTTGGTGTACTTCAGGAGGAAGGAGGAAGTACAGGTGACATTCTTTTGCCTCATTATCTGCATCCCATAATTAACAGGATGTATGAATATGTAGGATTAAAAAAGGTATCCAAATGATGGGTGAAGGCATGAATGTTACAACACACAGCATGACATGCACATTTGTCATTGTACATCATTAATTTTGCATACATTATTTGTTTATTGCAATATTATAATCTCATCTTTCCTGCTTGTCTACTCCAGTATTTTAAACCTTGAGCTTAGGACAGAAAAGCTTTACTATTTACTATTTGATTTTTGTCAGGTTCTTCATTAGAAGCTGTAACCACCTGCGAACTCTGTAAAGAGAAGTTGCAACTTAACCTGGAGGATTTTGATATTCATGAACTACATAGAGCTCATGCAAATGAACAAGTTAGTATATTTTGCCTAATTTGGTAAGTGTCTGTTGTGTGCTTAAAGGACAGCTCTTGAAGAATAGATTGTCATGGTCAGAAAATCTACATTAGTAATATTCTTATCATAATTCATATTATATGAGTTTATTTTTTCATAAAAATTTTCCCTTTAAACGAAAGACTAAGATAAACTGTTAGACTTTATAAGTGAGCCTGAAAATTAATAAAAGTTTAGGAAATTGGGTCCAAAGTAGGCATCATCACTACCTGGCAATGTGTTGTATTTATACATTTACCAGCTTGGGATAATTCATGTTGATGAAATCATACAATATAAGGTTGTTTTGTTTTGTTTTTCGAGACAGGGTTTCTCTGTGTAGCCCTGGCTGTCTGGGAACCCATTCTATAGACCTCTGCCTCCCGAGGACTGGGATTAAAGGCATGTGTTGCCACCACTTGGCAATAAGGTTTTTTTTTTTTTTTTTTTTTAAGACCTGAGGTCTGTTCCCAGCATCCATGTTGGGTGGCTCACAACTCTGGCATCTGAGGACATTTAGACACACATGCATATACCCACATACAAATTTACATACGTACACATAAAATAAATCTTTAAAAACATAATGTGAGAATAACAGGTACAATTTGAAAGTCTTATAAAAAGCTATGGGTTTGCCGGGCAGTGGTGGTGCACGCCTTTAATCCCAGCACTAAGGAGGCAGAGCCAGGCAGACTCTGTGAGTTCGAGGCCAGCCTAGGCTACCAAGTGAGTTCTAGGAAAGGCACAAAGCTACACAGAGAAACCTGTCTCGAAAAACAGAACAAAACAAAAATACAAAACCACCAACAACAAAAATACCAAATCCTTGGGCTTATAGCACATAGATATAATGTATTGTTGTCTCTAGACTAAGAGAAGTCAGAAAGTTATTTTCTCTTGCTACCTTTAGATGTACATTGTCTCTTAAAATTGTCACATTTTCTTTCACTAAAAAGGTTTTTTATTTTTATTTAATCATATTAATGACCTGCATTCTTTCATAATAGAGAAGTGTTAGAAGATACTAGTTATAGTCATTATAAAGACAATGATAATGATAGTCTTGGCTTTATCTTATTTTATATAAATCATGGATTCTAGTGGCTATAGCTAGCCTGATTTTTAAGTGATTGGTTTAATATAATTTTACTCCTTTTTTTTTTTCTTTTGCAAGGTGATAACCATGTAAATTTTTGTTGTTGGATTGTCTTGTTTTGAGACAGGGTCTTATACCATATCTCTGGCTGGCTTGGAACTTGTTATATTAATCAGGCTAGTCTTAAACTTAGATCTACCTGTCTCTACTCCTCCCTCCCCACACATACCCCCAAGTGCTGAAATTAAAGATGTGTGCCATCATACCTGGTATAATCATGTAAAGTGAAAAAATAATGATTTTCCCAGATACATGATTTACTTTTCAGCTTAAATAATGTCAAAATGATTAAACATTTAAAGATTTTATTTCAAATTTTTAATGATAAGTAAAATTTGGATGAACAGTTTCTAAAATTAATATTAGCATGCAGTTCTTTTTTTTTTGTTTTTCAAGACAGGGTTTCTCTGTGTAGCTTTGTGCCTTTCTTGGAACTCGCTTTGTAGACCAGGCTGGCCTTGAACTCAAAGAGATCCACCTGCCTCTGCCTCCCGAGTGCTGGGATTAAAGGCGTGCGCCACCACCGCCTGGCTTAGCATGCAGTTCTTCATTTCAGATGTGTTTATTATCCAAAATAGGTAAAATTGACCTTTTCACTGTAAAAATTAAAGGGACAGATTGGGTTTTTAATCTCTGTATCCTAATTTGTGTTCAGAGCTATGTTTGTATTGGTACAATGTTAGCCTGGTATTCTTGGGACCCTGAGTTCATTCCCCAGGACCACCAAAACAGCAAGAAGGAAAAAAGATAAAGGAGAAGTAGCATACTCATAACAGTTTGAAACTGTTTTGAATTTGAGTCTTCCATTTCCAACGTGACCAAAAAAGCATGCTAATATCTGTGTGTGTTTGCTTTAAACTAACGGGATTTAAAAAGCAGAACAAAACAAGAAACACTAGTATATCACTTTTGGTATAAATTGTAGTGCCCATTACAGATTTAGGATAAATGAAACTAATTTATTTTCAAGTAGACTGATATAATTATTAGTTGTTTGTAAAAGGAAATCTATTAGGAGCTTTATAGAAAACCAAAATCTCACCAAATGATTTAAAAAGTAAACTTTGATATAAATGATAAAGGGAGCTAGACTGAGGAAAGATAACACCCATGTAAGGCAGCTTTATATTTTAATAGTTGACTGTATACCTTTCTAGGAGCTGTGTCTGAATACGCTTCCTGTAGTTTACCAGCAAACAGTGACTGTCAGTCACAATCCTAGTTTTCATTCTCTTTCTTTTCTTTGCTTTCCCATTTAAGGCTGAGTACGAGTTTATCAGCTCTGGTCTCTACTTAGTGGTCTTACTGCATTTGTGTGAACAAAGCTTTTCTGATATGATGGGAAATACAATTGAACCAAGCACTCGTGTCCGAGTAAGTAGCATTGGTATTGGGGAAAGAGGGAGGCGGGTACGATACCACAAGAATTGGTCTTGGAAAGCCAATTGATCTGTGTGTTCATATCCTAATTCCTTTGCGGGAGCCCGTTTAAATGTTTCTTAACAATAAAAATAGTCTGTATTTAGTGGAAATTGCTGTCTTCTACAGCAAATACCCTAATTGTATCATAGGTTATTTAGAGAAATAAGTGATTTTTCAGCTCTTGCAAGAAAAATATTTCCGGGAGAAGCAGGGTCAGAATTGGAAATACCAAGAAAAATTTGTTATTTTTAATTTATGGAAAGAAAGCCCTTAGCGTTACATCTTAGAAACATAAAATTGAGTTCCAGAGTCCAAAAGAAAATGGAAGATTAATGATTTGATGTTATCCCTTAAAGGGTTACCCTTGAACTAATAATATTACCAGCTAAGGGAGGAACTAGTTGCTATAAGTAATGTTGAATTTTAAGCTAGCTTTTTGTGAGGTATTTGTAACTAATCAATGCCCTTTGTCTTCGTGAATCCGAAGACAATTGCATTCTGTTGCTTTGGTCATTTTGTATACCACTGTCTTACTGCAACATTCTGAACACTTCCTATCTTGAAATGTGTTCATAATACAATAAAATATATGTAAAGGTAACCATTTTTATAATTTTTAAGTATATAATGCTTAAGAGTTCATGTTAAGATGTTTTCATCTTAAAATGATAAAAAGTATAATTCAAAATACATGTTGCTCCTAAGTTACTATTGTGCTTCTTCATTATATAGATATTTAAGTGACCCAATTAATAATTACTTGCACTAAGAATAAAGAAAACTTACGTACCATAATTATGAATGCTCTTAAGTTTTCTATTAATTTTTAAGTATTTCAGAAATCATATGCCCCTCTCTGGCATTAATGCCATAAAATGATTTGTAAAATGGTGTGTTAACTCTTGTGACTGAAGAAACCATATAAAGCATATAAGTAAGGCTTTTCTTTTAAAAAAATATTAATCATAAGAATAGAGGCCATTCTTAATATTTTATTTTACAAGCACTGAGTTATATACAACTCTGTAGCTGTCAAGTTTAGCCAGGCAAACATTAGTTCTTTTGGGCCCAGAAAACTTGAGTTTTTTGTCTCCCCACTTAATTTCATAATTTTTCTTAAAAATGTTAGGAAGACAGTATTATTGGATACAATTATTTGATTATATCTGCTCCCAATTTCGTGGTACTGGTCTCCCCATGATTAAAACCGATTATATGAGACATGTAACATATAATACCCTTAATGTTATAATTTTTGTCATTGGGGGAGAAAAACTCCTGTTTAAAGGATTAAAATGGTGTTTGACTTTTTTAAGTAGAAATAAATCTCCTGTAGTGATTCTCTTTAGATCCATTTGCAACATTTAAACTACTGTATTTCTTTCTGCATTGTTTCTAGTTTATTAACCTTGCAAGAACTCTTCAGGCACATATGGAAGATCTCGAAAGTAGGTGGAATTTCCCCTCCCCAGACTTGTTGAATTTACTTTTGCAAATTATACCCACAGAACAAAACCTAAATGTACTCTTTTCTACCAAATTGAGTTTTGGTTATAGGCCTAATACTGCCACAGTTACTGACTTGGATACTATGGGTTAGACGGTAGACTCTCGTTTTTTAAATGTATTTTTTTTTTAAGTTATTGTTTAATGTGTGGAAGGAGGTAATTTTATTCACTAATATTTTCAATAATCTACAAATTTTACTATTTGTGATTAAAGGAAAACATAAAATTTAACTACTAAATCCTGTCTGTTAAGGCTTTTTATTTTTTAATACATGAAAAAATTTTGCCTTTTATTCAGATCATGAAAGGTTTTCTTTAGGCTTATGTTTGGTTCCAGGAAAATAAGGAAGATAAGCCTGAGCCTGTAACAAAAGGACTTTGTTTGTTCTTTGTTTACTTATAGACAATTCTTTGTGGACCTTTAATACACAGACAGCTCAGATTTCTTAGGGTCACTTTGTCATAGGTGAAGACACCAGATCTTATAGGCACTTCCACAACCTGCTGTCTTGTAATGTCTTATAACACATCTGTGATGCTTCATACCAGACAGAGACAAAACTGCCTTTAGAACAACTGGGAAGATGAAACCCATCTGATCCCTAGTTTACTCTTCACTCACAGCAACAGGTTTCCAGGACAGTCTCCAGTGTTGAAATGTGCGTTTTCATACCTGTTATCTAGAAAATGTGTAAAATTATTACCTTTAGAGGAAGTCTGGCATCCTTTGAAGACAGTGTCAGAAGGATTCAGTTATCATTAAAACTTTTTTCTTCCTTGAATATTCTAAGACCAAGCCTTTAGAAAAGTTGTTATGCCTGTGCTAATTTTAGATTTTAACAGGATTTGAGATAAAATTGGGCAGCACATTTTCAGGTTTTTTATTGGCATATGTGAAAGTAAAGGAGACAGTTGTAATTACTATTCACTGTGATTTATTTTTCTTTATAATGCTCATAAAAATACCTGATTGGCTAATACAAAGGTTCAGCTTTTGTTTCTGAAAATTATAATTTATGTTTAGGTTGTGGTTATTGGTTTCAGTGTATTTCCCTAAGATTTCTCACTTTAAGAAAATATTTAATTTAAAACATAATTTCCTAAAAATAGCATGGTCTTTTCACTATATGCAAGAGAAATAAAAAGCTAGAAGTAAAATGTAGACAATTTCAGCTGACAATGGAAAATGGCGGTGCCTCAGATGAGTATCAAATGTCAGAGTACTGCTACATTCTGAAAACTAGCTGAGATGTATTTTCCTGTGGAATCAGTCACTAGAGAACATGACAGTCATGTTTTCTAAACACTCTTCAGTGTGATATAGCATAGAACTTCACAACTTTATGTCAGTCATGAGCTAGGTAGCACTTATTTCAAGTAGATTTTATCCATAAATGGTAACTTTTTTCTGGCTCTTTGTCTGGCTTAATCTAGTATCCTAGAGTATATACAAAGCTTTTCTGCTCTTGATAATAGTAAAGAGATTAGTTAGATGTTTATTTTAAAGAACTTAAAATTTCCCTAACGTATAAAGCAGATTATGTAATACATAGCTTCTTACTACTTTGGCTATCTCAAAGACATTCCAGGGTGCTTTATATTAAATCTTACATCACTAATGGCCACTGAATAAATTGAAGTCAGAAGTGTTATAAAGATGATGTTTCTGAGAGTTTGGAGACTTGGGGTAATCTCAGCTGCAGATTTTTTTGTTGTTATTGGTTTTGTTTTGTTTTTTTCTGAAGCCAATTATTTTAAGTTAGGCTGTGTCTATATAAAGCTTTACTTTCACAATAGAGCTTTTCCTTGGCATTGTATAGACATAGCTTTGATGTAACTTGCAAGAACATCCATAACCTATTATTCTATGTACATTTTTTTTCATTCTCATCGGATGCATCAAACATGCAGCGGTAATAAGCCAGATTCTACTCAGGTGTGTGAGAGCACTTGCCTTAAATTCACTTTTCCTCTGGTGTATGTTTATATACATATCATTAGCTACTATGAACACAAACTGGTCTCAGAAACATTTTTAAAAGATGCTCTTAAACCACATTTTTTAAGCATTTTCATTATATGGAAATTATATAGCATCACAAAGATGTGGGGGTGGGGACATTGTGAATGGGCATCACCCACAATCAAACCACCCTAACACTATCATAATAACTTACCATTTTGACCAAACAGTATACTAAATTGGGATTTTTGTTTTTACAAGTCATTGCTGTTCTGGTTTCATGTTTACAAGTCACATTCCTGTCCCCTTAAATCATTCTTGATCATCCTGTTTTCTCTCCACAGCTTCAGAGGATGATTCTGAAGAAGATGGAGACCATAACAGAGCATTTGATATTGCCTAACTTCATTTAAGACAAATGGATGATCCGTGAACATGTTTATTAAAACTGGCAATTAAGTATGAATCATTTTGTGGGGAAATGCCTATTAGATATATTGACTATATATAAAATGAATATATATACATACATGTATAAATGTAAATATATATTCATTCTCAAGTGTTGCTGAATTGAATTTCTTCAGCTGGACCTTTTAACACTGGCCAGCAAATCTCATGTTTATAATACATAATCAAAAGCATTTTTTTCTTTTAGGTGAGTGGGAAAGCATTACCCTTCCTTATTTTAAATATCTAAGCAATGCTCATCAACTTTTTTCTGTGTTACGATTACTGTAGTCATATTTATGGAAAAAAAATGTTTGTGTATTAGTCTCTTGCTAGTGAAAAGTCAGATAAAATGTACTTTTGAAAATAAAATGCCAATGGCACCTAATTAGTTTTCCTTTTTAAATGCCTTAAGTTACAGCCACATTTTGATAATCATTTACTTCCAGTGTTTAAAATTTTTTTTTTTTAAAGAACCGGGAGGTTTGAATAACATAATTATATTAGGTTTCCAAATTTAATTTGAATTCTAAATTCACTTAGCAATAAAACCTAATTTTTAAGAAAAAAGTATGTAAAAGATATAGAAATGATGGATAACTTTTGTATTGATTTGCAAAAATGCAGATTATATTTGATAGGCCATGGTATGTAGGTATTCCTTTCAGGAATATTACAGCTGTAAATTATATCAGAATTGCCAGTCAAGTGATATTTGGTTAAACATAATTGAAAATCTCAAGTTAACAGACTATTTTTTTAAAGCCCACATTCAAAGTTGAAAACACTGGTTTCAATGTGTTTTTAGTGTTGTCACTTCTTTATAGAGAAATACAATAGAAATAACCTCTTTGGATCCTGGTCATTTGTAGCTGTTCCTTGGTAATTGCGAGCATTTATTTGATGATTGTTAATATTTTTCACAACCTTTGCAAAAACAGATGAATGACTTATTCACCATGAATGAGTTTGCACTATAGTCATGAGTTGTGTAAATTTCCCTAACAGTTTCCACTGTCAACACCCTTAGGATTTACATTTACACTTTCAGGTGGTTTCAGATTAGTCCAGTGTTGTGGCAACAACTTTTTCAAAATCTAAATAGAAACCATGTAATTTCTCAAATGTGAATGAGCAGTTTGCCTACACTTAGTTTGTTGGTATTAATGTAAAACCTTGGCTTGAAATAAAGTGATGCTGATTGATTTATTTTAGTTTGAACTTTTTCCTTTAAAACTGGTCTCCAATGAGGAATTTCAACCCCCTTAAAAAGAATTTAATTAAAATTTCAACTCTTGCCGGGCAGTGGTGGTGCATGCCTTTAATCCCAGCACTCAGGAGGCAGAGCCAGGAGGATCTCGAGTTCAAGGTCAGCCTGGTCTACAGAGTGAGATCCAGGACAGGCACCAAAACTACACAGAGGAACCCTGTGTGTGTGGGGGGGAATTCAACTCTTATTTCATACAATGATTTTTCAACTATTTCCTCAACTTTTTTATTTTATGTGTGTGAGTGTTCTGCCTGCGTATATGACTCTGCTCTGTGTCCATGTAGTATCTTTGGAGGCCAGAGAAGGCTTTGGATCGCCTAGAACTGTAGAGACAGTTGTGGGCTGCCATGTAAGTGTCAATAATGGAAACCAGGTCCTCTACGAGAATAGCAAATACTCTTAACCCTTAGCCATTTCTGCAGCCCTTGAACATGCTCTCAACTTTCATTATCTGTGCATTGTCTTATGTAAAAACACCTTTTTTGTTTGTTTGTTTTTTGAGACAGGGTAATAGCCCTGGCTGTCCTGGAACTTGCTCTGTAGACTAGGCTAGCCTTGAACTTACAGAGATCTACCTGCCTCTGCCTTGAAGTGCTGGGATTAAAGGTGTGTACCAACATGCTCGGCTAAAACCACAAATTTTAAGAATGCTAATGTAAATATTTTCTGTCCTTGGGAATTGAATTTGAAATATTAAATACTTTTATAAAATTCATTAAGAAAATGACTTCTTAACCCACAAAATTGCTTATTTGAAAATGGTATTTACTCTGTAAAATGTTCTACAATTCATTCATATATAATTTGTTACTAACTACTGATTGATAAGTACTAAAATGGGTGCTCCCCAGTACTGGTATTAAAGGTGTGTGCCACCACTATCTGGCTTCTGTCTAATCTAGTGGCTGGCTCTGTCCTCTGATCCCCAGTTAAGTTTATTACGGTACACAATATAACACTACAATCTACATTGTGTAGGAAAAGGTAAGGGTGGTCTGGAAACCCTTTGCTCAAGGGACACGCATGTTAACCCAGCTGGCCACCATCTACATGACTCTTAGCTAGAGCTGTAGTCTTTTCTTGGAAAGAATTTGTAACATAATTATTTGATTGTCACTAAATACTACTTGTCCCAAATGTTCTGTACAAGGAGTGAATGAGCAAGTGTGGAGTAGGAGTATCAAACTGTAAAATGTCTTCCTCTTTAAGGGAAACAACAGCAGCCATGGCCAGTGAGATAGCTGTTAAAGGACAGGCTCTGTCTGGCTTGTTCCTGGTGTGCCTAGTAAGGAGTAGAGTTGTAAAAGGAAAACCTGTAACTGAATGGAAGAAGCAATAAAGAAGATCCGGCAGTGAGTGGCATTTTAGCAGCTTTATTGTACATGGAGGTTTCATTCCTAAGAAAACTTCAAATTTGATCTACAATTGTTCCTTTTCAAAAATCTGCTTTTTTTTTTTAATGAACCAAAAGGTTAATATTTTGTTGTCACAGTGAGTACATGAAAATATGAGAATAAGGAATACCATAAAAGCTTCAGTTTTCTGTGACAACTTTTATATGAAAACCTTGCACAGGAAATCATTGTCAGGGTATATCAAAGTCTTAGTCCAGTTGAACAGCATATTCATCATCATCTGCAACTACCAAAGCACAGCCGTCATCATAAGGTGATTGTGGTGCAGTTGAGAAAGTGAGGAAGCCGGAGCAAGCATTTCTTTTATAGAGGAACCAAATGATTGCTCCCAAAACTGTCAGAATTACTGTGCTAGCAATCACCAGAGTTGATATTAAGATGTGATTATCTGGAGGAAAAAAGAATACAGGCAGTTAGTGTACAGGTTGGAAGTGTTGCATTGGAGCAGTTAGCTTATCATAGACTTGTTTATATGTAGAATTTCCTAACTGATGAGAAAAAGTTATACATTCTTTCCTAGACACTGGTCCTTCTGGGTAGGCAGAATGGTTCAATGAGTAAAGATTCTTGCTGTCAGGCCCACAAGGTGGAGAGAGGACTGACCTCTACAAGCTGTCCTCTGACCTCTGTGCATGTCATGGTGCATACTTGTGTGTATACACAGTAAAAATTATTGAAATAATTTTTAAAATTAGCGTTTGTGGGAAAACTAGCCATACTTGAAATTTCATTAAAACATTGCAGTTCTATGTTCTACTGAGTATCGTTGTCTGTGGTCTTGCTTATGTCTCTTTGCTGTTTCTAAACTAAGATTTTGGAATTTACACTTACTGTTCTCTTGAGGATCTAGTGGGGTCTGATGGTCCCTCTTGCTTTGATAGTTATAATTTGCTTCACAGGAATAGCACAAAGAGCTATAGTACCTTGCATTTTTATTTCTCTACAAGTAGCACTATATTTGTGGACTCCGGGCAGTGGTGGAGCACACCTTTAATCCCAGCACTCAGAAGGCCGAGGCAGGTGGATCTCTGTGAGTCTGAGGCCAGCCTGGTCTACAGAGTGAGATCCAGGACAGGCACCAAAACTACACGGAGAAACCTTGTCTCGAAAAACCAAAAAAAAGGGAAAGAAATGCACGCAACCTTTCAGTTCTTGCCTATTCAAAACTCTTAGGATCTTTCTGTAAGAATGTCATTTAACAAATTTAGTAATTGGGATGGTAGATGTATGTAATAAAGGATTCAAAATTATTCAAAACTTCATTGCAGATGGATTTTTACTTAACTAAATATTTAGTAAAAATACTAAATATTTTCAACTGGTGCTTTTTACAGTGGGACCTAAAAGGGCTAGAGATGAATGGGATAAACTTGACCAAGTGTCTTATTAAGGCAGGGAAAACAGTATTATAAAAACATTAAGGTCATCCTCAGTTACAGAGTTTGAGGTCAATTTGAATCTCTAATAAAACAAACAAAATAAACAAGACTTCTGGACTATTAGTTCAAATGATAATCTTTATAGTTCTATTAAATGTCATAGTTATAAAGTGGTTTGCCCTTTTGACTTGATGCAAGTGAACACACTTAGTGTTGATGATGTACAGTCACATAATCAGTAGGATATGCTTCAGTGATTACATGCTCACAGAAATTCAAGTTTAGAAAAACAGTCAATTTTAGGCGGAAAGAACAGCATGGTAGTTTAGGGTTGTTTACAGATACATAATCACAGACTTAACCAAAATTAAAAGACCTTTTAAATATGGGGCAGCAGCTAAGATTGATGGGACACAGTATGTCTGTATTTATACGTTTTGCAAGTGGCCTGTGAATGAGTTGCAAGGCTTTTTGTTGACTAGCTGGTATTTCTAAAATGTGCCATCTTCATACAAAAGTTACAACATCATTGAGGCCAAAACTACAGTCCATCATTTAAAATTATTAAATTTCAAGTTATTTATTGTTTACTGGGCATAATTAATTCTGGGCACGATTTAAGCAAGTTATCCAAATCCATTTAATAAGCAATAACAAGAGCTCCAAACTTTTTTGTAACCACTAGGCTAGCCCTTACTTAATCCTTTGTGTTCTAGCTATCCTGGTGCGTCTATAGTAAACTGGTATATATCCCCAAAAGACTAACTTCCATGTGCTTACCACACCAAGTATATCCCTCTATAGCCCTTACTCTCTTCACAACATTCTCAAGGCCTTCCATCTTACTTTGTGTAGAGAACTCCTTGTTCATTAAAATTGCTGCTACAATTCTGTTTTCCTTGCTTCAACTCAGTCAGTGTTCCTGTTACTCAGTGACTTCTGACAAAGCCTGTCCATGTATCAGGCAGTTCTCCTTCAGATCTTTCTGCTTTGCTACAGCCTTATGATTGAGGCCTAATCTGGTCACCTGCTTACACTTTCCCTGGACTCTAAACCAAATGTACACTAATCTATACCTGCCTGCTATTCTTTGCATGGTTTTGAGATCCATGATTGACCTGTCTGCTCTATTTTTCCACAGATTTCAATATAATCTTTTTAAAAATGTCTACACAGCTAAAAAGTCTTAGTTTGTAAAATCTGTGAAAAAAAAAACAGTTGATGGGGTGCATGAGTAAAGAATTTTAATTGGAGCCGGGCGGTGGTGGCGCACGCCTTTAATCCCAGCACTCGGGAGGCAGAGCCAGGCGGATCTCTGTGAGTTTGAGGCCAGCCTGGGCTACCAAGTGAGTTCCAGGAAAGGCGCAAAGCTACACAGAGAAACCCTGTCTCGAAAAACCAAAAAAAAAGAATTTTAATTGTTTGAAGTGGAAAGAGCTGCCTTTAGCATTTTTCTTTTGGAGTAGGAAGATCCACCTTTAATCTGGGCCACACTTTTCTGGTAGTGGCCTATATAAAAGATGTGGAAGAAGGAAGCTTTTGCTCTTTGCTTGCCCTCATTGCTGGCAAGTTTATTCCTTCAG
This sequence comes from Peromyscus maniculatus bairdii, assembly GCF_049852395.1. Taxonomy (NCBI): domain Eukaryota; kingdom Metazoa; phylum Chordata; class Mammalia; order Rodentia; family Cricetidae; genus Peromyscus; species Peromyscus maniculatus. The sequence continues at coordinate 38,115,158 of NC_134855.1, forward strand.
TGGCAATAGTGCCTACTTTGGGATTCCAGTGTATACTGTGGGCCAGCCGAGACATCCAGCCTTGTGGACCGAACAACTACTGGATTCCTGTACTTTGCGTTGGTAGCCAGCCATTGTTGGACTAGCTGAACCACAGCTTTTTTTAAGTCACTCTAATAAACCCCAACTAATAAATAGAAGATCTGAAAAAATACTGTGCTGCTATTCCACTGCTCAACCCAATATCCATTCCTCAAAATTAACTGCTAGTTGTCTCCATGTTTCCAAATACCATGCTTAAACTGCTTTTGTTTTATAAGTTTATAGTAAAAACCTAAGTGTAGTTCATTATCACTAACTGGAGTCAAGTTGGCTGGGACCACCATCCATCTATAGACATGAGGCTCAAACTCAGTAACTTTTCTCCCTAGCTCTGATGTCATAATAAAAATACATATAAAATCATTCCAGATTTGTCTGGGTACCTATGTAAGTGAGATCACTAAGGAGGACACACCTACCTTTTAGTGATTGACTTGCATTAATCTGTTCTCCAGATTTGTGTATTCTGTAGCATATTGTAATTTAATTCCCTTTGTTGTTGAATAATAGTTGGTATTTATTACACTTCACTCATCCATCTCTTGATGCGCACTCAAGTTACCTCCATCTTTGGACACTTACACATACGGTATTGTGGATACAGGTGTGTGGAGTCTCAGTACTGTATGTATGTCTTATGTCCCATGCACATGCCAAAGAGGCCAGAAGTATCAAATCCCCTGAGACGAGTTACAGATGGTTGTGAATCACCACTGTGACAGTGCTGAATAATCAGACCCGGGTCCTCTGGAAGAGCAGCCAGTGCCCTTAGCCACAGAACCTCCAGCCCCTAGTGCGATGCCTTACTTAGACCTTTCCATATTCTGATAAAAGTTCTTTATGTCACGTAAATTTTGTTTGCTTCTTGTTTTTCAAGACAGGCTCTCCTGGAACTTACTCTAGACCAGGCTGGCCTCAAACAGAGATCCGCCTGCCTTTGCTTCTCAAGTGCTGGGATTAAAGGCATGTGCCAACATAATATTTTTAAATGGGTCTACAGTAGTATCTTAACATACCAGAATTTAAATGTATGGAAAATTTTAAGATCAAAATGTTGCTTACCTGATAAATATTTCTTGTCATATGGGACTAAAATGCAAAAGAAAATTAAAATTAAAAATTTAAGGATGCCTTATAAGATTTATATACAGTTGTTTAAAATGGATACTCTATGAGGTTAATATGCTTTACTGCTTAATCAAGTATCTATCTTAACTGTTTTGAATTTAGTTTGTTTTTGTTGTTTTGAAACAAGGTTTCTTGTGTCACCCTGCCTGTAGAGGCTGGCTTCAAACTCAGAGAACCACCTGCCTCTGCCTCCTGAATGCTGGGATTAAAGGTGTGTGCCACCACTGGCCAACACTCACTTGGTTGCTGGGAAAAGAATAAAGGAGCATAAAAAATAGTAGATGAGGGAAAATGATTCTGGTTTCAGAGTCTAGAAAACATGTACAATTAAACAGCTGTGGATTTGTTTAGTGTTCGTTGTTTGCTTAATAGTTTTAGAGTTCATGCATTTGAGTATTTTGCAATGTGGATGTGCGATACATCCCATGCCTAGCGCCCATGGAGGTCAGAAGAGGCATTAGAACCACTGCAACTGGCTGTGTGTGTGTGCAGGGAACTAAACCCAGGTCCTCTGCAAGAGCATCAAGGACTCTTAATCTCTGAGCCATCTCTTCAACCCATTTCTGGTCTTTTTCATTTAGTGTTTGTTTTCTGTAATGGAGCCCTCAAACACAGTAGATGAAAGGAGCCAGTGTGCGTGTGTATGGGGCTGGCTAGGGGGTGGGTGTTTGCATACCACCATCCGGAGGCCAGAAGACATGTTTAAGTTTTTGTTTTTATGCCTGTATGCATGTCTCTGCACCATGTGTGCCTGGTGCCCCTGGAGACCAGAAGAGAGCATTGGATCTCCTAAAATTGAAGTTCCAGACAGTTGTGAGCTGCTATGTGGGTGCTGGGAATTGAACCAGGATTCTCTGGAAGGGCAGCCAGTGTTCTTAACCACTGAGCCATCTCTTTCTTCAGACTCGGCTCATAACACCCATACACACAAATAGAGTAAAACAAAACGAAAATGTTTGAAGTTGGGGGGGCTACTCTAATACAACAAATAATAGTATTCCTATAACACTATTAGAGCCAAGAACTGTGCTATAACAAGTGAAAATAAGTGTGGTTTTAAGAAATGGGAAATACTCAGAGCCAAATGTACAGATGTACAATCTGCTTTATAGTTAAGGAGAGACTATTAAGGATCAGATTTGGGGCCAGGCAGTGGTGGCACACGCCTTTAATCTCAGCACTCAGGAGGCAGGGGCAGACAGATCTCTGAGCTAGAGGCCAGCCTGGTCTATAGAGCAAGTTCCAGGACAGCCAGGGCCACACAGGAAACCCTGTCTCAAAAAAACAAAACAAGAAAATGGATCTGAGATGGAAAACAGTTGTGACCTGTTTTAACCATACCATTTGTAGTTTGTAGTTTTCATTTGTTTACTGTGGAAATAGTTACTCAGTATTTTAGAACAAATTCTATTCAGTGTTTAACAAATAACGTGAAAATATTACAGAACGTGCTAATTTTGTTAAACTTTGATCAGAAAAATATTTCAATACAGAATAAATCATGAAGTATGAAATTTTAATGTCATGTTTGTCTAAACAAAAGATATTTTGTAGGGAATCTAATCTCTTAAAGTAATGTTAGCATGTTAAGATTATTCAATTTTATTCTTTATCACTTCTCAGTCAGAATCACAGGCAAAGAGGATATGGAAATTTGTTTGAAAAACAAGGAATTTATGGGCTCTTAGGAACTTCTAAGAAGAGGCACACAGAATTAAATTATGTGTGATTCACATGATCTGGCTCCCCTTCTGAGATGTAAGAGCATTACTTGACTTCCATCATGCTGCATTCTGAAGTCTTAATCCCTCTATTTGTAAGCCAGTGTGTGCCTAAGAAAAGCACTCCAAACTAAGCCTGTGTCCCGCTCTCCTCGAGTGGAAGAGACAGCCTTACTTACTCGCGGCTTTGCAGAGTGCTCCCTCCACAGAAGAAAGTTCACAGTTTCCTTTTTTCCATTCACCTGTCTTGGTGTACAGAAAACCACAGGTGTCGACTAGGTCCTCGACATCTTGATCTGCCCACTTGTCAAACGTCATATTTGAATTATCAAACCACTTGAAACTTGCATCTGTCAATTAAGGAATATTTTAAACATGACTGTTTTCAAAGGTGTGAAGACACAAAGGAAAAGTTTGATTAAAGGTAGAAATGTACATATTGGTGATCTAATTTTTGGTTGTAGGAGTAAAAGTTGTAGAAGGAACACTATATCCAATCAAAAGATAGTGATTTTAAGGGGATTTTGGAAAAGGTGCCATTTTTGTGAAGGAAAACATTTTTGTGAAATAACTTAAAGATAGTTAAACGTTAATAACCTTAGTCTTTCATGACATTTAAAAATGTGACTAATATCTCTGTATACATATACATATGCATTTCATATATCTAAATATATAAAAATCATTCTTATATAGACATTAAAATACATGTGCTTTATATTTTTGTATATTAATAAAATTTACATTTGTATTATATAACCAGGGAAAGATAATTTATCTTTACCTTATTAACAGCAAACACTAATACTTCTTATAATCCATGGCATCTTCAGAAAAGACTAACCCTATATCCATACTTTAATTAAGAGGGTCAAGTGTGTTTCCCACTTTTGAAGCACTTGGAGTGACTTGGGAAACACTGGATACTAGTTGGTGCATACTGAAAAATGTAATACCCAGCGACATGCATTTCATCTAGAGCAGTGGTTCTCAATATGTGGGGCCCGACCCCTTTGGAGGCTGAACAGCCCTTTCATAGGAGTTGCCGAAGACCATAGGAAAACATAGGTATTTATTACATTTCGTTTTATACCAGCAGCAGAATTGCAGCTATGAAGTAGCCACGAAAATAATTGTGTGGTTGGGAGTCACCACACCATGAGGGAACTGTATTAAAAGGTTGAGAAGAAAGGTTGAGAAGCACTGATCTAGAGAATTAAGGAGCTAAGTATCTTAAGTCTTACTAACATTAAAAAAATCAAGTCTCTTGGGCTGGAGAGATGGCTCGTTTAAGACCACTGTTTTTCCAAAGGTCCTGGGTTCAATTCCCAGTACTCACATGGCAACTAATAACTGTAACTCCAAGATCTGACACCCTCACATAGATATACATACAGGCAAAATACCAATGCACATAAAGATAAAAAAATTAAAAAAATCATGTCTCACAGGCAAATACCACTTACCGTCTGTGTCATAAAACATGCCTAGCAGGAGGTCGTCCGGGCCTTTCCACTGCTTTTGCAGCGTGTCCAGTATAAAAGCATTTTCTTCTTCGTTGTGTATACTTATCATGTCTGCTCCTGAAATAATTTTAAAAGAAAAGCAACTTCAGGAATCGGTTGAGGGGCTGGGGAGGTGGCTCAGTGGTTAAGAGCACTGGAGTTCGATTCCCATTAACCATATGGTGGCTCACAACCATCTGTAGTGAGATCTGGTACCCTCTTCTGGTATGCAGACACATGCAGGCAGAATTCTGTATACATAATGAGGAAAAGAAATTGAAATCATGAAGTGTATAAAAATTGTGCTTTATGTTTTACCTGTACACCTTTAAAATGGGCAGGAGTTGTGGTTAACTACAGAAGGAAGATGTCTGTGGTCCGAAAGTCAAAGCCTACCATGGCCAGCTTAGATGGTTCTGTTCTGAGTCCAGTCCCCAGGAACCACACGATGGAAGGAGAGAACCAACTTCTACATTGTCCTCTGGCCTGTATACATGTCCTGTGGCATGTGTACACCTGCACTCATACATACTATAATATACAAAAGTAATAAATTTCTTAAAATGTATTTGTCGTGACATGAGTAAGAATGGCCCCATAGGCTCATATATTTGAATGCTTATTCATCAATGGGTATCACTACTTGAGAAGAATTAGGTATATGGCCTTGTTGGAGGAAGTCTTTCACTGGGGGTAGGCTTTGAGGTTTCAAAAGCCCAAGTGTCTTAGGGTTTTTATTGCTGTAAAGAGACACCATGACTATAGCAACTCTTATTAAGAAAATATTGAGTTCGAGGCCAGCCTGGTCTACAGAGCAAGATCCAGGAAAGGCACAAAGCTACACAGCGAAACTGTCTCGGAAAAAAAAAAAAATTTAATTGGCATGGCTTACAGTTTCAGAGGTTTAGTCCATTATCATCAGGGTGGGAACATGGCAGCATGCAGGCAGACTTGGAGCTAGAGCTGAGAGTGCTACATCATTCAGGCAACAGGAAGTCGACTGACAGTCACACTGAGGGAAGCTTGAGCAAGACACCTCAAAGCCCCCCCTACAGTGACACACTTCCTCCAACAAGGCCACGCCTAATGGTGCCACTCCCTTTGGGGGCCATTTTCTTTCAAACCATCATTCCAAGTTAGGCCTAGTGGCTCTCCTCTTCCTACTGCCTACAGCTCTGTTTAAAACTCTAAGCTCCCTCCAGCACCATGTCTGCCTTATTGCCACCATGTTCACCATCATGACAATAGACTAGACCTGAAACTAAGCCAGCCCTAATTACATGCTTTCCTTGATGATGAGACTTGCCATGGTCATGATGTCTCTTCACAGCAAAAAACCACTAACTAAAACAACTGTCAAGAGGAAAACCAGAAACTAAGCAGACTATTATAAAATAGAAGCAAACACTTCAATAGAAATAGAGCTAAGCTAGGCAGTGGTGGCACACGCCTTTAATCCCAGCACTTGGGAGGCAGAGCCAGGCGGATCTCTGAGTTCGAGGCCAGCCTGGTCTACAGAGGGAGATCTAGGACAGGCACCAAAACTACACAGAGAAACTCTGTCTCAAAACAAACAAAAAAGAGAGGGAGGGAGGGAGGGAAGGGAAGGAGAGAAAGGAAAGAAAGAAGGAAGGAAGAAAAAGAAAGAAAAAAAGAGAGAAAGAAAGAGAAATAGAGCTAAACAAGACAGTGGTGGTACACACTTTTAGTTCCTGCACTTGGGAGGCAGAGGCATATGGATTTCTGAGTCAAGACCAGCCTGGACTATAGAGTGAGTTCCAGAAGAGCCAGCCAGGGCTACCAGACTTGAAAAAGAAAAAAAGGAAGAAGAAAGAAAGGCACAAAAAAAAAAAAAGGAAAAGAAAAGAAAGAAAAAAAAAGAAAATGTTAAAAAGTCAACCCAAGAAATGTGAAAAGTTATCACTGGTTTAAAAAAAAAAAAAAGATGAAAATGTGGGATCTGGAAGCTAAGCAGGGAAAGATCTAGCTAGCCCTGCAAGCTTGACACCCTGAGTTCAATCCCTGCAACCCACATAAAAAGTCAGATGTGGTTATATGCATCTGCAATTCCTGCATGCCTACGTAGAAATGGGAGGTGCACACAGGAGAACTGCCTGGCAGTTTGTGGACCTGAGCCTGTAGTATAAAGTACAGCAGCAGAAATAAGAGACATCCTGCCTCAGGAAGGTGGAAGGTAAGAACCAACTCCCAAAAGTTCCCCCCCCACACAACACAGGTGCACACGTGGTGCATGTGTTCCCACAAACATACATCCACACAAAAGTGACAATTTTATAAAAGACGAAAATTAAACTTCCAGATTTTCAGACTAACCAGTTTAGCACTTGCTGCAGAAAACTAGGAACTGATATGTGGATGATCAGTAAAAATGAGAACAACTTTTTGGGGAAAATTTGGTGAGGCATATCTGAAGACCTAAAGCACATATTCCTTGAGCGACCCTTACTAGCATATTCTGTGTTAATCACTGACTGTCCACTCCAAATGAGTACAATGATTAATCACACACTCAACTGTACACACATGGCTTTTCCCAGGCATAATCACTACAGCCTATTCATGACATTGAAAGATGGGAACCACAGTTACCAAAATGTTAACAATGACTATCTCAGGATGGTCCAACTTAGGTTTTGTTTGTTTTTTAAACTGTTTACATATGTTTTTCTAAATAGTATTTGATGATAATCGTGTGATTATGAAAGGTCTTTTAAACAAAAAATGAAGTCTGACCTTTAATATACTAACACTTTAAAGTCAGAATGCAGCAAGCAAGGCTTTCTAAAGCCACCATTTTTATTCTCTTAGGTGTTTCATGCCATGTATGTGCCATAACTGTGGTGGTTAGACTGAGAATCCCACCACCACCCACCACACAGGCTCATGTATTTCAATTCTTGGTTCCTTTGAAGGTGTGGCTTTGTTGGAGGAGGTATGTCACTGGGGGTGGGCTCTGAGGTTTCAAAAGTCCCGTGAGCACTCTGCCTCTTGCTTGTGGATTAAGATGTAAGCTTTCAGCTACTGCCCCAGTGCTGTGCCTGCTTGCCTGCTGCCATCCTCCCCCCATAGTGATCTTATGCCTACTGTTGTGCTCCCACCCCATAATCTTATGCCTGCTGCCCTGCTCCCCCCCCATAATCTTACGCCTGCTGCCCTGCTCCCCCATAGTGATCTTACGCCTGCTGTTGTACTCCCCCTCATAATGGCCTTATACCTGCTGCCCTGCTTCCCTCCACCCACAATGATTGTCATAGACTCTAACCCTCTGGAACCATGAGCTGGAAATTAAACATTTTCTTTTAAAAGTTTCCTTGGTCATGGTGTTTTGTCACGGCAATTGAAAAGTAACTAAGTATGTACCAGCTATCATTGTGACAGGCCTGACCATGTGGGGGGTTTTTGGAAGAATGTGGAAGACTTTGGAACTTTGGACTAAGAAAGCAATTGAATGCAATAAGAGGGTCTTAAGGAGCTGTCCTTTAGGACCTTGGAAGACAGTAGTGTTAGGAGCAATTTGGACTATGGAGGTCTAGCCCAAGAGATTTTAGAAGTGAACAATATTAGCAACTGGGCTAGAAACCATTCTTGTGGTGTTTTGGCAAAGAATGTGGCTTCTTTTTGTCCTTGTCCTAAGAATATGCCAGAGGTTAAATTGAAACGTTTTGGACTGATTTCATTAGCAGGGAAGATTTCAAGGCAGTCTACCACTGTCATGTTGTTATTCATAATCATTCTTACGCAGGTCTACAACGAAAAGCAGCAAGCAGGTCACAAAGAAGTAAAAGAATGTACAGTTTGAGGAGAAAAACACCAGGAAATGTAAAGTTGGAGGCAAGGATTGTGCTGAAAGAGATAAGAAGAGGCCTGATGTAAAATAAGAGTAAAGAGGCCTGGTGGTGGTAGCTCACGCCTTTAATCCCAGCACTCAGGAGGCAGAGGCATGCGGATCTCTGTGAGTTTGAGGCCAGCCTGGTCTACAGAGTGGGTTCCAGGACAGGCTCCAAAGCTACACAGAGAAACCCTGTCTCGGAAAAAAACAAACAAACACAAAAAACCCACCACCACCAAGAAAACAACAACAACAAAAAAACCAAAAACAAAAAAATAGAGTAAAGAGAGTGGTTCCTTCAGGGTGAGACACTACCCAGCTAAACCTCAACTTGGAAAGCAAAGGCCTGGGGGATTTTCTTATCCTAAAGAGCAACAACAAATCAAAGCTTACACAAATATAACCAGGCCTCGTCCCAAGTAGGCAACCAACTTGGCAGCATCTGCTGTGTGGCTCTCTCTGTCTTGAGTGATGAAAGATACTCAAGAAAGGGGGCTTGTTGTACTTCCTCCATGGCTAGGGAGAGCTGCTGAGATCAAGTGTGTGGCAGGGGAGTCCCTGAGAGGTCATTGCTTTAAGCTGTGAAAATGAAGCCTGGATTGCATTGGAGACCCCAGGATATCGGAGGTGCCAGAGCTGTGGGAAGTCTGCCAAGGAGGGCTGAATACAGGGAGTAGAGCCGGCCCAAGGCAGAGAAGTGATCTGTACTTGGCCCTTTGAAATCAGACAGGGAACTCCGGGGTTTGGAGTCAGCCCTGCCTGCTTTTGGTCCTACTTAGGCCCACTATTGCCTCAGTGTGCTCCATTCCTCCCTTTCAGAATGATAATACATATCTGTGCCATTGTATGTTGGAAGTATGTTGCTGTGGATATCGCTCTATATAAATAAAACACTGATGGCCAGTGACCAGGAAGGAAGTATAGGTGGGACAGGGAGAGAGGAGAATTGAGGGAACAGGAAGAAGGAGGGGGGAGACACTGCAGCCACCACCAGGACAAGCAGCATGTAAAGACGCCGGTAAGCCACCAGCCACATGGCATGGTATAGATTTATAGAAATGGGTTAATTTAAGATAAAAGAACAGTTAGCAAGAAGCCTGCCACAACCATACAGTTTGTATGCAATATAAGTCTCTGTGTTTACTTGGTTGGGTCTGAGCGGCTGTGGGACTGGCGGGTGACAAAGATTTGTCCTGACTGTGGGCAAGGCCAGAAAACGCTAGCTACAGTATGTAATTTGCCTTTTGATTTTACAGGGGCTTACAATTAAGAGATTTTCCTGAGTTTCAGAATAGACTTCGGACTTTGAAAGCATGTTGAGACTGTAAAACACTTTGGAAGTTGGACTAAGTGTATTTTGCATGACGATATGACCACAAGCTGTGGCCGCCAGGGAGTGGAAACTTCTTAGTTACTTTTCAATCTTTGTCACAAAACACCATGGACGAGGCAACTTAGGAAAGAAAGCATTCAATTTGGGGCTCATGGTTCTGAGGGTTAGAGTCTGTGACAATCATGGCGGTGGAGGTGGAGGGGTGGGGGGAGGGGGCAGGCATGGCAGGCATGGTGCTGGAGGAGCAGTTGAGAGCTTATGTCTCGATCCACAAGCAAGAGGCAGAGAAAGCTGACTGGGAATGGAATGGGCTTTTGAAATCTCAAAGCCCACCCCCAGTGACACATCTCTTCCTACAAAGCCACACCCCCTAATATTTCTAACTGGGAACCACATAGTGAAATATATGAGCCTATGGGAGCCATCCTCATTCAAACCACCACAGTATCCCACCTATTGTCTCTGAGAATCATGTATTATGTCTTCAGCAATTATTACAAGTTTATAATGTATTTTTATATCTTGTTTTATATATACATTGATGTTTATATATTTATGTTTTATATGTACATAACATTCAAAAAGCTTTGTCGATTGATAAAGGGATGTAAAATATGAAATCAACAGTTTTCATAAAATTGCCAACTGTTTTTGCAGTACTTTATTATGTTGAGTGTTGTGTCTTTCTTTGGTTTTTGGTTAAGCTAGTGAGTGAATACATTAGACACTTCTGGATTTTAGTTGGGATTTTACATAGCTTGTACTTTAATTCTTTGGTTCTTTGCTATTTCTGTTAACCCATAGAAATATTTTAATAAATGTTCTAAAAGCAACTTACAAAAAATTGTTTTTTTTTAATCAGTGCCAGCTGATGATACCACCTCCTGTCTATTAAATGCCATGTGTACTTTTAATAATCTACTCTAGTACTTAATGGTGGAGTGCAACCAAACTGTTCTTCTAGGAAAATCCTCAGGAGAAATACTTAACATATATAGAATTGTCTTAGTTAGGGTTTCCATTACTACAATGAGACACTATAACCAAAAAGCAAGTTGGGGAGGAAAGCGTTTATTTGGCTTACACTTCCATATCACTGTCCATCATCGAAGGAAGTCAAGACAGGAACTCAAGCAGGGCAGGAACCTGGAGGCAGAAGCTGATGCTGAGGCCATGGAGAGATGCTGCTTACTGGCTTGCTCCTCATGGCTTATTCAGCCTGCTTTTTTTTTTTTAATAGAACCCAGGACCACTAGCCCAGGGATGGCACTGCCCACAATCAGTGGGCCCCTCCCCATTTGATTGCTAGCTAAGAAAATGCCTTACAGTCAGATCTTATGGAGGCATGTTCTCAATGGAGGCTCCCTCCTCTCTGATGACTCTAGCTTGTGTCAAGTTGACATAAACCTAGGTAGTACAAGAGGTATTGTTAATCCCCAAGATGGGAAAGAAACAGACCACTGACCTAAATCATCATGGCCAAATTAATTAAAGCAAGCTTTTTAATTCATGTACATGGGCTGCCTCCCCCTAAGGCAGGGTTTGAGGGGTCAGCATTGGATATGAGGAAGACAAGGCTTTTATAGCTCAGAGATAGGGGGTTTCCAAATGGGGGTAGGGGTGGGGAAACAGATGGGGTTACATGAGCAGATTATAATCATAACAAGTTAGACTCCCTTGAAACAAAGACATGATTGCAAGGTGGTCAAGACAAGGTAGTCATAACAACAGGTAGTCATAGCAACCTTTTGAAACGAAGGTAGGGTTGCAAGATGGTTATAACAGCAAAGATAAGGTTGCCATTTTCTGGAACGGGCAGTACAGAACCACTTGTAGTTAAGGTCACAGGTGGGGCAGAGCCCAGATCTTGAGAAACAGGTTTAATCATAACCAGGAACGAACCTAGTTTGTCTTTACTATAAGATGCCTTCTAAGCCTAAGATGGAGGTGGGCTGGTTCTTCAGTATCCAGAAATGAGGGTTTTTTCCTCCGTCCTTGTCTTTGATCTTTCTGCAGTCAATGGAACTTTAATATTTTAAGCTCTATAATCTAACAACGTACTATAGAGACTTAATTATTGTATGTGGCAAATAAGATACACTCTCATTTTCTTAAATGACAGTTTGAATCCCCAAGGAATATATGTGCTCAGGCAAAATTATTTAACAACACATTATTAGTAATACCACCTAATGAGATTTAATCTGATAGTTTTATTCTTTTTTCTGAATGATGACACAGCTCTTTTCTCATAAAAAGCAAATTGAAAACGCTTGTTACAATAGACAGCATATATTACAGACTTCAGCTTAGTTTGAGGTATTGACCATTATTTATTTATTTGTTTGTTTATTTTGTTTTTGTTTTTTCAAGATGGGATTTCTCAGTGTAACAGCCCTAGCTGTCCTGGAACTTGCTTTTGTAGACCAGGCTGGCCTCGAACTTAGAGATCCACCTGCCTCTGCCCCCTGAGTACTGGGATTAAAGATGTGTGCCACCATGCCCGGCCTGCCATTTTTTATTTAATTAATTGTGTGTGTGTGTCTATGTGTGTAAGAGGGACAGACAGAGACAAACAGACAGAGAGAACAATATCATTGTGCAAACAGGAGAGAGAGAAATCTTTCTGAGCATACGTGCACACATGTGGAGGTAGGGGCAACTCTGGAATTGTCTCCTTCCACCATGAGACCCGTGAGTTTTGGGGACTGAGTTCAGGTTGTCAGGCCTACATAGTAGGTAAGTGCTTCTTCCTGTTGACCTATCTCACCAGCTTTATTATTCACTTATTTCTCTACATGAATAATTCTAGCAAAAATAAAGTAAATTAGCACAAAGCTCTGGGAATACTGTAAAAATAGCTCTCTAGGGTCCCCTAAAAATAAATGTTACCTACTTTCTATAAACCCAATACCAGGTTTAAGAAATGACTTTTATGTTACAGTAATTTTTTCCAAATTACCATAGTGACCTATGATCCTAAACAAAACACCACTATGGCCCAAAGTAAGAATACTAATATCGTTAGCTTTCTAATTCATCTGTTAAATGGGAATTTGTAGAGGGAAGTAAATGAGATTATTAGAAAAAACACATGGGATTTCTAGAGATGCACAAGAGCTTTAAGAAATCAAATCAGTAAGACTTTATGTTTTAAGGGTGAGGTGGGTGCTGGGGATTAAACCTAAAACCTTACACTACATCCATAACCTTGAAATGAATACACTTTTAATTCAGAAAAAGACATCATTTATACACAAGAGTGTAGCACAAATCTTAAAAGGTCTTATTAATAAAAACAAACCTGGAGCCAGGTATTAGGGTGAATGCTGAAATATCAGAGAGACAGCACAGGCCACAGCCATCTCACCTCGCCAACTTCTCAGCCGATCCTGTTTCCTCAAACTGGAATCCTCTGAGTCCTCATCTGGAATGAATCTCAGCTAAACTGCTGCTGAAAGCCTAAAAGCTTAACCAGGCTCTATTCCCTAGTCCTCATGCCTTATATACCTTTCTGCTTCCTGCCATCACTTCCTGGAATTAAAGGCGTGTGTCACCATGCCTGGCTATTTGCAGTGTGGCTCTGAACTCACTGGGATCCAGGCGGATCTCTGGCTCTGGAATGCTAGGATTAAAGGTGTGTGTGCCACCTTTTTCTGGCCTCTATGTCTAATCCAGTGGCTGTTCTGTTCTCTGACCCCAGATAAGTTTACTAGAGTGCACAATATATTGGGGAACATATCACCACATTCCCCCCTTTTTTGTCTAAAATAAAAAAAAATCTTATACAAGAAAAACTATCTCCAATAAGTATATACAATATATACAGTCAAGAATTACATTAACAATGTCTAGTCCATTAACATTTGACAGATTCAGACAAAAATCTCCATTAATATAAAATAATGTCTAGTCCATTAACATTTGATAAATTCAGATAAAAAAATTTCATTACTTATCCTAATTTAAAACAAGTAGTTCCTTTTTAAAAAGTAGATTCAGTGATCTCCCTTTTTATCTTATTTTAAAATTAAAAATTTTTCAATTTAAAAAGTCCCAAATCCTTCCTTTGCTTCAACAAGAAACCCAATAACAGTTCTAAACAAGTAACAGGAGTCAAGCCACAAAACTGTTCTGTGTTTTCAATTTAATTTTACCGAATTTGCTCAAGAAAATACATTTGCATCATAAAGGAAGCCAGTCAGGGGCCAATTTTGCTTGTGTACAATAAACAATTGCTTATCTGATAACTCTAAAGGCTGTATTTTCAATAAAAGGGGGGAAAGGCTTGGCAATGAGCTAATTAATATAGCTGGTGGCTTTTCATGGCTCGCAGCCTCCACTATAGTTTACACTATTAAAATCTATGCTTACATCTAAACATAACTACTATAAATTGCTGAGAAAGAGGAAGCCGTGAGGCACGGTTGTTTATTAATAAGTTTATTAAGGTACACAATATTTTGGGGAACACAATACCACCACATTTCCTCTCTTTTTGTCTAAAATTAAAAAAAGCTTATAACTAATACAAGAAAAACTATCCAATAAGTATATACAATATATACAGCCAGCCTGGGCTTTCCAGGTAGACTATGTTCTAAAACAGAGACTGAAGATGGTTTTCAAGGAAACCATTTTAAAATTCTCTTAGGACTTGAAAAATTACTATTCTACTAAGTTACCTTGAAATAAACCCCTACAGGCATACTAGAAATTGTGTGTGTGTGTGTGTGTGTGTGTGTGTTGCCAAAAGCCAACAAGGCCAAAAGCCAACAAGTCAACACCATTTAGCAGCTACGGACTTTCCAAGGGGAAATAAATATGTTTATGTGCAATGTGGGCAGGAAGTCTCAGCATGCACTTATAATCCCAGGTCTCAAGAGGCAGAGACAGAAGGATCAGACACTCCAGGCCAGCCTATGTACACGATGACAGTCAAAAACACACAGAAGTCTGTGGCGCTTCAACAAAATCAATAAAAGTATATTTCCATTTATTCCTTCTGCAAGGAATATGATTTTAATTAAATATACTTAGTATAATTTTATAGTTTTCCAACATGTTGTACTAGAAGGTTTTCAGAAATCGCAGTTTTTATTTTATTTTATTTTTCTATGAGAGGATTTATTATATAGGCTTGCAGGATCAAAGAGCTTGAAATTCCATCCATGGCCATTGGCACACTGGAGAGCCAAGGGAAGCTAATGGTGGCTAAGTCCAAGATCCCTTAGAACAGGAAAAGACCCGTTAGTGCGGGTCCTACATCCGGGGCCAAAGGCCCAATATACGCCTAAGAACAGTGTAAGCTCAGGTGAATTCAAGCGAATCTCCAAGCATCCCTCAATCCAGTCAAGTTGATGACCCCAATTAGCCACCACAGTGCTGTTTCTATGTTTTCAGCACCTGCCCCCAGTGGCCCTGCGGATTGAACTCAAGGGTCTTGTCCATGCTAGGCAAGGGCTTCAACCACTGAAATATGCCCCCAGCCCTTATTTTTTTGAAGCAGTGGTTCACTGTGTAGGCCAACCTGGTTTGCACCCACTGATCATCCTGCTTCTGCCTCCTGAGTGCTGGTATTATAGGCGAGCATCACCACACCCAGATTCTTCCTTGCCTCTCCCCATCCCGCCACCCCCCCTTCACTATGTACCCTGGCTAGCCTGGAACTCTCAGAGATCTGCCTGCCTCTGCCTCCCACATGGGATTAAAGGTAGGCAGGGCATTTCTAAGGAATGGAGTTGGGAATTTGATCAAGAAGAAAGTGGGATGAGATGATCCAGTGGATTTTCAGTTCTAACATGGAAATAAGGGCACCTTTAAATAACTAAAGACCGATGCCACAAGCTTATTTCACTCAGGTTGTATGGTTCTAGATCTCACTAAAGAATGTGTCTAGCCGGGCAGTGGTGGCACATGCCTTTAATCCCAGCACTCGGGAGGCAGAGCCAGGCAGATCTCTGTGAGTTCGAGGCCAGCCTGGACTACCAAGTGAGTTCCAGGAAAAAGGCACAAAGCTACACAAAGAAACCCTGTCTCAAAAAAGCAAAAAAAAAAAAAAAAAAAAAAAAAAAAGAATGTGTCTTAACAGAAGCGTGTCTTTGGGGACAAAGAGCCCACCCAGTTTATCAGCTGTCACACCAAGCACACCTTTAACCAAAGAAGACCAGTGAGACAGCTGGAACACATGTACTCCACGTGCCTGAGGACCTGGCCTCAATATTCACACCCAGGGTGTGAGGGGGACCCTCAAAACAACAGAAATGTTGCTGGGGTCCTATGGCAAATGCCTGTAATCCTATCTACTCAGGAAACTGAGGCAAGAGTCAAGGCCAGCCTGGACAATGTGCATAATGAAAATCAGTCTTTTTTTTTTTTTTAAAGGCATTTTGCTGAGAGTGTGGCGCATGTCTGGAGTCCTTGCTACAGGGAAGGGTGACACCTGGCTGTGTAAATAGTAAATTGTTACATTTGAACCCCAGAGCTGAGGAGATGGTTCTGTGGGTGAAGCGCTTGTCCCACAAGCTCCCCAGGACTCACTAACACCGATCATCGTAACACATGCACAGAACCACAGCATGCCTAGGGTTAGACACAAGATCCCAGGACTCACTAACACCTATCATCGTAACACATGCACAGAACCACAGCATGCCTAGGGTTAGACACAAGATCCCCAGGACTCACTAACAACCGCTCATCATAACACATGCACAGAACCACAGCATGCCTAGGGTTAGACACAAGATCCCAGGACTCACTAACACCGATCATGGTAACACATGCACAGAACCACAGCATGCCTAGGGTTAGACACAAGATCCCCAGGACTCACTAACAACCGCTCATCATAACACATGCACAGAACCACAGCATGCCTAGGGTTAGACACAAGATCCCCAGGACATCGTAACACATGCACAGAACCACAGCATGCCTAGGGTTAGACACAAGATCCCAGGACTCACTAACACCGATCATGGTAACACATGCACAGAACCACAGCATGCCTAGGGTTAGACAGCAGCTAGAGACAGAAGCCTCCAGACGCTCACAGGCTAGCCAGCCTGGCATATGAAGCCGTGATGAATCAGCGACCCTGTCAAACAAGATGGAAGGTGAGGACCACACCGGAGGGGAGACCGTCTTCTGCATTTGCCCACACTCGCACACAAACAACTCGGCTGGCTACAGGCTTTGTGGGCTTCCTGTCTGTTGTTACTCTATAAAATAATTCTAGCTTGTTACACATTATGAAATTGGAATACAAAAAAGGTAATTTGCATTAACTCTGCTTTTAGGAATTCCATATATATATATATATAAAATATATATATATATATATATTACAGTGAGTTGATACTGTGAGAAAATCGTGGGTGAACATTAAGAACTGTTATAGGATTAAGACAAGCTGATGGAATTTCTGCCACCTTAAAACTCATTCTTACCGTGTACCATTGTTGGTCTGCTGCTGGTGTCCTTTTAGACTTTTCACCAAGAGACGAGTCACCTACACTCACCCTCCCGGCCTTTCTTCCTGCTTTTTTTTTTTTCTTGAATCTATTCCAGTTCGGAATTTGTTCTGAGGCGCATAGAGGTTTCTGTGTGAATCCTAACACACCCACACTCGTGCATCCAAAGATGAGCTCTCGATCCCCACCCTGCTGAGCTGCTAGCAGCATTAACTCTAATTACTCCCTCTTCCTCAAATCAACATCTTCTCCTGGCTTCCAGAAAATTTGCTAGTCTTCTTAAGGGTCTAGACCACAGGTGTCCCAGAGGGTCACATGAGTTGCATTTAATTTAGCAAGCAAGTCACAAGGACCAGCCTAGAATCACAGGGAGGGCAAAGAGATTGTAAGATGTAAGCAAGTGATCAGGAAGGACCATACTGTTGGCAGGCGTCTTTGAAGACTGTCACATTATCAGACCCTGGGTAAGGAAGAGCAGTCCAGAGAGAGAGAGAGAGAGAGAGAGAGAGAGAGAGAGAGATGGAGACAGAGACAGACAGCAAGGACAGACGGGCACTTGTGGGCAAACCCAACCAGCAGGCCTAGGTCCGAATCTCGGCTTCTGTTATCATCAATCTGTGTGATTTTGAACAAACAACTGAATTGAGTTTTGATAAAGGAGAATTAAATATACAGCTCGATAGGCTTGTTCTGATAGGTAAAGCCATGGAAACCGAAGTGCTTAAGCACAATGCCAGGCATGGTTCGGTGTGGGAATGTGTTTTCCGGAAAATACATTTTAAAGTAGTCCGCTTTCACTAACTGAACTTTTACCCAGCTTTGTAACCAAGTTCATCATAGGCTTTGAGGTCATTGAAAACCAATGTACTCAGTCTGTCTGCATGCAGAGTGCTCAGCCTGTCTAAATTTAACTTTCATTTAATAAAATGATGTAGGGGCTAGGGAGGAGGCTCAAGGGTTAGAGCACTTGTTGCTCTTGCAGGGGACTGGGGTTCAATTCCCAGATGGTAGCTCATAAACCATATGCAACTCCAATTCCTGGGGATCTGACACCCGATTCTGACCTTCTCAGGTGCTGGGCACATATGTGGTGCACATGCGTACATACAGGCAAAATATGAATACACAGAAAGTAAATAAACATTTAAAAAGTGTAATCAATCTTATTATGCCTTGGAGTCTCCATGTCAAGCTAAGTTAAATGGATGGCTCTGATTTTAACCATTTCCTCTTTCCATCCCATGTCCCTGACCAAAAAGTGTGTGTGTGTGTGTGTGTGTGTGTGTGTGTGTGTGTGAGAGAGAGAGAGAGAGAGAGAGAGAGAGAGAGAGAGAGAGAGAGAGAGAGAGAGAGAGAAAACGCACAATTAGCTCTAATATTGTTGAAAAAAGGTATGTGGAAAGCAATGCATCCCCCGCACGGTAAAGGTCCAAATGACACATAGGTGTAGGTTGATAACCTACATGTTTAAGGTTGTCATGCTGTTCTGGGCCAGTAAAATCTAAAAAGTAACTTGTAAAACTCAGGTAAAAGATTCTTTAAGAAAAAGTTCCTCATTTCTTCCCATACCATACTTGACATGCTGTGCAATAAATACTAAGGACTGTCTTCTGTTGGAGAGAAGTGAGCAGACGAGATCAGGCTTATTCTAGGCCAGCAGTTCTCAGCCTGTGGGTAGCACCCCCTTTGGGGGTTGTGGGACCCTTTCACAGGGGTCACCTAAGACCATCGGAAAATGCAGATATTTACATCATGATTCATAATAGTAGCAAAATTACAGTTATGAAGTAGCAACAAACTAATTTTATGGTTGGGGGTCACTACAACATGAGGAACAGAATTAAAGGGTCGCAGTGTTAGGAAGGTTGAGAACCACTGCTCTAGGTTCTCTGACTCTAAGAGTCAGTGTCTTTCACATGGCACTCTCACAGCACACACACTGAATGGATACTGGTGTGGTTACGGTTCTGTCACTCCAATGTGAGCAGTCTTGTCCAGCAACTGTCTTCCAACCAGGGAGAAAGTGTATGGCCAATTCCACTGTCTGCACATCAATTCTAGGAACACGGTTAAAAGATATTTGGAGCCGGGCGTGGTGGCGCACGCCTTTAATCCCAGCACTCGGGAGGCAGAGGCAGGCGGATCTTTGTGAGTTCGAGGCCAGCCTGGGCTACCAAGTGAGCTCCAGGAAAGGCGCAAAGCTACACAGAGAAACCCTGTCTCGAAAAAACCAAAAAAAAAAAAAAAAAAAAAAAAAAAAAAAAAAAAAAAAAAAAAAAAAAAAAAAGATATTTGGATCATCACTATTTTTAAAGCTCCTTACCATGGTCAGTACACTGGTTTCTGACATCCTCTATGCTTTCCACGTTGGTGGTTACTTGAAGAAAAATGTAACAGCTGCCTTGGAACTGAACCCAGGTGGATGAAGGACAGTCTATGTGGGAAAAAAAAGAATATTAATATGAGTTCCTGATGCTAAGGATATTGAATATTAAAAGTCCACATGTACACACAAGTCATTTCCTTTGTTAAAACAAGAAATCAACCAGTGTAAAAGGAATTCATTTTTTTCCATTTTACATGTAGAAAAAAAAATGTGCCAATGATTCACTTCTGTCTTCACAGTGCAGTTACAAGTGTGTTGATTCTTTAGCAATTCAGACATGCAAATTAAGCGTCATCACCAAGCCAACCAACTACGAAGGAAATCAACTAGTCAGAATTTAAAGCTTCTCTCTGAGGGCTATCTTTGTCGTATATAATATATATATAATTTCTCTCTCTCTCTATATATATATATATTATATATATATAATATAATTTTAAAAGTCTTAAGAGTTCTGCAAAATCCCTTTGTTCAAATTCTGCTTTTGAGAACAGAAGACAGTATATAGATTATGAATATTCAGGAAAATTTTAGTATTGCATATTGCACAAGCAAACACGACTGATGTTCTTGTTTTCTTCCTTTCATTGTCCTCCTGTGGGTGTTGGGTGTGTGTGGTGAGGGTTAGGATTTGAACTTAGGGCATCATGTATACTTGGTCCTGTGCTCTCCCACTGAGCTATATTTGTCAAGTCCTGTATGTTCTTAATTTAGCATCTTATCAATAAAGATTCCATAGCTCTGCGAAGCTGAACCTTACATTTCCTGCTCCTGCTGTTTAGGAAGGACATCCCTATTTCTACCTGGGTTTCTTTTGTTCATCATGAAGATATAAAACTTTTAAGCCTGGGACCCAGAAGATCATCACTTAGCATTATATGCAAAAATAAGCCTGTAAGAACTTGATTTCACTGAAACAAATTGGAGGAATAGAAGAGGATTTATTAATTTTAGTGGACAAAAGAACAAAAAAAATTAGGCTTACATATTCCTGTAAGTTTACATAAAATCAGCAAGATCTCACCTCTATAGTTTCACTTTTAAGTTCTGTATGTGTTATAATTTAATATAGAGGAATAGAAGCAAGCACCTCTATAAAGACCAGAGCTGAGTAATCAGCTGCAGTACACTCAATTAATTCAGCATTCTTGATTTTACTGAGGCCAAACTATGACATGAGTTACCCCTAGTACTTAACCTTGGCCTCTGATAGCACAGAGCACACTGTCACCAAAATAGATTATTTTCCAGTTTTCTGGAGGATGAGGGGTGAGCAGAAGTCAGTCAAGAAAGGAAAAGTGTTCCTCATACCCTATTTTCTGCTGGGGGATGGCTTTCTGTATGCTGTGAATATATGTTGTTCCCATTGGTTAATAAATATGCTGCTTTGGCCTATGACAAGGCAGCTTAGAGGCAGGTGGGAAATCCAAGGAGAGACAGGAAAGAGAAATGTGGAGTCTAGACAGACACCAGCCTGCTGCCCAAGAAACAACATGCCAGCAGACCGGTAAAGCTACAGAACACGTGAAAAACATAGATTAACAGAAATGGGTTAATTTATGATATAAGAGCTAGCTAGCAAGAGGCTTGCTATAGGCCATATAGTTTGTAAATAATATTAAGCCTCTGAGTGATTATTTTATAAGCGGATGTGGGACTGCGGGGCCAGGGGGGACTGGAGAAAACTTTCAACTACAATTTTCCTTGTCCTGTTGGCTAGACTGCATCAGCTACCATGAGGCCAAAAGTGCCATAGGATGACAGAGTAACAAGATGGCTGGATCGCCATATCATACTCACATTGGATTAATTCACTAATTCAGGCCTTTCATATGTCAACTAGAACAAATAAATGACTATTTCACTTAACATCATCCCAAGTGTGAGTTGGCATGTTGCTACTTTTAATAGTGAAATCATCCAAAACATACTAGGATGAGGAAGATACAACTCATTTTATATACAGGCAGTTTTCCATCCTATTGTGTTTCGGAATTGTTTGTTTGTTTGTTTTGTTTTTCAAGACAAGCCCTGGCTGTCCTGGAACTTACTTTGTAGACCAGGCTGTGGAACTCATAGATCTTCCTGCCTCTGTCTCTTGAGTGCTGGGATTAAAGGTGCGTGCTACCATGCCTGGATATCTTTTAAAAAAAATTAACTACATTTTTTATCAGTGTGTGTGTGTGTGTGTGTGTGTGTGTGTGTGTGTGTGTACTCAAACACAGGTACATACATCCATGCGTGCCACAAATGTATAAGTGGAGGTCACAGGACAACTTGCAGAAGTCAGTTTTCTCCTTCCACCATGAGGGTCCATAGTATCAAAATTGGGTTTCCACACTCAGTGACAGGTACGTTTCTTTACCCACGGAGCCATCTTGCCAGCCCCTTTCCTACTGTTTTATCAATACTTGCATCACACACTATGCTGGCATGAGCCTGAGGTTTACAAAGCAATAACGTCCAGAAAGACTGAGGGACTGGACATGACAGACACATGCAGGAGGAAAGTTGAGGGGGCCTGAAAACAGGGCACTGAGTGGAAGGCTGTACTGGGGCAGCCAGGAGCCTTCTCTTCCTGCCAAGCAGCACTCAGGCACCTTTGCTCCACCTGTGCCTCTGCTCCTCCTGTGAACACTGTAGGAGCCCAGCTGGGAGACCGGCTCCCACATTTTACGACAGGGTACGCTTGAGGAGAGAGGGATAAGAGATAGTAGACAGAAGGATAGAGGGGAGAAAAACAGATAGAAACACAGGACAGCCTTGGGAGGGCCTGGATCATTATCCACCGGCCCCTGCTATCTCTTCTAAAAGACTTGTTATAGGAATGCCAAGGGGTGGAGCAAAAGACCTCCCCCTAGCACAGCCAAGTGCAGACCCTTTCTGATCACCTGGTAACTATGCACGTGGTCAAGTGATTTCCTATTGCAGCCCTGCTGGGTGAAGCAAACTCAGATCTCACTAGGAAACCTTTATGGGCCTCTACAGAACATCTGGCCTCTTTCTTAAAAAGAAAGACTTTTATGTCTTTAAATCTACTTCCAGGCCATGAACCATTTTCTTTATCTCTTCATGCTGGTAGAACCCTTTTCCTGTATCATCTTCTTTGACACATCAGCACTGGAGTTTCTTCTAGCTTTCACTTGCAATTTTACCACACAGATCTTTCAATGCAAATGAGCATTAAGAGCAAGCATTAGACATCAGAACAGGAAGGATTTCCTCCTTGATGGCTTCTCTTGGTTCCTGTGTTTACTGGGGGATGAAAAGGATGGATGTCTTCTTGGTTGGTGTGGTGATTTGAATGAAAATGACCCCCATAGGCCAACAGGGAGGGGCACTATGGCACTATTAGGAAGTGTGGCCTTGTTGGAGTAGGTGTGGTCTTGTTGGAGGTGTGTCACTGTTGTTGGGTTTTGAGGTCTCAGATGCTCAAGCTAGGCCCAGGGTCTCTAATCCTAATGCCTTTGGATCTGGATGTAGAACTTTCAGCTACCTCTCCAGCACCATGTCTGCCTGCATGATACCATGCTTCCCACCATGACAATAACGGACTAAACCTCTGAACTGTAAGCCAGGCCCAATGAAATGTTTTTCCTTTATAAGAGCTGCTGTGGTCATGGTGTCTCTTCACAGCGACAGAAACCCTAACTAAGACAGATGGATTATTGTTGTTAACATTAGATAAGGCATGCAAACCACACAGCACAATGAGGCAAGATTCCCAGACTATGTAGCTTTTATCAACCCCAATCACTTTTGTTGTCTTCCTCCCCTGGTTAGGGACCTACAGTAAGGATTTAAAACACTTGACTGAGGGACTGGAGAGATGGTTCAGTAGTTAAGAGCACTGACTGTTCTTCCAGAGGACCTGGGTTCAAGTCCCAGCACTCACATGGCAGCTCACAACTGTCTGTAACTCCAAGATCTGACACCCTCACACAGTCTATGTACATGCAGCAAAACACCAATGCAAATAAAATAAAAATAAATTATTAAAAAAATAAAATAAAATACTTGACTGAGTGAATAAATCCTCTTCTTCACCTTCACATACCAATTTATTTCTATCTTCTTCAAATGCTTTACCTTGAGTTCATCTGCTCCTTTCTGAAACTCCACAGTGTCTCATGTCTCCAAATTTAAGTAAATCGACCTCAATGCCAATGCTATCACCTTACTAGTACATTTTTAAAAAAATAAATTTGTCATCGAACACAGCATACACAAAAAAGCACAAGCCATAACTATGCAGCTTGGTAAACTTCCAAAAACGGAACCCACCCACACAGTCATCAGCAAAATGAAGAAACAGAACATTGCCCTCTTTGGTTACCACCCCTTCCCCAAATGAAATCATTTCCCTAACTTAGAACACCATAGGTCAATCTTGCTTTTTTGGGACTTTACAGTAAGGAGATCAGGTACAACGTTCTCTTGTGTTTAGCTTCTTTTGATAAATATTACTTTTATGAGAGTCACTTGTTTGTAGTTTGTATCTGTGGGTTATTATTTCTCCTTGTTACATAATGTGTGCATTTTTCCACTGTTTCTTTGGTGAATATGTGGATAGCTTCTAGTTCACAGCTTCATGGCAATAACAAGCAATGTCTCTCCAAGCCTTCTTCTCATGGCTCACTGTTCTACATGCTTCACACTAAGAAGAGCTGAACTGGAGAATGCTAAGTAGTGATATTTTATTTGTGATGAAATGTGATTTTATTTGTATGTTAATAAAGTTGCCTGAAGATCAGAAGTCACAGCGAGGCATAAGTGGGAGTCAGGCAGTGGTAGCCCATGCCCTTAATCTGATCACATGGCAAGCAGAGTCTCTGTGGTCAAGGACACATCCAAAGCAAGGTGACCTGAACTTTTAATCCCAGTATCAACCATAGAGACCTGGAGGTCTGTATAGACAGGCAGTGAGGAGGAAGTCATGTGGTTGTGTTTAGAGCCAATGAGAAGGCAGAACAGAAAGGCAATAAAAAGACAGGACACAGGAAGAAGGTCTCTCTCTCAGGGGAAGGACGGCATCAAGTGGTAAGACAAGGTGGTCTTAGCTCTTAGCTACTGCTAGATCTCTGGACTTTTAACTCTGCATTTGACTCTGTGTTTCTTATTTAATAAGACCAATTAGAATTTTATCTACAATGCTATGGTTCTAATGTCTCTCCCTGAAAATTATTGATCCTTTAGCAGTATTAAGAGGTAATACCACACAAAACACAAGAAGTCTGGTGGGTCCTAACCTGCCAGGGCTACTTAAAAAGACTCTGTCAAACAACAAGGACCCAGAGCACCCATTCTCATTCAAAAGAGGCTATATGATCATTGGAAGTTTTGGACACATTCAGTATTGCTTTGTACTGTGGTCACCTATTTCTCAGGTTTGATTATTAACTGCAAGTCAGCAGAGATCCGGTCTTAAATCTAATCATATCACCATTAACAGGTGCTCTACTGTCTGGAACACAACCCAGAGTAACATGCATAAGAGTGAGGGAGCCCACAGCTCTGGGCAAGCAAGCTAGGTTGTAGAGAAAAGTCTGACCCAGATAGGATCTCTGGTCTATTACTTAGGCCATCCTCTGCACTATTTTTCTTTTTTTTTTGAAAACACTACCTATCTAGGTGCTTGGGAATTCCTTGGTGAACAAAAGGGAGGGAGAACCCGGTCTTCTTACAGGTGTAAGTTAGTGGGGACAGACGCACAAAAGCAAAGAAGTCAAGTAACAGATCAGATGGTGTCGTAGTTCCCTTTTCTGTTGCTGTGAAAAAATATTCTGACGAAATCAACCTAAGGTAGGAGGGGTCTCTTTTCAGTTCAAAGGTATAGTTCATCATGGGGGGAAGTCGAGGCAGAAGCAGCTAGTTACACTGCATCCACAGAAAGCAGAGAGTCATCAATGCATGCTACTTCTCAGCCCTTTCTTTACTTATACAGTCCCAGTGGGAACTAACCGGGCCACTCACAATGGGTGTAAGTCTTCCCACCTCAATTAATGCAATCAAGATAATCCCCAGAGGCCCGTGTCCCAGGTAATTCTAGATTCTGTCAAATTGAGGCTAACCATCTGCTGTGTGACAAATGACCAGCTTAAAGCAGGAAACAGCATCTCATCCAGTGTCTCTGGTTAAGAACCGGAAGCAACAGCTTACTTGGGTTGTTTGGAGGGTTTTCCCATGCAAATGCAGCCAATGTGTTGGCTAGGGCAGCAGTCATCTGAACACTCAACTACAGCTGGACTA
The DNA here is from genome assembly GCF_049852395.1 of Peromyscus maniculatus bairdii. Lineage (NCBI taxonomy): Eukaryota > Metazoa > Chordata > Mammalia > Rodentia > Cricetidae > Peromyscus > Peromyscus maniculatus. The sequence goes on from NC_134855.1 coordinate 38,140,886, forward strand.
CTGGTCCCAAGAAGTCACATTCCTATAACAGTGAGTTGGTGTGGGCTGGAGACCTCAGTTTCTTACCACAGTAATGCTGAGGAGTCCCTATATGTCTTGATTTGAATGTGAAATGTAGTCAGAAGATTTCCCGTGTCCTGGCCTGCCAGTGGTCGGGACAAATCTCTCCCATTCGCATCCCCAGGTAAACACACAGAGGCTTATATTAATTACAACTGCATGGCCATGGCTCAGGCCTTTTTGCTAGCTAGCTCTTATTTTAAATTAGCCCATAATGATTAATCTATATATCGTCACATGTTCTGTGGCTTTTTTTTTTTTTTTTTTTTTTTGCTTTTTTGAGACAGGGTTTCTCTGTGTAGCTTTGCACCTTTCCTGGAACTCACTTGGTAGCCCAGGCTGGCCTATGTTCTGTGGCTTTACCTGCGTCCCATTACATGTTGCTCCTTGGGTGGCTCGCTGGCATCTCCTGACTCTGCCCTTCCTCTTCCCAGCATTTTCCTAGTTGCTCACCCTGCTCACACTTCCTGCCTGGCTACTGGCCAATCAGCGTTTTATTAAATCAATTTACAGGAGCATTATCCCACAGCAGTGAAATGGCCTCTATGGACTAACCTGTTTGGTCATTTAATCCTAAAGCAAGTGGCATTGTTTTGTGTGGCTCTTTCCTTTCCTGTCCTCTCTATGCTTTCTGGCCCACGAAATGAGCAAGCATCCACACACTGCTGCTACGAGAGTCGTGAGCTATCCTTACCACCATGCCTTTCCTTCCCTGCTGGACTAGCCTCTCACACGGTGCACCAAACAATTCTCCCCTAACTTTCTCTGATCAGGTATTTGGTCCCAGCTGTGAGAACAGTAGCTAATACATAAAATTGATAATGAGAATTGGGGTCATGGTGGCTGCTGGGAGAAAACTGACTGCATTTCTTAGGTTTTTAGGAGGAAAAGTGGAAGAATTTGGAGCTGGAGGCTAGAGAGGTCCTAGAAAGTTTAAGCAGAGTTTAAGAGGCAATCCCAGTGAGAGTGAGGGAGGATGGTGAAAGAAGTGCAGACAGGAAGGAAGGATGAGGAAGGAAGTACAGAGGGAGGAGGATGAAGGAAGTACAGACAGAGGGAGGATGATGAAGGAAGTACAGACAGAGGGAGGATGATGAAGGAAGTACAGACAGGAAGGAAGGATGATGAAGGAAGTACAGACAGAGGGAGGATGATAAGGAAGTACAGACAGGAAGGAAGGATGAGGAAGGAAGTACAGACAGAGGGAGGATGATGAAGGAAGTACAGACACAGGGAGGATGATGAAGGAAGTACAGACAGAGGAAGGATGAGGAAGGAAGTACAGACAGAGGAAGGATGAGGAAGGAAGTATGGACAGAGGAAGGATGAGGAAGGAAGTACAGTCAGAGGAAGGACGATGAAGGAAGTACAGACAGGAAGGAAAGATGAGGAAGGAAGTACAGACAGGAAGGCTGTGATCATGTGCTTTCAGAGACTAATAGAGTCATCGTCTGGTAAAGAAACTGGTTTCATTTTGCCTCCGTCTTGAAAGCTTGACTTAGGGGTAATTAAGGAAACAAAGACTGATTTGTTTGGTAGGGAAAACTTCAAGATTGCATGGCATTCAGGTTTGGCATGGCCGTACTACTAATTGCTCTTGGCCAGATTTCCAGTGAGCAGGAAGTGAAGCCCCCAAATACGAAAAATGTGCAGTTTGGTAACGAAAGGCGGGGAGGTTAGAAGTCGGGGCTAAGGCAGGTGGGATACAGTATCCATAACCGCTAACGAGCTCAGTGTTATCAAAGAGCCCTCCTCCCGTACACACACTTTTCACGGAGACAGTAGGAAAGATGCCCTAAAACAAGACTCTGCCCCTTGAGAGCACCAGGGTCGAACAGTGCAAGCCCATTTTAAGAACTTTCACTTGAAATAGTGTTCCTGAACAAAAACCATTCTGGGCAGCTGAGCTGCCTAGAGAAGTGTTTGCTATGTTCAGTCATAGAGATACGGAAAGGGTACTGGAGATTGTGGTACAGGAGGGGCCAGGCTATCATCTGGTGGCAGAATTCGCTATTGTCTATATGGTGCTGTATTTGTAGACACACAAGAGGCAAGCATGAGAGATTCATGGAAGATTGTGCCCATCTTTCAGGAAGCTGCCAGAGCCAGGCAATGTGCGCGACAGGGTCAGAGTCCATGCATGGAGCTGGGAGCTTTTGTATATAGCTATGAAGTTAAGTAAAGCCTAGGGTGCGCTAGTGATCTTAGGAGATTGGAGATGCCAGACACAAAGGGCATCTACCAACAACAACAAAAAAAAGCTGCTGACATTGAGTGTGGCTGGTCCAAGGGAATGGCCACATGAGCTGTAGGCTGGAGGGACAGGGCTACCCAAGCCTGTTGGAGCCCAGATGTTGCCATGATGCTGGAGTTCCAGCTGCCAGACATGGAGCTGCAGGTTTGCTATTTGCCTTGTTGGGTTTCATTCTTGCTTTGGTCCAATTTTTCCTCGCTACTTTCTGTGTAGGAATGAGAAATAGTCTGTGCTGCCCTATACTGAAAACATACATTTTTGTCTATATTACAGGGGCTCACAGACAAGGGTTTAAAACAGGGTTGGGAATGTTCATTCTCTGAGGATGCTAGAAGCTGAGCCGAGTGCACCTTACATTGTGAATGGCCACAAGTCTATGGAAACCAAGAATGAATGTCCTGGTTTGAGCATATGTGTTCAAAGACTCAGTCCCCAGCTGTGGCTCTGTTTTGCACAGTTGTGGAACTTTTGGAAGGTGGTGCCCAGCTGGAGGAAGTGGGTTGAGGCTTAGGGTTATAACCAGGCCCCCTTTTCTGTCTTTTCCATTTTCTGGTCTGCTGGGATATTAGAGGCAGCAACCTCACACCCCGTCATCACAAATTCCTGCCACAGAATGGATTTTACTCTCAATCTGTGAGCCCAAACCCTTCCTCCACTACGTTACTCTTGCTAGGTATTGGGTCCCAGCAATGAGAAAAGTAACGAATCAAGCAGATGGCTTCCCAAGAGCTAGGGATTCGCGGTGCAAGGCGGAAGTGAAAGCTTTACAGAATGCAGTCTTTGTGGTCACACTCACTCATTTCTGAAACATCCTATGGGCTATATATTAGAATTTTCTAGGACAGCACCAATAAAAGAAAGATTTGCCATATTTCTTTCTCTTTCTTTCTTTCTTTCTTTCTTTCTTTCTTTCTTTCTTTCTTTCTTTCTTTCTTTCTATCTATCTATCTATCTATCTATCTATCTATCTATCTATCTATCTATAATTCATCTATCATCTATCTATCCATTGCCCCACCTACCTACAGATGTCTAGCTATCTGATTCACACAGTTATAGAGGCCAAAAAAAAAAAAAAAAAAACCAAACCAAACCAAAACCAAACCTCATGGTCTATCTTTGGCAGGCTGGAGAACATATGATGTGTTATTTAACCCTAGTCTGAAAGTCTGAGAATGGGGTCAGGGACAGGGGCAATGGCATAAATCCTTACCTGAGTTCAAAAGCCTGAGAAGCAGGTGTGCCTACAGCAAGTTCAAGGCAGAAGTAGATGGCTGCCTCAGCTCAGGTTGGAAAGGAATTTGTGCTTCCTCAGCATTCGTGTTCTAGCTCAAGGGACTGGATGATGCCAGCCCAGGCTGATGGGTTTACAGACACAAATGCTAATCTCAGGGTTTAGAAGTTCAGGTTCAAATTCTCAAATGCTAATCCAGTCCAGAAATAGTGTCTTATCAGCTGTTTAGGCATCCGTTCATAGTGCACTGAAGTTGATACATAAAGCTGACCACCACTATGAAATAGGTCAGCCCTGTTCAGTGTGGGAGTGAGCTACACCCGAGTAAACACTAAATGAGAAGAAGCGCCGGGAACATCTCCGAAGGCTGCCAATCACAGATGCTTCTAAGAGGTGAAGACCAGATATTGAAGTCAGATAAAGCAAGTAGGAAACTCCGGAGGTGAAAGTGATCCTGGTGATGCTGATGACAACCAGGCTACTGTTGAATAATTATGACAAGATCAAAAGAAAGAAAAAGCTACAAGTGACAGAAGCAGAAAAACACTGTTGACTCAGAACTTTCAGCCCCCTTCTCCTTCGGCCCATTCCAGCATGAGCTGTACCTCTAGTTAATTAAAAAGGAAACCCCTCTGGGAAAGCTGAGTGTGTACCCCAGCTTGAGACACACTCAAGACATAGTACAAAGAGGTTGACTCTCCCGTAAGGACAGTTGATGAGGCCACGTACCTCATGCGTGGGAAGCTGACCTATGTCGCCTTCCATGCTAGCGGTTACTGTAAATCTGTTGGAACTAAGAACTGCCTGTAGAGCTCCCTGCAAAGTTACTTTCTATAACTCCTATTTCTTCCCAACAGTTCTGAAAGGTACATTGCTATTTATAACGAACTTAACTGACATTTTCAGGGATTTGATAATTTCATAATTTTGCTAATTTGATATGCCTAGAAATTTAGTAGTCTCACCAGTGTGCACCCATCTCCCCTGACTGTACCTCAGTGCTACTGCTACATAGAAAGCACCAATAAAAAAACAAATTAAAAAAATTTAGTTGTCTCATGGAAAAGTTAAAACCAGCACTTAGCTCCAAAAGTTCCTATATAGATTACTTACCTAAACGTACCATGTGCTAAAAGAATGAAAGGTTATTGCCACAGTGAATCTTGTGTTCCCAAGCCAAGTGTAATGACACTCTCCGTTCTCTCGTAGCGCTCATTGACCTGCCATAGGCCAACTTCATCAAGACAAGGGGGCAATGATGGCTGTTTATTACACGTGTTGTGAGTCCGGGAGAGAGCAGCTGGACCAAATGTTCAATTAAGCATAGCCTTTGCCAACATGCCCAGCCTCAAAGGACTGTTACGATATTTACCCATAGAAGAGGTCTGTCATCTGTACCTTTCTCATTGGTTTCTCCTCAAACTCTAAAATACCCCATAAAAACAATCACCTACCTGACATGGATGATGCAAAACTGTTCTTTCTTGACCTCGTTTTAAGCCAGATTTGGCTCCTATTGTCTGGATGGATTTGTGAGGTATCATGCTGAAAACCGTCTAGAGGAGCTCTCGTGTACCATTATCAGATAACTGGGTTTGCTCTAGAGGCTGACACAGCCATGCAGAGTGAACCCATGCTTTTGGTGGCACCATTGATTTTCAATACTGCAGCAAAGTCTCAAGGGCTTCTCAACAATGAGAGAGATGCTAAAATCGTAACTATTTGTGAATTCAATTTTTTGTTGGAAAAAATAAAATTAAAAAAATATTATTTTGTTAAAAACAAATTATTTTTTGTTTATTTATTTATTTATTTATTTTTGTGTGTGTTGGTGTTTTGACATGGGTTTCCAGTCCCTTGAAACTGGAGTTACAAATAGTGAGCTGCCATGTGGGTGCTGGAAATTGAGCTGGGGCCTCTGGAAGAGCAGTCAGTGCTCCTAACCGCTGAGCCAGTTTCCCAGCCCCTATAAAAATATTCTTACATCTAATTTGAGATCATTTCCTCTGAAATAGAAATGTTCCACCTACAATGTTGAGAAAAAGTGGCCTCTATGGATTTACAAGTTGTAAATGTTTTGAATTCAGTTCTAAGTTCAGGCAGAAGAGACACAATTGGAAAGAATCCACAATTCTTTCTACTTTTTACAATACCCTTCTACTTTTTAAATCATCCAATTTTTCCATCATCCTATTATAAAATAAAATTTAAAGACACATCAAAATAAAACGAAACCCTTCAAGACAGTAAGGTTCCTGCTGTTAAATAGCTTGTTCCTGGGAAGAGAGTGATGGGCAAGGATACAGAGAGACGAAGTACACTCAGAAAAGCTTTGAAGATGAAACATTGTAACATAGAGAGTAGGTGGTGGAGCAAGGCCTCAGGGTATGACGTAACTACAAAGAGCTAAATGGTAGGGGAGGAATGACCATGCCAACAACTAGGGGGTTGGCATCCTGTGTAGACGAAACAGAAGGTTGGAGTTCCCACAGGTCAGTGTAGAGAACGTCAGTGAAGAGCTGGGAGGGCCGTGAGACAGCATCAGACAGAAGGCAGGGGCACCCAGACCATTGCTTGTCAGTAGCAGCCCCTCGAAATCAGAGGTCTAGAGTCCCAGCCTCATGATGAGCACAGAATGAGAACTTACATTCACTCCCCCCCGTGCCACTCAGGGGAAATCACTGACCCTGGGGTCACTGGCACATGCCCGTGTGCAGATGCACTGTGAGAGAGAGGCTCTAGATCTGCAGAGGTGGCCCAGTGGGTGAAGAACTAGCTAGACAAGCATGAGGACCTGCACTTAGATCTCCAGCAGCATTCACATAAAACAAACAAACCCAAACCAGAGAAGCTCCACCATGGTCTGCCATGGAACCTTCAGAAGTTAAAGGATGTTTTTTAGCCATTGTGAACGCTGAGCTAATAACTAAAACCAACAAGATCCCTTTCACTAATATACTCCAAAGTGGTAGAGAAAACTACGAATGATTTCCACTTCAGCATTAAGTTTAGACTGAGGTTCCTTTTATGCTGAGATCCGGATTGAGATCCGAGATTCGGCTAATTCTAATTCTTGATAAGCTCTCTCCATCATGAATGTAAATGTGCTCAGTAGCTATACACGGCCAACAGAGTGGTACTCTTAGGATGTTTTCTGTTGATGCAATTACCTTTTGTGTCTTATGATGAGAGCAAAGGGAAAGAGACCAGGATTTTGCAGGCCTGTAATAGGTAGGAGAGGGAGTTCTCACTTAATACTCAACAGCTCTATGAAGTGTGTCATCTCCATTTTCCTGAAGTACAGGGAAGCTGGCTAACCAGTGAGTGAAGTGCTCATGCTCTCTAAAGTTACCTGACTGAAAAAAAGCCAACCGGCAGGGTAAATGTATTCGACGTGGACGGTACCTAGAGCTCTTGGCAAGCCCGTTTGTCCAGACCAGACTGTCCAAAACAACTTCACAGGCGATATCAAAATCTAGAAACGCACTGTCTTTCCGGATTTGCTGAGAATGTATTTTTCTTCTTTTTTAATTTGCTAGCAGTGTGTGTGTGTGTGTGTGTGTGTGTGTGTGTGTGTGTGTGTGTGTGTGTGCAGTGTGCCTTCCGAGGTCAGAGGATGATGCCATGGAGTTTTGATTCTCCATTTACGTGGTTTCAGGGATTAAATGAACTTAGGTCACCGGGCTTGCAAAACAAGCATGTTTACCCATGTACCAACTCACTGGTGAAAAACAAAAGAGTGTTTTTAATAGTCTGGAACTGTAGAGAGTGAGCTAAGGGGGAGTTCAGATGGGGCTCAGATTTAACAAGGGGATGCCTAAGGAGGACTCAGAATCGGCCCAGACTTCACAGAAACTCTAACCCAGCCTTAGACAAAATGAATGCACGCAGTCCAAAGGGTGTGAAACTGCACATCTTGCTTCTGCTCCTCAGATAGGCAGCAGATGGTCTAACTGGTCATAAGTGCCGCTCTACAGGAGCCCAGGAAAAGAGCTTCGCAAGCTCTGAGTTGCTCACTAAGCTCCGTCTCCAACACCCAGGGCCTTTAAAATATTCCCTGCTGTTAGCAGGCTTCATATAGAAACTTACTTAGAAGTGCAGTGAAATCCAGGAGGCCAAAATCTCTTGCATAATCCTGTTGTTGAAGCCCACACAAGTATTCACTCAGCTCTTGTTTATTTTGTTCTTTCCTTCTCGGAAATGGTCACTCGATAGTGTTTTTTTGGAAAGAAATCCCCCCCCCCCAAGTTTCCCCACTAACATATTTTCTACATGCCTCCACGGAAAGCTTGTTTAAAGAAAAACACATGCTTGGAATTGTCTGTCTTCCCCAGGAGTCCGTTTGCAAGTAGCTAATTATGTCTAATTTTTTCAGATGTCACTACACTTAGTACATCAGCTGACCAAACGTTTCTCTAAAGCAGTCTTTTTTTTTTTTTTTTTTACTGTGTTCCAAGTCTGACCTATTCTCTCTTGATGCGGAGGGGTTATTTGACTGAACTCTTTTTCCTGTTTTAACAACTTGACCACCAGCCAAGGGACAGGGCCTGTTTCCTCCCGCCCTCCACCCCCCAGGCCTCATCTCCTCCCTGCTGCCACCCATCTAAGGACTCAGTTCCTCTGCCCCTCCGTCTTGGGGGTCGGAACTGAGGATGCAGACACGGTGGAAGCGGGTGGAAGGTCCTCGGTCTTGGCCTTTGCCTCGGGTCTGGCTCTAGGAAGCCACCCAGCCAGAGAGATGGGCGTGGGATGATCTGGTGTGGGATGGTCTGAGCGCAGGACAAGAGGGGTGGGAGCGGGGAGCCTGCGCCCTGGGGGCGCGGCAGGGGCGGCTTACCCGCGACGGTGGCAGTGGCGAGGCTCAGCAGCAGGAGCGTGGACAGCGCTGCGTGGGGCATGACTGCGCTGCGCGGAGCCGAGAGCGGGCCGGGGGCGGCGCTTGTCGGGTGTGCGGAGCTCCGGGCTCCGCCGCGACGCCTCCCACTCGAGGCGGGGGAGTGCAAGCCAGGGTCGCACAGCTGGGACGCCCAGAGCTCCAAGCGGCTGGCTGGCTCACTGCTGGTTCCAACTTCTCTCTTTTAATGATAAACTTTTCATGTGAATTGAAATCATCTCGGACTTTCTAAAATGTTGCAAAATAGAATTCCTGCAACTCCTTTGGCCAGCTTCTCTAAATGTTAGCATCTTACATAACTTCGGGGCGATGATCAGAACCAGGAAACGAGCAGCGGCGGAGCACTGCTGACACTGTGGCACTGGACATTTATCTCTGTTCTAGGACCCAATCCAGGAACAAGCGTTACACTTATAGGTCATAGGTGACGTCTCTTCGGTGCCTTTTTGTCCAGGACTACCCTCCACTCTCTTATCTTTCCACACCAAAAGCCCCTGGAAGAGTTCTGGTCACTTGGAAGAATGTCCTTCAGTTTGGTTTTGTCTGATGTTTCTTCTCGGGAGAATTCAGTTTGTGCCATTTTGGCAAGAGTCCCACAGAAGGGACAAGGCGTGATGGACTTTGGTCATTTGGTGAAGGTGGTGTCGGCAGCCGGAATCTCCTTTTTCACAAGCTCCTCCTAGTGGACTATGTCTCTCAGAAAAACATCTCCATCATGAGTTGCACTATCAAGAGTATAGCAGAATAATGAAACAGGAACGGTTTAATTGGAATGCGAGATAGAAAGGCAAGTTGAAGAAAGAACTATGGGTAGTATAACTAACTACTAAAGGAGGAGGAGGGAGAGAGAGAGAGAGAGAGAGAGAGAGAGAGAGAGAGAGAGAGAGAGAGAGAGAGAGAGAGAGAGAGAGATTTTTTTGGAGCTGAGGATCGAACCCAGGGCCTTGAGCTTGCTAGGCAAGCGCTCTACCACTGAGCTAAATGCCCAACCCGAGAGAAAGATATTTTAATGGAGTTACCTCACAAGAGAGAAAGAGGACAGACACCTCAACCTAACAAATAAAAACCACATACCAGGAATGGGCTACTTCTTGAATTGTTGCCAATGGGGTCCGATAGAGCCTCAAGAATTACAGGTTATTGCCAATAGTCTTGGCTATATTCAGAACTTGTCGGTAAGCCCCTGTTGCTGAAGACACCACGTACCAGAGTCACATAATTTGGAGAAATCAAGGTGGTACTTACCTGGAAGCTTCATCTCTACCAGCTAGCTTTCACAGTTCTGGGAGGTGCTGGTATACACACTACTGGAGAAGTATTGTATTCCTGTAGGCTCCTCCAGTAGTGCGGACAACCAGCACCTCTGTCTCATCCAGATGTGAACCCTGCAAGCTACAACAATGACGCACCTAACAAAATATGCCTACTGCTGCAATAGTGGTATGAATGTTACGAAAGTAACTAACCACTTAACAATTAGACATCAGGCTCACTCCATGAGATGGAACCCATTCCTGGCACTGTGCCAAGAACCTGTGGCTAAATAAGTCATAGTCCCTAGGGGAGAACACAGTACTATTATTCTGCTAAATGAGCATAGTATTAAAGTAACTCCTAGTGACTTATTGCTTTGCCCACAGATGAGAGTATCCCTCAACCCTCATCAGAGAAGCTTCTCCTTACAGTAGATGGCAATTAACAGAGACTCTCCTCTGATCAATGTGCAGAAAATAACAACTGTGGAGTCCTTAGCCTTAAGTGGGTCTTACATATTACACCCCTTCCTTCCCCCACTGCTCAGGGATCTTTGAGGAAGAAAGGCCAGAAAGATTGTAAGAGCCAGAGTTTGTGGATAGCATCAAGGAAACCGTGTTCTCCAGACACACCAGGGTAGATGCCCACATGAGCTCACAGAGACTGTGACAGCATGTAGGAGAGATGTGGAAGCTCAAGCTACGTAAAATTCCAGTGTAGAGGAGCCAGTTGGGCACAAAATCCTACCACTAGGTGAGGAGCTATTGGAATTTGATAGTATTGAGAAAGGGAGAGTCAGTTTTCTTTAACAATGTGACCCCCTAGTTGGTCAACCACAGTTTGGGGCAGACCTCTCTCCCAAGAGTAGTAGGGCAACACCAATTGGACTCAATGGTTGGGGTGTGTGTGTGTGTGTGTGTGTGTGTGTGATAAGGGAAATTACAAATTGGGTGGAGAGGGAGGGGAGAGCAGAGGGGGTGGGTATGAAAGGAATTGGGAGAGGGGAATGAATATAATTGAACACATTGTATGAAATTCTCAAAGAATTAATCAAATGTTTTCTGAGGCACATTTGTTTGTCTGTGACACGGACTTGCTATGTATCCCATTCTGGGCTTGAACTCACAATCCTTGCCTCTACTTCCTCAGTGCTGGGATTACAAGCAGGTCCTTTAAACTATGCTTTTATAAATGATGCAACTATAACTTAACCCAGGGGGTTTCTGGAACCAGAAACAGGAACTCGAACCAAGCAAGGCCCCTTGGGTAAGCCTCATGTCATTCGTGTATAAAATCAAGTCAAACTCAATACAAAGAAAACAAGCAACTCGACTGAAGAATAAACACTCAAGGAGATAAGCAGATAGAAAACAAGCTTATGAAAAGATGTCATTAGAACATCTTTAATGCAAAAACTAAGTACTACCACATACCTATAGAATGACTCAAATCCCAAGGATGACACACGCTTGGGAAGATGCGGAGCAACAACCCATTGCTGTGGGAATGCATACAGAATGCATTTCACCGAAGGAACCTATAGGGGCATCATGAAGTGCTAGAGACAGTGTGGGCCGTCTTCATTCACAGCACTCCAGGCTCTGCCTTTGTCCAAGAGTCAAGACTTTGCCGTTACCTATTTCCAGTCTTTGTAAGTAGTCAATAATGGGTTCATGCACTAAACTCAAACTGAAAGCAAATCCTTCCCAAACTGCTCTATGTTTAAATATGGACATATCTTGATCTGGGGCTCGTTTACCCACTACCTATCCACCAGTTCTATGGAATCCTGCAACTGACAAAGTTCCCTTCACTGTCACTTCGGGCTTCAAAGCGTTGTTATGAATGTGGATTAGTTTATGTTCAACTAATTGTCAAAGATATCTTAGATATAGGATAGAACTGACAATCTAATGAATTGGTTTAATTTAAGCTGTGACCTACTTCAGCAGGGGTTTTTGTTTTATCATTTGAACATTGAAAGGCGTGTTCTTCCCTTAGGCAACTCTGGTACACACTACCTTTATTTTATTTTCCTGCTAAGACATAAAACTGATTACTTATTGCCTCTTTGTGGGAGAACGTGGCATCCACCGAAATCCATCACTCCCCATCTTCCTCTCTAATCATACCTCCCACCTTATTTTTTTCTCTCCAATTTATCTCTTCTCTGGTCTCATTCTATTTATTTTCCGAAGCCTTCCATTTCTCCCTTTTATTCCGGTCAGCCTCCACCCCGGGTACTGCATCACCCAGCCAGCTCTGAGCCCAGGGTCTCCTTTGTCTTCCGTCTCCACCCCCACCCGGTATATTGTAATAACTAAGGACTGCAAGAGGAAGTCCATTCTTCCAACAGTTGCCATTTCCAGAGCATCTGGGTCCTACGTGCCTCTTTGGCAATCCTTTTCTTTTTACCTTGGTTATTGTCTTCTCCCATCCCTCCCATTGTAAATGCCAATTTTTTTTTTATTGCTATTTTCAAGTTAAGGCTTCGTCTGCTTTCTCATAAGACCATCTTGCGTTCTGCTGAACAAGAAAATGGAGGCCGTCAACTGTCAGTTAGAGATAAACATCTTCAAATACTTATCTGGAGCACTTCCCTTGTAGCCTCAGAGAGGAAGACATGCTTCCTCATCCCGGGCAAGCCCAGTTCCCCTTTCTGTAAGTTGAGAACCACCCCTCTTGCCTCTTCTCCAAAATCGTCTCCCATTGATGACTCCCCCTGTCTCCTCTGCATCATCAACTGTTCCATGAAACTATTTTTCCCCTTCCTCCTGTCTTCTAGACCCGTGGTTCTGCCATGATAATGCACATTTGTAATTTGAGCACTCAGGAAACAGGAGGACAAGGAGTTTGAGACCAGCCTTGGCCACATAGTGATATCCTGCCAAATAAACCAAGGGCTGGGGGTTGTAGATCAGTGACACCACATCTGTGCAGCATGCAGAAATAAGTCCCTGGGTTCTGTCCTCTGTCCTCATTACCACAGAAACAAATCTTTATTTTCCATCTCTTTTGGAAGGAAGGGAGGGAGGGAGGGAAAAGGGAGGGAGGAACGGAGGGAGGGAGGAAGGAAACCTTCAAACCTGCCATGGACCATCCTCCTCCTTCTATGGCCTATCTCCATCAGATTTCTTAACTTCCTCAGAATATACCCTCTCAGAATACTCCCACACTTCCACTGTATTTCTCACATTCTCCTATTTCCCAATTCTTTCTTTTCTGCTCACTCCCTCTGGACTCTGGCTCCTCTGCTGCTGGAGTTCCATTGGCTGGGATCACCAATGGTTTCCCAATGGCTACACTCTCCTATGGCTAACAGTTCTCTCTGTTGTTTCCGTAAACACCAACTTGACGCTACATTCTATTAAAAGGCTCCTTGGCCAGGGCATCAAGCTGACCCAGGACTGATTATCAATCTACATTAGGTCCAGGGGGGAGATAACAAAGAAATGTGACAGTTGGTGCCTGGCAATCTCCCTCTTTGTGAGAAGTCCAGGGAAAACTGAGAAAAATCCTTGGACTGGGAAGATAAGAAAGGATTTGTAGGTGACTTCTGGGCTTCTAGCTTGGAGACAAAATTATGCCTTCTCCATATTAACTAATATAAATATAACAACTGCTTGGGGAAGTGGGATAGTTTCTCAAGTCTTGTTTGTGATTAGCTTAGTTCAGGGGAAAGAAATAAATGTCTGAACATTACTCAGTTTGTGGAGGTGTAGATATATCGAGACCATTTTCATTGAATACTCAGGGACTTAGAGTCGAGTGTACCGACCATCAGTTTTGTGTTGATATCAGGTTGTTCCCTTCTAAGTCACTCTACATTGTGTAAAGCAGTGCTTTCTCAGATGCGTACTGCCCTCAAAGGCTTTATTTTACAAGCAGATGCTGACCCCATTTTGAGGATGGAGGAAGACTGGGCTGGTGGGCACGTGACCAGCACCATCTGTCTGGATTCACCTTCTTAGGCCTTTTTGAAACATCTTGCCTCTTGAATCCTTTGTAGTCATTCTGCAACATACATACATACATACACACACACACACACACACACACACACACACGAGAGAGAGAGAGAGAGAGAGAGAGAGAGAGAGAGAGAGAGAGAGAGGTAGATACACTGTGTGAGGAGTGATAGTGATCTAAAAGTTAGTGTTAAAAAACAGAGCTCAGAGGCTGGAGAGACTGCTCAGAGGTTATGTGCTACTCTTCCAGAGGACCTGAGGTTGGTTTCCAGGACCTGTTAGGAAGCTCACAGTGCCTGTAGAGCCCAAACCAGGGAATCTAAGACCCCATCCTCGCCTCAGCAGCCACCTGCCTTCATGTGCACATACCAACACACATACACATACTAAAAATAAAATAAATCTTAAAACAACTGAGATTTCACTAGATGAATGCATGTTTGCCTCAGCCAGAATTACAAAGGAGCAGACATATTACCACTGAAACTGTGAGGCCTTGTGATCTGATCGTCCATGAAGTCTGACACTGTGCATTGCCACAAACATGTTTGTCTATGTTTCTGACACAGTGCTTTCATGAAGGCCTAGTTTAGAAAGTCTTTCTTTTGGGAACTAATTCAAAATTCTCTTCCTAAGCAATACACAGCTACTGCATTAACTTGTAGTAATGAGGTCTCTGCTTCGGCAAGAGGGGTTTAGCATTAGAAAAAGCCTAAGATAAAAAGAAATAGGGATCGACAACATTCTCCACAAGAATCAGCAAAGGGTCAGGCATGGAGCTTAGGAAGAACACAGCCAAAAAAATTTTTTTTTCTTTAGCTGGGTGTGGTGGCACATGTCTTTAATCCCAGCCCTTGGGAGGCAGAGGCAGGCAGATCTGAGTTAGAGGCCAGCTTGGTCTACAAACAGTTCCAGGACAGCTAGGGTGCCACAGAAAAACCCTGTCTCAAAAACAAAACAAAACAAATTCTCCTTTGCTAGGGAGAATTTGCAGATGTCTGAGGAAGGGGAGGGAGGAAGGGGGCGGATGTTGGTGTCGCTTCTGTACTTGTTCCCTGTGCTTATTTATTGCATCCACTGACTTGCCCTTTTAGGTGTCTGTCTTGAAGAGACAAATTTGACCAGACCTTATGCAGTAACTGGGTTAGCCAGGAAAGGCTGGGTTGTCTTAAGTTTTTCAGACACCTGGGACTGAGAAATGGGGAAAGGGACCACTAGGGGGCAGTTCTGGACTTGTTGAGAAGAGCGTTCAAGTAGATCATCTAATGGATCATTGGAACTATGCATTTGAACCCGGAGGGAACAAATATGAAGGATCCTTTAAGAGGAGCACAAAGAATGAGAAATCAGTATAACACAGATGGGATCCCTACTGAGAGATGCTAACAGACACATTAAGGGCTTGAGAGAAGGCTTTGTAAGAGAGGCTTAGTGTGCAAGCCGCAGGACCAGAGTTTGAATCCCCAGAAGAGATGTACATGGCTTTGCATGTCTCAGACTCCAACAAATTCGGGCAGAGACCAGTGGATCATTGGAGCTTTGTGGCTAAGTTGCCTAGACAAAATGGCAAAATTCCAATTTACAAGAAGACAGACAGCAATAGAGGAAAACCCTTGATGTCCTTTGGTACAAGTGCACATGGAAACATGCACCCATACACTCATGTGCCACACACACACACACACACACACACACACACACACACACACACATCACATACATCACACACAAAAGAGAAACACTGAGCCAAGGAGACTAAAATCATTTTGAGATATATATATAGAGAGAGATTTATTCTTTAAATAGACCTTGCAAAATCTTTAATACCTCAATTTGCAATAGCTGGACACTTTCTCATCATACTAGACATGGTATACAGTCAAATCCAGTTCAGAGATGCTTTTGCATGCACGGATCAGCTCCAACATTTTTAAAAGGCAAGACAACTTTACCATGGCATCAGCCTTATACACAGCTGTAGTCACATTGTATTGGTTTAGTTCTCTAAAGACACTCTTAATGACTATTTAAAAGATGCCTCAATAAAAATATTTAGGACATTTGTAGACCATATTAAAACAGTCTTAGAAAATTATTTACAACTTTATGATAGTATAAACACCTCAAACAAAATAAATCTGGATCTTGTACAAAAATATTCTAAAGTATAAATATGAGTTAAACACTGTATAAAACAGTCACCCTATTTAGTGGACACGGCTTGTAGAATATATTCCGGGTCTTAAAATGGAAATTACACCCACAAAATAATGTTTTCCTAGTCATTTAGGTTTTAAATATTTCCACATTAATCACAAAGTTTCAAGTTTCATGGTCTTAGAAGCTGTCATTTTTTACAAATACAGAGTTAGCAAATACCATTCAAAGACCGCTTTTATGTTTTGCTGGGGTAAAAAGGCAACAAAATAACACATTCATCAAAAGCTGATGTGCTGTGTGAAATAGATAAACTGTAAAGTTCAAGTTTCATCTGAAGTTGGGTCCTTGTAAAAAAGAAAATCATCAAACACAAGTCATGCTGATACAGCATGCCTAGTCAATTCAACAGTAACATCCCACACTTGAGGAAACATTAAACTGTTTTCACAAAACAAAGCAAAACCCCCCACTGAGTATGAGTAATTATAAACAGAAAACATAACAATTAATTAATATTGGTATAAATATCTTCAAAATAATATAAGAAACATCTTCCAAGAGGCTCCATTTTCTGAGTATAAAGTATGCCTTATTAAGCATTTTTTTCCCCAGTGCCATAAAAGGCTATTTTTGAAACATCATTGATCTTATTTTGTAGTTGAGTTTTTGCCTGAGGTACTAACTTTGCCTTTGGCCAGATGCTCAAGTAAATTAAAAGGTAGATGTGGAGCCTAGTAGTATTGACACCTTTAATTTTCTAGGAAGCAGTTAAAGCACTATTAAGATATGCACATATCTACTTAGCAACCGCATTTTTTTTTTTTTTAACCCGAGACAGGGTTTCTCTGTGTAGCTTTGGAGCCTGTCCTGGATCTTGCTCTGTAGACCAGGCTGGCCTCGAACTCACAGAGATCCGCCTGGCTCTGCCTCCCAAGCGCTGGGATTAAAGGCATGCGCCACCACTGCCCAGCTTGCAACTGCACTCTAACAGACACAATTCACATTGGTTGAGTTTATCCCCCTGGAAACAATTTGAACCTCCATTTTGGCTTTAAGACCTGTCTGCTCTGGTAACTGGAGTCATTAGCGTGGCGGTTAGCGGGTTAAGGAATTATGCGCCTCAGCTGAGCAACTCACCAACTAAAAGCATCCCTAAGGCTTCTGTTTTGAAACAGAGTAAACACTGATTGTGGGGCAATGTTCAGCGGCTCATCTTTCTTCTGGAACTTTGGTGCCAATGAACAAACTCTTAGGAGAAGTTAGTCGTGGAAAGGAGGTAGCATCACCTCGTCTTCATTGGCTCCATGTTCATACCGAACCGAGGACAAGCCAGTCCAGCGGAAATGGTTTTTTTGCACGAGGAACCAAATCAGTCCGCTGATGAGCGCTAAGACACAGAGCACAGCGAACAGGATGGCTATGCCTCTGTAATCCGAACCTGGAATCCAGACGGTACATTGTAAGACAAAGGCAACGGTTACCATTGTTTCTGATTTCATTCAGCAAACTGTAAGAGATTAAGCCCTGTACAGATTCAAGATTGTTTCATAGCCATGACAGATTCCAAATCCACCATTAAACACCAAACTTCTTTTTTTTTTTTTTAATATAAGTGGTTTTCTTTACATCAAAATGCTTTTCGTTTTTCTCCCAAAGAAATTAAAGGATTGCCATTACTTCCTTCTACTCACTGCCTTCCTTAGGAGAACAGCTTAACATGTATTATTGGACTTTGCGTCCCCCTCCCACTAATGGTTTTGGACCTCGGGGCTTTGCACATGCTAAGGCAAGCACCCCACCGAGCTACATCCTTATTGCTCGTTCACGAATTCAAATGTCACCCCTATGCTGCCCACCCACTTCTCTTACGTATTCAGCTGCAGACTGGACATCCCCGTATCGACTTCCATGTCCCAAACTCATGGCCATGACCAGAACTGTAATTTTTTTTTTTTTAAACCACACCGTTGCTGTCCCCTCTTTGCCCGAAAGCCCTGGCTGCTGCCGACTCCGCTCAGAAAAGAGCCAGGGCTCCCTGCCTGTCGTTTGCAGCCTCGCTAAGGGTCTCTGTCCGCTTAGCATGCTGCTCTTCCTTGAGCATCGGCGTTCTTTCTGCCATTGGAGTCTCTCCAGCTGGGTCCTCTCGGCTGTACCGGTCTCCAGAGCTTGCTGGGCTGACCTTTCTGAGCTCAGCCTCAGCACCTCCACTAGAGACACCTTCCTAGAGCTATGTAATAACCACCACCCTGGTTGTCAGCACATGGAGTAGCTAACTATTTGTTACTTCCCTCTCTTAAAAACAAAACAAAACAAAACAAAACAAACAAAAAAAAAACCAAACCAAACCAAACAAACAAACAAACTTGACCCGTTTGTCCCTAATCTATCTTCCTCACAGAATTGGACAGTCTGTGATAACATGCAAGCTGACCCGCCTTGTTCAGGTGCATTTCAGCATGCAAAACAGGGTGGCGCACAGCAACGCATGTACAAACGTGTACCGCAATGGCATTTTATCATTAATATTTAGAATACCAAAATGGAAAGCCTATGCTAGTTGTTTTTAAATGTTAATGTAAAAGGTTTAGCGCCTTTCCCCCACAAATGAAGCCCAATGATATTTTTATGGTTGTTTTATATATCAATTCAGGACAAGACTAAAGTTCAAATCGCAGTTTCATACAGCTACCGTGAGCACTTTAAGTAGTTAGATCTAGTTTTAGATGGTCTTAAAATTTTTTATGGCTAGGTGTACTGGCACACACCTTAAATCCCAGCTTTTGGGAGGCAGAGGCAGGTGGATATCTGTGAGTTTGAGGGCAGCCTGGTCTACATAGTGAGGTTCCAGGGCAGACAGGGCTACATAGTGAGACTCTATCTTAAAGAAAAAAAAAAAAAGGAAAAAACAAAATATGAAATAAAATAAAATTCATTATGAAAGTTTCATGGGACCAAAGAAAAAGGACGCAAGCTAGCTGTGGTGGTTTGAATGAGAAATATCCCCCAAAGGCTCATGAATTTAGACTCTTGGTCCCAGGTTTCGCCCTTGTTTGGGGAATTTACATAACCTTCAGTAGGCGGTGCCTTGCTGGAGGAAGTAGGCCACAGGGGTAAGGCTTGGAGGGTTTGTAGCCTTATCCCATTTGCTGCTTGCTCTCTTTGCTTCCTGCGTGTGGATGGCAATGGGATCATTCCATCACCTTCTACCATGCCTGCCTGTTGCCATATGTCCCCCAACGTCTGGGGCTATATCCTTCTGCTCAAGCCAAAAGAAGCCTTTCTCCCATAAGCAGCAACAGGAAACCAGCTACACTACACTAGCCACAAAAGCAGACCTTTAAGCTTTTATACAGGGAAAATACAGAATAAAATACATTGTAAGGACATTCTCAAAGAAATTTCCTCCTCGATTCTACAGCAGTTTCCATTTTTAGTTAGGAGAGACTTATATAGAATGTGGGCTGTTTAATAGCTTTATTTTGGAATTCTAGATGTATTATATATTTATATACCATATACAATCTCTGTGATTTAATGAGGATTTGAGATATGCTTTATAAATGCTTAAAATTACATGGAAAAACAAAAGTACATAGATGTGCTGTTTATTTATTTATTGGCATTAATGAGTGAACTTAGGGCTCCATGCTCACCAAGTAAGGGTTCTCCCACTGAGCTACAAGAACATCCCTGTATTTATTTCTTAATCTATTCTGCTCAAGACTCTCTTAAGGACAGGTTGCATACTTACTCAGAGGAACTTTGCAGACAACTCTCGCATAACCACGGGAACATTCAACTTTTTTCCAGGTTTCATTTGAAGCGATTAAAATGCTACATTTTCCATCACTATTCTTACTTTTATTTTCCCATTTGACAAATGTCACATCTAATCCATCTAACCAACTCCAAGACTGATCTAAAGAAAGATAATAAATGTAATTATATTTCTTGCTACTAATTACAAAGCTTTAAAAAAGCACAAGATTCAAATAACTCATTTTCTTAGCATGGTGTTGTTTAATTTTTTAAAAAATATTTATTTATTTATTATCTATACAGTGTTCTGCCTGCATTTATGCCTGCAGGCCAGAAGAGGGCACCAGATCTCATTACACATGGTTGTGAGACACCATGTGGTTTGCTGGGGATTGAACTCAGGACCTCTGGAAGAGCAGCCAGTGCTCTTAAACTGCTGAGCCATCTCTCCAGCCCCAAGGTGTTGTTTTATATGATGCTATTATTTAAAAATAAAACTGACAGGCTGAAGAGACGGCTCATTCAGTGATGTGCTCCCCATGTAAGCACAACGACAGGAGTCTGATCCCTTAGGACCCATGTGAGGAAACAGGACAGCATGGCACATGCCAATAAACCCAGCACTGGTAAGGTACAGACTGGATTCCTGGGCTCTGTTCACCAGCCACTCTGGATTTTTCACTGAGCCTAGAGCTCAGTGAAAAATCCAATCTCAAATAATCAGGTGGGGAGCAGCAGAGAAAGAGACCTGATGTTGACCTCTGACCTATGTACACGTGCATACACATGTGCATGCACACATGAACATGAGCACACATAAATACGGTGGAGAGAAATTCAGGAAATGAAAGAAATTCACCCTGCAGTGACCTCTAGCCTTCACACACATGTGCACACATACATGTGCACAAATGAACATGGACACACACAATGAAATTCATTAAAAATAAGCAAAGGCCTGTAACCGCTGTCTTGGACAAGGAGAAACAGAATGTTTTTATTTTTAAAGCCATGTATTTTTGTTGTTTTAAGTTATGTGTAGGTGTGTGTTTTTGTACATGTGAGTGCAAGTGTCTATGGATGCAGATCCCCAGGAGCTGGAGTTCCACACAGTTGTGAGCCAATGGATGTGGGTACTGGAAAACTAACTTGGGTCCTCTGGAAGGGCAGCAAGTGCTCTTTGCCACTCAGTCATTTCTCTAGCCCCCATTTTCATCTTTATAGACACCGACACATGTGTTTTGATAAAGGTACAGAATGCTGGCTTGCAATAAACACATTTGCAGGGATATTTAATCTCCATTCTTTAAGAAAACGTGTCATTAAAACTATGCTGCTGAGGGAAGGGACTACAAGGGCTTGGGATCACCTCTCACCCCATTTTTGTTTTTCAGCAGTATAAATGTGTAAACACCATTTATAATTCATTTAGACGGCTAATATTGAATCCATTCATTTTTGAAAATGACTTGATATTTTAGAGTTGACATTTATTTTAATTATTTAATATTCAACTTTACATAAAGTATGAAACAGATTACCAAATTTATATACTTAATTCTTTTTTTTAATCAATTTCAGCCTCATCTTTCAAACCCTGTATCTATTTTTTACTGAAAAAATTCTTCCACAAATTCTCTTTAGATTTAACTGAACTTATTGGAAAAATACAGCATTGATAAGGCTTAATTTTGAACTATAGTAAAACCATTCAGTGTTAGAAAACAGGTGTGGGCCACTGTGTCCAACTTTAGAACTCTGCACGTGCGCACATGCACACACACAAATGTGTCACTTACCCAGTGGATGTTGAGATAATCCAAGCCAAACTCTCATAGTTATATTATAATTCTCCCTCATCAACCTGCTCACAAATTTATTCTCATTTTCATCTGCTATGGTGACAACGTTCGCAGATTGATCTGTGGAAAGCAAACAAATTGTACTTAATTAACTCCATGTTAAACATGTAAAGCAAGTGCTTTATTCTGAACGAGCCCATTTGGAGGAAAAAACAACCTCCATTGTGAAGAAGACCATTGAGAAATTCAAGCTTCACCCAGAGGCTCTCTTTCAACCACTGGTATTTATGTAAAAAATGAAAAGTACTCCCACAAATAACAGGTCCAAAGAAATTAGAAATGTTTTTAAATAAAAAATTTGCATAAAGAAATTTCCTAATTTAAAAAACATGTATCTGGCCGGGCAGTGGTGGCACACGCCTTTAATCCCAGCACTTGGGAGGCAGAGGCAGGCGAATCTCTGTGAGTTTGAGGCCAGCCTGGTCTACAGAGTAAGATCCAGGAAAGGCACAAAGCTACACAGAGAAACCCTGTCTCTAAAAAAACCAAAACCAAAACCAAAAACCAAACAAACAAACAAACAAAAACAAAACAACAACAACAAAACCATGTATCTGGCAGTATTTTTTGGTTCTGGAAGTGCCAAACTAGTGAGACCTTTGTGTCTGAGCAGCTGGCTGCAATCACTGGGGCTTGTGACTGTACAAGTATACGCCACCTACATATTTCTAGGTCTCGCCTCAAAAAAGCATTTTTGTGTAACTTAGATTTAAACTTCCTTCTGCTCAAAATAGAATTCAAAGAAGCCTGGTCTGTGATCTGAGGGAGTACGCACTCTCCTTCAATGGTATTGCACACAGAAATGTGATTGGTCATAACCATCAGAAGTTCCTAAAAGTGATAGGGGATTGAGTGAGTGAAAATTCTTTAAGCTTAGCATGTTTCCTAAACACCTACAGGAAACAGTGTTACATCAGATAGAATAGAAATTAGTAATAAGTAGGCTAGGAAATCCATCTTAAAAGGAGAGAAAGCCTTTGGCCTGCACTGAATGTGTTTAACATTATGTGGCCTGGGAGATAATACCAAAGGTATTATCACCTTTTACAGAGAAGGAAACTGAGTCACGAAGATGAAGCCAGCCAGCTAGAGAACTTAAAAAGGTGATCAAAACCTGTGAAAGAAGAATGGTTCTGAGTTCACCACCTTCAAGGCACTGTGCTCCATGTGCAACACTTAATGCCATTCCTACGATGCCCCCAAATGTCCCAGACTCCCAAGTTTCCATTCTCATCGGCTAGATGAGAAGAGAAACAGGTCTGCAACTTCTCAGTGTCTGTTAGCGACTCATCTGAGAGCTGGGAAATGAACCCAGCCTGTCTGCCTCAAAGGCTTAAATACCTTACCTGCCCTCATGCTACATGCACAGTAAATGTTCTTATTTCCTCCCTTAGGAGGAAGAGGCATCCACTCATGTAAATGCATAGATATGTCTTATAATGCTTCTCATCATATAAACATGTACAGCACACCAAGGTTCCCACACAAAAGCTCCTGTTATGTAGTTAAGCAGTAACTAAAATGCTTTCTAACCAGCCAGCTGCCTCCACAATATTGAGCAAAAGGAACGAGCTAAATGCCATCTGCCTGGATACATAGCTACCCAACGATGAAGTGAAATGGCTTTGATTTTTGAAATACCATAGGTGACTTTCCTAGAAGTCATTTTACATTTTGATTGAAGGCAATGACCAGGTCCCTCATGGGAGGTAGTCAGTCACTGATGCTTTTTTCCTGATATGGCTAAATCTGAAGACTAAAGTCCTGCCCCTTTTTGGGGTTCTTAGGATGTGGGGCAATCCTATTCAGAATGGATGGACAACTCATGCTCAGTTGATTTTATACCCTCTTCAGTATCAGCTTAATATTAAAAACTCAGTAATAGACTACAGAGTCAATTATATTTTGCCTCTTAACCCCCCTTTCCTAGCGTCTTGAAGTATATTTAAAACTGTTTCATTTGTTATCACTGCTACTTGATATGAATAAATAGATCACTTGGCATTTTTACTTCTTTCCATTTTTACTTTCAATATATTCACTCTCATTTTGATATTTATTTGTTTTTGAGACAGGATTTCCCTGTTTAGCCCTGGCTATCCTAGAACTTGTTCTATAGACCAGGTTGGCCTCGAACTCACAGAGACCCGCCTGCCTCTGCCTCTTGAGTGCTAGGATCAAAGGTGTGCACCACTGCCATCAGGCTTTTTCTTTATTTTTGACATTAAAATCCTAGAATGTTTATTAAAAAGGTAAACCCTGATCCTTGAGATGGGCTTATTAGTAGGCCCGTCAGTTACAAGCAGGGTCCAATCATACTGAATGAAGATATTTTTGCTCTCCTTCCTGGAGGCCCCATCCACATACTTCTGGTAATAAGCCACCAGGGCTTTGGAGACAGACTGTCGGATAGCATAGATTTGGGCCACATGACTACCACCCTTCAGACGGTTATCCACACCAGCAAGTCGCTCCTTGCCCAGAAACAGAATGGGCTCCGGTAACTTGTACTGCTGTGTGTGTGAGGCTCGATCCTCTCCAGGGGACGTCCATTCACCTAGATGAACCCGTTTTCCTGTTTGCAGTGTGCCGCAGCTGTCTGCTTGTGTCTGAAGATCTGCATGGACTGCAGCTGACCCTTGGATGAGGGGTGAGCATGGACTCGAGCTCCTCAATGCGCGTCGTCGCCGCCGCCGCCGCCGCCACCACCACCACCGGGAGAGGAAAGTCCGTCAAGCATAGCTCTACCAATTGAGCCGTATTTTCAGTCTACATCAGTCATTTTTAATGACCACTGCAATATTCCATTGAGCTATTATGCATAAAATACTTATTTCCCTACTATTAGACAATAAAGTGATAATGCTACTATAAAATAAAAATGCCTTTAAAACACTGTCCAAGATATGGTCATTTCCCCCCATTATTTCCTTGAGAAAAAATTATGAAGAGTTAAATCAGTAAAAGAAAACAAGTGAATTTTAACTTACCAAGTTCCTGACACAACTGTTCGGCCTCCGAGAAGCTGTGCAATGCTTGGTCCGTCGAGTAACAGTGATCCCCATACTGGACCCACTGGGAACCATTCCTTTTCGGCGTTGGACACCTTGATGAGTGTACACGAGGGGACAGCTCTTTAGCTGTGAAAAGATGTTAGAGACAGCTGTAGTAATGCACAGAGGAAAGTCAGTACTTCCCTCAAATCTCATTCAGTGTTCCCATATGAAACCTGTGCTTGTGGATAAGCAGCCTGCTTCCTCTCGAGGATGGAGTTCAACCAACTTAGATCAAGCAGACACACAGACTGGGGAAGGAAGAAAACACAGACTTTGGTAGGCCTGTCAGTACTCT
The DNA here is from genome assembly GCF_049852395.1 of Peromyscus maniculatus bairdii. Lineage (NCBI taxonomy): Eukaryota > Metazoa > Chordata > Mammalia > Rodentia > Cricetidae > Peromyscus > Peromyscus maniculatus. Next base: position 38,165,682 of record NC_134855.1, read on the forward strand.
GAGCCAATAACTAAATTTTGTTCCCTTGGCTTCCTTTTATTGTGAAAATGTAAACCAACGTTTATGTAGATAGATAAGATTGACTTTAAAAGTTGCACCCACAAGTAAAAAAACTGGCAATTTGTCAATCTCTTTCAAACCAAAAGATGTTATCTTTTGAAACTCTTAAAAGTTCTTCTGGTTTCTACCTAACCTGTTTTGTGTGTGTTTTAGCTGTGCTGAGTAATGCTAGCAGCCTCTGAAGGAAGGCTGGGTCCCTTAGGGCCTGAGATTAATTCCTTTTCAAGAGCACAAAACTGGAAAGAGGCTAAGTACGGCTCATCTGAGTCAAATTTCTCATCTCTCAAATTTCTGGCCTTGTCCCAGGCGGTGATCTCAGCCCAGACTTCAGCTCAGTTGTGCTTCCTACACTACCTTAACCCTCTCCCTGTGGGCTCTGCAGGTCACAGGTGGGTGGGATTTGTCTTATTTGTGGCTTCTGTGACTCCAGAGAAAATGGCGTCTAACATTTTCTTCATCAAGAACCTGGGGTTGACTAGTTCCTTCTGCTTCTGTCTTCTGTTAGAAGGCAGGATCAATCCTTTCAAATTTCAGCCGTTGGCTTAGCCTTCCTAATGTTCCCCATTTGGGCACCCCTGCCCCTCCCCCTCCGCTCCCCCCGCTCCCCCAGTCAGTTCAACTGCTGGAGTAGCGGGGTGACCATTCAGTTCCTCACTGGCGCCAGTGGTGGAAGGAGCTGCTACCAGCAATTCTTGCCTTTACCACTTCGTGAAAGTAGCCGACGAGCTGCAGGGATATTGCCCTGTGATTCTGGGAGTAGCTGTGTGTGTGGGCTTCAGTAGATGTGAAAGTGAGTTCACCCACCAGTTGCCACAGCGCCACAGGGCATATGGCCTCTTAACATCTCACACCGCCAACCTTGATGGTTTCTAGAACTGTCTGTAGCTGGGCTGCCTTGTGTTGCAGACATTCCTTTTCTTTCTCATCTTTATGAAGTTGTGTTTCCAACTCCTAAACTTTTATTTAAGCGCTTGCATTGTGGTAAGTTTGTTATAGTCTTTTTGTTGTTTGGCACTTAGAATCCAATGTAGGGTCTCTCAAGTGTTAGGCAAGCACTTTAACACTGATCTATATTCCAGCCCTGTTGAATTTCTGCTTAGGGAAAAAATATTTTGAAACTTTATCTCATGTAGCTCAGGTTGGTTCAAGATGACCTTGAACTTCTCATCCTATCAAGTCCAACACGCCATGTGCTTGAATTATAGGCATGTATCACCAGATCGGTTTCTGAGGTGCTAAGATAGGAGCTAGGCTTTCTGTATGCTAGGTAAATAATCTACAAAGTTAGCTACGGGGTACAGCCTGACCCCATTTTTCATCCTACCAGAAAAATACACATAACATATCTTTTATCACCTCCACTTTGTTTGTTTTCTGTTTTATTCTGAAACAGGGTTTTGTTTCTGTAGCTTAAGGCCACCCTAGAGCACACTATGTGGCCCTGACTGGCTCTGAGTTCCCTTTTTTCCTCCTGAGTGCTAGGATTACACATGTGCACCAGCACACACACCATCATCTTGATCATGTTTTAGTGCGTCCCTCAGTGGCAATAAGCACAGTCACACTACAGTAATCACTACTACCCAACTACAGAACTTTTTCATCTTGCAAAACTGAAACTCTGTATGCAGTCACTGTCTAAACCTCACCCTCTCTAGACCCTGACCTCCTATTACCGTGAACTTGAAAATTCTAGGTACCTCATAATACGGAGAATCCTACAGAAGTTTCCCTTTTATCACCAGCTTATTTTGCTTAGCGTGTTGTCTTCAAGATTTAGCCACACTGTGGCATGTGTTAGCATTTCCTTCCTCTTTAAGAGGTACTCCAAGCCGGGCGTTGGTGGCGCACGCCTTTAATCCCAGCACTCGGGAGGCAGAGCCAGGCAGATCTCTGTGAGTTCGAGGCCAGCCTGGGCTACCAAGTGAGCTCCAGGAAAGGCGCAAAGCTACACAGAGAAACCCTGTCTCGAAAAACCAAAAAAAAAAAAAAAGAGGTACTCCAGTGTGTGTTTTACATAGACATATTTATACACATCTTGACATACTGTACTAACTTCTATTTATCCACTCAGTTGTTGGAGGATGCCTGGGTCCTCTGCCTTTGTCTATTATGAATTATACTTCTATGAACGTGGCTGTACAAATATCGGTTTGAGTGTCTGTTTTTAGTCCTTTTTAGTCTAACCCTGGACATGGACTTGCCAGGCCATATGGTAATATGATGCTTGTTATTTTGAATGATCATTCTCCACTCTGAAACGTCTGTTTTCTCAGATTTTTTTTTTTTTTAATTACTGTGTGCTTTATCGTATGTCATGGATTCCAACAGGTTTTTTTTTTTTTTTTTTTTTTTTTGTTTTTTGTTTTTTTGAGACAGGGTTTCCCTGTGCAGCTTTGTGCCTTTCCTGGAACTCACTTGGTAGCCCAGGCTGGCCTCGAACTCACAGAGATCTGCCTGGCTCTGCCTCCTGAGTGCTGGGATTAAAGGCATGCGCCACCACCGCCTGGCTCCAACAGTTTTTCTTTGCATTTCCTTCCCCCTTGTACTTGCGAAGCTGGTTTTTGGTGATGCCATTAAGGGAACACCAAAGCCTTTGAGAACCATTTCTGCATGAAGCAAGAATCTTCAGATTCTAAAGTAAAATGTAACTGGTGCTAGAACGATGAATCTCCTTGGGAACAAATTCCCTGACAGATACATCAATTCTACATCCGTTCACAAAATATCAGAAAGCGTGTTCTATAGAATTTGTGGGCAAGCCTTATTTAAAATCTACAAAAATGGATATTAAACAATGATGTGCATACATTTATATCAAATTATAGTAAATACACAGTTATTCGAAATCAAGTCTTACATTTTGTAGGCTTGTAACAAATAGCACCATCCTTAACAGACAGGCATTTTTCATGTTTCCAAATTCCTTTTGGATCTAAAACGACACAGTTTCCAGGAGATCCTTGGCTTTTCCATGGGGTGTAGTCAAATGCACTGCCATCGGCCCACTCGAAGCTCGATTCACTCCCCTGTTTAGAAACAGTTTGGATAGCCTGAGCTCAGCTGCGTGAATGTAAGAATGCAAGAATGCATACACTGTGCAAAGTGAGTTCTGATTATCTGCTTATAAATATTGTAAGTTTGGGCCTGTGTATAATGCCAGAGATTTGCTTTTGATACAGTCATTTGGAGCATTTGCTCTGACAGAATTGAAGCCGGACTTTAAATTCAGAAACAGAGTCACTACATTCTATCCCTGGATTGTCCTTAAAGACTGGGTTTATGAAACACATGCCAATGGCTTCCGTTTACCTCTGTACCATAATTCAAGGCTTAGGCTCTGACCATCATGTTGTTCTGAAATTGTTTCATGTTGTTCTTTTCCTTATTTGTGGTGCTGGGAATTGAACCCAGGGCTCACACAGATTGGGCAAGTACTCTACCCTTGAGCTGTATCCTGCTCTGGAAAGCTGTTTTCTGAGCTTCATGGTTTCGCAGTTTGTGTCTGGCAACATGACAGAGGCCATCGCACAGCAGGGGCTAGAAAAGGCAGCCTCTCCCCAAGGAGCGAGGCATGAGGAGACCACTTTCAGCTTGTGCTTGAACCCACAATCTTAATGCATCTTCTTTCTCTCTCTCCCTCCCTTCCTCCCTCCCTCCTTTCTTTCTTCCTTCTATTTTTCTCCATTCTTTTCTAAAGATTATTTAAAGAGGCCCAAAACTCTCAATGGATGGCTATTTTTGTATGTCAGACATTATTAAATGTACATAATAATATAAGAGATAGGACTCAAATGATGGCACCAAAGATGTGTTATCAATATATTAATCTTTTAAAATACAAAAGAAAATGTTATTAGCTGATTTTACTGATGAAGAAATAAGATTGATAAGGTTAAATAATTCATTAACTATCAGCTACCACAGAAATGACAGATGTGCCATTAATACTGAAAGGCTTTTCTATTCCATGCTATGTACTTCATAGGAGCTTTCGAACTGGTCCTTCTCAAACAAGCTCCAGGGACCAAGGATGGAGCTGAGAGGTGGAACACGGGATGTTGACCACTCCACCCACAACAAAAATAACTCCAAATCAAAAGATTACAAGAGTCTGTTGAGTTATTAACCCACTGAACCCTTGGGATGGCCTGACATTTACACTCTATAATTTTATTCATTCCATGCTGTAAAAGGTAAGAAACAACCAGGAACTAACCAATTTCAAAGTCATCGCTTTTAAAAATTTCTGGAAACAAAGTGAGACTTACATCATGACTCGAGAGCCCAACCCAGAGAGGGAATCCATCACGGCTCACAATGTCTTCCAGAAAGGACTTCCCATGTGTGTTGTGAACACTTGCTAAATGTCCTCCACTTTGAGAGCACATGCTCAATGCTTGGTACCACGTCACCTTCTTCTGAATAACATTATAGATGCCATCCTCATACGGAATGAACTCCGGCAGTGTGCTATTGTGTTCTTCCTTGTAGTCAACTATAACATTGAAAATAAAAGGGCTGGTAAGTTTAAATAGTTTCAAATACATATTTTGAACAAAATAACTTATTATAGTTGTTGTGACATGATGGAAAAATGATTCAGCACTTGGACATGTGAGACTGTCTGTAAAGGAGAATTATCTGCACTGGGGGAGTCAGCAAGGTTGCTTGACAAAGAAATCAGGTCTGCAGTGCAGGGGAAATTAAGGCTAAAGAGAAAGAAGAGATCCAGAAAGTAAGGAAGATAAGCAAATCGACATGAAAACAGTGATGCTGGAATTCCTGCAGGGACACTGGAGTCCAAGGATCCAGCTCCTTGTGGTCAGGCTGCAATGAGCTAGTCTGAGCAGGTCAGTGATTAGTGTGATATGTTGAACAGAAATCCAAAATACCAGGTTTTTTGTTGTTTTGTTTTGTTTTCAAGAAAGGTTCTCAGATACCTCAGGCTGGCCACAAAATCACTATGTAGCTGAGGCTAGCCTTGAACTCTTGATCCTCCTGCCTCTCTCTAAGTGCTGGGATTAACACACAAACTATAGTCCCTGGCTGCCAAGTATAAATTAATAACTAAGAATAGAGGGTTAAACGAAGGATAAAAAGAAAGAATCGGGTTGGCAAGATGGTTCAATACCTAAAAGCATTTGCTCTGGCAGCCTGATAACCTGAGTTCAATCCCTGGAGCCCACAGAAAGGAGGAAGGAAGAATGAACTCCACAAAGTTGTCCTCTCCTAGCCACATGTACGAATACACACACACACACACACACACACACACACACACACACACACACACACAAATTTCTAAAACTAAAAACAGTAATTGAACAAGCAACAAAACTACAGTGATGAGGGTATAAATGACTGAATAAATTTTAAAATGCAAACAAACAAATGTCTTGTACAGAATTCCAGATAATCACATAGATACCCTGTCTCACATCCCAAAGATGGAGGATAGCCCTCTCCTCCTGTGAGTGTGGACTGAGTGCAGTAACTTTATACTCTCTTTAGAGAGTACAGCATGGAGAGGGGACAAAGGGTAAGTTTACAACTGAGAAATCAACAACACAATCTTGACCAGAGAGATCAATGCTAAATCAGCAGTGATGTCGACAGTATTCGTTGTTCACAGGCTGTCCTAAAAATGATACCTTCTCCCACACTCAAATCACAGCCTAACCCAAAACTGATAATCAAGACAATATATGACCAGATAACCTCAAAACTGTCAAGAGACATGCTCATAGCTAAGAGGAGCCACGGCTGAGTCTAATGCAAGATCCTGGATGGATGTCTGAACAGAAAAAGTACACTTAGTAAGAACTAGGGGATATGAATAACGCACAGGCTTTGGTTAATTCTTACGCACCCAATCACGTTGGCTTATTAGTTGTGACAGATACTCATGAAGGATGTTAACAACAGGGAGATCGGCTGTGGGGTAGTGAGGACTCTCAGTTCTAACTGTTCAAGTTCTCCGCAAATCTAAAGCGAGCCCAACATGAACATCTATTAAAATGTATATGAAAGAATGGAAAGCAAACAAAGCCGACACCGTGTGGTGGGACACTCAGAGAACAAGGAAGTCACTGGCTGACAGAATGATGCCCGAGGAGAACAGAGAGAGAAGAGGTGAGGGCTGGGGGAGGCCTGGACAGCAGGAAGAGAGGCTGGTGTCTAACATCTTAACCGTTTACAAGGACCCAGAGTGACTGTCAGAAGAAGAACACTGACGTGACAGGTCTCCAGCACACTACTGGGCAGCACCCGGAACAAAGAGGGTCCACGAGGCTGTCGCTGCCATGGGCCGCACATCAGCAGAGGGCTTAGCAGAGCGGGCTGCTGTACTCGAGTTCTAAAGCTGACTGGTAACTTATACATAATTTACATTTCAAAATAGGCTTGTTTAAGGATTAGACAAGATTGTAGGACACACATTTTGCCTGGAATGTCAAAATTCTATTCAACCCCCCCCCCCTTTTTTTTTAAATAAATAAATAAAAGTTCTGTCCCTCTTTCAAGACTCAAATCAACCACCACCTCCTCATTCTCACCGAGCTCTTTGTTCACCAAATAATCTAAGACTTGCCTGCAAAGGATAGAAAAGCCAATGCTGTCTCACCAGCAATGCTTCCCTTCTGGAGTTTGAGTCCAGGACTCCAAGGACTCTGTTCTCTTTGGTAACCTTCTGCGGTTCCACATGTGGATTAAATATGAACGGAGCTCTCCAGACACGCGTGGTCTGAGTCTCTGTAGTGGAGCTAATGGTCTTACACTTATTTCCCTGGAGTGAGACCACACCTTTTCATGCGTACTGTTGTGGCTTGACTATCAAATGTCCCCCGCTGATGACACTGTTTGGGGACGTTGTGGAGCCTTCAGGAGGCAGAGAGAGCCTCATTGGAAGAGGTAGGTCACTGGGGTGGACTTTGAGGCTTTACAGCCCTGCCCTACTTCCTGTTAACTCTCAGTTTCATGAGTGTGTGGCAGTGTGACCAGCCAGCCTCCTGCTCCTGCATCATGCCCTGCTGCATGTCTTCCCCACCACGATGGACCGTAGCCCCTTGAACCATGAGCCCAAACAAATCCTTTTCCCCTTAAGTTGCCTTTGTCAGGCTATTTTACCACAGAAACAGAGACGTGACCAAGACTCTTACCCATTTCGATTTTACAAGCTAAAATGCTGTGCTGGTAAAAACGAATTGTTTCTTTGATACTGTTGAAGGGCTGAATATCCCAGAAGCCATCAGTACTTAGACCAGCCAGAAATTGGTGGTTTTTCACGGCTGGTCTTCCCGCTCTCCAGTGTGTGTACGACAATGCAGTCCTATCAGACCACATCAAAGAGTTGTCTAGGAAAGAAACACATGCTTCTATATTAGAGATTAAGTCAAAATTTCAATTTCAGTGTTAGTATTTCAAACCACTGCTTTATGGTCTCCTTTCCTTACCTTCTAAAAGGTTGTCAGATTAACTAGACCTTTAAAAAAAATCTTCTAATTGTAACACTAAATCATGCTTGTTTTTAACTTGAAAATATGAATTATGAATATAAAAAATTAATTAGAATTCCACTCTTTGGTGGCTTATTTGTTGCTCATCAACTATCCATTCTCCTTATATATACTCTCAACTGTAACATAAATGATTATAACTATTTTATTTTTTTAAATTCCTGATATCTTATAAAATTAGTGAAAGAAATTATTTTCTCTGGATACAATTGTTATTATTTGTTTTTGCTCTCTTAGGGGGCCCACCATGCAGCTCTCAAATAAATTACACATGAAGGCTTATTCTTAATTATAAATGCTCGGCCTTAGCTTGACTTGTTTCTTGCCAACTTTTCTTAACTTTAAATTATCACCTCTACATTTTGCCTCTAGGCATTTTCCTTTTCTTACTTCTGTATGTCTTACTTTTATTCTTACTCTGTGGCTTGCTGTGTGGCTGTGTGGCTGGCTCCTAGCATCCTTCTCTCCTTGTTCTCTTGCTCTTTCTTTTTTTCCTTCCAGATTTCTCCTTTTATTTATTCTCTCTGCCTGCCAGCCCCACCTCTCCTTTCTCCTGCCTCGCTATTGGCTATTCAGCTCTTCATTAGACCATCGGGTGTTTTAGACAGGCACAATAACACAGCTTCACAGAGTTAAGCAAATGCAACATGAACAAAAGTAACACACCTTAAAATAATATTCTACAACACACAATTGTGCATACTCCTGAGTGAAAGATTTTAACACACTTCATTTCAAGCATGTGGAGATCATGCTTCTCAACAAATGGTGCTAAATAGCTAGGCATTCATACACAAAATTATGAATGTAAGCTCCTTGCTGTTACCACAATAAAAAATTAACTCAACTGGGCAGTGGTGGTGCACATCTTTAGTCTCAGCACTCAGGAGGCAGAGGCAGGTGGATCTCTGTGAGTTCGAGGCCAGCCTGGTCTACCAGTGAGTTCCAGGACAGCTAGGGCTGTTACACAGTGAAACCCTGTCTCGAAAACCAATTAAAAAATAATACATTTTCAGTTGTTTCTGATAATACTGTGACAAAGAGGGTATAACTTAATTTTACTAAGTTTCTAGACTAGCATATAAGACAATGACTTTATTTTATGGCATCTACATACACTCTGTCTCCCTGCCCCACCCTCGCTGCCCCACCCCACGCAACAGTCCCTTTCTGTGTTCATGTTCCATGCATTCCAGTCCCAGAGGGTACAATTCAAATACTCATGCCCGAGTTTGCTCTCTTCCGCTCTGCACAATCGTCTCCAGGGGAACCTGCACCTAGGGAACTTTCCAATTTTAGGAGGACTTAATTTTTACACATGTTCTCACATCTTATATATCCGCTTAAACAGACTGAACTCTGGGTAAGATGGTCTTCCTGGAAAAGCACAGACACTCCCTGGGAGCGCCCACCCTAGGGGAAGCACAAGAGGGCACAACAAGGACAGGAGAGAGGGGGCACATGGCCCGACGGGCCCAGCCTGGAGCTGCTCCTTGTGTCATGGGTCTATTGCTTCCTTGCTTGCTCTAATGCATCTCTGCGGCCTATTGCTTCCTTGCTTGCTCTAATGCATCTCTGCGGCCTATTGCTTCCTTGCTTGCTCTAATGCAACCCTGCTGCTTGTTCATCGCCGTGTCCCATCTGGACTCTTCTCTTCCAGGAGCTCAAGGGCCACGACTACTGCTAGGGTAGAGACGAGAAGAAACGCCAGCCCCCTCCATGACATGCCTATAGATGGATTTTCCTCCCTAATTTCAAGACCTCATGGACTCCAGGATACCCCTGATTTTCCTTCAAAGTTGGTCTTGTTTATTTTCTATTAGACATGGGGTTTTAAGGTTTGTCCATATCAGTGGTATTTTGGAGACATGATATTTAATCCAAATTTCAAATATCTTTCCCACTGTTAGACTAAGAATCTTATTTTTCTGTTGCTTACTATACACATACCCCAAGATAATGCTATAAAGCCAAAGGGGTGGCATCAATAGAAATGGGACCCTGTGTTTGTTCTTCCCACATAGTTATAATGGGAATGCAAATTGGGGATTTCTGTGGAAGTGTGGTCATTTTTAGTCTTGAGTCGCCAGAAGGAAGGGTGGAGATGGGAAATTGCTCTCTACCATTTAAATCTAGGATTGGGGTAAGGGTGTGTTAGTGGCAGAGCAGGCACACAGAAACCTTGGTGGGATTATTACATGCCGTAGCAGATACATAACACGTGCTGGTGCATCCATAAACATGGTCTTTAAAGAAATCCATTTTGGGGGCTGGAGAGATGGCTCAGCAGTTAAGAGCACTGGCTATTCTTCCAGAGGTCCTGAATTCAATTCCCAGCAACCACATGGTGGCTCACAACCATCTGTAATGAGATCTGACATGCAGACAGAACACTGTATACATAATAAATAAATAAATCTTTAAAAAAAAAAAAAAGAACTCCATTTTGAGCCAGGTGTGGTGGCACACACCTTTAATCCCAGCACTCAGGAAGCAGAGGCAGGCAGATCTCTGTGAGTTCAAGGCCATCCTGGTCTATAAAGAGAGTTCCAGGACAGCCAGGGCTGTTACACAGAGAAACTCTGTCTAGAAAACAAACAAACAAACAAAAGAATGCACTGTGTAGTTTGATAAACAGGTCATAATGAAGTGCTAACGGAGAAGCCCACAGTTACCACTTACTTTCATAGGTTATTCCTAACATGACCCATGAGGCAATATAATTGAAGTACAGAAGCTGCTCCATAACAAAGGTATTCTCCTCTTCATTTCGAATACTCAGAATATGTGCTTTTGAATCTGTCAAAACAAGAAGGCCAGTTTGAACAATTCCTGTGTACAGAATCCTTTGTCTTCCCTGAGAGAGTCAGGCACCCTCCTTCCCAGACCTATCTGCACCGAAACGGCCATCAGCTGGCGGAGCTGACAGGCTGTGCCGCGGTCAGACATTCTGATGGGCACCCGGCCCCACAGGACACGGGGATCTGGTAGCTGAGCTGAGAACTTAAGACGCCCACTTCTCTTTCCCTTCACTTAAAGCTCACTTTCTGAAGGGCACAAATCCACACAGCATTAATGGGGTGCTGCTAATAACTACCCTGTGACAAAACTTCTCTAGTGTGATTTTAAATTAAAATAAAATTATACCATTTCCCCCTCAGCTCATAAGACAGGCCTGCCTCTTCCTCAGACACCACTGCTACATTAGGGTTAAAGGTGGCTAGTGTTTCCCAAATGTGTTGTGCAGAAAAAAACCAGGGGGCCTCTCAGCAAAAGTACACATGGATAAAACATCTGGAAACACTGATACAAAAAAGGTTAGTCTAGTTCATTTATGACAGTATTTCTTTTTTAAAATTGCTGTTCTTCTTTTATTTTTTATTATTAAAAATAGATTATTTTTCTTCATACAATACATCTTGATTATGGTTTCCTCTCCCTCTATGCTCCCAAGTTCCTCCCCATCCCTCCCCCCATCTGGATACACCTCTTCTTCGGTCCCTCATTAGAAAACAAACAGGCATCTAAGGGATAATAATAAAATAAAGCAAAATAAGATAAAACAAAAACAAACAGAAGGAAAAGAACCCAAGAAAAGGCACAAGAAACAGATATAGATGCAGAGACTCCCTCATGCACATGCTCAGGAATCCCCAAGAAAAACAAGACCAGAAGCCATAATATATATACAAAAGGCCTGTGGGGTAAAAAGTAAAATAAATAAAATTAAAAGATAAATAAACAGTAATTAAAAAAAGAATAAAAAGAAAAAGCCTTGCCATGACATTATGAGACAAAGAACCTCCAAAGATGCTACTGAGTGTGTTCACGGCTGGCCTGCCTTGGGCACACAGTCCACCCTTAGAGTAGCTTGTTTCCTGGTGAGACTCTGAAGGGACACTAGCCCACAAGGCATGTGGCTCTGGCAGGCCTTGTCCTCTTCCCTGTTCCCCCTGCCTTGATAAAAACCATTAGATTACATCCCTAAAGCTAGCCACTTATTTGACTACCAAGGTCTAGCTATCATAAAGGGCCGTTTGCCCATGAGCCACGTCTGTCTCCTTTCGAGAGGCAGTCCTTTGTCTCCTGGGGACAAATACTCCTGCCCCCTTTCTCTTGTTCCCTTCCCCTCTCTCTGGTCCCATCTCCTTTCTAGCCCACTCTAGTACAGACCTCCCCTTTTTCTCCTCTTAAAAATGACACCTGCAAGGGCATTTGCTGCTGTGTTCTGTCAGAGTCAGAAAGCAGCCACTTTAACTTTTCTTCTCTGCTTAATAAAGGATCTCTCTGTGAAAACAGGAGTTTGGGTGTGCTTTGTGCCTAATCCAGGGTCCAGGAGGGAGCCCCTGCTGTGCAGGGTGGGGTTGGGGGTTCAGACTCCTTTGGAGAAAACTAAATTTTCATTTGCACGTGGTTATCAATTGGACGTAGCTTCTTGGTAGTGGGTGGGGGCACGTGTCCACTTCTTTCAGCTCTAGGATCCCATCAGGCCCTGTGCATGCCTTCAGTCTCTGTGACTTCATATACTATGCCAGTATTTCTTAAAGTTGTACTTTGATACAGAGGGTAAACAGTCTAGTGTTTCTCAACCTTTATTCTATCTTATTTTTTGTAGAACTTCTCTAAAAAGCCCGCTTCGGGGGATACTGACTTGATGCTTTCCATAGGAACTCTGCACAAAGTTCATAGTTCCTTCTGTTCCATCATTCAAAAGCTACAGACCCTCAGGGTTTAACCGGGAATTGCTCCAGGTCTGGAAAGCTCCACGTGCACAAGGTCAATCCCATCCCCTTGGACCTTGCCTCTGATGAGTGGTATAACCGAGCTGCTGGCCACACAGGGTGACCTAGCTGCCTCACGCCCAGTTCTCTGCTCTCTAGTGTGAAAATCAGGGGAGTCGGTCACCAGCACTACTTAGGAATCTCTATAACACGCGGCATCAAAAGTGAGCGTGTCCCAGCACACGAAGACAGCAGGATGGACTCACGCAGTTCCTGGCACATGGAGTGCACTTCCTTCTGTGTGACTGTCTTATGTCTATTCTTCGTTATCTCGAAATTGTAGCACGAGTTCCGAAATGCTATCCATGGAGTGTTCTGCACAGGAGACGGACACTTAGCGCTGTCTGATGGTTTGACCTCCTTTTCAGTCTCATCTAGAAAAGGAGTTAATGGTGAGAATTCTAATTTCAGATGTAAATGTTAAATCCTGTTCGCAGTCATTAGACTTGATTTGTGGGAAAGATGCAGGAAGCGAGGAAGTAACAGCCTGGCGAGGCTTGCTCTGTTTACACTCGAATATAGCATAAAATGCTGGCTTTCTGTGGGGAGGAAATTATTTGACATAATTTTCTTACCCCTGCTGCGGAGTGGAGGAATGTAAAAACGAGGTGCTTTTTAGGTCACATGAGATTCTGTCTTCCTGCATTATTAAATGTCAAGTACCAGGAGCCTCCCCAGAGGAACTCTATAAACATATTAATTAACAATAGGCATCTAACTAGAACTGTGTAATTCACTCTCACGTTTCTGCTTAACTGATATCTCTAATTTTAATGAAATAACTTAATGGAATAGTTATTCCCTTAACAAAAGTAAACAGAGATATCATTTAAAACATGGCCTCCAGAATATCTAATTTTTTTTTCATTTTATGAAAAAAGTCATATATTCTAGAAGATGCAAATATAGGTATGCAGAACTCAAAATAATTGAGAAAGATTTACTGTGTCCTAGAGACCACTGGGCATTTTTCTCCCATTTTGTGACAAATCCCTCGATCTCAGAAATAGTGTGTTCTTTCTCCCACAAGCGCACAAATGTGGGCCCCTGATTGGGCTGGAGATTGCATACCCAACTCAGGCTGAGCCTGACAGATGCTAAGAGATGGAAAAGTGGGATTCGGAAACCGTGCACTCACCTTTAGTGACAGGCAGAAGTGGAAGTTGGGGAGCAGTAGTGTTCCACTGCGTGCAGAGAGAGCAGAGTTCACAAGGGCAGAGCAAAGACACACAGAGAGAGGACAGGCACACACACATGTCTGGGTTTCTGTTTTCTTGTTGGTGTTGGGATTTTTTGTTTGCTTTAATTTTGCTTTTTGAGACAGGGTCTTACCATGTAGTTTTGGATGGCCTGGAGTTTGCTACGTAGACCAGGCTGGCCTCAAACTCACAGAGAGCTGCCTGCTTCAGGCTCCCGAGTGCTGGGTTTCTGAAATTCCTCCAGATGGGTTGAATTCTACCCTTGTTTGTAGGGTGGTGTTCGAAATTCCCTTTTGACTTAAGCTACCTTGACCAAGTTGGTGCTCCTTACAATCAACTGAGTGTTGTTTGTTTTTGAGACAGGGCCTTGCCTGTAGCCCAGGCTTGGCTTTGCCAATCTTTTGCTCTACCTCTGAGTGCTGGGATTAAAAGTATGTGCCACCATGCCTGGGAATTTCAACAGTGGCTTAAGATGTCAGTTGTTGGTGTTAAGAATTAATTAAGAGTTTCCAGCCTGGTGGTGGTGGTGCACGCCTTTAATCCCAGCACTCGGAGGCAGAGGCAGGCGGATCTCTGTGAGTTCGAGGCCAGCCTGGGTGCTGCAGAGTGAGTTCCAGGAAAGGTGCAAAGCTACTCAGAGAAACCGTGGCTCAAAACAAAACAACCCAACAAAAAAAGAGTTTCCATGAGTTAGTTTTGTAAATATATATGAATAAAAATGAGGCTGAGTGACAATGGGACTGTATATGCCAATCAACATTGTCAGCTGATATAAGAAAGACAAAATCCAAAATAAAAAATTAATTTCAAAACAATTTATAATCAATAATTCTTGAGTACAAATGTTTGCACCAAATTTCTGTTGAAAGAAAAAAATGACACGGTGGAGCTGGAGAAGGCTCAGGGTGAAGAGATGCCTGCTCCCCTAGAGGGCTCACTTTAGATTCCCAGCACCTCTGCGGCAGCTTACAACATCTGCAACTCCAGTTCCAGGGATCTGGCCGCCCCAGACACTAGGCCTGCTCACGGTGCCCAGACACACATAATGCCAATACACCCACACAGAAAATAAGATGATAAAAATACACTCTTAAAAAGGACACGGTTTCCTTCTAATCCCCACATAAGATTTTGCAAAACCAAGTGAATAAATTCCATGACATTTGAAATTTCCATACTTCCTGGATAGTAGCAAATGGCACCAGGTTGGTTATCATTACAGCCGGCTGTTTTCCAGAACCCATCCGTGTCTAGGATCACACAGTCATCAAGCTTCTCATTGTTGGCAGCCCAGTTACTAAAATGAAGACGTTTTCCATCTGACCAATCGAAGTTGAGCTCATCCTATGAGGTGCAGAAATTCATTTCAAAGAGACAATATTCACATTATCCCTCTCACATTATTTTAATTATTAGTTGTATTTTATATTGTGTTAAGCACTGTCTTAAATGCTTGGTAAATATTGACTTGTTTAATCTGCGTAACAGCCGTCGGAGGAGGGCACTGTTACCTCTCTTTAACAGAGCAGGGGACTGAGAGTGAGTACAGTGCTGGGACCCCAGTTCTGGCTCTCAGACTCTGTGGTCCTAACTATCATGCTCTGCTGTCCCCAGGTCATAAGAACTGTTGGTGGAAACCAGAAAGCTAAGATGGAGTGAGGACCACTGTTTGCCCCGGATATGATGGAGACAGCATGGCACACTAGAAAGAGCAGGAACCTGGCTGTGAACAGTAGTCCAATCCCGTACGAGCTTTTGATTTGTGAGCCTGGCCCTCCAAATTTCCAGACCCCCATCTGTGACGTGGCTGTAACACAAGACTAGTCAAGTGTGAATGCTCATTTCCTGAGTCTCAGCTCAAGCCTGGGCAGCGCACACTGCTGTTTTCACACTGGTCTCTGGGGCAAAGCAGCTTCCTTTACAGTACGCGTATCAACCCGGAAGCCTCTAAATACTTGTCTGTAGCTCTTGACAGGGCCTGACCACCCGCTTGTCTCGAGAATGGCTTTATGTGGTTGACACGGGAGTTTCAGCAATAGCTATGAAGCTTCCCCTTGGTGCCACCAGGCGCTAGGTTTTAATGACCAATGCTGGCCCAACTGCACGATAGGGCAAAGCATTTCTGAGGCCCAGGGGAAGGTCACACACAGATTCCTTATTTCAGAAACAGTCAAATGCTACCAAATGCTACCAAATGCTTCATTATTTTGGTACTGCTAGGGGTTAAATCTAGGGCCTCCTGGCTGCTAGCAAAGACTCTATCAGTTAATTCCTATGCCACTGTGGGGCTTTAAACTTGCCCCTGGGGAGGCATTTTACCTATACTCTGGCCTACACTGTCCCGAATTCTTCCCCTCTGCCCCCAGCCCCTGCCAATGGCCTTTGAAGTTTCCTTCTACCACAGATTGCACTCCCTACCCACAATGAACGTGAAATCTCCTGATCAAGACTATAAATACCTAAACTTTCTAACATCTAAACTTTGATTGATCTTAATTTGAACTTGGCTTTTCCAAGCTAACAATCTGTTTTAGCTGCACAAGGGAAGCCTGTTCATTTGTTTTTGTCCTTAGATACCAAAGGACTGTAAGTGGAGGGCTGTGGGTATTACCTCCTTTGATGTCCCTTCACTTAGAGCAAACTTCCAGGATCCATGTCTCTCTCTGACAACTTACATGACGACTCATTCTTCCTGCTCCCTCCTGATATTCACTACAGTGTGGTGTGACCCTGCTGTGACCCTGCCGTGACCCAGCTCTGGATTTCATTTAACCCAGAATTGCTATACTTGAGATACAGTGGACATGCTTTATTTCAGGTCCACATCATTTCCTTTATACATGCACATGAAAACAACTGTCCCCACAGCTCCAGGCTCCATGCTGCTGCTGTTCTCACTACTTCCCTGGTGTCATGACACTTGAATAAAAGTCTTATATTATTTCTATTCTGCTTTTAAAAATTCAATTGTCTTCAATATACACTGTTGCATCTTCACATCCTGTCATGTTCTGAAGATCAAAGGCAGCTTATGAAGACACACTAGCTACACAGGATATGTAAAGTGAAGGGAGAAGGGAAAAGAGAAGCACAGGTCAAGACTGAAAACACAAGAGAGGCTAGCAGGATGGTTCAGTGGGTAGAGCAAACCATTCAAAGGTGGAAGGAAAGAACAGATTCCACCAAGTTGTCCTCTGATCTCCACATGTGTGCCGCCATCTCTCTCTCTCTCTCTCTCTCTCTCTCTCTCTCTCTTTCTCTCTCTCTCTCTCTCTCTCTCTCTCTCTCACACACACACACACACACACACACACACACACACACAAACACGATGATGATGATGATGATGATGATGATAGAGAACAGAGTAAGGGAAAATACCAAAATCATTAAGTGGGAAATGAGGACAGTTATGAGACATGACTCCAACTGCTTTAAAAACAAGTCCGTAAATATAGTAACTCAAGAACACACAGCAAAATACTAGCCTACAGGTAAACTTCTGATAATTTAGTAACAGTGACTTTTTCATTAAATAGTGGGAATCTTGCTCCGTAGCTTGGGCTGGTCTGGAATTCATCCAAGAGTCCAGGCTGGCCCTGGGCTTATGACAATCCTCCTGCTTCAGCCTCCTAAGTGTTGAGATTACAGGAATGGAGCCACCATACCTCGTTAACAGAGATTTTAATACAAGTGGTTTTAATTTTCATTCTTTTAATTTATTATAGTCTAAATTTTAAAATCATATATGCATGTGTGTGTATGATGTACATGTGTCAGTGTGTGTGATTTGTGTGTGTGTGATGTGCATGTGTCTGTGTTTGTGTATCTGTGCACAGACTGGCACACATGTGCCACGGTTTGGGTGTGAAGTCTAAGGTCAGCCTGAGGTGCCAGTCTTTGCCTTTTATCTCATCTAGGACAGGGTCTCTTATTTGCCTGTATGGTTTAACGTCTTTGTGCTAACTCTGAAAGGGACAGAAAACTCTCAACATTTGCTCCACAGCCAACCCTACTGGAGTTGTAAACTCTTCCCTCCTCATCTTTGGTGGAAGAGACCTGACAGCTTCTGATTCTAGCTCAGTCAACGAAGATAAATAAAAAGAAGTGCTCAGTGAGTCACACACACTAGGTTTTTAAAAACCCCAATCTTGCACTTTATGTCAAAAATTAATTGGCCTAAAAATAGACACTCATGGAATTAACCGAGTAAGGCTTTACAATGTCGCTTTCTCTTGGTCTACGAGAGGAGCTGATGGGCGGGATGGAGAACTTACATCTTGGCTGGAGAGTCCGATCCAGAAGGAGGAGTTGCGCAGGCTGGCGTGCACGGACAGGAAGGCCTGCTGGTACGGGTCGGTGATGCTCACCAGCCGCATGTTCTCCTTCAGACACTCCTTCAGAGCGCCGTGCCAAGTCAGAGGCTTCGAGATGATTTTGTACAGGTTATTTAGATATTTTACAGTTTCCGAGTTCGTCTCCCAGGGCTGTCCATCTTCAGTGTCTATTGTAAAAGAAAACAATCTAACGACAGTTCCTCCCACACTCTGTGCTACGCCGTAGAGGGCTGTCAGATTTCCAGATTTCATTTTAGTTTACTTCAGACATCACTTGCCTATGTACTTCAGAATTCTGTTGAGAGGTTAAGCTATATCTTGCTGAATGGCTTGGGTAAAATGTATGACTTGCAACTTCCTAAAATCAGGATGTTCTCGTTTGGAGAGAGAAAAGCTCCCCATAAAAGTCTCCTGCACTAAGATTATCACACCTCCTTTGTGTTAACTGCTTTGCCAGGAAAGGTATTTAAAAGTTTCCCCTTACAACATCTTGGTCACCTCCACTGCTCCAAAGGTCAGGGACCCTCTCTAAAGAGGGGACAGGAAGATTGTAAGAGCCAGAGGTTGGGCTGGGCTGGAATGGAACAGTGTCTTTGGGACATGGCAGGCCTGCTGCGCTTCTAAACGCCCAGTGGCTAGGGTACCTGGAGGAGACCTGCACAAGAGCAAGCTGCTCCACTGTGAGCACGGACTGGGAAGTGGTTCCCAAGCCGCAACCGAAGCCTATGGAGAGCTGGTGAGGTCTGTGGAGGACAGGCAGTGTTCTTTAAGAGTGTGGCGCCTGGTAGGTTGACCAGGCTCCAGCTGATGGTCCCATAGCTAGGACTACAGAAGCAGCACAGCCTGGACTCCACGCGCTAAGTAAGAAACAAAACAAAGGAGGCGGAGTTTGGGAAGGGGAGGTAAGGATGGCTGTGGAAGGAGTGAGGGGGAGAAATTCCTGTGCGCACGCGGTGTGAACAGAACCTGAATGCATTGTTGATAAAATTCTCAAAGAACCAATAAAACTAATTTTTAAAAGTGTCCCCTTATGGAGGCCAAAATCTTTTTAGATTATGGATGAGCCTATAGAAAAATGTCTGTCGTAAATCAAACAGTGAAAGGAAAGATGAATAGGAATCTCACTTACACAGCTTAAGTAAAACACAGCTCTCTGAACAGATGAAGATAGGTCTCTTCTGTATCCCAGAATCTAATCAATATTTATATGTATAATTCAGCTATCATTTGGCTTAAAAGGGCTGATTGGGAAATGTTATCATTTATACTATTTTCTACAGAGAAAATATTTTACTGTTTAAAATAACCCTGGACTTTTAAATTATAACCTGTTTTTATGTTAAAAAAAAAAGTTAACTTCTTTTTCCCACTGGATATATCAGCTGATTGAATAAAGTGACATTAAAAAAAAGTGTCCCCTTATAAAGTTCTCAACTGGAAAAACTTTGCAGAGTCACTGTTACCGCCTTAGGGTTGTTATCTGAACAAGGAAGTCATTAGAGAGGGCGGGACAAAAGGGCAAAGATTAATTTAACAAGAAAAGATTTGCATGAAATATGTGCTTAAGGTTCTCATTATGTAGCAAGAACTTCCACTTAAACATTTGTTAAAAACTTATCATGGTCAACAAAAATAATGCAATATATTTTAAAAAAACCAGGTGGTTTCTATTTAATTTTTTCCCCTCTTACTTTGTAGCCCTGTCTGTCCTGGAACTCACTATGTAAATCAAGCTGGCCTTGAACTTACAGAGATTCATTTGCCTCTGCCTCTCAAGTGCTGGGACTAGAGGAGTATGCCACCTCGTCCAGCGTGGGTGGTTTCTACTTTTGAAGTACATATTTTACCTTATTTTGACTATGGGAAGACACAGACAGCTTTACATAGTGTTTCCTCTAATTTCTGTAAGTTAAAAATAATAGTAAGTGTTTGTACAGTACCGAACTTTTCTCAGATAAAAACTAAAATCTGCGAAGTATCTGAGTAGAAAGAACATTCAACTATAGCTTACTAGAATATTGAGTTATGACTTTCATTAGATAATTATTAACATGTGCCACCATAGATTTAATTTTTATATTTAACTGTGGTAATAATACTTGAAAAAAATCACAGTCTATAAGAGATAATCTGCCCCACTGTGTCAATATGAACTTGTCTATGCTAAAAATGTAAGCTACATAACTATCAAATATATGAATTCACTTGTAAGACTTTAACAAGGAACCCTAACAGCATGTATCTAACGGCGTAAAGCACAGCAGACATCTCGGGGACAGTTAGTACCTGAGTACTTCTGACAGAGAGACAGAGAATGGCGTTCGGAGCAGGAAGTAAAATTCCAGGTCCCAGTCAGCGGTGACTTTTTGAGATTGAGAATCAGGGCACAGTGGTAGTGAGACTCTTCATCAAAGAACTAAAAAAAAAAAATATTAGTACAGTTATGGGGCTAATAGTCTGAAGATCCTTGCAAGAAAATTTTGCATCTTAAATTAGTGTTTCTTCTTCCCCCTACATACCAACAAATTAACCGAAGCCAAGACATCATCAGTGGCGACTGGCGACTAGGCACCTGCCTTAAAGAGCCGGACACAGATCCCCACTCTCTCTCTGTTCCCTCTCTGCTCGGCTCCCACCATCTCCTCTCTTTCTCTCCCCCGCTTTTCCCTGCTAATAAAGCTCTAAAACTAGCACTGGGTTCTGTTGTGACTGTGACCTTTCCATGCGGTAACCAGCGCTGCAACCAGAACTATTGTTCTCGATTTAGTGATTTATGGGAGACTCAAGTGTTTCCCACACTAAATAGATGATTGAAACATAACTCACATTTGCTGGTATACTCAGCCTCCGACCAACCAGCAATGGGTGAAAATTACTGTAGGTCAGGTCTCTGCCATCTGTCCACTTGTTTATTCTATCGTAGGCACTCCAGCGCAGACCAATCCACAAACTAGTTTGCATTTCCGGAAGCAAGGATGTAATAAAATCTGTTCAAAAGAAATTTTTGGAAAAGCAGTTAGGGCCAGAGAGATAGAAAGCTGAGTTGGATTTTCAGAACCCACATGGTGGGAAGGACGAACACGTTCTTTCCTGAATGTTGTTCTCTGATCTTCACATGCATGCGTATGAGCGCGTGCATGTGTACACACACACACACACACACACACACACACCGCATATACACCACACACACACATTGCATATACACCACATACACACCACACACACACCAGAAATACACATATCTCCACACATACATCACATACACACATAGATCACACACACACACACACACACACACACACACACACACACACACACACACACCATATATACACCACACACTCACACATACATACATACACACACACACACACACCACACCATACCACACATAAATAAAACACAAAAACAGTAGAAAAGCATTTGGATTATCTATCAAGATAGCCTTTTACCTTTTCTATGGAAAAAGAGTTTAATTATATGATTTTATTTTAATTCCCCACAGCCTCCTAAAACTAACTTGGCTCCCAACCCATACTAAAACAAGGTTCTCAGCATGCAGCACTTGCTCAGCTGTGCTGGGGCCCTGTGTTTGATCCCCAGCATTCCAAAAACAAACAAAACCCGCTTTCCGGCAATCCTGGGAAACCCTGGTACCTTGTTCACTCTTGCTCAGCACAGAAGGCAGGGTGCCACCATAGGTCAGACAAGTGCTATTTGCTTGAGAAAATGTAACAGGCTGCTCGGAGTTGATCTTCAAAAAGCACTGTAAACAAGGGACACAAGAAAACCACACAAACAGAAAATGCCTCCCTCACCTTTTATAGAGCATTGCTAGCAGTCTGTGAGATATGGAAATTAACAAGCACTATCACATGATTTCAAATTGATACTTTTAATAAAAACATGTGATGAACAATCTTCAAGCTATTACGTGTATTTTAAAAGTATCTCATTACTGTGTGTCTCTGACTTGCTCTGCAGTTTTTGTACTCAGTTATCTCATAATCTCATCTAATTCTCAGAACAAACGAGGAAACTGAGGCACGGCAAAATGAAGCAACTTGACCCATAAGCAAAGTAATTACCGGGTGGTAAAATTGGCATTCCAATTCTATTTCATCTGACCTCAAAACCTGGGCTCTTAGTCAGCACCCCTGATGTTAAACACATCTCTTTTCTTCTGGGTACAACATTTTTTATTTTTATTTATTTATTTATTTGTTTGTTTTTTTCGGAGCTGAGGACCGAATCCAGGGCCTTGCACTTGCTAGGCAAGTGCTCTACCACTGAGCTAAATCCCCAACCCTATTTTAACTTTATTTATTTATTTATTTATTTATTTATTTATTTATTTATTTATTTATTTATTTTGTGGTTTTTCGAGACAGGGTTTCTCTGTGTAACAGAACTGGCTTTCCTGGAACTCACTCTATATAACAGGCTGGCCTCAGACTCACAGAGATCGGCCTGCCTCTGCCTCGGGAGTGCTGGGATTAAAGGCGTGCGCCACCACTGCCCAGCTTGGGTACGACATTTTAATTCAAGTTTATATCACTATGCAAATTAACATAGTTCCAGCTTCTTCTCGAAATTGAAAAGATTATTTTTTTCTTTCAATCTAAAATGTGGCTGGGAGCATAGCTCAGAGAGAGCGACGCTGCCGGCTGCCCCTCCCCCAACTACTCCAGAGGTCAAAATGGTCCCAGCTTCGCTACAGGCTGTCAAATACATCTCTTCCTTTCTCTGTGATGACGAACAGTTTAGGGTGGAGTAGATTGTCTCGAATAGTGCTCCCTGAATCATTCTACAATTTTCTTCAGCCTTCTTAGAGACTGGGTGGTTAGATGAAGCTGAGCCACAGAGTCACTGGTTGATGTCCAGAAACGGTCCCAGAAGGACCATGCTGAACTCCAACAGAGAAATCCAGCATTGAAGACCGCACAGCAGAAACAAGGACCTTGCTGCCACTGGTGATCTTGTGGGGGTTTTTACATCAGCCTAGCCTGCACCCCTTTAAACTTCTTTTAAGTGAGAGGGAAAAAATGTGTTAACATCCAGTGACCATTTCTTCCTAGCAACCCAATAATCCTGTAGATAAATACAGCAGTGTGGTGTATACATCCCAAAGAGGCAGGCACAGAACTCACCGTTCCCCAACCCCACTTCATCCCTGAACTCTCAGGTGGGCAAAATCAAAGAGAAGTATTTGGTAGCACTTGTGGGTGGTCTCTGACCTAAGTTGATTGAGATGCTACTTGGATTTTCTCTCTTAGGGGGAAATGAGTCAGTTTCCTCAGGGAGTGGGATTAGCTGTGATTAGTCGGAGGATGGTGACCCATTGGTAGATCAACTTAAGCAACTTGGTGTTGGAAATAATAGACTACAACGACCTGTAGGCACCACTAAATTTAGAGGTGAGTTTGGTGCCCATGTTCCTGGTGACAGAGGTCATCTCAGAGAGGTGTCTGATTGGGTGCCCTTCTACCACAGGCCATCCAAACAGCATCAAAGCAATCACCCTTTGAACAAGGTGGCAACTCTCTCTCTCTCTCTCTCTCTCTCTATTTTTTTTTTTTTTTTTTGGTTTTTCAAGACAGGGTTTCTCTGTGTAGCTTTGCGCCTTTCCTGGGACTCACTTGGTAGCCCAGGCTGGCCTCGAACTCACAGAGATCCGCCTGGCTTTGCCTCCCGAGTGCTGGGACTAAAGGCGTGCGCCACCACCGCCCGGCGGCAACTCTTTTTTTTACCTTGTTCCGAAAAGGGATCCATTTCCCGGTGCACTGTACTTTAGCTGCAGAATCTGGACTGTATTTCTCTAATGAAGACACGTTATATTTTTCACAGACGAACGGCAACTTTTCGTTACAGTCTGCTCGTTTACTCAAGTCTGAAAAAGGAGAGCCGGAATTGCGAAGATGAGAATTTTTCACTCAGTGCATTTTAAGAACTGCTAAGAAACATGGGCGCCTTTTTTTTTTTAATCATACGGTTTTTGGTGCTAGGCATGGTCTGAAGTCTACCCTCAGCCCCAAGAAAGGCTCTTCCAAGCAGTAGTTCCTGATACTTACAATATATTCTCAGCCTTTACTGCTCATTTCTGTCTCTACTGTATTTGTATCAAGAGGTCATAGGACAGTGATATTGCCCGTAAAAAACACGCACTTGATAAAGCAACCACACCATCCAAGGAAGATGGCATGAAACAGGAAGAGAGCTGTCAGGGAAGTCTATTTAGGCAGCACAGCCACAGCCTGCTGCTCACCCTTGCAAATCCATCTATCTGCTTACCAGTGCTGAAAGTGCTGAGCTTCGTCTGAAGTAATTGCTTGAGGATAAAAAGAGCCCAAAATGCTCACCTTGGGAAAGGGCTTTTATTTGGAATTTGAACTACTGTCATCAGTGGTAAATTAAGAAGAACCCACTGAACATGCAGTCAAAAGAAGACAGATTCAGGCGGTCACTGAATTTGAAGTTCACATATTACACGGTCAACACCGCAGCATCAGAACAAACCTTACCAAGAAGCCACGTCTTGGCTGACATGTACAAGCATTCATCTCCAAGTGGTATAGAAAAACGGTGCCACGAGAATCGTGATCTGAAAGAAAGAAAGAGATGTGACAACTCCCTATGTGATTGCATGTCCTATCCAGTTTCTTTACTCTAAATTATCTGAATTGTCAATTTAATGCTAACATTATTTTTATACCACTTTTTGATACCAACATGCAAAGGAACTTGGTTTCTCAAACTTATTGATTCATGTTGAAAACTATTTAGAAGTAGCAATCCATTTGCACAGGGCAATCAGGACTGCTTCTTCTGTGATAAATTGACAGAATTGGTATCTAAGGTGTTACATACCTCGGGAAGTAATGATCCATTGGATCCGAGCTTGTCTTCACCCACCACCTCTGTTCTTCACCAGATATCTGAAAACAAACCGCATACCCATCCTGACATGTGCTGGAGACTTTTGATTTAAATATTCTGTTTTATTGTAACCACGAATCATGAAAATCTCCAAACACTCTGTTACTTTGTTTCAAAAAATTATATACACCAGGACCTTCCATCAAAAATAATTGAACCTATCTTTTTTTTTTTTTTTTTGGTTTTTTCGAGACAGGGTTTCTCTGTGTAGCTTTGTGCCTTTCCTGGAACTCACTTGGTAGCCCAGGCTGGCCTCGAACTCACAGAGATCCGCCTGGCTCTGCCTCCCGAGTGCTGGGACTAAAGGCGTGCGCCACCACCGCCCGGCTGAACCCATCTTATTTTATATAGTCATAGGTTCTATTTGGATATAGAAAATGATTGCTGTAATCATAGCCATATATACATGGACCAATGTATTAATTGGGCATATAGTGTCTTCTATGGTTAATTATAAATTTTTAAAAACACTAGTTTCCCTTCCAAAAGCTATTTTGCAATTTCATTTATTTTTTAATTTAATTTTCTAGTAGTAGAAACAGAAAATTAACTATAAATTAAAAAAATGATAAAGAATAAGGATTATTCAACAAGTAGGGCTCACAGGGGCTCATGGAGACTGAACTGACAATCCAGGAGCCTGTATGGGTCTGACCTATGTATGTCCTCTGCATGTACTTTATGGGTGTGTAGCGTGGTGATCTGTAGGACACCTAGCAGTGGGAGCAGGGCCTGCCTCTGACTCTTTTGCCTACTTTTGGGACCCCTTTCCTCCTACTGGGTTGCCTCATCCAGCCTTACTATAAGGGGAGGAGCCTCATCTTACTGCAACTTGATATGCCGTATTTGGTTGATGTCCCTGGGAAGCCTGTCCTTTTCCCAAGGGAAATGGAAGAGGAGATAGGAGATCTCCTCTTCCATGGAGAGATGGGAGATGGGAGGGACTGGGAGGAGAGAAGGGAGGGGAAACTGTGGTCAGGATGAAATATATGAGAGAATAAACCAAATAAATAAAAGAGAATAAATATTATTCGTTTTTACATTCTCTACTGCTAAGTATCTACCAAGTTGATATTTACTATCAGCCATGTGTATTTTAATAATTAAGCCTTTAATTCTCTTTAGCCTTCCTGGCATGAACCAATGGTTTTTGGAGGCTGCGAAGCAAATCGTATTTTGTATGAGCATCCCCCTCCATTCTTCCCCCCTCCCTTCCCCCCTCCCCAACCCTTTCTCTGTCTATCTTCCTATATAGTTTAGACAGGTATGGCCTCGATTTCACAATTTTCCTGTCCAGCCTTCCAAGTGCTGAGATGACAGACATATATTACCATGCATGGCTAAGATTTGGGTTTTATAGACTTCAGAAATATTTCAGTGAAATAAATGTAAATATAAGAAATGAAAATGCATTTGACAGGCTGGAGAGATGGCTCAGAGGTAATGAGCACTGGATGCTCTTCTAAAGGATCTGGGTTCAATTCCCAGCACCCACACTGGAGCTCACCACCAGCTGTACCTACATTTCTAGGGGATGCCCTCTTCCGGGCACTGCCTGAACATGGAACAGACAAGCACTTATACACATAAAATAAAAATAAATAAAGTCTCAGAAATGCATTCGTCTCAATTACATTTGCTATTTTGTTTTTGATGGCTTTCAGTTCTGTGAAAGATGTTATCGTGGCGAGAAAGCTGTGATTGCTGGCGCAGTACAGGACGGCTTCTTCGTAGTTTAAGTGGGGATCGTCAACAAACCAGTATTCACTTCCTTCAATTATGACTGGGGGCCCATGAATTCCAGTGCGCTCTGAAGAAGAAAACAGAGTTACAACCGTGATGACCAAACAGTACGGCTAAGCACGGAGGTGTTCAAATCAGATCATATGTCCTAACCATTGCCATTTAGATAAGTGTCCCTCGGAGGCCTGCTGGCCCCCCGGCCAAGATTCTATTGGCAGGTAGAAGAATAAGAGGAAGGCCTAGAAGGAAGTCTGGTTATACCGAAGTGTGTCTTCTAAGGGGCACTGGGACCCTGGTACCTCCCTTTTCTCTTTCACTGTCCAGCCCCCATGAACAGCTTATTACATCACCTACTCCCTGACACAGGACATCCTGTCAGGCCAAAATACGGCAGGCCCCCAGCTGAAACTTCAAAGTTGTGAGACAAAAGGAGCCTTTTATTTATTTCTTTTTCTCTCTTTCTTATTTAAGAAAATTTTTTTATTCAATTTCCATACCAACCACAGCCTTTACTTTAAAATTGTCATTATCTCCGTTAATTTAACACTATAATCCACTAAGATTCTGGCTGTCTGCCCTGAGGAAGCACTGTCCATAACACAACAAAGACTTCTGAACCAGTGGCTGGACTTTCCTGCGCCCACGGAGAAGGAAACTCCATCTCGGCTACCTCATCCCACACCATCCACATACCTCTGCTGCCTGCAGGCATTTCACTTGAGGATATGAGAAAAAAGCTAGCAATTAACAACAAACTACATGCATTATCACAAAGAGGTGGAAGTAGCTTTGGTCAGCTTTGGTGCTCAGCTTACCTGGATTGTACCAGTCTGGTGTTTGTGGAGTGCTGCCTGTGTAAGGAAGAGAGCAAAGGCTTATGGTTAGTGCTGGCCTCCAAAGCACGCATCCTGGAAATGGAGCCAGAAGGTGATAGGAGGCCTTGTGGGGGCCTGTTCCTTTTGGAATGTCGAGTTAGGCATTCTGAGTGGAACATTTCAGGGTTTATACTAACGCTTGCTTTAGTGCTGATCTTTTGAAAAGGCAGACCTATTAAATATTGCTAGTGGTCTAGCACTGAGTATGTAGTTCAATGGTAAAGCACTTGTCTAGCATGTGCAAGGCCATGGGTTCGATCCCCATTGTAAGAACAGAAAGAAAGACTTACTAGCTGTCTTTTGGGAAAGTCTTTTGCATTAAGAAAGTCACAAAGAACATATGGCCAGCAATTAGAAACTATAAATAAAATAGCAAATGATGATTCTATAGCCATTACACAGTGCACCAAGGGATGTACAGCGAGGCTCAGCACTGTTCTAATGGAATCTGAGTATCCAGTCTGTAAGCATGGGGTGGATTCTTACCAGTTCCCAAGATGGTATTGGAGAAAATATACAATGGGGTAGTAAGTGACTCCTTTAAGAAGATTAAACAAGGCTGAGGAAAATAAGAAAGTCACTCAGGATTCTGGAATGGAAACAGGAAATATGGCAAGCTCTATAGAATTCTGGGCTTTGGGACTGGGTGGGCCAGTATCCAGACGCCTGCACACACCTCTCCTTTGCAAGGCTCTGGATAAGATGACTGACTCCATGAGCTTCCAGTTCCCACTCTGTAAGAGTGCCTCTACTCACAAAGGCCGGGAAGATCACACCATTGTGCCTAAGAGGCACCTGGACAATGGCCCTCACAGGACTCCAGTGGTTTCCCACATCATTTTCCTATCAGCTGCAGCCACACTGATTTCAAATAAATATATAATTCGCTTAACCTTAGAAATTATAGGGTAAATTCACTGAGCCTCATTTCTTGTGGTCATGAAATTCATGTGGTCATGAACTACCAAAGCATCAGTAGCCCCTCCTAAGAGACTGCCTACACATCAAATGTGTTTAGTGTTTCTCTCTGAGACAGCACTCTTCATTTTGGATAATTTTCACCAATAGGGTTGTAAGACAAGTAAAACTGTACATGGCTTCTTGTTTATAATCTTGTCAAAGACAGGGTGTCATTACGTAGTCCAGGGTGACATCCAAGTCTGGCAATCTTGTCTCAGCCCCTGAGTGCTGGAGTCTACAGGTGTGTACCACTATGCCTTATCTCCCCCCTCCTCCCTCCCTCCCTCCCTCCCTCCCTCCCTCCCTCCCTCCCTCCCTCCCTTTCTCTCTCTCTCTCTCTCTCTCTCTCTCTCTCTCTCTCTCTCTCTCTCTCTCTCTCTGTCATTGCAGGCTCTACTGTCATTTTAACTGGTTTCTTGAATTTGAATTTGCATAAAAATATTAGTATCTTGGAGTTGACTGAAAATTGCTTCTAAATTTCACAAGAATCTGCCAAATTTTGATTTCCTCATTCTTGCGTCATTCTTCCCAGAGCACCTTCTAGCCCAGCGTTTGCAGGGTTGAGGCTGAGAAAAGCAGGAATACCACTTGCCTTTCGGAATCTGACACACCCAGTCAAGCTTTGCATCACAAGCAAAAGGCTTCAAATAAGCAAATTCTCTGTCATCGAAGAAATACCAGCTTCTTCGCCAAGGATGCTCATACACCTGCAGGAGGAAGAGGATGGCAGAATATTCTGGAACTGTTGCAGCTCTTTGCAAACACTGTAAGCTAGGGCCTCCATCTCTACTTTAGTTCCAGCACCTACCATATTTGCAAAAAGAACAGATGAAGGAATGGAATGTTTAAACAGTAACAGCTTGGGCGAGTGTGACAAAGGAAACATAAAGTTGTGTTTATGTCCAAAATGCTAATTGTTGTCTTTTTTTTGTTGTTGTTGACATGAAACTTTTGACTTTTTCCCATTTCTTTTTAAAATTATAGTAAAAACTTTTCCTTGGATGTATTCATTATACTGTGTTGCAGAAGTTTTTTTTTTATTTTATTTATTTATTTATTTATTTTTTATGCTAGGACATGGCAAAATAGCACAGTGGTGAAATATCCTGGAACCAGACATGTGTGGGTTTAAGCGTTACTTCTGACGCATCTAAGTTGAAATTTCTTTCTCAACTTGATGGTTATGGTAATGGCACCTATGTCACAGTTTGCATACATATTAAGTGGAATAATGTGTGCAACATGCCTACCTCAGTGCCTGGCTCACAAAGAATCTATAACTCTTCGATACCACCATCATGACAGTGCTACTATTTTGATTCTCATCATTACCACCTCATTGCACATGCCTTCTCTTTTGCCTATTGGAGCCCTTACCCAATGGTACCCCAGCTTATTTGATTGTCCATCTACTGCTGTGCTCTTGTGAAGAGCCCTGTCACTGATATCTTCTAGGGCCATTATGTACCTCCCAGATACATCACTTATAAAATGGATAAACAAATGGATTCTGTACAAGATTCCAAATGTGTCTGTGGTATTTTCCAATCCTAACTGCTGTATCTTGAAATAGATCTCAAGATAAATTTTCCTCACATTCTTGGCTTCCTGTTCACATTCACAATCTTGGTTCATGTTGCCCTTTCTCAGTTTAAAAAACATCCTGTTGCCTATCCAAAACAAATAAACAAAAACACCAAGAGTTCAAGCATCTGAATCAGA
This sequence comes from Peromyscus maniculatus bairdii, assembly GCF_049852395.1. Taxonomy (NCBI): domain Eukaryota; kingdom Metazoa; phylum Chordata; class Mammalia; order Rodentia; family Cricetidae; genus Peromyscus; species Peromyscus maniculatus. Next base: position 38,195,815 of record NC_134855.1, read on the forward strand.
CAGCAACCTAATTTCCCAACATTGTTTTTTAAAATTAAAAAAGTTAATTATATGCATGTGAGAGTTCTGTTTGCATGTGTTTGTACACCACGGGAGTGCTTGGTTGCCTGTGGAGGACAGAAGAGGGCAGAGGATGCCCTGGAACTGGAGTTAGGGTGGTTGTCAGCCATCATGGAAACCCAGGTCCCCTGGAAGAGCAGTCAGTGCTCTGAACTACTGAGCCATCTCCCCGTTCCTCAAGTACTGTTTTCTAATGTAGAACCAAATAAAAGTTCTGGATACATCCTGTTCTCCTCACTGCTGGTCATCAGACTTCCTCTTGTACTTCCTGCAATTGCCCATTAGAAAGCCTGATCCTACTGCAACTGCACAAATTCTATCCATCCTTAGAGACCAAGGTCAAGTCCCAACACTTTCTGGACAGGTCTTAGAGATCACTTCCTTTTTCCTTGGCTATCTTCAGCCTCCTCTTTTGAAGCATCATGAATTATTACTACATTACTACATAATAATGATAATTGTTTTTCTTGAACATGAATTTTAGTTTAAGTGTGTGTAAGTTAGACTGTTTAGACATGCTTTTCGCTGCACCGGCATCACACTCCATGAACAAAAGGTATCCCATGGATATTTTGCCTGACTATACATGACATCAGATTTGTGTGTGGTGTTGAGGGTTGAACCCAGGGCCTCACACAGGTTAAGCAGGAATGAAGCCACTGAGCTCCAACCTCAGACCCTGGGTTTTATTTTTAATGCTGATCTTCCAGGATGGTACTGACCTTGATAGCAGCACAGTCTCTGATGTCATAATCCTGTTGAAACTCCTGCTCCATGATAACAGTAGACACCTGGAAAGACAAGCCTGCCTTGAGGATGGAAGGCTGATATGATATTTGCTACTTACATGTAATTTAGGCAGCTTTTAATAATTCAAGCATGGTCACTTGCCACTGAGAGAAAACAGTTTTATTCGCCACTTTGTGAAAGATCTGGAGGCCAAATCATGAGAGGACTTAGGAACTGCCGGAATGTCTTAAGTCTCTCACAGTTTGAGAAGTGTGGTCAGCAGGGTGTTCACCTCTGAGTCAGAAAAGACAGCTGAAAAGAACTTTTTAGTTTGTTTGCTTTTGTTTTGAGACAGTGTTTCTCTGTATATCCTTGGCTGTCGTGGGTCTCTCTGAAGACCAGGCTGGCCTTGAACTCACAGAGATCCACCTACTTCTGCCTCCCAAGTCCTGGGATTAAAGGCATGAGTCACCACGCCCAGTGACTTTTTAGTATTTTGGTCAATTATATTCAATATTTGTGTATTTGGTCAGCTGTGTAATCAATTGATTTCAGATATCCCCCAATTTGAAAACATAAGCCTGGACTCTTCCATTTATCAAGAACAGAGAAAAAACTGATAGGAGTAACACACAGGAAGTGATGGCTATCAGGGAAACGGACACTTAGAAGTGTCATGTACCTCTCTTTAGAGAAGGTCAACACTGAAAGTATTATTTAAGGACCTTTTTAGGTTTACCTATTTTGCTTAATACAGATACTTTCTTTGTTATATAACTAACGTTTTTAGATGATAAAAAGATATTTTCTATTATTAATAGATAATAGAAATAAACACAAAGTAAGTACAAATGAAAGTTTTGGAAAATGATTTGTATTCTCCAAAGATTACTGTGATGTTTGTAAAGCTCCAATTTTTTTTTGTTTTTTGTTTTTCGAGACAGAGTTTCTCTGTGTGCCTGTCCTGGATCTCGCTCTGTAGACCAGGCTGGCCTCAAACTCACAGAGATACGCCTGGCTCTGCCTCCCGAGTGCTAGGATTAAAGGCATGTACCACCGACGCCCGGCATAGCTCCAATTTTTTTAAAACTCTGTATAGAGAAACTAAACATACAAGCTTTTAAAAAAGTAAAACTAAATGGAGCCAGTGGGAAGGCTCAGCAGGTGAAGGTCCTTGCTGTCAAGGCTGACGGCCTGAGTTCAATTCCCAGAATCCACCTGGTGGAAGGAAAGAACTGAGTCCTGAAAGTTATCCACTGGGCTCCACTGCCCCACCCCAGACACACACACAATAATAAGGAAACATAAATAAATAAATAAAAGTAAGATGACTACTTTGCTTTTTCCTTCCCGAACCATATAAGTAAATCTGTGTCTATTTCAAAATATGTAAATAATTCTAACGACGGAGATGTATTTTTCCCGTCTTTTTAATGGAGGTAAAAGTGCTTATGTCTTTATGATGTTTTAAAGCGTACACACCGAGAACAACGGAGTCTAGCTAGTTAGCATTTGCATTTCCTTTCACAGTCACCATGGATGCAGTGAGAACAACGTGTTGTTAACTGTGGTCCCACACTGCACGGTAGATCTCTTGAACTTAATTGCTTATCTTCCTCAAATTTTGTATCTTTTGACAAACATCTGTCTACTTCAGTCTGCCCCAGTCCCTGGTAACCACCACGCTGTTTCCTCCCTTCTACTTCCTCATTGTGTGTGTTCAATGTGTGGCCCCATGCCACACCAGGACATTTTCACACAGTCTGTGGTGTCTACTGGGCAATTCCGCCCCTCGGTCCCTACCCTGCCCTTTCTCCTCCGTTTCCAGACAGCTGCATTTCTATTTTCACACCTATCACAGGCCTTTGCATATCTATGTAAACACATGATTTGATGTATCTATATAAACACCCAAGAAACCACAGATTGTATTTCTCTTTTCGAGACAGGGTCTCGGGTCCCCTGGGCTGTGCAGTAACTTTTAGCTGGAATCCCGTCTGCCTATTTTTCCTTTGGTCATTTGTACTTTCGAGTTCATATTCCAGAAATCATTATCCAGACTCTGTCATGGAGATTCCCTGCTACCTTTTTCCTTATAGCTACATAGTTCGGGGTTCTCACATCGAAGTCTTCAATGAGTTTTGAGTTCATTTTCATATGTGATGTGCATATGGGTATGCGTGTGGGTAGACAGTCTTCTTGGCACCACTCATCCAAGGGACTGACCTTCCCTGATGTGTCCTGGCACTTTTGTCAATAATCAGGTGACCATCAACTCACAAATTTATTTCCTGTTTTCTCTTCTTTCCTATTGATACCAGCATGGCATTTTGATCACTGTAGGCTCCTCAGAGCACATGATAGAGTTTGGTAGAATTGTGTTAGGTGAGTGTGATGACCACTACACTACAGAAACCCCCGAGTTTGGTAGAATTGTATCCCCAGAGTTGTCCTTCTTCTGCAGACCGCTTTGGCTAGTCAGGCTCTTCCACAGTTCCATACAAACTTTAGAAGTGGCTGTTTCAAACAACCGACTTCCTTGCTTTTGAAGCAAACATTCCTTCCATGTATTGCCCACCATGAAAGTTTGAACTTACTGGTGTACGATCGCTCCACTGCCAGGACCCTTGTAAATCGGGGCTTCTTTTATTGAGACCTATCCATAACCAACGCCGCCCACTGTGTTAAAAGAAGAAAAGGAGGCAGTATTAGAAGTAGAGGACAATACTTGCTAAAAATATTTAGCATTCACATGTTTAAGGTGACAGAGACATGTATGTGTGTTCAGGAGATCTGGCACCAACAGAAGAGACAACCTCAAGCGATACAAAGAAAGAAATGAAATCAAGCCTTTAGCCTGGAGCAACCATAGAAAAGGCACCACATGTGTAAAACTAAATTTTAAGTTATTTTCTGTGTCCAAAACACCCTAATAGTTGTGCCAGAAACCCCATCCAAGTACTGAGGAATCTAGATGCAGACATCCACGGCTAGGCCCCGGGTGGAGCGCTGGGAGTCTAATTAGTGAGAAAGAGGAGGGTTTATATGAACGAGAATTGTTGAAACCAAGGTTAGATAAAGCACAGGGACAAATAGCCAAACAAATGGAAACACATGAATTATGAACCAAAGGCTGAGGGGCCCCCAACTGGATCAGGCCCTCTGAATAGGTGAGACAGTTGATTGGCTTGATCTGTTTGGGAGGCATCTAGGCAGTGGTACCGGGTCCTGGGCTCGTTGCATGAGTTAGCTGTTTGAAACCTGGGACTTATACAGGGACGCTTGGCTCAATCTGGGAGGAGGGGACTGGACCTGCCTGGACTGAGTCTATCAGGTCGATCTCAGTCCTCAGGGGTGGCCTTGATCTGGAGGTGGTGGGAATAGGGGGTGGGGTGGGGAGAAGGGGAGGGGGGCAGGAAGGGGGAGAACAAGGGAATCTGTGGCTGTTATGTAGAACTGAATAGTATTGTAAAATAAAATTAAAAAAATAATATTCTAAATAAAAAAAAGGCAGAATCTACTCTGCTGTGGGCTTTTAAACGGAAAATGTGATTATTAAGTTTTTACTGCAATAGTTCATATTAGGCAATATTTTCAGACAGAGTCAATGACAATAATGGCAGTTTGCCTTGGTCTCCTTTTTCTAGACTTATTTATGCCCATGAATGCTTTGCCTGCATGTCTGTATGTGCACCAGGTGTGTGCCTGGTCAAGAGAGGACATTGGTTCCCCTGGAACTGGAATTATGAATGTTGTGAGTCATGATGTGGGTGCTGGAAACCAAAGCCAGGTCCTCTTATAAGAACACGAGTGCTCTAAACCATGGGCTACCTCTCCAGCTACTTGTCTTCCTTTGAGATGGCGGAGGGGGTGTCATGTGGGCCAGGGTGACCTTGAACTCTTTATATACAGTCAAGATTGACCTTGAATTTCTCATCCTCTGTCTCCACCTCCTAAGTGCTGGGATTGCAGGCATTAGACACCATGTTTCATAAGGTGTTGGCACTTGAACTCGGGGCTTTGTGTAGGTACTTTACAAGATGACCCACATTCCCAGCCCCAACAACTGCGTTTTAAAAACAGTGCTTGTCTGGGGGTTAAGGATGTTGCCCAAAGGTAGATCACTTGCCTAGCAAGTACGAGGCCCTAGGTTCCAACACACACACACACACACACACACACACACATACCCCTTTATAGCATTATCAAATTTCTTTGCTTTATAAAGCAAAATAGGCTATTTGATTAAAATTTTATTAAGGAAAAACTTAAAATACTCTAATTCCTACTGTCCATTAATTTTAAAGTGAGCAAGTAGTCAAGTTTTTGTTTTTGTTTCATTTTTTTGGCTAGGTTTATTCAGGTAGCAAAGAAAATGTCAGGACAAGTTAATGAAATAATCACTTCAATGATCATATTTAAGACTATCAGTCTTACATTTCTATGTAAAAGCACTGAGCTGGATATAATGATGTCACAGAGAAGCGTGAGACCTAATGTCTTCTGTCAAACAGACTATAACACAGCCAGGGAAGTATCACTACAAAAATATGATACATATGAACCCATGGGAGCTACCAAATGAGGTACACAACATTTAAGCATTATAAAACTCCAGCACATGGAGAGGTCACAGTGGACTGCAGGGTGCAAATACTGTTTGAGGCCGGAGGAAAAAGACAGTCTTCAAAAGATAGATAATATTTCTTTGGAGCCCCAAATCCAAGCGCATACCATGTTTCAGTGGAATGCAGCTAGGTGCCTCACGGATGAATAGATACAAACGGGAAGGCAGGAACACACATGTAAGTGATATCCTTCCCTCAAACAAACTTCCACATTAGCAGGCCTACATGTGTGACAAGTGATCCAGCCGCAAACCTCCCTCTGACTCCAGTTCCAACTGAAAACATTCCCTAAAATTCACTAGACTTTTCACCTTTAATAAGTAACCAAATTCTATCCCTTTAATTTAACTTCATGTTGGAACATGCTATCAGTGGTATAAGCACAGTATACATGTGCATGCGTAGATTATATATATATATATGTATATATACATATGTATATATATAATTATTTCAGAAGAGGAAGGATTTAAATGCAAAAATAGTCTGTACTGTTTAGCTTTGTAGAAAATACAGAATATATAGAATGGACAGCTATAAAGTTATTGAGAAATATAAGCCTGTATATCTTTTTGTTTGTTTGTTTTTCGAGACAGGGTTTCTATGTGTAACAGCTCTAGCTGTCCTGGAACTCACTTAGACCAGGCTGGCCTCGAACTCACAGAGAGCCATCTGCTTCTGACACTCAAGTGCTGGGATTAAACGTGTGTGCCACCGCCACCACCACCTGGCAAGCATGGATATCTTTATACAATGTTTTAGTAACCTAGAGCACAAACCTGACTTTATACCACCCTCTTACACTTTAATAAAGTCACTGCGTGTGGCCATGGCAACACACATCTATAAGCCCAGCACTTAGACGCAGAAGCAGAAGGATGGCTGGTGTGAAGCCAGTGTGGGTTATTTAGTCTGTTCCAGTTCAGCCTGAGCTACACAGCCAGGCCTTGTCATGAAACAAAACTGAACAGCAAAAACAAACACACGCTTTCCTTTTCTTCAACATTCTCCAATAGTTTAGTATCAGTCAGTATTTTCTTACCTGCTCAACTTCAACTTGTCGGACCTGGAGAATATGAGAATTCTCCCCTCTTATATTTTCATTGTTAGGTTGTTCTATTTGGAGAGAACAGTCACCAATTTTGTAGACCAGATAAACCCAGTAGAGACAATTAATTCCAGTTCAAATTGAGCAGCTATAAGGAAATTGCAGTTTCCAGCTTTCTATTCAGCTGACAGAGCTTTCTCACAGGCCTCCTACTGTATCACGATTCTCTAAACCATGAGATCGAGACAGTTTCTATACATAGGGCATCCTTGAGCCAGGTTGCTAAGACAGGGTGAGTTAAGTCTCTTTCCTCAAACTCATATGGTGATACAATGATTTCTTCCAAGTCTTTGCTTCTTACATACTTGGGCATGGGAAATTCCCTACTTAAGCTTTAGAATATTTATCTTATTTAGTAATCTTTTATCTTATTTAGTAAGTGAAAAATTTAGTTTGTTACTCATTTGGGAAGAAAGACAGACAATCACCTATCGCCTAGACTCAAGCAGCTGCCCCACACCCCCAGCCTCTGCAGAGCTCTGCCCATCCTTCCTAGGCTCCTGGGGACTCTCACCCATGTCCTCTTAGGCAGCGGCTCCCTGTCCTCCTAATGACAAACTTCTCTAGTTCATTCCTGAGTGCTGTGCTGAAGCTCAGAGGGCGGTTTCTTATAGAAAGGGTTGCTCCTTTGTCCGAAGTATCTCTAATCATCACTCCTTTCTGAGAACGAACTCCATTTCAACCCTGAATTTAGTACAGCATCATTTCAAGGGATTCCCTAGAGTGTCATAAATACAGAGAATAATAGGTGCTCATGGTGTGTGTGTGTGTTCTGGGGTGGGGGGGTTAGAGGAGAAAATAATTTCTTGTTCTGAAGTTGACCTTCCTTAGCTGCTGACAGATAAGGGAAGAATAAGCCAGAAAGCACATCATTCACTGCATACCTCTAGTGCAGAATTCAAGAAGGCTGGAGGGGAAAAAAATGCTCCTGACCATAACTGGGGAGCCAGATCAAAACAAAACCTTCCCATATCCTTTCTAAACGACTTCTACTCCACGCGCTAAGCATATGGTAAGGCTATTAGGAGACACCACACAAGAGGTTAGTAAGTGGAAGTGTGTTAAAATTCTGATTTTCAGTCCAATATCCTGCTGCACTTGGTTTCTAAGGAAAACAGTATCTCAGGCACGAGCCCGGATAAATACTATTTAATGAGGGCTCTTAGTCTGCAAAGCCTAGATTTCTATCTCAAGCCACTCATTTCTCTTCCCAGGAGGGAGTGTACAGAGCAGCAATGGCTGTGAACAAGGCTTTCTTCTCTAATCCGAGGACTGTTTTTGCTCCACAATGGTTTCCCATTGGGATGCCATTAAGAGTTGCAATGATCTAAGAGCCTTAATGAGTCGGTGTATCATGAATCCTTTTTTACTGAAATACAAGCAGAGATCTAGAAGCTGGACTGTGAGAAACAGCAGTCTCCAGTCTTAACTCCATGGCCTGTGGTACAGACTGGTGGTGGACAGTAGGCTTCTTGCCGAGAAGTAATAAAAGCAACACATTTAGGGGTGAACTTAATAATAATTTTCTAGTATAAATGACTCTGCTTCCTCCTTTCCATTAAACTATTGCGGCAATCTTGGTTTTAAAGTAATGCTCTTTTTCTAAGCACAGCCCAAGCAAACAATTGCTTTATGATGAAGCATTTATTAATTGGATAGAATTATACATATATGGCTTTTTGCTGGCTTGCTGGCATTCATGTACAAATAAAATAGCGTTCCCATGGGTGAAGGTATTATGGAGTTTTTTTTCTATACTTCCATCTTTTCCATTTTCAATATGCATTACTTTTGTAGACAGAAAATTTTTTTAAAATAGTTTTTTCTTCGGATAGTTTTATGAAAATGTGTATAGGAATGGAAGAAAATGGAAACTATTTCCACAAAATGTTGCCTATAAGTAATTTTCGAAACCGTTTTCATTTTCTTCTTTACTTTTTTATGTACTTTCCAGTTTTACATATGAACTCCTATCAGTTTTTAAGGAGGGTGTTCAATAGTGCTAGAAGGGACCAAATCAATAAAAGCAGCCACCTTTCACACAGCTTTCTCTCCTGTAATCCACTCTGCCCACCGATGTTCTTACTGGCTATTTCTACCACACAGGGCTAGGACATTTTTCTATTAATTGGTCCCTTAAAATATCTGCAAATATATTGTTCGGCACTTGTCCATGGATTCCTGCTCCAATTGGACATAGTAACTCCTTGCAAAGAATTGTGAGTTTGTTCTGTAAATATTTTCTAAGAATGCTTCACCTAGATAGTGTGATTGTGTGTGTATGTGTGCATGCACACACTTGTGTGTTTGAAGCTCATGATTTTATTAGGTTGCCTTGTTAAAATTCCAAACTTCAGCTAATATTGGCAGTGTATTTCAAGGGCCATGCCCCAGAGGCAGCTACCACAAGGACTCTTTGATTCTATGGTATACCAAAGGCTTTGGTTTCTGCTCAGTGTCATAAACAGGTTTATCAGCAAAATTTAGAAGTTTGTTAATCAGCAAGACCTCAGAAATGGGCTTTGTTGGTGAAACAAATTATTCAAGATACAAGGACTGGCTAAGATACTCAGGAACCTTACCTTTCATTAAAAGGTATTTTCCAGTAACCTGCATCTTTAGAAATGGCACCTACGGTCCCTACATGGCCCCAGGGCCAGGTGGTAGGTCAGGTGACTATGACAGCCTGATAGAATTGATCATGGGAACAAAATTCTGTCCTTGTTACATCTACCTCAAGTGAGCCTGCAACACAGCTCAAAATGCTCAAAGACAGACTGCTGGGACAAGGATTTCAAGCTTCCAAAGTAGACTGTCTGGAATGTGCTGTGGCTGCTTCAACATATGTCTGTGTAACAAATGACTGCAAGCACAGAAGGATTTGATCTGAATTTTGTAATCACCATACTCGACTCTCAAGCCTCTGAGGAAACAGCCAAGACTCCTTTCAAAAAGAATCTAAGAATAAGTATATCCAAATTGGCTTAGGCCTAATACAAGATGATGAAGTCTAGAACACCTGAACTCCTACAATAGATGCCCAACACATAGATAATTATAAAACATAGGTATTGTATTTTACATCAGTACTCAAGTACAGTATTGTTTTAGACAATCAATGTGTCCAGCCTGGGCTACATGAGACTCTTGTCTCAAAAGAAAAATGAGGAGGGCTGGGGCATAGCTCGATGGTAGAATGCTTGCCTAGCATTCATGAGAATCAGGGTTCAATCCTCAGACTCCCTATGTAGCCAAGGATGATCTTGAACTCTTGATCCTCTTGCCTCCACATCTGTGGAAGACCAGCTGGGAGACTGGCTCCCACATTTTACCCCAGGGTACTCTTGAGGAGTGAGGGATAAGAGATTTAGATAGAAGGATAGAGAGGAGAGAAAGAGATAGAAACACAGGACAGCCTCAGGAGGGCCTGGATCCTAATCCAACCAGGCCCCTTTGTCTCTGCTAAAGGGCTATTTATGAGAATGCCAAGGGTGGAGCAAAAGACCTCCCTCTAGCACAGCCAAGTGCAGACCCTTTCCAATCACCTAGAAACCATGCATATGGTCAAACAATCCTCTAATGCAGCTCTGCCATGTAAAGCAAGCTCAGATCTCATTAGGAACCTTTGTAGGCCTCCACACACATCCCTAGGCTAGGATTGACTACAGGAGTGTGCCATCATGCCTACCTTAATAAGAAAATATAGAGTGTTTATGATTCACTATGATAAAGCAAACTTGTAAAAATATGGTAAAAATTTTTCTAATGGAGTATTTTAAAAAATCACTCAAAATTTTGCTTGCTAGCTGTAATACCCATTGATTATCTCTATGTATTTTGAAGTCTAGTTTTCAGTGTGAGTAGCATATCTTTAAATTTTTGCAATCTTCCTTTTTCTTCACTTAAGACAATATCCTGGAACTCACTCTGTAGCACTGGCTGGCCTCGAACTCACAGAGCTCTGCCTGCCTCTGCCTCCCAAGTGCTGGGATTAAAGGCGTGCGCCACCGCTGCCACCCAGCAACATTTTCTATCTTAATATATATTAAATTACAAAATAGCTCAACAACGATAGTAATAGACAACCTTACCTGTTTCTTTTATGAAAATGCATTTCAAAATGCTCCCTCATTAATTATGACAGATAGTGACTTGAGCATTATGTTTCTAATGTAATAAACATTTATATGTTAATTAAACACATCAAATATATGATTTATTTATATGTTAAGACAGAAATGAATTAGGATTTTTTTCTATTTGCAGTTTCAGTCCCTATTATAATCTGATCACACAATCTCTAGCTTGTGGTCGTTAACTCTTTTGTTATTTGAGTTAACATGGGACAACCACACAGATAGCACACGCAAGCAAAAAGGACATAATGAGCCAAGGACATGGCAAACCAAGAGATGCCTGTGTCGGTGAGCCACTATTCAGCACTCTGTACATAAAACGTCACCACTTCTCTTAACCTTTAGAGAGAAGGACTATCACTGAAGTGCACCATTTAAAGCATTGTGTGCTTCCTTCCACCCAGAGTGGAAACACCATAATCTCGAGGCTGGACAAACACTAATGCCAGATTTGCCTCGTGTGTGTGTGTGTGTGTGTGTGTGTGTGTGTGTGTGTGTGTGTGTGTGTGTTTAGCAAAATAGAATCAGATTTCATTATTGAATAAATTTGTAGACTTGGACTTAATCAAAATTGATAATGTACAAATTGGGCTGTTGCCAACTTATTTTATGCTAGATTAATCTTTTATTATTTTATTTCTATAATTCTCTACATGGACATTGTACAGCTTCCTTCCCCTCCTACATCTGACTTATGGACACATACTTTTAAACTCTACTGAATGTTAAATTTTTAATATTTATAAGATGTTTCTAAAATATGGATTCCAGATAAAATAATTTATTATGCCTTCATATTTTTCACAACTATTTTATGTTTCTACACTCCAGTTTTTATTTAGAAAGTGTTTAAAGCCTGATATTTATTAAAGCATTCCTTTTAAGATTAAAAAAAGAAAAACAACTGTGTGGGGGTGGGGGTGGGAGAGGGGCGTATCTGCCATGGTGCCTGTGTGTGTGTGTGGGGTGGGGTGGGAGAGGGGCGTATCTGCCATGGTACCTGTGTGTGTGTCAGAGGACAACTTTCAAGACTCAGTTCTCTCGTTTGACCCCAGCGAGGCAGGGTCTTTCTTGTTTCTGGTACACGCCATATTCTGGACTTAGCAGGCCCACAAGCTCCCAGGCATTTCTGGTTTCCACCTCCCATCTCACCACAGGACAGCTGTGATGTGTGCCATGGCATCTGGCTTCTTCAATGGCTTCTGGGCTGGCACTCAATCATCAGGCATGAGTGGCATGTGCCTTCACCTGCTGAGGCATTGCCACAGCCCCTGAAACCCGCCGTTAGGACGGTTTCTCTTCTGAGACTTAGGGTAATTTTGTTCTGTTCTTGTAATGACATACATTAACTATCAAGACTTGGGGGCGCACTATATCCTTTTACAATAAACTACTTATTCTAAGTGTTCTTGCTTTTTTAAGTGTACATCTGAGCTAGGGTATGTTTGTGATGTGTTTTTTCAAAGGATGATATACATACTGTTCAGATCCATCTTCTAAAAAATGAAGTTAACTGGGTGCTGAACAGATTGCAAGCATCTCCTACCGTAATATGCTTTAGATGCCAGTTTTCACATATCTTTTATATTTAATAATGTCCAAAAGAACAAGGCTAGTTAGATTATCCTCATTTTTCTCATAAACTTTTATTTTGAGGAAAGGACTTTTGTTGGATTCAGAATCGTAGAGAAAATATTCACTAGGATATATTTATATATATATTTTAAAAGCCATTTATCCTAGTACACCTTGATTAAACAAACACCTTATAGTCTTTAGAAAAGCGAGGAAGAAGTAATTTTGTGGCGTCGAAGGCCCTGATTCCTGCGATTGTCCTGAAAGCTTCAGCTGACCTTCATTTGCCTGAAGGACATCAGAGGAGCCTTCCACACTAACATTACAACCACGACCGTAGCCACTTCGATAACTAACGTCTCAGTGTCTTTCACACTGTCCTTACTTCATGCGGCTTTGCACAGGGGCAGCTGTAGCAGCTTTCTAACTAGTTGCCTGAGAGTATCTACAGACCTGCTCTTCATAGTCTTACTATTTCTCATTTCTGGAGACAGAACTCAGGGCCTCACAGATGCTGGGTGAGCATGCCACCACCAACCCATGCCACGGCCTAGCCTTGTCTGTGCGATTGTACACGAGTGTTACAGGAACACAGTGGTTCATAACAATTAACCTCTTCCCAGCTGAAATGATTTGGAGACTAACTTTGATTTTTTTTTCTTAAGATCAAACTTCTTCCCTGATTAGCAGGGCTGTTCCATTTCCATACAATCCCACTTCCTGTTGCGTGGCTCTTTCCTCCTCAGCTGTCCACTCTGTTCTCATACTTTTGTTTCTATTTTGTGTTCTCTGGCTTCTGTTTCTTTCTTTCTTTCCTTTCTTCCTTCCTTTCTCCCTTTCTCCCTTCCTTCCTTCCTCCCTCCCTCCCTCCCTCCCTTTCCTCCCTCCCTCCCTCCCTTCCTTCCTTCCTTCCTTCCTCCCTCCCTCCCTCCCTTCTCTTTCTTTCTTTCTTCTTCCTTCCTTCCTTCCTTCCTTCCTTCCTTCCTTCCTTCCTTCCTTCCTTCCTTCCTTCCTTCCTTCCTCTCTCTCTCTCTCTCTCTCTCTCTCTCTCTCTCTCTCTCTCTCTCTCTTTCTTTCTTTCTTTTTTTCAGAGCTGAGGACTGAACCCAGGGCCTTGTGCTTGCTAGGCAAGCGCTCTACCACTGAGCTAAATCCCCAACCCCTCTGGCTCCTATTTCTATCTTACTGTTCAAAACACTGTCTGCCTTCTAAGAATCAGCTTCCTTCATAACATTTGCCCTGATTGCACCAGAAACACTCCCTCCCCCTCTGGCTCCTTCCCAAGGCTCCCCTTATCTTTGCCCTATATTTTTGCCGCACTTAACCTGGCTGTTGGTACGTGCTACACCAAGGGTGAGGACTCCGCCTTGGGCAGCTTTGAATCTCTCACGGTATTTTGCAATAAGGGTGCTCGATGTTGCTCGAGTGTCAAGCATGGGTGGTTTTTTAGATGCTAAATCACAACAACCTAAATACCTAGAAGACATCAGGCTTAGGCCAGAAACACTCGTTCTAGAAATATTACCTGAACAGGTCTGTTAACAAGCGAACAAAGTCCTTTATTTCATCCATATGGCTGAAGCTGGGTAAGTGTGCTCCAAGCGCTTGGCAGAATCTTTCAGCTTCTTCCCAGTTCCTCTTTCTTACTGTTCTTTCTATATGGAACACCTTAACGAAAATAGAATATTGTTTTTCTGGAATGATCATAAAATATTCATAGTTTTTTTTTTTTTTAAATCAATTGCAGGCAAAGGTGTGGGTCCCTGACATGAGTTCTTTCAGGTGTAATGGAAGCATAATTAAACGCATACACAGCAAACAAGCAAGTCCTGCCTGGAGTGAACTAAAGGCCCACACAGTGATGGCCACTGTCACCAGGTGAGTGGCCTTCCCCAGCCAGCCTGGAGAACTGCTCCAACTAGCACATTTCTAGGACCTTGAAGAGAAAGCGTACCAGGGTCATGGCTGAACAGGGTACATGGGAACACTCTGGAAGCAGCCTTCTGAGAAGAAGTGTGCCAACAGCGTAATCCTGAGCATCAAACACGGAAGCCTGCGGAAGAACAGGGCTCTTTTTCTGATCAAGAACAATCAAAGAACTATCTATATGGGTGTGCGAACATCGACAGACGGTGCCAAATCAAAGCCTGGCACTTTTAACTGTTTGTTTGATTTGTGATGATTAACTCTATGCTAAAAGAGCCCCTCCCTATTTCAAAGAGGAGGAAGAAGCAGGGGAGCAGGCTGAGAGTGTGGAACCACAGTTGTCTGACTGCTGCCCCTGGAACCTACACTCTAGCCAGGACTCCAGGTGAAAGGAACATGCTTCTTTCTCTCCACCCTCACAAGGGACTTGGCCATGTAGTTTGCTGAGGTCAGTGGCCCTGAAGTAACCGAGGTCTGAGATGCACCAACTTGGTTGGCCTTGCTTTCTTGGGCTCCAGGAATTGACTATGAGAAAAACAATCTGATAACTGCCACCCCTTTGCCTGAGCCCCAGAGTGAAGGGTAACAGACACCAGGTCACAGCCTACAGCCCAGGACAGCTGACTAACTGCTGGCAGAATTCACAGCCGAGCAATGAAACCCTGACTGAGTCAGACATCTGTAAGTATGAAACTAAATGTAATTACCATGGGGCTTAGGAAGGATATTGAATGGTTTGGTTATGGAACTAGACTGTGGTAGCTTGAAAGTAATTGGCCCCCATAATCTCATTGGGAGTGGTACCATTAGGAGGTATGGCTTTGTTGGAGTGGGTATGGCCTCGTTGGAGGAAGTGTGCCTCTGTGGGGGTGGGCTTTGAGGATTCTGATGCTCAGGATACTATCCAGTATCTCAGTACATTTCCCATTGCCTGCAAGATAGGACTCTCAGCCACCTCTCCAGTGCTATGTCTGCCTGCACACTGCCATGCTCCCCACCATGATGATAACAAACTGAACCTCTGAAATGGTAAGCGAGCCACCTCAATTTAAATGTTTTCTTTAAAAGAGTTGCCATGGTCTTGGTGTCTCTTCACGGCAATGAAAACCCTAAGACACAGAACTCAAATTATTATTTTTTTAACACAATAAGAACTGGCTTTCATTATACAAGAAGGAATTTTAAGAGTCTTATGCTCTACCGACCGAGCTAGCCGGGTGTCTTACAAGAATTTTAATCCAATAAGAAGAATTAGGGGCCTATGAGAATCTTACACATGAAGTCAGCCTGCTGCAGGTCACCCAGCTTCTCAGAAGGAAAGAACCATGGGAAAAGGGTTGCTCCGGCTTTGGTCTTACTTTTGAGGGCAGGACATGGGTAGGGTATGGGTTGAACTGTCTGATACCAGAGTCCAATGATGCTTTTCTAAGGACCCCATGCTCCCAAACTCTTGTATTAGGTTCTGCATGCTCAAAAGGAGGAACATAATTTGTACAATAACAAGAACCAGGATAGGAAAAGAATGACTCCATTGAAGGACTGAATGAAAATGCAGCTTTACCTTATAACAAGAAAGACTGGAGGGGAAAGTGAGCCAGCCTTGAGGACAGGGGTCATCGGGCTTCGGGACTGCTTCCTTGGGCTCCTGGGGTCCCTTCATTTTCTTGCATATTGAAAGTGCTCTGAAGCTTTTGCAGTTTTTCACTTCCCACCTGCCAAGAGTCCTTCCGGTAGACATGGCCACACACCCACCTGGAGATGCTGGGGAAAAGTCAATGAAAAATTAAAACTTCCAAAGAACAGCCAGGTGGTGGTGGTGCATGCCTTTAATCCCAGCACTTGGGAGGCAGAGCCAGGTAGATCTCTGTGTTCGAGGCCAGCCTGGTCTACAGAGGGAGTTACAGGACAGCCAAGGCTACACAGAAAAATCCTATCTCAAAAAACTAAAATCAAAACCAAAAAAAAAAAAAAAAAAAAAAAAAAGGACAAGTTCTTGCTATGCAGTCTGGCTGGCCTCAATCCCAGGGTTTTCCTGCCTCAGCCCTAAGTGCCTGGATTACAGACATTTGCCACCAAGATGTCTATGTCTTACTTATTAGAATATGTCTACCTTATCTGATATTTAACCAGGATTAGCATCTATATTCTACCTTCTCTAAGTAAAAAGATAATTTTGTTATTATTAATGCTACTCACACTGATAGTCATGATCATGAGATTTTTTTTTTTTTGGTGGAGATTCTTTATTTAAAATACTGTGTCCTATTATGAGATCACACAGTCCAGTTTCCATGTTATAGAAAAATATCTTTTTTTTTTGTTTTGTTTTGTTTTTTCGAGACAGGGTTTCTCTGTGTAGCTTTGCGCCTTTCCTGGAGCTCACTTGGTAGCCCAGGCTAGCCTCGAACTCACAGAGATCCGCCTGGCTCTGCCTCCCGAGTGCTGGGATTAAAGGCGTGCGCCACCACCGCCCGGCTAGAAAAATATCTTAATGATCACATTTTATAAGATCATGCAAAAAATATCGAACATTTAAAGAGAGAGAGGTGGAGGGACTTGGGACCTTTAGCTTACTCAAAGCCAAATCTAAACAGCCCTGGCTTGGAAGTTGGAAGGTCTTGATTTTATTAACTCAACAACCAGGTATATTTTAAATAAGTCCCCGAAGCTCTATTTTCTCAGCTCTAAAATCAGATGGGAATTCTGAGGCCCTTCTACATCAAATCCTGGTTTCCACGGCAAATTGTGGTCAATGCTTGAGGCTGTTTGGAGAAAAATGAACTAGCTTTTGAAATAAATGCCACCTTACACTGCTTTCCTAATTTCTCCTCACTGAGACTGATACAAATAAACCTTTAATTCTGTAGGATGAAATTAGGTGACAGATAAAAATGTAAATACTTCACAGAAACATCTAGGTTTTATTTGAGATTTACATTAAAAAAAAGATAGAAAAACAAAACCTCACCCTCCAATACACCAACAAAACAAAAAAACCCAACGAACCAACCAACCAACCCAAACAAAACAAAAAAACAAAACCCAAAGCAAAGCAAAACAACCCAGCCCTCCTACGTCTGCCGCTGGCTCTGGGTACTCCGACCCTGGCTTTGGAAAGCACTGGACTTGATGTCCAGGACAGCGGCACTGTTTCTGACTTCACAGCCTCCAGTTCTGAGGATCCCCAACTCCCTTAGACCCTAACACAGGTGGCAGGTGTATCGGGAGGGACGCAGCGTTTCATCACTTCCCGGTCTACCACTTCGTTTCTTAAAGATGAAGCTGTATCTCTATAATACCCCCAGTTTTCTTACACTGCTGTTGGCATTCTTTTGTTGGTACCTTTTAAATCTCTAAAGCTGAAACAGCAGAGATGGCCCCTCCCTCTCTCCAACCTTGTCAGGACTTAGGTGTCATAATGTGGTGCCCAGTCCATAGGGCTTCATGCAGAACTCACTAATTTGTCAAACAGATTTCTCAGGTTTTTTTTTTTTTTTTTTTGGTATGAACTGAGTCTGTGCTCTTTTGTTTTTCTCTATAGCTATATAGCTCTGGCTGTCCTGGACCTCACTATGTAGACCTAGTTGGCCTCGAACTTACAGATATCTACTTGCCTCTTCATTCTGAGGGCTGGGATCAAAGGTGTGCACACCACGCCCAGCTGAGCCTGTGCCTTATCTCTCTCCCTCTCTCTTATCCTTCTCTTTGAGTGTTCTGCCCCCACTTTATCATGACAACCAGCTGGCATGTGTGTGATACTCTTTTTTTTTTTTTTTTTTTTTTTTTTTTGGTTTTTCGAGACAGGGTTTCCCTGTGTAGCTTTGCGCCTTTCCTGGAACTCACTTGGTAGCCCAGGCTGGCCTTGAACTCACAGAGATCCGCCTGGCTCTGCCTCCCGAGTGCTGGGATTAAAGGCATGCGCCACCACCGCCCGGCTTGTGTGTGATACTCTTTAATGAGTTAGCATTTAGAATAGTTATTGAATCCCAAGCATGAGAACGGCTTCTGCTTCCCCAAGCTCCCCACTCCACCTTTCACCTCAGAACAGCGAGCTTTTGGGGAAACCATAAACTCAGAACCCCAGGTGGACTGGCACAATGCTAAGTCATGGCCTCCTGCGACTCACTCCTCTGGGGCTGTCTGTCTCTGTCCCTAGTGCCACATGGTCTGCTACTGTCTATGTCTCCTGGGAAACCTGAATAGACAGACACAAGCAAGCTTTGCAGACTGGGTAAAGGGCATCTGCAAATCTGGTGTCTCGTGAAAGCATTGGGCTCAGTGCTACACCAACCCCCTCCTTGTAAGCTCTGTCTCGAGGCGTTGTCAACCCTACATGAAACACTCACCTGGTTCAAGAAAATTCCAGTTGGCAAAGGTCATAGCCTGCTTTACCCCACCAGTGATGGCCCAACTGTACTCTCCGCGGGCATCGGCATCTCTCAGGCCCGTCCAGAAGTACTTCTGAAGGGACTTGTCATACTTCTTCATCATATCATTCAAGTATTCCTGTTCAAATCTACAAAAGAGGAACCAATCTAGCAAATGTCTCACAGTGTTTGAAATAAGAGCCACCCCCAAAACCTCTGCCTGCCATCTTAGGGAATGGTTTAGGCAAACTCAGTTAAAAGTTATCTAGGATATGCGTACTGATGGCCACACCTGCTAGTGATGGTCAGATTGCAGTGTGTTCCAAAAGGGACCTCCTTCTCGTAAATTTTGTAACAGGTTTCTCCATGTCTCTTCCAGCCCTAAACCAAAAGAGGAATATCATCACAGTGTTTGAAACTTAATGGTGTCCCCCTCAAACAAGCAGGATTCTGTTACTTTGACAAAATCATCAACGTGAGGAAGGGGTGGACATGATTATTCACTTGATAAGGGTGGATCAGTTTCACAGATCTCTACATGACCGAGATGTGGCATAATTGTCTTTGTCCTTTGTACCCGACACACCCCATTGCAGCTGTTAGTTGAATTATTTTTCAGTAAGCACTGTCATTGGAGGAAATCGAACCATCAATAATGAGGCTAGTAGTCATATTTGCATGTCTATAGAAATTCATAAATAGGTAAATCTTTCTTTCTGTAAGAATACCAATGTGTTAGGATTCTCTTCTTTCTCGCTTTTTCTCAAATCAATGAACAGAAACCAGTACTTTTACTTGGCAAGTTTGAATTGGTTAAACTTCAATGTCATCTTTAACCAAGGAAGGATAATTCCGCTCAGGGAAATTCGTGAAGGGATTTCCTTACCTCGTCTGGAGGACACAGTTTATCAGAGCTTGGATCACTAGTTACTTCTCCCTTTTTCTTGCATACATATCTGAGTTTCTTTTCACAGGACTGGACTTTCCACTGACCTAACTTTCAAAGAAGAAAAAAATTATTTCTTACTAAAGGAAATATTTGCCAAATATTCAGAATTAACTCACAATAACTCTGGGAGGCCAGGAAAGGTAATGGCTCAGCCTGTCGTTCCCAGGTCACAGCGAGCACAAACTCCCTTTCTTAGAAGCTTACCAATAAAACCTTACCGGAGGACAGTTAGTCAGAAAGTTGAAGAGAGAAAAGGCCCTCTGTAGTAGACTATTATTTGAAGGTGTGTTACTTTTGTTTATGTTGCATTTGTTTAACTCTGTGAAGCTGTGTTACTGTGCCTGTGTAAAACACCTGAGGGTCTAATGAAGAACTGAATGACCAATAGCAAGGCAGGAGAAAGGATAGGCAGGGCTGGTGGGCAGAGAGAATAAGTAGAAGGAGAAATCTGGGCTCTAGGAGCCAGAGAAGGAGGAGGACTCCAGGGGACAGCCACCCAGCTACACAGCAAACCACGGAGTTAGAGTAAGATTACAGAAGTTAGAGAACGGGAAAAGTCCAGAGGCAAAAGGTAGACGGGATAAGTTAAGATAAAGAAAGCTGGCTAGAAACAAGCCAAGCTAAGGCCGGGCATTCAGAAGTAATAATAAACCTCCATGTGTGATTTATTTGGGAACAGGATGGTGGGCCCCCGAAAAGAGTAAAATACCAACAACAACAGCCCTCTCACAGCTACCAGTGTCTGGCCGCTTCCCTGTGACCTGGCTGCAGTTAGTTCACAGAGTAAAAGTCTTTAGGAAGCATCAGCCACTGTCTGCTCACATTTCCTCATCCGCATAAGGATGATGGTGATTGTGGGGTCTACGACTCAAGAAGTCGAAGGTCAAAAGTTTCTTTTAATTCTACTCCAATATAGACGTCAAAATTGTCTCTTTCAAGTATGCGACATAAAATTAATTTGGCTGAACTAAGTTGCATAGCTTCTTGAAATGACATGTTAGTGGCTCAACTGTGACGAGGGTCAGCTTTGAACTCAGGCAGGCTGTGGAGTTCTGCCTTCTGTTCACGCGTCACTTCCACTTTTGACAATGTTTTTGAGACATCTTGGCTTTTAAAGTAGGCCACCAAGTGTGACACCTTCTAAAACACATCTTCACGACTGAAACAGTTCTAAATACGAACACAATTTGTTGCTTCCATTTAAAGGCTAGATGTCTGGGTGACAGTCACCCTGAATACCAGGAGAGAGCTGCCTATAGGAAAGCAATCCAAACAAAATTAAAAGAGGTGCTTAAGTCCTCTGTACAAGATACAGCCTATTTTAGGCTCCTAACCAGCGCATGTTCAATGAATGATTAACAAGCTATACATCTCAGGAAAAGACAGTTTTCTGGACAAATCTAACCTAATATTTTATATAAATTAAAATATCGAAAACCATATAAAATTGAATATTGAATAGTGTTTTCCAATTAGCCTCAAATTAATTTGAAACTTAATCATAGCATGGATGGAACCTTCCAGGCTACCCTGTGGCTACCTGCCAAACGTCAATCAGAGCAGAAAGGCTGATGTAGACTCAGACCCTGGAAGAAGGCAGGTTATTTGAGACAGTCTGACACAGAGGTCCAAAGTGTCTGTATATCTTTTCTAGACAGAAAGCAGGCTGCTTATTCAGCGACTGCCTCTGTTTACCCTCTGCTCCCCAGCTATCAGAATGACACTGATATGACAGGATTTCACCTTTTCCCTCTCAGCTTGCACACAAATCCCGTCCCCAGCACAATGTTATTGTTATTAACTCTAACAAAAAGACTATAAATAAGCCACGGGAGGTGTCCTACCTTTCCTAAATAGGAAACGCAGTTGGGAGTCTTATTGTAGGGAACACTCGGCTCATTCTCATTCCAGTACGTTAGGGTGACTTCCGTATCATCTGACCACTGGAACAAAGTGGGGCTGTTTATGTTCTTAAGGCCTGTCCATATTTCTTCTTTGACATCTAAAAGAAAAGTCTTTTATTTGTTTGTTTTTGCTCTGCTGTATGTTCTAATATGTAGGTTACTGATTTTGGCGTGCTGATAATGTCTTTTTAAGAGCTTCCTGGTATTCTTTGGTCGCCCACGTTTAGAACGTTGATGAGCAGGCAGGGTGGTGGGTCTTGAAGGCCTGTAATGTCACTCATGGAGGCAAAGTACATAGAAGGGCTGCACGGGAGTTGGCCAGCTGTATGTGTGTGTCTGAGATCTACGGTACAAACTCTGCTTTCTGGGTATTAGTGTATTGTATCTACAAATACAACCACAGGTATTCTAATTAGAAATAGTTCATGTCCACCGCTGCCCACCACTGACTGCCCTGAAATGACTGACTACTGTGGCACAATATGGGAAGAGGAAGAGTTTCTGGTTAAACAGTGGCTGCTAGGCAGTAGTAGCTATTCAAACTGTAATGAGAAAGAAAGAGAGAGAGAGAGAGAGAGAGAGAGAGAGAGAGAGAGAGAGAGAGAGAGAGAAAGAAAGAAAGAAAGAAAATTAAACAAATTTAACACTTCAGCTCCTCGTTCTTCCTAACTACCATTCAAGAGTTCAAAAGCCTTGTGGTAGCTACAGCACTGGACCGGGCAGGTCCAGGATGAGTCCATTTCCTCTGAACACCCCACCCCCACACTTCCAGATGTGCTGATCCAGGGACAGGTTGGAACCCTCTCATTCCCACCAAGAGTCTGAAAACAAGGAGACCTGAAATGTTTTAAACTCCTTAAACAAGAGGTTTACAACAAAACAAAGCAAAACAGAAAACTCACCCCCACTATGGAGTTTTGTGACAACCACCTCGACATCTGCTAAGGAATGGATGCTGATGAGGTCACCTCCGAAGGCTTTGCATTTCAAATGGGCTGCATCCCAGGAACCACTTTCGTTTGCCAGCAGATAGCAAAATCCATTATTGGGCAGCCAGCCCACCTCACAGTGGGTATCTGAATCCGTCCAAACATCTGGGGGAAAGCAGCGATTTACATTCCAGTAAGGACAGATCTAGTTTGAATCAACAACATTGCAAGTTTTGTTTTTTCTTTCTTGAATCACAAGGCTTCTGGAAAACTGGGAGATGTGATGTCAGCTCTCAGGGTGACATGAATTGTATGCTGTGCTTAATGTATATTTGACATCATAAAAATTCCTGCAGAGATTCAGGTACGAAATCTACTTACTGAGAAACACATATGCTATGCGACTGGACTAGACTGTTGAAGGGGTATAGACAGGGTCAGGGAAGGGAATGACTTCAGTCCTAACAGGTGGAAGACAGGTGTGGAGTAAGCCAGATGCTGACAACATTTTCTGGGTCTGAAATTTGGAAGGCACCCCCCACCCATGGCTCTGAGATTGGAAGGAGGCAGGCCGCCTTTCCTTGTGTGACCAGCTTAACAACCGGATGCCTATTCACACTAACTGTTGAATACAGGCTGGGTAGAGAGGGAAGGACAGGATGTGGTATTTGTATTCACTCAAGGGACGCAGCAAAGGAGGAAAAGGGAAGGACAAATGGCTTCTCTGGACACCTTCATCCACTCTGAAAGACCAGTGAAGGAATCTCAGCTTGACCATGGTGAAATCCACCAGGGAAGACTAATCTTCCAAAGGCAAAGGGCTAACACTCTCCTTAGCAAAACTAGAAAGTATTTTGTTATTCAACTTATCCAGATCCTCTCTGGAACTTTTCTTTTCTTTCTTCTTCTTCTTCTTTTTTTTTAAACAAGCTAACTCAGTCATCTTAAAAAAATGGAGTAGTCCAACAACTGATGGACACAGATGCAGAGACCCACAGCCAAACATTAGGTGAAGCTCGGGGAGTCCTGTAGAAGAGGAGAAAGATTGTAGGAGCCAGAGGGGTCAAGAACACCTAAAGAAAACCCACAGAACCAAACTAACCTGGGCTCACAGAGCCTAAACTGACAACCAGGGAGCCTGCATGGGACTGACGTAGGCCCTCTACATATATGTGACAGTTGTGTAGTTTGGTCTACTTGTGGGACTCCTAACAGTGGGATCGGGGCTGTCTCTGACTCTGCTGCCTGTTTTGGGGACCCTTCCCTCCTACCAGGTTGCCTTGTCCAGCCTTAATAGGAAAGGAAGTGCCTAGATTCACTATAACTTGATAGACTGTGGCTGGCTGATATACATGGGAAGCCTGCCCTTTTCTGAAGAGAAGAGAGGAGGAGTGGATGGGGAAGAGGAGGGGGCTGGGAGGAGAGGAGAGATGAGGGGAAACTGGTCAGGATGTAAAAACAAACAACTACAAAAATTGTAAAGTATTTTTTTTTAAACAAAAGTTTAGGTTCAATTAGTCTCGAGCTTGCAAGATGACAACTCAATTAACTTGGGCTCTAAATGGCATTCATTATGACCATGAGATATTTCAATTATGGTGAAGGAACCGAGAGAACAATCACATGTAAATGAACGCAAACAATCCTTCCCATAGTCTAGTCTTTGTCTCCAGGAAGACATAGTTTTACAAAATTAAGATGACAGGTAAGCATATCATTTTGCTCCGTTCCTTGTTTCCCGCCGGCACAGCTGTAACAGACACACACCGTTCGGTGCTATGGAAACATCACGGCTGACTAACAATGGCTACTTCCGGGTGTTTACTCCGTCATCAGTGCTTGCACAAGCCCCATGTGCGGGCATCTCTATTGTGCTTTCTGTAGGATGGGCTACAGTCGGCAACTCGGAAGATAAATGTTCATTTCTCTCTATTATCAATAAGACATCTCCCTACATTCTTTGTTCTATATAACCATTTTTTTTTTTTTTAAATTGCTCTATGCTCCTTCTTGGATAAGAAATTGAGAGCGCTGAGGAGATGGCTGGGTAAGAGCGGGCTCTCAGTGTCTGAGGATCTGAGTTCCAATCCCAGTAAGCACCCTTGTAAAAATCTGGGCATGGATGGGTAGACCTGTATGTATTCTAGCATTGGAGACTGAGACAGGTGGATCCTGAGAGTGGGCTGCTCAACTGGACGGCTGGAAGGGTGGACTTCCATTAGTGAGAGCCTTGGCCTCCACTGTATACATGGGCACGTGCACTGGAACACTCACATGCACGCAACACATACAGTTTAAACTCTTACTTAGTGTGCGTGTGGACCTGAAGGACAACCTCAGGTTGTCATGAAAGCCACTGACCTCCTTTGAGATAGTCTTTCCTTAACCTGAAGCTCATGAATTAAGCTAGACTGCTGGACAGTGAAGCCCAGGGATCCTCCTGCACTGCCCCCAGCCCACGATTTCAAACACGCACAACCATAGCATTTTAGCATGGGTTCTGGGGACCAAGAAAACATCGGCAGTATCAAGCGAAGGAAAGGTGAAAATGGGTATCTGGCACGCACTTGCTTGACCAGAAAACTCTGGCCTTGAGACATAGGTATATATGAGAAAGTGGGGAAGAACCTGTGAGCTCCACCGTGTTGGTCAATGGCTTCTTGCAGACATAGGGCAGCTGAGCTTCACAGGAAACACTCCGCCACAGCCCCGACCCTGTGTCCATCTGTGCGCAGCTTGCTCCGCCTATCAAGGGTGCACTGGTGCCTTCGGAAGAAAGATTTTCAAGGAGGTTAGGGCCAGAGTGGTGCTTAAAATAATTCGAATTCAGAAGTTTATGTCTATATGGAAACTCACAGTATGGTTCAAACTTTCAACTAAACTGAAGAGTTATAAGCCACAGTGGACAGGAATGGAATCATTTGTGCCTCTTCTAAAACACAAGATGGAGGGGAAACATTCTGATCCATGATAGTGGATTCTCAGCAGGGAAGACAAATCAGTTTCTGTTCTAGAGCAACTTCCGCGACAAACAGCCTGTGGCCAGAACCTCTCAGTCGATATTAAATTTACTCTCCAGTAAATATTTACAACCAGATGGAATATTAACATACGATCCTGCCTTTGAAGGCCTTGAATATTACGTTAGGGACCGGGACTGTAGTTCAGTGGTGGAGCACTTGCCTGGCATTGTCTAGTTTTGACATAATAAGAGTATTATGTTGTTTACTAATAAGATTTAGTTAATGCAAACCTCATGGTCATTTGATAGTACCGAATCCATTTCTCCTCTATGTAGGCAGAACACTTTTATTAATGTTATTTAGGTTTGGCCTTGGTCAGACCAGCTTTCCAAAGGTTTCTCGTCCTTTATTTTGTAGAGTTTCTGGCTAAGCAGGATGTTATTTTCATTGCGGGACTGATTTGTGTAATAAGACACAGCTGTTGTGTTCTCAGTATTTAGGTGATAGAGTGGGGCAAGCCTAAGAACCGGAAAAGGAAGGGCTATTCCTGCTTTAAAGGCAAGCTCTAGACTAAGCATTGGCAGTCAAGACCCGAGGGGATGTAGAATGGTTCCCGGCGATGTTGTAGGGTTCATTTTGTTCTTCTTAAAAATCTAGGGATGCTCTAAAGCCCTGGAGCAAATGCTCCTTTGTCCACGGTGTGCTTCAACTTGGCTAAAATAACAGCACACTTAAGAATGTCTTAGAAAAAAATTCTGAGAAAGCAACCATGAGATCTGACAATACATGAAACTTTTAAAAGCTCTGTATGAGTAAAAATTTCTTCATTTTTGAAGATTTTACCCTGTATACATTTACCTGGATCCCAGTTAAGAAATTTTAGTGGCTTGAAGTCTGACCATTCCCAACCTCTTGCAGAATAGAGCTGATTCAGTCCAATCCAAACAATTCTAGCAATATCTTCTTTTTCTGTAGGAATTATATTATTTTAAATTGAAAACAGGTCTTTCATACAATACATTTTGATTATAGTTTCCCCTCCCCTAACACCTTCCAGATCCTCTCCACTTCCACACTCATGCAAATCCACATAAACAGGCATATAAAAGAGTAATAATAGCCGGGCAGTGGTGGCGCACGCCTTTAATCCCAGCACTCGGGAGGCAGAGGCAGGCGGATCTCTGTGAGTTCGAGGCCAGCCTGGGCTACCAAGTGAGTCCCAGGAAAGGCGCAAAGCTACACAGAGAAACCCTGTCTCGAAAAAAGAGTAATAATAATAATAATAATAATAATAATAATAATAATGATAAAATAATACAAACAAACCATAATAAGACAAAACAGACAGAAGAAAAAGAGCCAAAGAGAAAGCACAAGAAACACATACAGATGAAGAGATGCATGGAATTTATATAATTTTTAATGGTGACAAAATTATATAAATCAGACTAGGTTTCTATTGACAGTCAAAAAACAGAAGGTCTTGACTGAAGCAGGAATCTCACTATGGGGATGTCTAGGCAACAGAGGCAGGTCATGTTAAGAGACAACCAAACTATTCTTTTGAGAAGAACAAAGTCTAATAAATTTATTAAATTCTGTTTTCCTAGTTGTCTAGTTCTTCTTCCTCTGAGATAAAAGAATTTTCTCAGAGTGGCAGTTTCACTATGTATTTTCACACACACACACACACACACACACACACACACCTGTTGTCAGGGACACACATCATCCAATTTTATTATTTCACAATCAAAATCATAACAAAAGAAGGTAAGGGGATAGGGAAGCATAAATAGTTTCAATAGTGAGTTTAGTTGTCCATGTGCTACCTGATATGGATACAAAATATGGATGTGCCCATGCTTGAAAGGGTCCATACAAATTGGAGAAAACGCAGAAAGAATAAGAGTGATGGTAAGGATTTTTACCACCACCTAGGAGATCATGAAGCTGGAAAGAAAGATTTTATCAAAACCACAGGGGAAGAATTTGAAAAATTAATTGAAGGCTTGATAGAAGAGATAGAGCAACAATGAAATGGTCTATGAATGACGAAGAGGATGTTGAAAGACATTAAGATGGGGATCTTTATAAATCTGTTGGAGTCTTTTTGCTGTAAATGACTTAATAACTGTTTCCTAATTACTCATAGGGGAATATGCATATTATTACATTACATCCCTATCTATCCCCCTATCAGGTGTCTATGTGTGTGTATTATAGACTATAGGGGTTCACAGAGAGAGAAAACACATCCAGATTATGAGGACTTTTCAAGAGCAATTTTGGTTATACACAATCTTCGCCTCACTGAATACTTTAGACGCCAAATGTATAAAGCAGGACTTCTTGGGATTTGTAAAGGAGCTCGGTTAAGAGAGAAGACAGGCTCCCAGGACCCAGGAGCGAAACGAATCTTCAACGGTGAATATTTACACAGGATGTAGACAGTTGAAAAGGCGTCAGTATGGTGATAACAATGGAAGTGTGAGAGAACGGCTGGTAAGACATAGAGATCTTGGGGAGAAGGGAGAGCTTTGGAGGAGCTGAGGGGCCACAGTCTAGATACAGATACAAGTGTGGGGTGGGAACTTAGAGCTTGCCCCCCCTTTCTCAAGGAAGTAGATGGCAAAGATGCTTTATTAAGGATAGTGAGGATGGGTGTTTGTGTAGAAGCTTAGACAAGGTTGGGGGAGAGAACTCGGGACTCATCCTTCTCTGACCCCACAAGCATCTGCAACAGCTCCAGCACTGTTACAGAACACCCTGGAAGATGTAATCTAATGCACATTTGTGTTGATTTTCCAGCATTCCCGAAGAAGAAGTCCAGGAAACTAAGAGATGTCTGATGCTCCAGACTTAATCGTGTTACCTGATATTTGGAATGCTTTTTGTTTTCTTTTCTACTTTCCTGCCGTGGTTCAAGCAGGATACTAAGGAGTACCCATCCTTCCTAACCACTGCAGATTCAGCTGCATCCTTCCTATGAAGGTTTTTCAGCTATCCCCCCACCTGCACCCCTACCCTCCCAGGAAGCAATCGCTGCTCTGTATAATCCTGGCACTTACCTGCAGGTGGCAAGGACACACATCATGTGACCTTTTGAACTAAAGTCCCTGATTTGTCTCACCACTGCGTAGTCTTTGTAATTTGTATGGACTTCACTGGAATTATAGGATTTGAAGTTTTCTACCATGTTGGCAACCCAGTGGATGTCAATGAGAAATGGGTAAGTTCTAAGTGTACTTGTTGGATAGATATGAAGAGCAGAGATGGTCAGGACCATCAAGAGCTGGACTTTTTCTCTCCTTCCACTTGGACCAGTGTGAGGCTGTGTTGATTGGCACCTTTGCTATCACGCGGATGATTGACAGTAGAGAGCCCCAGACTAAAGGAAGGGCAAGTCCACTTTGGCAGGTGTTCTTTTTACTTCTTTTGCCTGTTTTTAATAGGCACATAGTAATTGTATGTACTATGGGTCACAGTGTGATACTTTGATGCACTGTATAATGTCCAAATCAGGGAAGTTGGCATATTTATCACTTTAAACATTTATCTTTACTTTGTGATAAGAGCGCTCCAAATCCTTTCCAGTTACTTTGAAATATGCAAGGTATGACTGTCAACTATAATCACCCCATTCATTGTGTAAGAGAACACCACCATTTAGTTCTGTTAATTTCTACCTGCTGAGCAGCCTCTCCCCATCCCCCCTCTTCCTACTTCCTGCTGCTCTCCTCAGCCTTCCTTCCCACTAGTGCCTCTCCTCTCAGTTCCCATGAGATCAAGGTTTCAGATTCCACAGATGACTGACAATGACTGACAGCTTGTGGCAGTCACCTTCTGCGCCTGGCTTATTTCACTTAACATGATGTTTGCATTGTCACAAAGGACAGTTTCTCTCTCATTTGTGGCTTCATAGTATTTCGTCCTGTATCTATGCCATTTTTTTCTTTGTTTCATTGGTGGGTAGAAATCCATGGTGATTGCTGTTGATTATTTATGCAAGTCATTGTGAGGAGAACTGCATGATTCACCATCTAACCTATCTTCCTCAGATTCTCTCTTTGGTGATGCTCAGGGGTTTAGAGTTCACTTTCTCCTCTCCTTTTTTCCCATTTAGGATGAGGGTACTAGTTTTATATTATACTCTAACTTGCTTTCTAAACATCAGTTTCTCTCACAAGATTAATTTCAACACATGGAATTATTATGTTTACATTCAATCCTCCCCCCCCCCCCTTGCAGGCTTCGGTGTTAAGGTTTAAATTTTAAGAGAGGCCAGAAAAGAGTATGCCTGGATATGAAACGTCGAAGAAGGAAGCATCTTTACAAATCCAGCTATCTGCTCTACCACGTGCAAGTTAAACCTACCCGTAATGTACGCTAATTCAGCAGCACTGTGGATGCTCAGTAAGCCAGCTCCTTGGTTCTGACAGGAAACATAAGCTTCTTTCCAAGAAACAACTTCCTGATTATTAAATTGGTAGCAACTTCCAATCTGCTCATTCTTTTCCCAGTTACCCTCACAGCCGTTTTCTGTTGATAAAAAGATAAATTAGTGATCGTGAAATAAGGGCATAGTGTTTTCTGTTACTTGGAGCACTTACAAGACTGCAATCCATCTACATTTTCTTAGGATGTGCCAAAATGGAGGCAGTCATTGCAGGACCGTACTTGGGTCCTTTCAGTATGTGCTGAAATGGAAGGCAGAGCACCACAAAGGACTCAAGCTGGTTAAATCTTCCACCCTCCCTCTGTCCCCTGTTAACCACAATGCCATATTTTCACCGGTTCCTGTGTGCCCTTTGCCTGAAGATGGGAGTCTCCCTATGTACAGGTGTGGAACACTGAGCCAATGGAAAACATGTTCCCTAGAGCTTGGCAAAGATGTCCGCAGTCTTCTCTACAGCCTGCAGAGAAAGAACTGTATGTGTGAGTACAGACATGCTGCTTAAATGGCTAAGATGCGAGCATAGCGACGCCTTTATTTTGGAAATTCAGTCCAAATTTCTCCGTAATATTTGAATAGATGATTGAATCCATGAATAGAATTAACATTATAGAACTCACATTACAAATGCACATACAGGCATATAAACATGAGTGTACAACATAGAACACCCATAGTATTTATCTCTGTGTGTATGTGGTACATGTGCACAGGTTGGCACCTGCGGGTGGCTGTGCTAGTGTGTGTGTGTCCAAGCAGAGGCAGGAGGGAGACACCAGGTATCTTGTTCTGCCACTCTCTATCTTCCCCCGAGACAGTATGTCTCACTTAACCGGAAGCTCGGCTGGCAGCCAGCAAGCCCCAGCCATCCTCTTGTCTTTACCCTCCACAGTTCTGGGGTTACTGGCAGCATCCTCGCCATGCCTGGCTTTCTGATTTTACCACCCGCCCCCCCTCCCATTGGCTTCAGACCACAAATACATTATAAGTCGTCACCATCCTAAATATGGTTTTTCAGTCCCTTTGTACCTGTTGCTCTTGTTTGCCTCATGAAACGCACAAGGGGGACTTCCTTCTGTTCAAGCTGCGGTCTCCTACATTCCACTTTCTCTCCCTCTCGTCTTTTGAAGCTGCAGTTTCCCATCGGCTCATGCCCTTTCCACTTCTCCCTGATGTAGATGAAGCTTCCGCAACCCCCCCCCCCCTCCTCATTTTCCAGGACACAAACTGTCCTGCTTCCCTCCTTGCCCGGCTTCTGAGGGCACATTCAAAGCTGCACACGACTTCTTCCCCTTCCTGCCAACGCACACTCCTCATCTAGGATAACAGCTGCTGCAGACACTTCCAAGTCACCGTCGACTCCCCCTTCCGCCCTCTGCCTCACATAAATGGAACTCTCTTCTCGCAATTGGAGCTCGCCAGCCCATACGTACCTGCTGTTAAGCAGATGCCCCACTTTTGATCGTATTCATAATTTGGGGTAGTGGCACACCAAGGCCCGCTATGCTCTTCATCACGAACACAGTCATGGTGCCATGTCTCGCCAACTAAGAACGGAAATTCACAAGGTCTCCCATGGGAGTTCCCATCTCTGGTATATATCTCTGTGGGATGGGGAGGAAGCAGGGGAGAGTTAAAAGCTGAACAATCCACCTTAGGATAGCTGATTCCTAAAACTTTTAAAAGAAAGAGTGCTGGTCTCACCTATGAGCCTACAATATCTGAGCAGGCTATACACTGTGGAAAGAGCTTAGATACTGACTGCTTGGGTCTGGACGTTGAAATCTGG
The DNA here is from genome assembly GCF_049852395.1 of Peromyscus maniculatus bairdii. NCBI lineage: Eukaryota > Metazoa > Chordata > Mammalia > Rodentia > Cricetidae > Peromyscus > Peromyscus maniculatus. Next base: position 38,227,334 of record NC_134855.1, read on the forward strand.
GGTCTCCTGTGTGCCTACAGACAAACTTAGTTTCTGCATTTCAAACGGAGAATATCAGTGTTTACCTCAAGGGTTGTCCACTGTGTATTTGGTGACAGAGTAAGAGTCCTTTTCTGGCTTGATCAAGGCAGAAGTGACTGAGCCCAGCATGGGTGGCAGAGACAGCTACTTCCTCAAAATGGCTATCTGGACAGAGATTCAACTCTCCTCCCTTTCTTTAGTGAGTGCGGGGCCAAAGAAACACCTGGAACCACTTACGCAATTAGCCAGATGGGCAAGGGACACGGTTGCCCAACAGAGTTGAGGCGGTGGCTTTGGAGGAAGCGAAGGAAGAGAGCTGCTAGATAACTGAGTAGATGCTTGGGGAGAGTCAGGACATGGTCATTCGGGTTATGCAACAAGAACTGGCCTTAACTGGGCAGTGATGGGAGACGCTGGCGACCAGGGAGGTGGCAGATCTAGCTTTCATTTTAATATTTTTTGTTAGTCTCCAGAGAGGCACTGGAAAACGATCACAATGCAGATATGCCTGGGACCGCAGAGGAAGTGCTCAATACTGTGCCAATAACAGTCCCCTTGAAAATACGCTTTACAGAGCAGGTATCTATTTCTGTCACCTTTTCTCATTAACTTCGATTTCTTCAAAACTCTGGTTATTGAGCAATGAAAGAATGGCCATTAGGGAGAGTATCATCATCAAGACTCATTAGCCTTCATCAGGCTTTTAGAGTCCCTCAGAAAGTCTCACAGGTTGGCTTTGAAGTATGCTTAAGCTAGCCTTTGATTCTATCTACATCCTCTATCATTCCCCAGTGTTCATGTGCCTGAAGCAGAGACTTAAGTTTGGAAGGTATCACGAAGCAGTACAAAGGAAGAAACATCTGGATGCCTTTCTGAAGAAAAATAATAATAAATCTTTTGTGGGTCATTGATTTTGTTTTCCTGTGCCACATAAATAGCTTTCAAGAGAATAGTTCTGCTAAAGAGTGTGGTGGCCCTTTGCGGTAGCATGCTTATCACATGTTTCAAATTTAACCACATCAAAAAATTCCCCAGGGTGCATGTGGTCCTTTAATCTCAACACTCTAGGAGGCAGAGGCAAGTGGATCTCCAAGTTCCAGGCCAGCCTGGTCTACAGAGCTCGTTCTAGGACAGCCAGGATGACACAGGGAAATTCTAGCTTGAAAAAAACCAAAACCACAAAAAGAAAAAGGAAAAAATTCCCCCAAAGCACTTGACCAATTTTCCTTCCCTGTTATAATACTGAGAGGACAATCCCAGAACATGATGCAATGCGCTGCTGCTTCCGGGATTCTCGGGTTCCCCTAAAACTTTTTATGTCCATGTGCAAAATGCTTTCAGACACATTTCTGTACTTGTTGCTCACCACAAACCTGTGAGATCAGAGTTGTTCGTGAAATCCCCACTTTTGAGGAGTGGTTAAAAGGACACATTTGGTGGCTCATCGTGAAGCATGGTATAGGGACAGCCTCTTTGACAAGTCACTGACACACACCAACAACTTTACACCATCAACTGCTTAAAGGTTTCGAGTAGCACATCGCTCCAAGAGGAGTGTCATCATACAGCTCTTCGTGCCACACAGTGCTTTGTCAACCAATAAGCAAACCACAGCCATGCCGGATGCAGGCCTCGAACTGATGCTCTCTGTTAATCAGGCATTTTATTCCCACTTGTCTTTGCTGTTGATAAACCACCTGCATCCCATGGGTTGTCTTCGTAAGACAGGTTCTCCTAACAAGACTCTTTTCTGAATGTGTGGATTTGGGGTGACAACATCTTCAGATCAACAGCTGAGTGTGTCACTGACACAAATTTATGAGATCAGGGGTTTACATGGAAAGTGAATTGCTTTAGCAATGAGACAAATAGTTAAGGAGTTTGGCAGGCTTCAGAGAGTCACCAAGAGCAGACGGAGTTCACAGTTCAGTCCATCCTCTGCATGAGTCAACAAACATTTGTGATTTGAAGATGCCAGTTGGGTCAAGATATCTTATGATATCATTGTATATACAGGAGCTAGTGAAAAGCAATTCATTCATAAGAAATTTTACAGTTAAAGCGTTTTCAGTATAAAGATGATTTCTATGATGAAGTGTGAAGAAACCACAAACATAATGGTAAATTAAGTTAATATAGTCAAAGTTAAAAAAAAAGGTTACAAAAGCTAAGGGAGAAATAAGATACTGTTATTTGGAGAAATGAATGACTTTTGATTCCCAGCTGTACTACAAGCTGGGTAGCCTTGGACTTTACTTGCTTGGGACTTGAATAGCCTACTTTTCTTATTTCTATTTTGATAGACAGCTGGGTTGGGAGTTAGAGCAAGCCTGGCAAAGGCCCCTCACTTTAAGATAGGAAGGGGCACGTGTAAATTTTAAAAGTTAGAATGGGCAGGACCTAATATCTGGTTAAATTTGAGTGGAGGGAGAAAAAGCAGGACAAGTCAAGAGGGCCTTGTAGATTTCCCACTTGAAGAAACTGAGTGGATCTGAGAGGGGGGGGGCAACCTTGGCCTCTGTGCAAGTGAAAATCTGATGTGACTCTTAATCAGGCAGAACGCTAAGGGTCTAAAAATTTTTAGCATTTCAAGTATTGAATTTGGAAAGGTAAAGAAACAAATCCAGCCTTTTGGCTGTGCAGTGGCGTGCTGGCTCTGTCCCTCTCCTGGGCACTGCTGTGGAGGGTTCGAGGCCTCCCCCTCCCCATTTTTTGTGCTGCTGGTCACTTTAGCAGTTGTGTGAAAATTATTAACGCATAAATAAAACACAAAATAAGAAGGAAAACACGTTTCAGTGGAATGAAGACACTTCAGGGTCTGAGGGAGTTGGAGATTACAACTGTTCTCTCAAAAGAAGCGAGGGCAGAAGGACAATGGAGCTCGGCCAAGGAAACGATCCTTCCTGATCCCCGAACAAACAGAAACAAAATGCAATCTGAAGCCGTTCTTTTGGGTTCAATGTTTTCTTTCAGTTGCCAAGCTGGGGCTCTTGTTGCACAATATTTAAGCCTGTCCTTTAGGGGTATCCAGAAAGTAATTGCTCTAAGTTCAAGCAACAACCTGGTTTCTCCCCTGTGCTCTGTCTCTGTCTCTCTCTCTGTCTGCCCATGTCCCCACCCTCCTCCCTTCTCCTTCTCTTTCTTTCTCTGGGGTGGATGTATGTTTGTATGTGTGTGGGCACACACTCATGTGCATGTGTGTGAACCCAGATGTAAACATTGATCTTCTTCCTTGCTCACTCTCCAACTCAACTGAATCCACAGGTTACTGCTGTGGGATGTTCTGTATGTCCTGTGGGAGCCCTTCTTGGGTTCTTTGTGGCGTTACCCAGCAGGTCCGTATAGAGGATGATTAGGACCATGGGCCTGAGTGCAGGTGTTTGAGATGGTCTGCACTTGGCTGTGCTGGGGGATGGTCTGTATGTCAAGTTGCTCTGATTGGTTAATAAATAAAACCTGATCGGCCGTGGCTAGGCAGGAAAGATAGGCGGGACTAACAGAGAGGAGAAATAAAAGGACAGAAAGGCAGAAGGAGACGCTGCAGCCGCCGCCATGACCAGCAGCATGTGAAGACGCCAATAAGCCACCAGCCACATGGCGAGATATAGATTTGTAGAAATGGATTACTTTAAGGCATAGATTTATGGAAATGGACTAATTTAAGATATAAGAACAGTTAACAAGAAGCCTGCCACAGCCATATAGTTTGTAAGCAATATCAGTCTCTGTGTTTACTTGGTTGGGTCTGAGCGGCTGTGGGACTGGCGGGTGATAAAGATTTGTCCTGACTGTGGGCAAGGCGGAAAACTCTAGCTACAGGTTACTGATTGGCCGAGACTAACTAGCCAGAGACCCCTTGCCTCTACCTCCAGAGCAATAAGATTACAAGCAGGCTGCCACACCCACCCAGGATTTCCATGGATGCTGAGGATTCAAACTCTGGGTCCCCATGATTGCAGAGCAAGCATTGTTCACACCGAGCCCTGGCCCTCAGTTAACAGCTCTGGAGTGCCAAAGGAAGCTGGCCAAGAGAAACAATTTAGTGATTCAAAGGCCATGAGTTGAAGGCAAGGAAAACCCCATCTCCAAGTCTCTAATATCACTTCATTAAGAGCAGAACCAGACACTCCTGGAATTTTTTTTTTTTTTTTGATCTTCACAGAAAGAGATTCTCTAAGCGGAAAAACCTGAGAGGGTAATGGTTAGAATGGGGAATTAAGTTGCCATCCTAAGTCTTTGGCCAGATATAAGAGGATGTCCTTTATCTTCCCTTCAAACCCATTCACGTTGACTATGGCCATAGACTCAGGAAGAGGAAAGGAAGACCTTAAGGGGGGGCGTTTAGTAGAACACAGGTGATATGGAGGGGGAAAAAGGAATTAATGGTGAGGGGGATTTAAGTGGGGAGAGGAGTAGAAGGCTAGGGCAGAGGAGGGATTGGGAGAAGAATAATTAACCCTTAGGAAGCCTAAAAAAGCCATATAAAACCTACTTTTTAAGTAGATGTTTCATATAAATGAATATCTGCATATTTTCATATTCGAGAATTTACTTGGCGTTACCCTATACAGAAGCTATAGGTTGCCAAATAAAAGGCCCAGTGCCAATGTGGGATACTGCCCCTCAAGTTGTTGGGTCACAGGTGTCCCAAAGATCCCCCAAACAATCGGGCTATTGGCATTGCTCTTAGTTGCCCAACAGAACTTGATGGTCAGACCCTCTGCTGAAGATACCACACACATTGGTGACAGGACACGGAGAAATCACGGAGTTGGTACAGAGCGGGAGGTTTTCACCTTGCTGGGTAGCTTCCATAGTACTGGAAGATGCTTTCCAGTCTGCTGGGCGTGGGAGGGAGTCAGCCAACAGTTTTACCCAGCGATGAATGCTGTGAGCCGCAGTGATGACCGGTGTGCAAGAAAATGCCCATGGGTAGGACAGTGGCACGAATGTAATGGGGTGACCAATCGATTCCTGATTGGATTTAAGGCTCACTCAACAGGAAACATATGCCTGGTATGTAGACAGGGTCAAGCTTTACGGTTGGAGAGCTCACAGGTCCCTGGGGGGACCTGCTACTATTACTCTGTGAAACGGACACAATATAAAGCCACCATTTAAGTTTGTATCTCTCTACCTGTTGATTAGTACAGCTCTCAGACCCCATCAGTGAAATGGACACAATATAAAGCCACCATTTAAGTTTGTATCTCTCTACCTGTTGATTAGTACAGCTCTCAGACCCCATCAGAGAAGTCTCTTTGTGAGGTCATGGTGGTGATCAACACAAAAACTCACCATTGGCCAAGTGCCGAGAACAAGTGGAGTACTCAGCTGCTAACGGAACATCTATAGCACACCCCTTCTCAAGGCCCAGAAACCATCTCAGAAGACGGAATGGGAAGGTTAGAAAAGAGCCAGAGGTCAGGGAAGATGGGAATACCACAGTGTCTTCTGGATATGACAAGGCAGCTGCACTCATGGACTCACAGTGGCTGTTGTTGCCTACAGATGACGTGGTCCAGATCAACTTCTAGCATGGAATAGGAAGGGGGTCTTGAGCCCCCACCCCTAACTGAGGAGCTATGGACAGTTGATGGCTTCTGTGGGAGGGAGAGTCGGTTTTCTTTAAGGGTGTGTTGGTAGGTTGACCATGTTCCAGAGGAAGGTCTCACAGCTAGGGCTACATGAACAGCACAAACTCCAGTCAGTGAGCTATTATTTTTTTTTTTTTTTGGTTTTTCGAGACAGGGTTTCTCTGTGTAGCTTTGCGCCTTTCCTGGGACTCACTTGGTAGTCCAGGCTGGCCTCGAACTCACAGAGATCCACCTGGCTCTGCCTCCCGAGTGCTGGGATTAAAGGCGTGCGCCACCACCGCCCGGCTTTTTTTTTTTTTTTAAAGATTTATTTATTTATTATGTATACAGAAGAGGGCGCCAGATCGCATTACAGATGGTTGTAAGCCACCATGTGGTTGCTGGGAATTGAACTCAGGACCTCTGGAAGAACAGTCAGTGCTCTTAACCTCTGAGCCATCTCTCCAGCCCCGTCAGTGAGCTATTATTATTATGATTATTTTAAAGGACATAAATTTGGAAGCTCAGAAGGTGGGGGGTGGGTGGGCCTGGGAAGAATGTGGAAAAGGAGCTGGGAGTAAAAATGATCAAAATACATCACACTAAATTCTCAAAGAGTAAATGTATTTTTAAAAAACTAAAGACTCATTGCAGTCTAGAGCAAAGATCATGGCAATATTCATATACTTGTTTTTGGAAATGACCACAGAAAAGTTCACATTTAAAATGTCAAATCATAAATACAAAGAGCAACATGTGATACCTATGCCAAGGATGAAAATATTATGAAAACCTACATGAGACTTTCAAAATATTTCTATTATATTAAATTTCCCAGGCATGAAAAAAAAACAAAACAAAACACTTTTTTTCTTTCTTCTTTTTTTTCTTTTCCTTTTTTTTTTTTTTAAAAGGTTTATTTATTATGTATACAGTGTCCTCCTACATGCATGCTTGCAGGCCAGAAGAGGGCACCAGATCTTATTATAGATGGTTGTGAGCTGCCATGTGGTTGCTGGGAATTGAACTCAGGACCTCTGGAAGAACAGCCAGTGCTGTTAACCTCTGAGCCATCTCTCCAACCCCTCTTATTTTCTTTTTAAACTTAGGATTAGATCATATTATTCGATTATGTGCCTTTAGCTTAAATGAAATATTTTTTATCAGTATAGCATTTCCTTTTTCCTCACATTCAAATGGTATCATAGGAAGTAAATAAATGAGGCATAGGAATTCAAGTCCTGGGTTTACCACACCAAAAGGCTGTGTGACCTGTGATAACACCTAAGTTTTTCTAGTCCAGTCCACGAAGGGGAAGGGGAGGGTACCCAGCAGCCCCAGGTGAGTAAGACTGCAGCTCACTGCCTATTCACTGTGACTTCATTTCAACTCAGTCGTGGGGAACTGAGGAAGGCCTGAGTGAATGTGCATTGTTGACATGGGCACAGCCATACCAAGGGCCAATGCCTCAGACCCATGGGAAGCTGGCAAAGCCTCCTCCATACGGATCAGGCTGAGAAAGGCAAAGCTTTCCTGTGGTCCAAGTACAAGTGATTACCAACTACTGGCCAGTGTGTGCAAACACTAGCAACTGCAGCTTCCTCCTCCTGGATGTTTAGAGCCTGAGACTGCTGGCCCACAGAGACCTCCTACCTGGACTAGCTAGCCCCTCCCCGTGCGCTCCTCCTAGGAAACTGGGTTCTGGGTGGCTTCAGTCGGTAGAACCACTCCATCAGCCTGCATGCAGCTCACCTTTACCCAGTCAGGTTTCCAGGACCAAGCTGTGCTGGGTGTGACATTTAACGCCAAATTAAGCAACCACGACAGCAAGAGGGTCAAAGTCCCTCTCTCGTGTACTCACCACGGTAAGGCTGGTCACAAAGGTTCTCCTTGGAGCCTCCCTTCCTCCAGACAGCAGTTGAATTTGTGCTGGCTGTGGCATATCCATCTTTCAGAGCCAGCCTGTACTGGGCGGCAGTGTACAGAGACCGGTGCTCACATTTCCACCACAGCATGACGCTGGAGTCACAGCGGAACATCCGCAGGTTGTCCGTAGCTTTGGTAATATCGAGGCCAAGGCACTTCTGGGATTCCAGATGAAAGAGGCGGTGCTGGGACACCCACTTCCACAACATGCTTCCAGAGTCACTGCAGTCCTGTGCCACTATCCAGTCAGAAAGTGGCTGGATGCACTTGCCCGTGTTTTCGTTGACGATGGTGAAGGGATCATTACCTGGGTCAAGACAGCGAAGGAGGACATTTCAGGACTCTGAGTCACATGACAAACGCACCTTGGTCCTGCTTGTTTGCTGAGGAGAGCCTGATTAGCACAGGGCGGCACTGACCCTTGGGCTTGGTAAACTCATGTGTTCCACAAGGAGTGAGGGTCACAGTGTGTGGTAAGAGCAAGACTCTAAAGCCAGCTGCCTGGCCTCATACTTTGCCGCTGCTGTGCTATGAGATCGGAGCAAATTAGGCAGCTTTTCTGCTTTAGATTTCTCATTTGTAAGGCTGCATCCACTTCACACTGTGGATGTAGGGATGCTGAAATGAGCTGACCCATGCCAGTAGAGAGTAGGGTGTGTACCTAATTTTGCTATTCCAGGGAAGGTTCCCTGCCTTGCTTATAAAGCACCTCCTTAGTTTCCCCCTCTTCTTCCACAAGTGGTCTGCGGCCAATGAAAAAGTCTCCTGCGTCTCCTGGGGACCACACCTCTGTCTTGCAGCGTCAGTGTCCACAGCACAGCGGTCACGCCATCAGACCTGGCTCTCACTTCAGCTCCTCCCCCTCACCAATTGTGAAGGCAGGGCTCTATGTTCCTCATGGCTCAGGGTGAGTTACTGCGGCCATCCAAAGGGAAATCTACTTGAAAACCACTTCTCCTGAGACTTCTGTGGAAGCCGGCCTCACTGAGGTATACCAGTGGAAATGGGGACACTTCTGAGAAGGCAGGGGGCGAGAAATTAGGGGAAAGCAATGGGAGAAAATAGAGGATCTGGGTTCTGAGGTGGGGAACCTGTGGCCAGCCCCACGGCAGCACCTCCAGGAGAGAGAGAGGCCGGGGATTCACCAAGTGAATGGAGGGGATCAGACACTGGGCTCCAGGGACAACCCGAGCCACCAGGTCCAATGTCTGGCAGGTATGGACAAGAGAAAATCAGAATTAACCAGTGGCAGCTGCAGACTAGAGATGGGCCTCTCTGAGTGAGCTCCCAGGACTCTGTAGGAGCTGGGAAAACCTCCACAAAGATGCAGATAAAATTTCTGTCACCTTAGTGGGATGGGGTTTCAGAAGCAAATTTAACCGATTTTCTAAAAACAAAGTAATTGGTTCTTATACACCTGAGATTGAGGACCAAGATTTACAGGAATTGCAATAAACCACAGTGGAACACTTTGGTCAGTTCTTTTACAAAGAGAAAAAAGTACGGCACAGATGGTCATGTTGATGAACATAAAGCTGGACTATTTTAGACACGCTTAAACAGTCATTGTCAACGACTCAGGGCACAGCAGAACACCATAAAAGATTTGGTTCTCAAAAAGGGGGTTTTCATCCTGAGGTCAGCTTCACAGTCGCTGGGTTTACTACCACTGAAAACTTTCTCAAGTCATAGGTTAAAGAGTTAAAAATGATCATGCCAGGTACTGCTGGCTAGAGGGGAAATTTCATCATGTAAGCCATAGCTCCAAAACTCTATCTGATCGTGTGAACTGTGGGTGGAATTCTGTTTTGTTTCACTTTAAGCAACAGTAAGACAAACAATGGGAAACACAACAAAGAAAAACTTAATAACGCTGTGGTCATTTCTGCTTTCACATTTGAGTTTAAAAAGATCACAGGCCAGGATGCTGGCTCATTGGTTGAAAACACTTGCCTCAGAAGCCTGAGGACCTCAAACCTGCCTCAAAGCGGGACCTGTAGCATGAGCAACTAGAACCTTGGTGTTCCCATGGGAGATGAAAGCAGAGATAGGAGAACCCAGAAGCTCTTGGGTCAGCCAGCCTGGCATAAACAGCAAACACAAACAAACAAAAACCCAAACCAAATCAACAAAAAAACCCCCAACAAAACAACAAAGAAAACCTATCTCAAATAAGGTGGAAAGTAGGGACCAACACTCAGAGTTGTTCTCTGACCTCCATAGTGCATGCTGGTGTGTGGTGCGCATGTATGTACACACACACACACACACACACACACACACACACACACAGACACACACACACACACACACAGACACACACAGACACACACACACACATACACACACACACACACACACACACACACACACACACACAGACACACACACACACATACACACACACACACACACACACACACACACACACACACACACACACACACATACACACACACACACACATACACACACACACACACACACACACACACACACACACACACACACACACATACACACACACACACACACACACACACACGCTAGGTGGGTTTGTCCAGCAGCCGCTGTCCCCACTCTTTCTTCTTTGACAGCCCTCTGTCATTCTTTCTTTGATGGTCACAGGTTGGGAGGATAGTGAGTGCAAAAGAAAATTTCTCTTATGTGCTTTTCAGCTGCCCCTCAAAGACCTGATCTACCCTTTCCCCACACTGTTCTCTCCCACATCTCCAAACTCTCTGTGTTCCAAAGTATCACAAACTGCAGCCGGTAAGTGAAGTCTGTTGCACGTGGCCCTCACCGTAGTTGAAAAATCCCTCTCCCTGAGCCTGAAGTCTCAATGCTCTCTCCTGGGCACTCGGCTCCATGACCCTTGACCTGGAACAGGTTTCCTGGACAAGCAGCAGCTTTGTTTTCTTTTGGAGTTCCACGTTTTTCAAATTTCTTAATAAAATTCACTAGGTTAGGTCCACGTCTTAGCGTGGTGGGAAGGGCAGAGGAGCAAAGGATTGGAGTCCCTAGATCGAAGACCTACTTTTATTGTAGTTTGCTGGGAGACTCATGGAAGTCACTTCCTCTCCAGGGTCTTATATCCCTAAGTATCAGATGAAAGCTGTGGAGCAGAGGCAAGCCATTCCAGAGCTAGTATCCCATTCATTCACCAAGTAACAGGGTCCTAGCTCCCCAGGGTGTACTAACCTATGCCAAAGTCATTGCACATCCTTCTTGCAGATGTCCACATGGTTAGCTCACACTACTGAACCGCGAGTAACATTTGAAGTTGGTCCCATTTAATTTATAACGAAACACGTGGAGTTACGCGGCAAGTCCTGCTTCCTTGACGCTCATCGGAAGAGAGAAGTTTTGCTTTTCACTTTCTCCCCTTAGGTTACTTCCAGGCCACTTGTGGACTTACCGACTTGGTCGGAGCCACACGACAGGTGAAGTGTGCTGTGGCATGGAGTAGCAGGGGAGGCGTCGCCAAGGATCCCATTAGGTTGTCCTTTGGAATGTAGGTGCGTGTGTCTGACTAAGCCCGTGCTTGAACTGAGTACGTAATCGTTACCAGTGTTTGACATACCGATGAGATTTCTTAGGACAATTATTCATTATTAATGATTTAAGAAACTTGTCATTAGCCTTCATATATAATGCATGTGTAAGCATTAATAAATAATATATCTGCTGGGGGAGAGATGTATCCTCATAATAGTTTTCCATATCACTCTTAGCCCTATGCAAAGGCTGTTCAGCCTGCCTCGGTTTTATGGCATTATGGGATTGCAGACTGGAGAGCGGGGAAACAAATCCAGTAAATAAAAACAACTTCTTATTTAGAAAAACTGTTTTCTAAGGTCGTGTAAACTATTTGAGAAACATATTGCATTTTGGGAAAGTAACCACAAACTTTAATGACCATTTTTTGGTGTTGGGCATCAAATCCAGCACCTGGCACTGAGATCTTTCCAAGCCCCAAACAGGATTCTGTCCGTAGCTTTAGAGCGCACACCGTCCACTTTCCCTCTCTGCATTAATCTTCAATAGAGGTTTCACATTCACCTCCAGATTTGTTTGGGACAGATCTAAAGGGCAGAGGCTGATGACAAGAAGCCTAAGTACATCTGGGAGTCCTTTTTATATGCTTCATTTTATATAAAGACTTCAGTGAGGTTTGAGGGAGTAGCCAAAGAGCATGTCATCATTAAAAACGATTTCTTAGCATTCTTATCTCTAGCAAAGAAAACGAGCCCTTTCAATATTTTCTTGTTGTCTAGTCACTATGGCCTGTTTTTAGGCTCAGCACAAAGGGCTCTGTACATCCTGGGAGTGGAGTTGGATGTGAGCGTATACCCATTATCACCACAGATCACAGGAAGGAAAAAGGGGAAATGGGGAAGTGGAGGGGACAAAATGGTGGCACCGGTCGTTCCTAGGGAATTTCCACAGCTTACTTTGTTAAGTGTTTTGCGATCTCCGTCAAGGGTAAAGAACATACCGATGTAGAGGGAGACAATCAGAAGTCTGGATTTGCTAGTTCAACACAAGTCCTGAAGAGACAAGTGGGTCCATGGCAGTATGCTAGGTATCAGAAAGCCATAATCCCAGATGGGTGGTGTGCCTGGTGAGATGCTCAGAAATCCCTAAAGGATCACATTACTTCATGGCGTTAGCTCTCCAAGGAAGCAAAAAAAGGAAACTTGGCATCTCCCCAAGAACAGAGAGATACACTTTCAGCATTTGGGTGGCCACAACCAAACTGCCCAAGCTTCCTGCACACATGTGACCAAGTGCATGCCATTGCTAGCATCCTGGATCTGACCCACCGCCAAACAGGCTGACAAAGAGATGGAAGTTCACACTCCAGTTCTGGACTGGAGAGATGGGTGACTCCATGGAAAAGAGTGACTGTGGCTCAGGCACGAGGACCTGAGTTTGAATCCCCAGTGCCCACATTACATTAAAAAAAAAAAAAAAAGAGGAATCCCTGCAAGCCCACAGTTTTGGGGGAGAGACAGGCAGAGAGATCCCAGGACCAATAGCTGCTAGCTTGGACAAGCTGGTAAACTTCAGGCACAGTGTACCTGGTCTCAAGAGCACAAGGTGGAGAGAGATTGACCAGGGGATGGGACATCCTTCTCTGGCTTTCTGGCCTCCGTGCACGCATGCGTGTACACACATACACACACCTCTATATGTTCCCCCCAATATAAGGCCACAAGTATGGCCTGAAGATGGGAGAAAGCCACCACGGCAGCTGTTAGAAGTGACGAAGGAGGAAAATAAATACCTGTGGGGACCTAGTCTAGGGGAAGAGACTTAAGCCCAGCATTTTTTGCTGTGGGTCAGTGAGACAGGATACGGACTGCGGAGACCACGGCGTTCTAGTCAGAGTTCTTATCATTGTGATTAATACCACAACTAAAAGCAACTCGGGGAAGCGAGAGTTTATTTCAGTTTACACTTTCATATCATACTCAGGGCAGGAATTCAAGGCAGCGGCCATGGAGGAATGCTGCTTACTGGCTTGCTTCCCCTGGCTTGCTCAGCCTGCTTTCTTTTACTATCCAGGAGCACCTATCCAGGGGTGGCCCCCACTCACAGTGCGCTGGGCCCTCCCTCATTAACCATTAATTAGGAAGATGCTCTACTAACTTGCCTACAGGCCAATCTGATGGAGGAATTTTCTCAGCCAGGGTCCCTCTTCCCAGATGACAGTACCTTGTGTTGAGTTGACCACAAACCAAACAAACAAACAAAAAACCCAACCGGGCCATTTGAAAGTGAAGGAAACCGAAAAATTTGTGAGGCAATGAAACAGGACTCCCAGACGTGGATGGAAGCCAGGAGAGTGGGGCGGGGAGAGTGACCAGAAGTTAGCGTGCTTTCGCTGCGAATTGCTGCAGCTAGATTGTTCTCCTTGGATTGTGCAGTGGACAGAATTGAATTCTCATATCCATAAAAGATTTTACTATTAATATCTCCTTTGGTGGTTCCCAGTGCAAAAATTGAGAGGACTGAGTCAAGACAGGACACATCAAAGGTTCTTGGTGCTGACAGGTTGACGACACCCACCTTTCAGGAAACTCTTCCCCTAACTTTGGACAGTCTACATCAGAGGGTAACTAAGCTTAGCTCCAAAGAAAGCAAGAGCCACACTCAAGAGCCACATTCCTAAAACCCATCTTGACCATCTTTTCCTTTTTCACTCCGGCAAGACAGCAGAAACAGTGGGTGAATGTTGCGGCCTTTAGACCGTCAGTTATATAGCAGAACCAAGTAATAAGGTCGCTGACACACCTTTTGCTGAGGCAAAAAGGGAAAGCAAAAGCAAAATCGAAGTGGCTTGGTGGTGCTCGCACCACCCCGAGCTTTACAGAAAGCATCCTTTCCCCACTGACAGGAAGTGATCTGCACTTCTATCTGGGGGCCACCTGCCTCGCTGGGGAGCGTTTGGAGATAATAACCACATTAGAAGGGCCACTGCTCCAGGTGGCAGGGAAGGGCATCCTAAGACACTTGGCTGACTTCTGGAGGCGATGGTTGAACCTGGCTTCCTTTCCAATGCGTCCAGTGGCCACGGTGAAGTCAGCATCTCTGGGAATCCTTGCGGTGTGGGTGAAGGCTCATCCTCATCATGGAGGGGCCAAGATGACCATGGGGCGACAGGGATGCAAGGGAAAATGGGGAACCCCAGGGCAGCACGCTTTTTGGGGACAATCGAGGAACAAGAGGCAGAGAAGACTCTGGGAAGACTGTGGGAAGGCCTCTTCTGGGCAGAGGCTTTCTTCGCACCACACAGCCCAGCCCACCGCCCTCCTAGGCCAGACCTCCCCGCTTGTCCACTCCAGAGACAGAGAGCAAGGCGACTGTGACCTGACCCGGAGGAGGAGGCAAATGCTCAGAGCAGCATCGTCGAGGCCGCCCGGTTACCTGAGCGCTCGAAAGGCTCCGCAAGCCCGAAGCACCGCAGCAACAGCATTAGTAGCCCCGTCGCACGGCCCGGGGTGGTCCAGCGTGTCCCCATCTCCAGTCCCAAGCCTCCGTTCCCGGCACCGGCTCCTGGGGTGAGTCCCGCCGGTTTCACGGTGCCTCTGGGGCAACCTCTGGGGCGAGCAGGCCCCGCCCCCGCCGCCCTCGACCAATGAGAGCTGCGCCTGAGGTCCCGGACCGAGCGGGGGCGTGCAGGATTCCCCCACCCACTGCAGACATCTGTGCCGGTTTGGGACCTCCAGAAGGCTCAGGAAAACCACAGTACATGGGGTACCCGCTCCCCCTCTTCTTCAGCGAAGTTGGGAAAGTGCTGCTCTGTCGGTTTAGGACATGCCCTGCGGTGTAGATAGATAAGGCAGCGAGAGAGAAGTTCATACCGTGGGGGGCTGGAAACGTGCACCCAACCCTGCCCACTGCGGTTGGGGAAGTGTACGCTTGGAATAAAGGCACCTAAAAGGTGGAATAAAGGCACCTTGGAGGTTGACGTGAAGTTGTCAAACTACTAAAAGTAACAGTTATCCCAGCGATTATATTACTTGTTACGGTGTTTTAACCATTATCACCTTTGCAAATTTTTTCCCCTGTAGTAATAACAATTCAGTTGAAATGTGGAAGTCTGCATCTAGAATCTGAAATTCAGTCCTTATTCTGTCCGTCGGACAACACTATCACAAATAGAGCAAGTTCTAAATGAACTAACTTGCCTAGAGGTAGACATTTTACATTTTAAACTCATACTTGTTTATGTTTTTAAACATAAACTTGAGATAGCCCACATCCGTTTTCCCCAAAGGTGACTGTTAACGTCAGGATGTGTCTAAGTCAACTTTCCAGGTTCCAGCGGTCTATGTGGCTCCAAACCCATCCTGGTTCCCTTCCCCTCCCAGGCTCTTGGCATTTAGTGGCTGCAGAGAGCACGTATCACAGGAACTGGGTATTTCATGAGCGAGGATGCTAGAGCAGCGTTTCAGCCTTCTGGTGTTTACAGAGCTGTGGAAGAGATGAAGCCTACACAGTAACTCAAGAGTAAAACGCACAGAAGGTCAGACGACAGGCAACTGTTCAAGTGGGGCTTGAAAAATGGGTGGAAATCTGACCAAGGGAGGCAGATGTGACAGCACAGAGGTAGAGAGCGCGAGAATGCTTCCAAGTTCTGTAAGTGATAGTAGTGGGGGGGGGGGGGTATTGAAGAACAGCAGGAAATGGTGTTCTGTGAAGGACTTTCTCCTGCAAGTCTCCAGCAGCGGAAAACGTTAACAGCAGCACCTGCTACTGCACCTGCCCACCCGACTTGGGCCCCTTGAAGGCCGTGGCTGTCTTCACAAACACACTTTCTGCTTTAGGAGAGGGGTTCAAGGCTTTCATGAGAGTGTCGAAGAAGGCAGTGATGGCCGAGAAAACTCCGTCTAAGAGAAAGCCAGTCTTCTATGATGTGACCCTTGCACTTTAACCCCCTTCCTACTTATCCCTGTTTACACCAACCTGTCTAAACCGGTCTTGTCTCCTCCAGTCTGCCCAAACTCAGAGCACTGCTTGTTGCAATTGACACTTGCTAGCAGAGGGAAAAACCAGTTTTCTCCGATGACCTATCACTGGGTTTACCAACCACACTCCAGGGCAGGCTCCATGCCCAGCTCTAGTTGGCCAGCTCAAAACGAACTCAGTGGGGCTTCTGTGGTCTTTTTGTTTCAGTTTGCTTTGCTTTGGATTTTTTTTTTTTTTTTTTTTTTTTGTCTTTTCTCATTGGACTTTTGCCGACTTTTATCTTTGTGGCTTTTTGTTATTTATTTTGGAAGAGTTTTGGTTTTATTTCTTGCTTTTTGTTTTGTTTTATTTGAAAGGGAGAGAAAGAGAAAAAGGACATAAAGTCAGGGAGCAGGGCAGTGAGGAGGAACTGAGAAGAGCTGGGGGAAATATAATAAAATACTGTATGAAAAAAGTTTTTAGTAAAAGAAAAAGAAAATACTTATTATTATTATTGTTGTTGTTGTTGTTGTTTTAAATACGAAACCTTGCTATGTAGTTCAGCCTGGCCTTGAACTCTCAAACCTCCTACCTTAGACTTCCAAGTGCTGGAATTATGGGTGTGTGGCTCCACAACAGAACTAGGATACCCCCCACTCTCTCTTACTTCCGTTCTTCCCTTAACTGTCTCATCAGAATTCACATTTTATTTCAGCCAGTCTCTCAGTCTCTCTCAGGATTATCCCTCCAAATATCTGCACAATGTCGTCCATCCTGTGCACCCAGCATTTGACATTTAACACTCGTTGTCCCTGACGCTGTTTGTTCCTTGGGTACATGTGCACTGAAACTCGACTGACATTACAAAGCCTAAACAAGTATTGGTAGTGTGACAATAAATGGTGGCATATCTTTCAGGTCTGTCCTTCACTGTCGTCTTCTTTAAGAAATCTGTCTTTCTGAACTGAATGGTCTAGATGACCTTCCATTGCAGCAGGTTTCCTAGACATCCCTCACCCTTTCCTGACAGAACCCAGCACATCTGGCTTAGATAATTATGGTCTGTCTCTCCACTTCCCTCCCTCCCTCCCTCCCTCCCTCCCTCCCTCCCTCCCTTCCTCCCTCCCTTCCTCTCCTCCCCTCCCTCCCTCCCTCCCTCCCTCCCTCCCTTCCTCTCCTCTTCCTTTTCTCTCCATCCACTTCTCTCTCCTCCACTGCCCTCCAGAATGCAAGCTCCATGGGGAAGTGATCATTTACTGATTTCTGTGTGTGGATAACCTGGCATGGTTTTTCTGGATGAATGAATGAATGATAGAATATGTCTCATAAAATGGTACAGGCAACAGGAGTTTATGTATTTAGAAGGAGAAACAGGCTTGGGCAAGAGGAAGGGTCTTCAGATACTGGACTAGAGGTCCACAGATGGCCACATTAAGTAAGTAAAGACAATGTGGAGAGTGGACACTTCAAGTTGAGGCAGTGTGGGAATGGAGTGGCACCTGCAGATCTCTGGTTACCAGACTATTGAAATAAGCGTTTCTCATATTCAATCTAATTTGGTAATCACCCTATGAAGTAGGCATTCCCGGGATCCTCATCTTGTAGATGTGGAAACTGACAACATATGCAGGGTCGATAACTGGGCCAAGGTTATTAACCATGAGCGAAGATGCCAGTGACAATCTCGGGAAAGAACTTGGCGTGAGTGGATGAGATAACATTTAATTGAGTACAATAAAATAATATTCCCAGTAACAATTAGGGAGAAGGAGAAATGAACCTTTGGGGCTTCTAAAGTCTTGCTTTTAATGACAAAATATTCTGTACCTGAAAATTAAGAGTAGATGTACTGTAGGTTTCTTCTGGTCATGGCCACCTTTTTTCCTGCCAGAGGTAACCACTCCTCTGAACTATTTATCAATCCTTTGTCCTCTCTTTTCAGTGGTGGGAATCGAACTCAGGGCCTTAAGTATGCTCAGCATGTGTTCAACCACTGAACTTAGACCTCTGTTGATTATTCCTTTCCTGATAGTTGGTTTTTCTTTCATAACTTTTATTAAAATGTGTGTGTGTGTGTGTGTGTGTGTGTGCCTAAGCGCATGTGCACACCATAATAAAAGTCGTGGGAGTCAGTTCTCTCCTTCCAACTTCTGGGTTTCAGGAATTAAATCCTGATCATCAGGCTCAGCAGCAAGTGCCTTTATCCCCTGAGCCTTCTCATCTACCCCAGTATTTCTTTTTCTTTATAGTCTTGCCATGTATGTATGATTTAGCCTGTAAATAGTGCACATAATTTTGCAAATTTAAAAAATTCTATACCTTTTTGAGGTAGGTTCTTCTGATGCTTTTCTTCTTTGCTCATAATTATGCCTGTGACATTCATGGTGTATCTCTGTAGTTCATTCATTTTAGTGTTTTATTAAAAGAATAAAGTACATGACAGTTACTCTCTTGGTGGACATTTGAGTAGTGTCCACAGTACCAATGCAGCTGTCTCCTAGTGCATGTTGCTGCAGTTTCCTGAGGATGCATTTCTAGACTCGGAGCTCCCAGACACCAGGGTGTGCTCAGTATCAGCGCATCAGACAGGGCCAATGGTTCTTCAACTTGCTCTCCCACTATTGTGGATAAGCATTCCCATTGCTGAGCATAGTCATCAACACTTAAACTTGTCTGTATTAAAACTGTGTGTCCTCAGCTACTAGCGAGGTTGAACGTAATTTCCTATGCTTAGTGGCTACTAGGGTATCTGCCCCCTCTATTCTTGGGCAGATTGTTTGCCTGTTTTCTCTGAGCCATTCCCTGCCCTTCACTGTTTGAATCCCCAGGGGCTATCCTGAATTTCCCAGACTCCCTTGCCCATTCATTGCCTATTGGTTAGGTTCAGCCAATGGGAGTTCCTCTCAAGAAATGGGAGCTGAGCAGAAGAAGCAAGGGTGTTTTTTTTTTTTTTTTTTTTTTTTTTTTTTTTTTTTTCCTTTCTTCTTTGGGAAGACATGTAATAGGGACTATGATCTCTCTGGGGCTCTGGCTCCTATCTGGGATCTGCACTCTGTGATCCAATTTCCACCAGGCAACTCTTGCCATGCCTCTAGATCCCTTTGTGTGGTACCATCTCCAAGGTTCTAGCTTCCACAGGGTAGCCATGGGTCCTAGCACCTCATCCCTAGTAGATAAGGGTAGCTTCTTCTAACTGATGCTTTTTAGGGAGCTTCTTTAACACACTTTTAGAAAACTTCGATTACGAGTTACTCCCTTATGTTACATTTCTTCTGTTGAGGTACTTAGTATGGATTTTTAAAAGGTTTACTGAACCTTCACAGTACTGTTTCAATGTGGGAAAGACTGGTTTCTTGAGACAGTATCCAAAATTGAGATGTGAGGGAGAAAAACTGCACAAGAAGCATATCCAGCTGCTTGAGTAATTGTGTATAGGGAGGGCCAGTGTGTGCTCCACCTGAACCACAGCAGTGGTGGTGCCCACGGATGGTCTCAGGTGTGGTAAGCCAGACTCAGGAGGTTCAGATAAGGGCTTGGTTTAAAAATAAACCTTAAACAATTCCCACTGCATCATGGTAATGAAGATCTGCTTTTATTCCTGGTCATAACTAAACTCTTGAGGATTAGAATCAAGACGTAGGTGGACTCAAAGGGCCGGTATAACGGTATAATTCAAACACACTCATCCACAAAAATAATAAATAAATCAAACTTCCTTCCACAGGCTTTAGGCTGTAGAATTCTCCAATGAAGAACCATTTTGTTAAGAACACAGACCCAAGAGGCTGAATAAGAAGTAAATATGGCTGACCCATTGCCTCGTTAGCTTAACCCGTGCGGAGACATCAGGGAGTGTAGAATTACAGAGATCAGCAGATGTTGGGGTCTGCTGTCCTTTTGCTTTCTAGACAAAGAAAAATAGGCCTAGAGAATTCAGTATCCAATGTAAATACAAGCAGCATCAGAGGTTAGATATGTACTCCTGGGGCGAGGGAGAATCCAAATGTGCCAATGAGAGGACCTTCAAGCCAGCTGTCCAACAGAACGAAAAAGAACTCTGGGCATCGAAGGATGGATCATAGATCAAGAGAATGCTTTTGTTTGTGGGAGTAAGTCGCAAGTATCAGTAATGTGTTTGGGATAGAACAATATCTCACAAGTGGTGAGAGTTCTCTAAGAAGCATTTTTAGCACATTTGCAAACCATGGATGATGATGATGATGATGTTAATACAGCAATTTCAGAGGAACAGATATTTTCCTGAATAGGAAAAAAGTGGTGAAGGAATGATTTTTTTTTTTTTATTTTGACAGACAAATGTTTTGTCTGTTTTGGCAGGGAGCTAAAAAGTTGGGTGATGCGTTTGATTTTTACATAGGTAATTGGAAGCACTTTCCTCATAACTAAACTCATCATCAGAATTTGTCCCAAGAAAACAACAGTTAAGAAGATAAACAATCAAATCCCAGGAGTCTTGGTTCTTCGGGGAAAATGATCATGCTTAAAAAATATTTTTCACCTTTAGTACAAGAGAAAAGCAGTTAGGTTTTTGTTGTTGTTGTTTTGGTTTGTTTTTTAGCTTTGGGAGTCACAGTTTGATGTGAACCTCTACCAAAGCTGCCTCATAACTCTGAGACAAGGATAGACCAGCTAACCCCTTAGGACTCATAACCCAGAGACAAGTTTAGACATGCTAATCTCTCAGGTCAGTAGAAGTTTAAAAAATCTGTGTTCCTGATTTTTTTTAATGTGAAGTTTCTACTAAGAAACTTTAGCATCAAGAAGTATATTATGATGCCACTGTACTTACCATTGTCACTATCAGTTTTTGTCCACTTATTACTACCTTTATGAGTATAACACACACACACACACACACACACACACACACACACACACACACACACGTTCCTACACTCAGCAACAATTAACTGCCTTTAGCTTCTCTGGCAGGGATGGAACCTCATGAGCCCCTGCCCCAACCATGATGGATTGTTGACAAGCCCAATCTTGTGCAGGTCTTGTGTAGATGGCCACTGCTGTGTGAGTTCTTATGGACAATGGCTATGTCATTTTCAGGGACAGCATTTCACTGCACTCCTCAGTGTCCTCTGGCTCCCACATTCTATCTACTCTTCTGAAACATTCACTGATCCTTGGGGTGGGAAGTGACCCAGACGTCCCATTAAGGGCCAGGCATCCAACAGTCACCTGCTCTCAGCACTGTGCCCCCGTGTGAGTTTCTGCCTTCTCCATCACCCTCTGCAAAAAGCTTTTCTGACTAGGGCTAAAAGCAGCACAAATCTATGAGCATAAACAAACATTTGGGAGACAGTTTGACAAGCATGTCACTTAGCAGAACATCAGTGGGGGGGTTCTCCTCTAGGACCTGTGACCTCTTCTAGCCACAGGTCGAGCATGTCCTAAAATTTTTTATTATTTTTAGCTTTTGACTGTATAATTTTAGAACTACACTAAAGCCAGAGAAAATAGTGTTATGAAGTCGCTGCTCCTTCAACAGTCACAAGCGCAGACTGACTTTTTCCATCTCCACTGTCCCTGTACTCTGTTCCTGACAGATTAGTTTAAAGCCAATCTCAGAGGCAAAGCATTTCATCTGTAAATATGTCAGAGTGCATTGACAAAATATGAAGAGTCCTGGGCCTGAGTGCACTTCAGTGGCAGAGTACTTACACACCAAGTAAGAAGCTCAGTCTCTGGCGTGACACACACACACACACACACACACACACACACACACACACACACACTCACTCATACACAATCATACATACACGCTCACATACATGCACACACACACACACAAACACACACACTCATACACAATCATACATACACGCTCACATACATGCACACACACTCACACACTCTTATACACACTAATACATACTCTCTCTCACACTTACTCATACACACTCTGTCACACATTCTAACACATCCTCTCTCACATGCACACACACACACACAAACACACACACTCACACATGCACACATACACATTAAGGACTTCTAAAAATAGAACCTTAATACATGATTCACCCTAAAAACATTGGCAATAATTCATTATTAGTTCTTAGTCCTGTTAAATATCTGTTCAATGTTGGCACACCTCGAATTATCTTAAAAGGGCCTTGTTTAATTTTTCACTGTTTGTTTGAATCAGAATTCAAGTAAAGAGTTTACAAATTAAGACTTGTTGCTGTATCTCTTACATATCTTTTAATCTTTAGAGACCTTGTTGTTTTTAACTTTAAATTTTATCTCCCTTTCTTATCACTGAGTGGAAAAGAATCCAGCTCTTGGAGGGTTTTGCAGTGTGGATCTCGGTCACCTGCTGTTGCAATGTTTAGCATGTTCCATTAACCTTCATATTTCTCATAAATTAGTGTTGGGCTTATGAGGTTTAAATTCAATTTATTTTCAGCAATACTATTTCATATGTTTTGGGCCATCCTATCAGGATGTACACATCATCCCCTCTCATTTGATGATATTATCAGCCCTGATAAATGACCTAAATCTATTCATCTGTTAAAAATGGGAAAGTATAGATATTCCATTACTTTTCATTTATTAGCTGGCTGCTTCTTTAAGGAGAAAGTTTTTCTCTTTAGGAAACTTTTATTTATGAGATTATAGATCAAATTACTTAGTTATTTCCCTTGATTTATATATTTTGAAAATAAGGAGGTGGTCCCACAGCATCCCCAAAAGATAACAATGGGATTTTAATACTTCATTCATCACTTAAACATGCTTGATGTAGTGTTTGATGCCAACCTAAAGTAAGCAGTCTGAAGTGATGGCTGGTATATTTTGTCTTAATTACCCCAGATGCTCGTGTTATCAAATGGAGGGAGTCTCAGTAATATGACTAAGGGAAGGAGATTGGGATTTAGAGAGGCCAAGTTGCCCAAGATGGCCGACAAGTGGCAGAGCTATAACTCAAAGTCAGGAAAGAGCTGCCCAAAAGCTTCTTAGGGTGATATTTTATTTGTGCTGAAATGTGGTTTTATTTGCATGTTAATAAAGTTGCCTGGAGATCAGAGCTAAGAGCAAGCCATTTAGCAGAAGTCTGGCGGTGGTGGCACATGCCCTTAATCTGATCACATGGCAGGCAGAATCTCTGTGTGTACAAGGACACAGCAAAGCGGTGACCCGAACCTTTACTCTCAGTATGAACCATAGAGACCTGGAGGTCTGTATAGACAGAAAGTGACGAGGAAGTCATGTGGTTGGGTTTAGAACCAATGAGAAGGCAGAACAGAAAGGCAATAAAAAGACAGGACACAGGAAGCAGGTCTCTCTCTCAGGGGAAGGCCCAGCGAGTGGTAAGATAAGATGGTCTTAGCTCTTGGCTACTGCTAGATCTCTGGGCTTTTAACTCCGTATTTGGCTCTGTGTTTCTTATTTAATAAGACCATTTAGAATCACATCTACACTTCTTCCTTCATTGAAACACTTATGTGCAAGGGCAAATTCGAGGGTTCCAAACCCTTTGGCTCCCATGGTACACCTCATTGCCTTCACTCCTACAAAGGGGTGAGGAGCAGAGGAAGACCACATCATACAAAACAGTGGCAGCAGTAAGCTATTATTTTATGGACCCATGAGGACAATGGTGACAATATGACTTTTTGGGATCACGTGTAAAAGTTTTGTTTTTTTCTGGAATATACAAGTAAGCAAGAAATAATTAGATACTTTGATGTTTGCATGCCAAACACTAAAGGCGTTGGCCATCATTCCCAGAATCATACCAATTTAAGTTCCCAGTTTCCATCACCCTGTGTTGACAACAATTGGTTGACCATCCCATGTTTTCTGCCTGTTTTTCCACCTTTATTTTCTCATCACTTTACACATTTAGATTTTCAATTCCTCTAGACTTTAGGGCATAGAGTATATTTGACTAAGTGGATAAAAACACAAAACATTATTTTTATTTTAGTTAAATATACCAAATTCATTCTTTTCATATTGTCTAGTAGTGCCACTTGTGTGATATGGACTTTCCCATAAATTTATGGGACAATATATGGACCCTGCATATAGCTTCATTAAAAAATGTCCCATCTTTGCACCAATAGTAACAATATTTTTTATACATTGTATTTTTTCTTTTCTTTCTTTCTTTCTCTCTCTCTCTCTCTCTTTCTTTCTTTCTTTCTTTCTTTTTTTTTTTTGAGACTGGATTTCTCATGGACCCTGGCTGTCCCGGAACTCACTCTGTAGACCAGGCTGGCCTCGAACTCAGAGAGTCTCTTGCCTCTGCCTCCTGAGTGCTGGGATTAAAGGTGTGTGCCACCATTGCCCAGCTTACATCTTTACTTTTAAATTAATTTTCTTTTTGAGAAAGGGTCTCATGTGGCCCAGGATGCCTTTGAGCTCACTGTATAAACATGACTTTGAACTTCTTTTAAAATGTTATTTACTTATTTAGTGTGAGGTGTGTATGTGTGTGTGGGGGGGTGAGTGGGGGTGTGTGTGTACACTCACTCACACTCATGTACACACAGAGGCAAGAGGAGGATGTCAGGTATCTTGCTGTATCACTCTCTGTCTTATTCTTTTGAGACAGGATCTTTCACTGAACCTCAAACTAAATGGGCAGCCAGCAAGCCCCAGAACTCCTTCCCTTTCTGCCCCTCCCTGGTGCTGGAGTTAACACTGAGTGGCCATGCCTGGCTTTATCATGTGGGTGCGGTGGATTCAAACAGCCATCTGATGCCAACAGAGCCATCTCCCCAGGCCCACGTTACAGCTTTAGAATAAATCATCTCAGTTTCTGGGAAGGTAAGGTATTTCACCTGATTTATTTTTCCCTTTCATAATTATCTTGGGTATTCTTGCCCTCTTGTTCCTGTTCATGAACTTTGAATTTTGTGACAAATTTAATGAAAAACAATTTGCCTTCATTGAGACTGCATTTAATTTAAGGACTAATTAAAGGGAGATTGCATTTGGAATACACTGATCTTCCCTTCATGAATTCGTGAACATGATACTGCTTTTTTTTTTCCTTCTTTTTTTTTAAACTCTGGCCACCTTTTGCATCTGTCTGAATGCTTAGCTGGGGGGATATGTGCCTGACTTGGTAATTGTTTGAGTCTCCTTAGAGATTATTGAGTGGAAAGAGTGGCCTAATGCGAGCTGGGTAATGATAATATTGGTTTGAGAGTGGTAGCGATTTGATTGGAGATTGATGGAGAGATCAAGCAGGAATCTCATAAAGGTCTAGGGGAATAAAGGAAGTCTGAATGTTAATGGTAGCAGTGGTAATGAAGATAAGATACCTCAGAGAAACTTCCAGAAATTAATTACTCTCTTTTGTAAGAAAAAGACACCATCAGATTTTCTGCTTCTCTTGTAAGACTGAGAGAGAAGATGCTCATATTTGGAGGGGTTTGTCTTAACCTGGGGCTGAGAAAAATGATTCTCACTGGAATAAGGACGTCCTCTTCCTGGCCTTATCTTTGGGAAATCTGAATTTACCTTCAAGTGCGATTAGACCTCTTCCATGAGGCCAACTTTCATTCCATCATTCATAATGAGGACGCCTTATGGGTTTTTTTTGCATATAAATTCCTGTGGTAGTTGTCACAAAGACTGACATTTTCATTTTTATCCTCTGTTGTCTGGTACAATAACTAATTTTAAAAGTTACATCTATTTATTTAGAGTGTGGTAGGAGGAGGGTATGGCAGGTGTGTGGAGGTCAGAGGACAACTTAAGGGAGCCATTTCTTTCCTTCCACCATGTGGGACCCAGGGGTGGAACTCAGGTCATCAGTCTTGATTCAAGTACCTTTACCGGCTGAGCCATCTCACCAGCCCACAATTACTCTTACTGCAGGGAAGAGACTACTGTCTGTCAACGATGGATGACAGTGCAAGAGTAGGAACAAACCCCTCCACAGGTAGTGGGCTCCACAAAGCCCGCTCATGCACCAGAGATGGATTCTGATCCTACCACTGGGGGCCTCCCAAGCAGATCAAGCTACACAACTGTCTCACCATGCAGAGGGTCTAGTCCAGTCCCATGTAGGCTCCACAGCCATTGATCCAACTTTCATGAGTTCCCTCTAGTTTGGTTTGGTCGCCCCTGCATGTTTCCCCATCATGATCCTGATGCACTTGCTCATAGAATCCCTCTTCTTTCTCTTTGACCTATGATGGGACACCTCGTGCAGCCTTGAGGCAGGGGGAAGGGGCTGGACTTACCTTTACTGAATGTGCCTCCCCTTGGGAGGCCTTGCCTTCTTATGGGTGCAAGTGGGGGGGTGAGTTGGGAGGGGGAGGCTGGGGAGGTGGGAGGAGGGAAGAGGGGGATCTTTGATTGGTGTGTAAAATGAATGAAAACAATTTCTCAATAATAATTTTTAAAAAAAAAGAACAAACCCCTTCATCTGCTCCGCTGATGGATACTAGGTTTCTTCCCCTTCGGGGTTAGCTTGGACCACCATGCTCTATGACATCACCACAGTGGACTTAGGCAGAGTCTTTATGGAGATCTGCCCTCATTAGTTTTCTTGTTAACTTTACACACCTGGTTCTCCATTGAAGAACTGTCTTGATCGGCCTTTAGGTATGTCTGTGGGGCATTGTCTTGACTGATGATTGATACACGAAGGCCCAGCCCACTGTGAGGATAGCTGACCATGAGCCTGGGAGTGAGCCAGTCAATAAGCAGAAGTCTTCCATGGTTTCTGCTTCATTTCCGGACTCCAGGTTTCTGCTCTGACTTCCCTGGGTCGTGACTGTGTCCTGTAAGATGAAATAAACCCTTTCCTCCCCCAGTTACTTTTGGTCATGGAATATATCACAGCAACAGAAAGAAAAGAAGACAGTGTTTCTTACCTCGATTCCTTCTAAGATGTATGTTTTGTGATTTCATTTATTGTTTGGATTTTTTATAGTTCTGATGATGTGTTATGATATCCCTCTGTGAGTTACATAGCTATTAAATTTGAAGTGTTTTGTTAATCTTATGGAAAAATAATTTAATCCATGAATCACTTAACAAGTTACTTTGTGCAGTTTGCAGAATGAAAGGTATGTACTTAACAATTCAAAAATTAAAAAGAGACTACAACAATAAATGAAGGTGTATCTTTGCTACCTTGTAAGTAGCTGTAGTAGGTTTCTGCCCCATGGGTGGTCAGACTTCCCCTGTGAATTAATGGATACTGAGAAGGTATTGTTAAGGTTGTTAAATGTGGCTCAGCTTCCCATTGCTTTCAGCAAGAAGGGTAGATTTCTGGAGCCTTTATGTATTTGCAGGCGAGGTATACACACACACACATATGTATCTCTTTGCATGTGGTGTTTTCTCTATTGAAGCTATGCTCATGAGTTTGTTTCCAGTGTGTTTATCTCTCATATTTTATAATACTGCTTCCTGATTGCAAATGACACATGAGTACAGACAACACTTTTGGTTCTTCAACTCATCATAACTGCC
Organism: Peromyscus maniculatus bairdii; assembly: GCF_049852395.1. Lineage (NCBI taxonomy): Eukaryota > Metazoa > Chordata > Mammalia > Rodentia > Cricetidae > Peromyscus > Peromyscus maniculatus. The sequence goes on from NC_134855.1 coordinate 38,254,798, forward strand.
CCAACTTACTATCACTTCTACCCAAAGGAACTGTCTCCATTCAAATGGCAATCATTGGAAGAGGAGAATAATCAGTGATCTTTTGATGGCCACTGTAGTTTATCTAGTATTTGAGGTAGTCTGTTGTCCCCAAGAGGTGCCATAATGAAGAATTAAAAATACAGTTAAGATCCAAATGGAAAGGGAAAAAATGGTTGTAAAATGTTACTATATAAGGATTGCGCTGATAGATGCTAGTGAATTGCTCATTAGAATTTCAGCACTATTTGGAATGCTGTCAATGTCATCTCATATTTAAACTATTAAGTGCATATTTAAACTGCACAGAGTGCTTGCATTCATTTCATGGCTAATCAATCCAGTATGGAATCGTTTGCCAAATAGTAATGGGATTTTCTCTAACAGTCAGATACTTAAGGCACTAGACACCAAATTATAAGATAAAAAAAAATCAATTCAGCATCCCAGGTAATTATAGGCTTAAAACAATATTGTGTTGAGCTCTGGCACACACTTTCTAACAGCAGATGTCTTTGTTTGGGGCCATTTTGATGATCTTGGTAACTGTAGCATGATAAACCAATGATGCAAATTATTTTTTCATTTAGATTTTACATTGTAGATTTAGCCATTGTTTTTAACATTACACACTGTCTGTTTTACCCAGCACCTATGTTAGGATGGTAACAGTGGAGAAGGAGAGTAGATGACATTCTACAGCTATTAGGAAAATATAACACATGGAATTGAAAGATAATACCAGGCTTCTAAGTGAGCCACCGGCAAATGCTACAGCCATTAGCTGTGACAAAGGATTCAGGAGAGGAAAGAATGCAAAATGCTGATTAGCTCTTTTTCAGAGTGGATGAATTTAAGGTACCCATCATATAGATAAATAAAAAAAATCACTTAGTTGTCCCCTGAGATTGCCCACTACTGCTGAAGACACCATGTATTTCAGCCCAGGGGCCCTGAGCTGGAACTGATCTGAATTTTTTCTCCCTGAGAACTAGCTTTCGTGGTACCAGAAAACACCATGCAGGCTTCCAAAGGAGGAAAGCAATCAAAAGTCCTACCCAGGTATGATACCTATGAATGACCACAATGGCACCATGTGGATGTAATTCTGAACGGTTTTATTAAATAAGAAACACAGAGCCAAAGGCAGAGTTAAAAACCCAGAGATCAGAAAGCAGTAGCCAAAAGCTGAGACCACCTTCTTACTACCCGCTGCCACTGCCATCCTTCCCCTGAGGAAGAGACCTACTTCCTGTGTGTCTGTTTTTTTATTGCCTTTCTGTTCTGCCTTCTCATTGGTTGTAAACCCAATCACATGACCTCCTCATCACTGCCTATCTATACAGACCTCCAGGTCTCTATGGTTGGTATTGACATTAAAGGCGTGTGTCTCCATGCTGGCTGTATCCTTGAACTCGCAGAGACTGTGTCTCCTGATAAGGTCAGAAGCCACGCCCATAAAGTCTCACCAACATGACTGCTTAAACAGGAGCTCGCCAAGGACAATGATTGACATGCCAAAGTGGGTAGGGGAAAGCCCAGGAAGCCTCAGTCCTACACAAAGAGCTGCAGGCAACTAAGGAATGATGAAAGTAGGAGAAATAGTCTTCCCCAGGGAAGAGCACACCAAGTGGTTATTCAATACCAAACAGTCAGCCCTGAAAACGTACATATAGGTAATGTTATACAGACGGTGCAGATTGCATTTAGGAATATATGTGTAGATACATATATGCATCTAACAACATTTAATTAAAAAAGAGACCATAAATTTGAAGGGGAAAGAAGAATATATGGAATGGTTTGGACAGAGGACAAGGAAGGGGGAAGTGATATAATTATATTATAATCGGAAAAGGAAAATAAAACAATCACGAATCCTTTGAGAACTAAGAGGAGGTCTGCCCTGAAGACAGGCTGAAGCATTGTTCCTGCAGAGGAAGTGAAATTACAGGAGCATCCAAACAGTGGAGAAGCTGGGGAATACTAGCATGCAGAAAAAGGGGAAATAAAGAGGAGAAATGAAGGGAGCCACAGATAAAAAGCCAGAGTGTGGGAAGAAAACCACAAGAGACCATCACTTGCAGAGACTTGGTTTAAATCAGTTATCTCCATATCTGTTTGATTTTGTGCCCAATCAGCATATGTATATTAGCTTATGAATTATATGCATTATCTTCAATCTATATAGTAACTACTAACCAAACAATTTGTTGAAAATTTAGACATGGACAAAATGAATTTCCCTCTGCTAAGGTGCTTATTTCCCTATTTCTTAGGGACTAGTTAGGATGACGTTATCGGTGGCCACACATATAAGAACTTAGTCACAATAATCATATTGTCACTGCTTGTAAGGTCAAATAAGTTTGTGAATTTAAACAAAGGTAAAATAACTTTCTCTTTGTTCTTCTTCTTCTCCTCCTCCTCAAGACAAGGTCTCATGTAGCCCAGGCTGGCCTCAAACTTACTATGTAGCTGAGGCTGGTTTTGAACTCCTGATCCTCTTGCCTCCACTTTATAATTGCTGGACTTATAGGCATGTGCCTCCATGCCTGACTCTGCTTTTTCCTTCTTGAATTTTATTTGTACAATTTTAATTAATTAGTGTGTGTCACACAGCACACCTATGGAGGTCAGAGGACAATTTGTAGAAATCAGGGCTTTCTCCTTCCACGGTGTGGGCCCTGGGGATCGAGCTCACATCATCAGCCTTGGCAGCAAGGGCCCTGATGCATTAAGCTATCTCAACAGTCTTGTTTCTCCTTCTGAGTGGTACATAAAACAAACCTACACCTTTCAATCAATGGGAGTTTTGAGTTCTTCTTCTTACAACCAAGTGATCATCTTGTGCATCCTACTTTGGATACTGGGTTTAAGAGACAGGAGTCAGCAGCTTGAAACATCTTGGAGAGATTAAATAATATATTGTTTTAAAAATTAAGAAGAAGAATCTTCATCAATTTGGAAGCCAGAGGAAGCCTTGGTGGGGCAGGCTCAGGAGCAGAGGGAGAGCAGCAGATGTTGAGTTTGGGGCCTATACGATAACAGGCTGCATTAATTCGCACATACTATCTGTACTGTAGACGCTGTGCTAAGGACTTGGAATACAACCTTTAGATGTTATGACTACCCCCATGTAAGAGGATAATCAGATACGGTGTAAGTGTTCTCGGTCACACAGCTAAGGAAGCAATTCTAGCGGAACCTGAGTCCAGGCTGACCTCAAAGATTGAGCAATATGCAGTGTCTGTCAGAGTGAGGCTGCTGGAGATTTGGAGTGAGTGTGGTGTGGAATGAGCACTTCTGATCCCTCTAGCTATTAAAATGAGAACAGAAAGAAGGGTAGGAGCATTAAAGAAGGATCCTCCTCACTCACTAGCCCTATCACCATTTTAAGATGTTTTTAAGTGTGTAAGAATTGGATACTTTCACACAGAGAATGGAATGGGCAGAAACGGGAGATACTTTGAAGTCATTAGGCAAGAGAGATGATAAACTATAAGAAAATCACTCAAGATTAGGAACATACATGGAAGGTAAGCCATAACAAGGAGAGACTACCTCCTCCACTACAGAGAGGAAAGTGTTGAGACTAAAGGCAGACACAGGTTAGTATGTGGGTCTGAAGACGTGAAAACCTCACATTTCTGTTACTCATTTTCTCTGCGGAGTAGGAGTCAGGCCATTGTCTAGAAAGTATGAGATGAGGAGAAGATGGGGTAGAGTTGGCATGCATCAAGAGAAGAGTTAAGTAGTTGTGGGGAATGTGAGCTGTGCTTCACTTGGGACCCATTGTAGGCTATAAAATAACTAAAGATACCAGACTGCGTGGTGCTGGAGTTTTCTCCCTAACAAAGCCTGCCAGCCTGGATTGAGGGATCACGTTGGTGGGCTGATGTGACGTCGGGCTTTTGTATAGTTTAGGGAGGCGATAGTTGGAAGTCAAGGAGGCAGGGAGTGGAAGATTGAAGAAAGACGCAGGGAAGTGGTAGACTGAAGAAAACTGAGGGCTCGAAATGCTGGAAGTCGCCATGAAGTGCTTGACATAGGGGTATGAGTGAGTGAGGAAGTTGCAGGAGAGGAGGGAGATGAATTCAGGCATGTTAGCCTCCAGTTACCCCATTCTCCAAGCACCATGCTGCTAGTCATTCCCCTCCTAGCAAGACTGGAAATGTGAAACTTACGTATTTCTCCAGTTCTCTTGCCAGTTGAGTTTCAGTTTGGGATTCTCCAGTGAGGGGCCCTGAACAGAGGCAGCCATGGCTAACCACATGAGCACTGGCAGCGGATATCTGGGGAGTAGTGCCAAGAGATATCCTTGGTGGTTGTGTGGCATATCAGAGGGACTTAGCTCTTCCAGGGACATGGAGTAGGAGCTAAGTACTGCTAACCACTTAAATATTACTAAGTACTATCTGTCACATCTGTTAGAATCACTGTGTTAAGCTTTCACTGTCTTTGTTGAAAACACCCCTATGATATTCTGTAAATGATTGAAAGTGTCAAGAGTGGGCTGCCTGTCAGGATCTTGCCCTGTGTAGGACTGTCTTCCAAGCATAGTCTCTTTTTAGCAGTTGGGTGGACTACGCTCGGGGCAGCCAGTTTGGTTTGGACATTTTACAGTCACTCTGAGAATTCTTCAGCAGCTTCAGAGGACCGTGACACCCATGGCTGAAGATGTGCTCCAGTCATGACCATTTGGGACAGTCCCCACCTGTCTTGGAAAGCAGCAGTTTAACCAAGACAGGTGCCTGAAGCCATTTTTGTAAGAGAAGACCCAGCCCTAATGGTCTGGGCCATAAGTCTCTGGTCTGCCAAGCAGCCCTGGGCTTCCAGCACTCAAGGGCTGCGGCTGCTAACACTAGATGAATGAGGTTGGCCTAGCCCACTTACGATTTCCACTTGGGTAGCACAGGACCCAAAAACGACACATTTCTTACAGTGGTTTCTGCAGCCCGCACATCTTCAATTTCTTAAATTTCCCCTGGTCTTGGTTTCTCTGTTCTTTCCAAAGACAGGGCAATCCACTCATCTTCTATATCAAATCCCTTTTTACTTGGCATGTTTAGAGGAATTTCTGTTTCCCTGACATAACTAACCATGGCTAACATTTTCCCAGTTCTTCCACGAAGCTGGTATGTGGCCTTCCTGTGACCACACTGGTATGAATCAGGATGGTTGCATGCAAACATCAGAAAACCTAGCTAATTAAAATGTATTGAAAGGGTTTTAGAAGGTTTGTGGAATTGCTGGAAGGGCAGACAACCAGACTCTGAGATCAGCCTCGGCAGGTAGCAGATACGACACAGGTGAACTCCTGCCACAGAGCTAGCTGATGCAGGGTCTGCGCTGTTGAACCCGGGAAAGTGTGCTTAGCTAATAAACCTAACCCAAGTCCCTGTGTCTGTACTTGAATGGCAGGGAATGTGAACACTGAGCTCAACTCTTAGGTCCAGCTTTTAGAGTGACTGTTCTGTCTTGTAAATGGAGAAAACTCAAAGAAAGGGATGAACAAATATCCATTTTATTTCCTTTTTTGATAACAAAGATTAAACTCTGGATCTTGGGCATGCTACACAAGCTGTCTACCACAGTACTATATCCGCAAGCCATATAAATGTCTATTCTGTTATCCAGTTAACACCCAGCGTGTGTGTGTGTGTGTGTGTGTGTGTGTGTGTATGTGTGTGTGTGTGTGTGTGAGAGAGAGAGAGAGAGACAGAGACAGAGACAGAGACACAGAGACACAGAGACACAGAGAGAGAGAGAACATTCAGCTAACTGTTCATTGCCTTCTTATCTCCTTGTCCTTCAGGATTCAGCCTTGTCCTTGAAGCCCTAAAGCTAGAAGCGTTTACTGTCTGTCCCAAACTCCCATAACAATGTGCATCTTGTTTGGTATTATTAAATTCTCACTTGTTTGTATTGATATTTGCAGTTTAAAATATTAAAGTGCTAACACATTTAAGGCTGAATGAACATTAGCACTCATTTAATCTAATGGGCCTTAGCTCATCAACTCACAGAAATCACGAGAGCTTCCCTACTCATGTCTGTGCACGCCACAGCTTCCAGCTAATACCTGCCCATGATAATATTTCACATCAGTTAAACTCAATCAAGGAACCGCTCCAGGATTCACTTGTCTCCATGCCCTTCTCCCTGACAGCCACCCCCTCCACCCACACCTCTTTTTTTAATTAGTCACCCCTCCTGCATTGGCTAGGATCAGATTTTACTCTTTCATCTGGAAATTTTGCCTTTATAGATTCCTACAAAGTGATCTGAAATGCATCCAAGTGTCCATTTGTCATAGCAAACCTTTCGTGTGGATCTTTCCGTGTACCACCCTTCACATTCTAAAGCAATGCGTAGCTCGTCTCAACTGAGCAAAATATTGGGTTTCAACGTGACTTTTCATACATTTATATAATGGGTTTTCACCATATTTGTCCCCCATAACCATTTCTCCTCTCTTCCCCACCCCCACTCCCATTACCCTTCTTTCTAACCAGTTCCTTTGGGATGGTAGTATTGCTTGGTATCTAGGAGGCAGGTGTCTGGTTATACCTAGGCTTGTGGTATTGTTGGAAGGCCAAAGAATCCAGCTCTGAGAATGAACCCCAGCAGGCAGCAGGTATGACACAGGCAAACCATGCCCCAGAGCTTGTCTAATGACTGCCACTGTGAAACCCAAGGCAGTGTGCTTAGCTGATAAACATTATCCATGTCCCCGTGCCCTAGAATGGCAGGGAAAGTGAGCCTCAGCCCATATTAGATTAGAATGCTTATGTGGGATTGTCTTGATTAATTTAATCGATGTGGGAAGACCCATCTGAATTGTGGGTGGGAACATCCTCTGAACAGGGGTCCTGTACTACATAAGATGGAGAATGGCAAGCTGAACTACTATGCCGGTATTAATGCATTGTTCTCTGATCTTAACTGTGGGTGTCACGTGACCTGTTCTCTCCACCTCCCGCCACTCTGACTTCCCTGCCATGATGGACTGTAACCTGGAACTGTGAACCAAATAAACCCTTCCCCCACTGAAACTGCTTTATCAGAACATTTTATCAAAGCATCAGAAAAGAAACTGAGACACCTTTCCACTGACATGCCCCCCTCTCTGATGCCCACTGAGTTTAGTTAGGGTTGTTTACAGGAACATGGGTGGAGGGTTATTTACATACAAGCTTGGATATTTTACCTGTGGCTATACTATTGTTGAAGACAATGTCTTTGCCTCCCTCTGAAACATTAACTGCACTTATATCCTCAGGGAGGGGTAGCCTCGTGATCCGCCCGTGACAGATGCCCACAGGCTCAATCTCATGCACATCAAATGCACTCACGAATGCTGAGAGGCCAAGAGCACAATGCCATGCCCGGAAGCTGTGGCTCTACAACACTCCCTCACTTCCTCCAGTTCTTACATGCCTCCACCTCCTCTTCTACAGTGTCCCCGGGGTCTTTGGGGGTGGGGGTGGGGAGGGGGTGGGTGGTGGGTGGTGGGTGGTGGGTGGTGGTGGTATCAATGTCCCACTTAGGGCTCGGCATTTAACAGTCGCCGTCATTCTTAGCACTTGACTGTTGTTCCCAGATCGTGACCCCCAGAGAGACCACCAAAGACGAGCATGCCGGAATGCAAAAGCAAGGTTTAATTCTGCATATACAAGCCTAGGCAGGGACTCCGTCCAATACATCCAACGCAATGGAGGCTGGAAGAAGTGCCCACCTATCTGCAAGCTCAGTTTTTAAAGGGAAAAGTCACAAGGTTACATCATTTGAGGGTGCTAGTACGGGTACAATTCTGATTGGCTCGCTTCTAGGGACTTCTAGAAATTACTTCTAAGGGAGTGGTTGCCCGCCATCATTTCTCATTGGCTGCCCTCAGGTGGGGGCATTTCTGTGGTCAGTTACCCTGGAAACCAGGGAGAGGACATTCCATAGTCTGGCAGGCATTACCTTGTGACTCTCTTGTGACTCTGTACTTTTACACTTCCTGGTTTCTGGAATCTGAACTGACTGGTTTCAGTAACTAATGGCCTGTTCCCAAAAGGAGAAATCTTAGGCCTTAGTTTTTGGGTGAAAGCATTTTGGTCTTATTTCTAAGATGGCTCATTTTGGTCTCACATTGACCAGTCATGAGTCTCACAATTAGAAAGGAAACTTCTCTTAGCACAGCAGACAATATCACGAATCTCTATGTGCCAAAACAAAAACAACAACAACAACAAAAAAAAACAAAAAAAAAAAACCAAAAACAAACAAACAAAAAAACCCACCAGTATTTAGAAGGCAAATTTGAGAAGCACATCATTCCCAATTAATAAACTGGTAGCAGCTGATTGCACACTACAGCATATTACTTCCCTAGCCACAGGCTTTTGACCAGGTTTTCAGGAGCGGATATGAATTCCCTCCTGGGGAGTGGACCTCAAGTCCGATCAGGAAGTGGTTGTCCCCCGACAGCATCCCACTACTTCACCAGTGTGCACCTGTTGCTTGGGTAGTCAATAGTAGAGCACAGCCGAGTGTGACTGGGAGTGGAAGTCGCCTCCCCTGCGGCCTGCGTAGCAGCTTCCAGCAGTCGGAGGGAGGAAACCCCCAGCTCAGTTACAGCTTAATTTCGCTGTGGTCAGTGACCAAAATGTGAGGTGTCTTCTTCAGCAGTAAGGTCTTGCCACCACTGCTAGTGGGCAGACAAGAGCACTGGCAATAGCCTGTATGACTTGGGGGCCTTCAGGGACTTTCCTGACCAGCGACTCTTAGCAGGGTGGCTCAACCCTGGCATTTTCCTCCACATTTTACAAAAGGTAGTTTTTATGTCCAGGTCACGTTGCCACCTCACTCTGCCTCTGTATGATTTCACGACTTCACTGCTAACAGTGAACCACCCTTCGCATCCAGACCGCGTCACTGACGAGTGACCCTGTGACCCCTCCCTTCTCCTCTCCTGTGAGGTTGCAGTATGATTTCTCTGATGTCTTTCCTTCCTCCTTGCTTCGGGGGCCATTTGTCAACTTCTGGACCTGTGTCTGTCTGAGGAAGTAGCTGGGATGTGGCGGGAAGGCAGGCAGAATCCATGGGGTATGGAGGAGGTAACTTCCCTCCACTTCCCTCTCTTCTCACTTTCTTCTACTCTCCTCCTCTTCCTGCTACAGGACTACACCCCAACTTGTGGTAATATAGTGTGTACCCTAATAAAATTTGCCCGAAGATCAGAGAACAGAACAAGCCACTAGATTAAACATAGAGGCCAGGCACTGGTGGCACACACCTTTGATCCCAGCCTTTAATGGCTGGGTGGAGAAAGGTATATAAGGCATGAGGAAACAGGAACTAGAAGCCTTTTTGGCTAAGGAAGTTCATTCTGCTAGAGGCCTTCGGTAGAGAGGCTTTTTCAGGCTGAGGAGTCCTAGGGTAAGATGTGGCTTGTTCCTTTGTCTCTCTGATCTTTCAGCATTTAAACCCCAATATCTGGCACCAGGATTTTTTAGTTAAAAACCATTTAGAATTTCATGTTACATCTGGCACCAAACTTGTGGGGCACGGATTCACAAAAAAGCCACAGGCTAAGGCCGGAGCTACACAGGGCTGGGATCTCCACCTTGCTGGGATTTCCACCCTGCTGGGATCTCCACCCTGCCTGGCCTGGGAGTCCCTACCCTGCTGGCTAAGTTTTTGTTGCAGCCTCTCTGTAGCAAACTCCCCAGGCTCAGGCTCCAAATGCACCAGAATTAGCTGCTTTTGCATGTTCTCCCACGCAGACTGCTGGCTCCTTGGCTTCTCCCCTCTCCGGTAGGTTTTGGCTTTCTCTGGGACCCCTCACCAGGCTGCTGCCACATCGTCATCCGAATTGTCATGTCAGCAGATTTGGTGAGTCAACTGGGATTTCTTAAAGGGAGGAATTAGTTAAAAGAAAGTATTTTTCCACATTAAAAAATGGGAAACATTTTTACAATGGAAGGCATTTGGTCTCTGTTTGACTATACAGTTAATACTCTGAAAATGGAACAATTAAATGAAAGGATAATTAATGTTGATTGGATAAATGTAATGTCAATTATAAATATTATTTATTTGATCATTTTTGTTTTATCATTAAAAAAAGTTGGTTAATATGAGTGTCAAGATAAAAGTTTTAGAAAAATGTGTTAAAACAGATCATAGAGATATTCAGACCTAGACAGAAGAATTTAAAGGAGAACCAATCTCAACATTGTATTATAAGGCTACAGAGAAACAGCCTAAGGCTTTCAAACAGCCAACCTTAATCTATCCAGTAACCTTATGGGAACTACCCAGTGATAGATATCCTCAAGGCTGTGTAAGAGCTGACTAGATTCCTGTGCAAATTTAGATTTGAGGAGATTCAAAGAAGCAATAGTCTCATATGGCATCCACTCATCTTTCATGAAGCAGATGTTAAATTCATGGTCAACTTGTAATAGAAAAATCTCTCAACACTGCAAAGATTTGGTTATAGCATTCCTAGGGGCTGGTCCCCAATTACAATGGAGGACCTGGTGGAAAGAAGAGGCTATGACTATTGAACAATGAAGTAGAGCTAGAGGTATGGAAATTTCCTAAGATCAACTTCTTGGAGAAGGCCATTATGCTCATATACAAAGACAATCTTTATATGATGACCACACCCTGGTTTTATGCCGCATGGCAGCCTTGAATGCTTGGGACATAATTAAAGAAGTGGAAAGAAAACTGAGTCATTTACTAAAGTTATACAGGGCCCAAAAGAAACCTTTACTGACTTCTTACAAAGATTGACTTCAGCAGTAAATATAATGATACCAAATTCAGAAGCTATACAGATAATAATTAAATCTCTGGCTTTTGAAAATGCTAACACACAATGCAAAAGGATAATTAGGGTGTTAAAGGCAAGATCAGCACCCTTGGAGAGATGGATCCAAGATATAATTAGTATTGAATCTCATGATCATGATGATGCTTGGATAGAAAAGGTGATTTCCAGAGGTTTGAAGAAAAATCAAAACAAATGTTTCAATTGCTGTAAACAAGGTCACCTAAAAAGAGACTGTAAACAGGGAGTTCCTAGAAAAAATGTTTTTGCTAGGAATAATCCCCATAGAATGCCTCTCCCTTCTGGATTATGCAGAAGGTGTAGTAAAGGCAGACATTGGTAGATCAACAAGGGACAGGCAAGGTAATCCTTTGGCTTTGCCATCAGGAAATATCCTGAGGGACCTCTCACAGGCCCCCATGTCAAATTCCATTCAGTTCTTTCCTGTCATCATGAAAGAAACTCCTTCATAGAGCAATTAAAGAACCTAATGCCTATTATACAAAACCATACTGCTCAAGGTGATAGGACAGCTTTAGAAAATAAAACAAAAATTTCAAGAGAAATCATAAATCAAAATTGACAAAGATTGAAAAGGGTACCTCCCCAAAGTTAGGGTTGGGGAAGAGTTTTGTTTTGTCTTTCAGGAGAATGAAGGCTAAGGAATCTGTAGAACACTGGACAAATGAGACATTTGAAGAAAAAGGACAAATCATCCAGAAAAAAATGTCCCTCGAAAAAGATTTTCTGCAGTGAACTATGACCATGCCTAATAGACCTTTGGAGTCTTTGAAAAGATGATGGGACCCCACAATGATGATTCCATTAGGACAATGATAATACCACCAAGCTGACAAACACCACCAAAGATTGGCTTTGGATTACAAACTGCTCAGGACAAATTTGAGATGGCTAGCTGAGATGATCTAGCCTCACAGACTACTCTAGTTAGGATTTGAGACAAGCCCTGCACTTTCCCATTATGCAGAGACTGGACAACAAATGATACAGCTACCTTTCCCAGGACTTGACAATTAACCCAATATTTTCTTTTCAGGATCCCCTAAAGATGCCTTTGTCCCCCAGACAGCAGGAAGTAATTTTAAGACCACAACACCTACATTCCCAAGAGGTAGGGTGGGTGGTTTTTGGTCATTCAGTGAGTTATTGTGATTCAATGATAATTGTGATTGTTTAGGATATTTGGTTACAAGTTGTTAATTGATAATGGTCAGGAAAAAGGCTAAACAAAGGAGATTAGATTTAGGGTTCTTGTTTGAAAAAAAAGAAAAAGAAAAAAAGAGGATATAGATATGATAAGATAAAAGGTAGATTGTTGAATCTACTTTTAAAAAGCAACTACGTTTTAAATATCTTACATTGGATTGGATTTTTGTATATTTTATACAAATTTTATATATTGATACAAATTTGAGATTAATTTTGTTAGAACATACTGTGCATACACTTCTAATCTTGTTCAAGGTATTATACCTATATAGTTCATTTAACAATGTAATGCAAATTTCTATTCCTTGAAAGTTATTATTACAATCTACTTAGGATAATAAAGAAATGCAGGTTAGTAGTTAGTCACCTATTACACTCAAACTTATAGTCAGGTTAGTTAGGTATCTTTTCAAGGTCAAACAGATATATTTTAGATAGATAGTCATCTTCAAACATTTCAGAGATGTACAGAATATGGCATTTAAGATGTTTTAATAACATAGATTATTATTTTTTTATGACTATAAGAAAAGTCTACTCCTGGCAGCACCAATCTACTTCAGAGAAGATGATGAGCTTCCAAGAAACTCCATATGGAGTTTACTTTCTTTGTGGCAAAAGTTAGCCACTGGGCAAGGAAGTACCCTTACATGAGCTGCTGACAGTATGCTGTCCAAAGTGGACAAGCAAGACACAAAAGAAAGGACTGCTGAACTTTGCCAAACAAGGTAGGACAGCCCTTCAGAAATCCTGCTTCACAGATAAGTTTGTCAGATATATGGTAGGCCTGTAGGCCAAAGATGGATGCCCCAAATGTTGCAGAGAAACCTTGGGTGACTGTTCAGGCAGCTAGCTGTTTCTGTCATTTCTCACATTTTTTGGAAGTTGTTTGTTTGCACTTCCTGTTTACTCAGTGAATATTATTTTTTCTTGGGGTCTCTGAGGGAGTTGAAATCTAGATAGTTAGAGTTTTCCTTGTTAACAAATTCAGAAAAGAAACTCACTGGAGAGGTGTAAAGTGTATAAGTTTGAAAGACATCAAAAGATAGTTTTGTGTTGGTAATACAAGTTAGGATAGAAAGTGAATTAGGTACATTTTGGACTCAACAAAATAGGATAAATAAAGGAGTATTTTCTCTTAACTTGTCAAATGTTAATGGTCTAAACATTGTTAATGTAATTCTTGACTGTATATATTGTATATACTTATTGTATATAGTTTTTCTTATAATAGTTATAACATTTTATTATTTTAGGCAAAAAAGAGGGAAATGTGGTGATATATTGTGTACCCTAATAAAATTTGCCTGAAGATCAGAGAACAGAACAAGTCACTAGATTAAACATAGAGGCCAGGCACTGGTGGCACACACCTTTAATCCCAGTACTTGGGAAGCACACATGCCTTTAATGGCTGGGTGGAGAAAGGTATATAAGGTGTGAGGAGACAGGAACTAGAAGCCTTTTTGGCTGAGGAAGCTCATTCAGCTAGAGTCCTTTCAGCTAGAGAGGCTTTTGTAAGCTAAGGAGTCCTAGAGATAAGATGTGACTTGTTCCTTTGTCTCTCTGATCTTTCAGCATTTACCCCAATATCTGGTACCAGGATATTTTATTAAAAGACCATTTAGAATTTCGTGTTACACAACTGGTGTCCCATTCACTTGAGACTCTTGCATGGGACAATCAGAAATATTTTCTGGAGGACGATAGAAGCAAGAACTCAGGCAGGCAGTGTGACGTCAGCCCTGATGGGTCGCCCCACAGGCAGCACTGGTGGTCTCAGCAAACTGTTCCTGTGGCCTCCTTGAGCTTGTCTTAGCTCACAGCTGTCTGCCCCATGTCTCTTCCTCTTGTTTTCTGATCTCTATTCTCTAGCTCTTGCTCCTATCCTATCAAATCCCTTTTCTGCCTAGGACAGCAGAGCTGGGGAGCTGTGGTTTGCTCCTAAGATATGTGGCCAGAACACTCTCTTTTCTCTCTCCTGACTAAGTGATGACGTTCTGTGCATTCTCTTCATGCCTGCCCATCTCCACCTACATGCTTACCTTTGGAAAATTTACTTATTTCTCAGGTATCAGTCATCCTCTTGTCTTTTTTCTCCCAGCCTTTTTTCAGGTTTCCCCCTTCTCTCCTAAGGACTGGTTTAATCTCCCAATATCAAGCACATGTTCCCTAGATGACATTCTGACATCAAAATCAGCAAGACTAACCCAAACTCATTAACTTTCACCTTGATAATCATTTTTTCTCTTCCTGCCGGAACGCCCTTAATAAAGAGTTTCAGTCTCCTCTATCCCTTACATCCTCGGCCAAATGAATAGTCCTATGTTTATTTTTCCTGCCCTGTAACTCACACACTTCCTTTTCCTACTCCTGTTGTTACTTTGTTCTTGTATGAACAACTGCCATATGTCCCCGATCTCTAGCTGTTTCCTGAATCAACTTGACATGCTTGATTAGAGTTCATACCATTTCATCTGCCCTTTCCTGTAGCTCCAGTGCCCCTGGGTTAATGTGGAAACTCTCCCATTTGACCATTCACTGTCTAATTCTAACTTATTTCCTGCTCACTTACCCTTTGGGTAGGGTTAGAAACTACTGCATGATCCCTTGTGGTGGCCTATGCGTCCCTACCTTTATACCTCTGCTCTGGATATTTTCTGTATCTGGGGTATTGTAGTTAAACCCAAGCAACAACTCAAGTGTCATTTCCTCTGTAAAGTCCAGCTTATCCCCTTGGAAAGGCCTGCTCAACCTTCAGTATACACAAGGATCACGTGGGCATCCTTTTGAAATACAGAATCCGGCTCAGTAATTCTCAGTGATGGGTTGAGAGTCTTCCTAACAAGTTCTTGAAACACTGAGGTTTCCTGGACCACACTTGGAGTAGCAAAACCCTAGAGCAGTGGTTCTCAACCTGTGGGTCAAGACCCCTAGGGGGCGTTTAAATGGTCCTTTCACAGGGGTCACATATCAGATATCCTGCATATCAGATGTTTACATTGCAATTCATAGCAGTAGCAAAATTACAGTTAGGAAGTATCAACAAAAACAATTTTATGGTTGGCAGGGTGGGTGGGGTGTGAGGGTGGGGGTAACACAGCATGAGGAATTGTATTGAAGGGCCACAGCATTTGGAAGGTTGAAAACTACTGTCCTAGAGAGAAGCTCAATCTTACTCTAATGCACAGGGGAAGAGCTTTCTTTTTTGTCTGCAAATTTTTTTTGTCTTGCCTCACCTGGCCTAGAACTAGCTATGTGGACAAGACAGGCTTCAAATTTCAGCAGTCTTCTTGCCTCACCTTCCTGAGTGCTATTATTATCAGTATGCACCACCATTGCCAGGCACCAGGCAGGGTCTTCATAGTATTCTCACCTAATGTGCTACAATTTTTAAAAATACTCATTTTGTCTCTTTACAACAGGCATGGACTTGGATGGTTAAATCGAGCACTGGAGAGTTTATTTTAATTGACTTGGATATGCTTCTGATATCACCTTTTTAGCTCTGTTCCATGGTTACTCAGACATCTCAGTTGAAGCACATTTTCCATGGATGAACTTATGGGAGAAAGAATACTGCCCCTGGGTTCTGCTGCATTCAAGGACAGCCCAACATGTCTGAGATAATGCAATCAGAATTGTATGACCAGAGCTCCGAGTTGTACAAAGCCCACTCTAGTTCCAACAGAAAAAGAATTTGTGAAAGTATGAGCTCAAAAGATGGAGTCATAGACTGCTCAGCACAGTGGGGCACAAATTACACAGCATACTCCACAGTCACACCCTCTGGGCAGAGGCAGTGACTCGCCATGACTAGAATGTAGTCTTGCAATTCTGGCCTCTCTGTGAAAGCCTGTGTGTCCTTCATTGTCCTAGCAGACTAGATTCTGTGCAGGGCCGAATTCTTCGGGTTGGTATTAATTATCAATGTGTAACAAATTTCCATAAACTTGGTGGTTTAAAACACCAGCAATACATTCTTTCTTGGTTCTGGGGACCACAATACCCAGATTGGGGTCCACTGGGCTGGGACACTAAGAGAGAATCCATCCCTTCTTGTCCAGCATCTGGTGGCCACTGGCTTTCCTTTGCTGGTGGTTACATTTCTAGAACTTTCCAATACTACATTTTCAGACCCTCCTTATTCTGTCTTTATGTTGCTTTGCCCTGTGTACATCCTCTGTCCTCAAATCTCCCCCTGCCCCCTTCTTAGAAGGTACATGTGATGGTACCTAAGGCCCATCTGGGAAATTACAGGATAATGTCCTCATCTTAACGTCTTTATCACATTGGCCAAAATATTGCCCTATAAAGTGACATTTGTATATCCTAAAAGAGAAATTCAATTAGGTTTGAAATTCACAAAGAATAACATTTGGTTATAACGCCATTTCCTCTCTCATCTCATCCCTTTGATGCCACACGTTGCTCAAAAGAGTTACGGTGGTCTGAGCTTGGGCAGTAAGAAGAGAACAACCCTGTTTCTTCAACTCCCTACTATGGAATTTCCTAACAAACTGAAGCAGCCCTTCCTGTACCTGCCCCTGTCCCAATTCCTTATGTTAGTGATGATTTTTCTTCCTTATTTTCTCTTTCCTAATTATTTTATTAGAAAAAGAACCCATCAGATAGTCTTTAGGTCTGAAAGGTTTCGTCCGTGACATGGCGGTAGTTATAGGCATTTCCAAGGTTGAGCAGTGTCCTTGCTGTTGGGGCAATAATGCTACATTTGGGTGTGGGTGTGTGTGTACTCATGGAAACAGGTCAGAGATTATCGAGGTCAGCGTTTATACCAGTTGCATAGATGGCAGTCAAGTAATTTGGGCTCTTGCGTGTAAATAATTTTCCAAGAGCATTGTTTTTACTGTTGACATTTTCCTGTTGATTTCTGAGACTCTGAAAATTCAACCTGTTTCTTTGAGTGTTTTTTGTGAATAGGGCAGCACAATAAAAATATCCTTTTAGAAGGCTCAGAAAGCTTTAGAAAGCAATGGGAAAAGGTTAAAGTTAGGTGCAAAAATGATTGTTTTCCCCTAAGATTGGAGGCTTCTCATTTTTCATTGCTGAGGGATTTCCTTTAGGAAAGAAAGACCCACAATGTGTGATGTGCTTGACAAGGACTCCAGCATCCCCACGCACTAGCAGAGCGTTTGGGACAGACCCTCGGCCCCTCTGGTCTCCCCTTCTCTTTAGAAGATGAAGTAAGATCCAGGTCACCTCTTCCTCCCCAGCACAGGTTCCATTCCCTGGTCTTAGACATGATTGACGTTTTTTAGACTAAGTCCAGGTCAGCGCGTGTGTCTCTCCTTTGGTTCTCCAGCAATGTTGCTTATATCCAGCACTCAGACTCCTTTGTCACCAAACTCTGATTCAAGTGACCTCTTTGGCGGCGGGGAGGAAGGAAGAGGGAGGCCTGTAGAGGTTTTGGAAGCTTCCTTCGCTCTGAATGAATTCTTCTGCTTCAGTGTAATGTTGGTATTTGATCAAACATAAAAAGCTTGAAGCTTTAATGTCCTGCTGACACCAATATCAACAAAGCATCCAAGCGGAAGCTTCTGGCAGCTCATTAGAGGGAGATTTTATGTCACTAGGTTGAAGACTGAGGATACCTTTTAGTGGCTTTTTCTCAAGGATAAGCTACCTCATGCAGTATGAATCAAATTCAAGAGCTTTATTAAAGCACCCTCGATAATTTGGTAATATATTATCACTCAGTTTTGGAAAGGCAATAAATGACTGCGTTTTATAGTGTAATTTAAAATAATAATATGGATTGCAGTTGTGTTCGCTCCTGAAAGTATAATTTAACAGTTTGAGTTGATAATAACCTTTTCCTCCCCCGGCAGTGACCACTCTTCTTTCAGTTCAAAAATGGTTTACTGGGGGGATGATTTACCGCGTCTGTGTTTAGAGTCCAGGAGGGCTGAACATGTGTTTAATTGGAATTTTATGTTGTGTTGGAAAAGCTTCATACAAAAAAAAAAAGAAAAAGAAAAAGAAACACCCAAACACCCTTCCAGAGAATCCAGACTTCTAAACAGTAACCATTCCAACATCCAAAGCGGGGTCACGCTTGTCCTTAGGGCTCCCCAGGAGAAGCGGGGTCACGGGGAGTGGTAATTGAAGACAGTTTAATAAAAGTATAAAGTTGAAGTTCAGCTCCACCTCCAGGCATCGGGGGACTTTCCCCAGGCCAGGCCTGAAGAAACATGTAGGGCTGGTGGTCTTGGACCTGGAAATGCTGTAGCTTTGTTCCTGTGGGACAGGCAAGGGACAGTCACAGAGGCTCATGCAAGAACAGGCAGAAGGTGTGGAGAGAGTTGGGGAATCCACAGCCCCAACTTTGCTTCGCTGGCTCATCATTGATTCTTCCTAGGCTCCATTGGGCTGGACCTACCTGAAACTACAGGACACAGACATGGAAGGGACATGCCTGTGGCTCATCGTGTAGTAGGCCATTGAACTCTCTAGTTATGCCAGCTCATGGGAGTATTGCTAAGGGATGCTTCAAGGGCTAAAACTGCCTTGGGTAAAACTGGTCTCTGGTTTCTTAGACCAGTCATAAACTTCCTAAGGTAAACTGGTCTCTGGACCTGACCTGAGTCCCTATCCAATGTGACCCTGAGCTAAAGGTTAACTGCCTGACCATTTAACTTTTATCTCCATGTCTGCAACCAAGGCCTGCTTGCTGCAGATGTCCAGAGCTGCCTTTCTGTATAGGTCACAACTGCATTTTACCCTTAAAAATTGGACCCAGCTGGGGGTCAAGAATGCTTCCCGCTAATCTGCTTGGGACAGTCCTGCTGGCGGCTAATAAAGGCTCCATTTGACTTATTCAGGTGTTGAATGGAGCCTTTCTAGTCAGGTTCCCCATAACAAAATAGCATGGAATGGAAGGGTGGTCTGTAGATTGGGAGGGAAAAAAGGTAGCTCACATAAGGCTAGGAAGGACAAATGAAAAACCTTGATGCTAAAAAAAATTCCTCATTCGTATTTGTTATAAATGCAATCAATTAGAATCAAACTCAGTTTCTAGCTGCCATTTTCCACTTACTACTAGTCAAAAAGACTTCCTTAAAGTTCTCTGTTTCCTGGAGTTGCATAACTTTCAGAGCTGATAGTCTTGCATCTGTGGCCTGGATGGAATGCAGCTCACCTGCCTTCATTGGAATGGATCAGTTTCTAGGAGCGTAGACCAAACTAGAAACAACCAGATGTCAGACCTATGCCAGCTACCCTGAAAGTTTTACCACGTGCAGGATGAGTTAGGAAAAAATAACTGAGGTAGCCTTGCTTCTGCTTCTTCGTAGTTGTTCTGTGTGGCTCTTCTGGGCTCCCGCCCCGCCCTCCGTGAGCCTCCTCATTCAACTCCCCAATTTCAGAGCTTCCCTGGCCACCCCCTCCCTGTTCCAAATGCCAGCTGGGGTTCCAAAGCATCATTGCAACTGCCTCCCCCCTCCCCCCCCCCCCCCCCCCCCCCCCCCCCCGCCCCGGGTGTTTGGGTAAGGAGACTGTTTGCCTTTCTATGATTTCCTGGTCAAATCACAAGGTCTCTTTGACTGTCCCCAGTCTCCCGTGACTCCCTCCAACCTCACCCTTCTGCCCTGTGCTCTGGATGTCAAGTCATCTTGCAGGGAGCATGAGAGCTCAGGACGGGAATCACGCGTTGTATTCTAACCTTGCTACAGATCAGATGTCTGTCACCTACACGACAGAACGTTGTCTTACTTTTGTCATCTGTAAGATGATGTTTGCAATAGGTTTGTGATCTTTGAAACACCGCCGCAAAGTCATTCGGACGAGAACCAGTCCTCCATTAGGAAGCCCCACCGTTCTTCTGGGAAAGAGAGGAAGAGTAGAGATGGACTGGACCTTGACGATTGCCAGGGGTCTCTGGGGTTGCTTCTTGATTGGCATAGAAACAGACCGTTTTCTGGAATAAGGAAGTGCAGGACCTTGGCTGACTGTGGTTGAGCATCCACAGCTGCTGAGGTAGATGTCATAAGATCAGGTTGTGACTGCGATGCCAGTTAAGTGAGCATGCTTGTTCTGGAGTCACAGCACTGGGACAGGTTCCTGGGGTCTAGGTCCCCTTTCCAATGAGACCATAGTTCCTATACCAGTCTTCTTCTATAGCAATGTGTCAGAGTTACCACGACCCCAACATAGCCATACGCAAGACTGAGGTGGCCGCTATGATGTCAGCTGTACTGGTTGATAATTAGAACTCAAAGACAAGGGCTGGGGAGAGAGCGCAGTTGTGTTTGTCTCGGAAACACAAAGACCTGAGTTTGAGTCCCAGGACCTGTGCAAAAATAATGAAAATAAAAATAAAAAAGGAGGAAGGTGTGATGGTGTACTGTACTCTTGTAATCCCAGAGCTGGGGAGATGGAGACAGGTGGGTCTCTGGTTCTCTTTGGTCTGGCAGCCTAGATCACATGGTGAGTTCCAAGGCAGTGAGAGACCCTGTCAGAAAAATGACTGAGGCTCTCCTAAGAGTGCACTGAGCCTCCATAAACACATGTGCACAAGCACTCCCCCTCCATATACATACGTGGACACACACACACACACACACACACACACACACACATAAAAAGACATTTAAGACTAGAATGTTCACATTAGTGGTTCTCAATTTGTGGGTTGATACCGCTTTGGGGGTATCAAATATCAAATATCCTGCTTATTACGTATTTACATTACAATTCACAACAGTAGCAACAAAATAATTTTATGGTTGTAAGTCACCACAACATGAGGGATTAAAGGGTTACAGCATTAGGAAGGTTGAGAATCGCCACTTTACACAATCAATACCTCTGTTTCAACTGCATGGGAAATTAGATTGCAACCATAAGCTTTTGTGGGTTTTTTGTTGTTGGTGGTGGTTTATTTTTTAGCAAAGATAATCCCTTTCCTAGGATGCTAAGAATCAAATACTGGGAGATCACATGTTTTCTCAGTAACAGGCAAACCCATCCTGAGGATCGAATTCTAACTAGTGACTCTAGTGAGCAAGAAAACAGAACAAATAAAGTCATTACGCTCACGGCAGAAGGAAAGATAGCCTGATAAATCATCCATCTTGCCAGAGGATGTTCTTACAGAGCTGAAATCTGAAATGCCACAAAGAGCTTTGCCTCCAGAAGCCCTGGTCCCACGCGCTGGGGTGCCGAGGATGCCCTGTCGTGGCTTGCTTCCTCTGAGATCGCATCTGCCTCGTCAGCATTTACACGCTTCCTTCTTCAGACATGTTCCATCAAGTCACCGTCTGGACAGGTATCTCGGAGATGTCTCCGTCTTCTGGCTTGTTTATGTTCAGACCCAGCCAGCGAGGATTTCAGAGTTAAGTTTGGAGGCACAGTCTCCTTCCTGAATCTAGAGTAAAGCCTCAAACACTAAGAACCCCAGAAGCTAAGGACTTAACTACCCCATTCAGTCGCCAAGGCTTCAACACAACCAAGTGTGGCCCAGCTGCTGCACCTACTGATTCTTTCCTGCATCTAACACCAGCTGCTGTGTTTGCTAACAAATCTATTTTATGCCAGATTACCAGCAACTGCAAACATTTTGCAGCGTAAAAACGGGGGTATGAGTGTTCTTTTTATAAAAAGCTAAACTTACAGCTTTGTGAAGATTTAAACGTGCGAGTGAAGACTCTGTTATTGAACAAGAGAATCTCAGATGGGAGGAGATTACAGGAATCTAGAGTGTGCACTCAGACTGGTCCACAGGCATCTACAGTACATTTTCACTGGCTAGCGACAGAAAAACAGGTGATTGTGGACAAAACCTGGTGGGACCAACAGAGAGAGAGAACAGTGAAATGAACGGTGCTGTCCTGAATGCCAAAAGATGAGTGAGTACGCCTGGGTGTGTCCTAATAGAAAACACATGTGCAACCTAAGAGTTTCGCTATCAATTTTCACGACCTCCTTCTTATAACTGATTGAAAAGAAAGTTCTTTGGGGTCCCAACTAAGTCAGATATTACTGCAACCTACGCAGTAAGTTCAGTGGCTGCCATCTATAAAACTCCATTAGGTAGCAGACACAAGCTATAATTAGACTATAATGTTAATTTACCATTAATATGCCATTACAGGCTATCTTCGTTCTCTATATGCCCCCCCCCCCCCCCCCCCGGCTCTTCTCTTGGGAAGTTTAGTGCAATATCCACGATCAGCACCAGGGAGTTTCTATTGCACTCTCCTTTCCAGAAAGCTCTCAGATCCCTCCCTGTGGTCAGAGGCACAGCATCTTTCCATGAACTATTTATGTATTTATTATTTATTTGGATTTTCAAAACAGGGTTTCTCTGTGTAGTCCTGGCTGTCCTGGAACTCGCTTTGTAGACCAAGCTGGCCTCGAACTCACTGAGATCTGCCTGCCTCTGCCTCCCGAGTTTTGTTGTTTACTTGGAGGGGCCCTCCAGAATGGAAGGAGAGTGGGATCAGAGGCATCTTGCTTGGGCACTCCCAGTGGGGGTGACTTGAATAAACACCACCTGTATCAAGGCTGGCCCAGTGGCCACGCGGTTTCTCCCTGGTCTCTGTAGAAGTACAGAGTACAGAAGTACAGAGAAGTGTCACCTGAGGCGACACTTCCTGCTGACTCCGCCCTCCTTCCTGTGAGTCTTTCTGTGGTTTTCCTTCTGTTCCACATCTCCCCTGGGAGGTTCCCCTACTGGGAAAGAGGGCTATTCACTAATTAAGCATTAATTAATTAATTAATTAAGAGAGCTAATCATATCCATGTTTAGGTTTTCAGCTCCCATGAAGCCCTACCTACTAAGAGGTTAAAGTTCAAACAGCCACTGAAAACATGACCTCATAAGGTGTGATTCAGGGGGAGGCGCTCCAGTTAAGGCACAAACCCGTGGAGACAATAATAAAGTTGTAATTTCAGAGGCAGGGAAGAGGCAAGAGAAAATAAAAATGATTCTTTAACTGTTTGTCATATTAAGCTTAAGATATATCTATTTAAAAAAATCCAGGAATTCATACAATGAATCAAATGTAAATAAGAGACATAATGGGGACAATAGAAAAGACATTAATTTTGAAACTCGGTGTCCATTAATAAATAGAAAACATTAAAAAAGACACAGATTGGGACAGTTTTTAAAGGAGATATTGGTATTTATTGCCGTGCACCATTACAGGAAATGGATGATCATATTTTAAATGCATTAAATTTGGCCATCACGCTCACTTCATGGTGTGAAGAAAAACAGCACTTGAATGATTTTTCCCTTAATTTGTTCTAAATTACAGCAAAGTGCTCTGCAAGAAGCAAGTGCTTGTGTTAATTAACTCTGAGTAGAGAAGGTCACTGGCACACACAGGGCTCAGTTTGTGGCTTTAGTGAGATATTCTCTCCTGCAATTAGAATTCATCATCAGGAATTAGAGACGTGTGCAGATTTTCATTTCTTCATCTAGCACTTCATGTTTGGGCACTTTTGTTGACTCTTTAAAGACATTGAAAGCGCAATAACAATAATGAGATGGACTTATGAAATGAAACACACGGTCCACATATTTATTTACAAGCATGCTTACAACATTGGCATTTTCTTCGAGCCTGAATTTTTGAGCTGAATCCATAAAACTGCGTTCAAATGGCTTAACAGTGCTCCACAACATAAAGAATTAACAAGTCTGAATTTTAGTTATGTTAAATTGTAAGATCATACACAAAATTATAAATACTATACAGTCTCTAAATCATCCTCCAGGATCCTCAAAATTCCATTGGGGTTTAAAGAGCCACCAACAGCTAAGTCCATAGTTCTAAAATACACAGAACTTTTAAATCTTCTTTCAAATTTTCACTTCCCTTTAGTTTCTTAGGATGTGTGCTGTTATCTTTATGCCTATAAAATTGTGAATGCTATAGTACATGTTTTGTGGGTCATACAACACATGACATGATACAAGTGTTAAGCTGAAATTGTTCATGTGAGTTAATATTTGAATGCTAGGCACTTGCCTCTTCTGATCCCCTCCAGTATCAACTGTGAGTCACTATTTAAATGGATTTAGCCACAGTGTCAAGGTAATTATATATGTCATTTCTGTGACTGTCGTTTGTCCTGGATTTGGCCATTTCAAAGAGCTAAAGAGACGTTAAGACTAAACAGTCATCTAAAGAGATCATTCAAGCGTGGAGCTTCCAATGAGAAGAGTTACAAATTTAGAATGGGAAGGACTCAAGATACTATTAATTGAAACAAATCCAAGACTTTCTAATTCTTAGGAATCTATAAAGATACTCAAGTCAGTCACAGGATATATATATATATATATATATATATATATATATATATATATATATATATATATATATATATTAATTTTTAGTGGTCATAGTGTCCACACAGGATCAATGGCCCTTCAGCAAAATAACATGTTTTATTTTTTTATTTTTTTATTTTTTATTTTTCGAGACAGGGTTTCCATGCGTAGCTTTGCGCCTTTCCTGGGACTCACTTGGTAGCCCAGGCTGGCCTCGAACTCACAGGGATCCGCCGCCTCTGCCTCCCGAGTGCTGGGATTAAAGGCATGTGCCACCACCGCCCGGCGAAATAACATGTTTTTAAGGGGTGCATACTAATCATGAGTGAGTTTGTAATCCTGCTACCTTTATGTCTTTTTTTTTTTTTTTAATGCTGTAGCTATGAAATTAAGTTCTGGGGGCTGGAGAGATGGCTTAGTGGATAAGAACACTGGCTGCTCTTCCAGAGGACCTGTGTTCAAGTCCCAGCACCCACATGAGCTTACAATTGTCTCTAACTCCAATTCCAGGGGATCTGGCACCCTCACACAGATGTACATGCAGGCAAAACACCAATACACATAAATAAATAACTTTAAAAAAGAAATTAAAAATAGATGTGTATTCCATTCCTAACCAAGAAGCTATTTGCAACTGATACCTCCTGGGAGAAGAGAAATCAATTTTCTCCAGTGAAGTAATTCTGGGTATATCAACCAGTTGGCCAACACCAAATGGATGTCATGGGTTTTTTGTGTGCTTTTCATTTTGTTTTGGTTGTTTCCTTTTTTTTTTTTTTTTTTTTTTTTTTTTTTTGTCTTCCTGGGGTTTTTTGTTTGTTTTAATTTTCATTTTATTGTTGTTGTTGAGAGAAAGACTATGATGTTGGGTCAGAAAGGAAATGGGGAAGATCTGGAAGAGTTGGGGGAGAAGAAAGAACATGATCAAAATACACTGTGTGAAAATAATTTTAAGTTAATGAAAGAAGAAAATTAGATGTGTAGAAAAGACTCTAAAGGGTTCGTGTGTAGAAAAAGCAGGGTGCCTTAGTACTATTTATTTCTGAAGTTCCAGCAGTGGAAATAAATGCATGGTCTGTTTATGGGGACAGACTCTGGAGGGAAGGTTCAATACCAAGTATAAAAAGCCAGAGCGTTGACAAGTAATGCCGTCTCTTTCAGCAAAACTTCGTTTGCAGTGAGATACTTTTGTCCAATTGTTATCTGCGACTGTCTACTTTTAGTGGGAGGTTAATTGATTACAGCTTCATCAAATCTACTGAAATGAAAGGAATTTTAATTTTACTTGATAGATTTTTAAGCTGAAGTTTTTTTTTGTTTTGTTTTAATATACCATCTGGTTAGTTAAGCCAGTTATTCTTTTGAGTCAGAAATATACAACTGCCACATAATGTAATGTTTCTTAAAAGTGAAGTCCTAAGATGTAGAAAAAAACGAAAGCAGATTGTCCCCAGTGTGTCAGCTCCACAACAGCAGGAGCAAAGAGCTGCTGCGACCGGGAGCTGTGTTCTCTGTACTAGCCCACAAGGACCTAGTCTACCTGGTGCATGGCTCACAATCCCAGTTTGCTGTGCAGAAACAGGTCCATGCTTTTCCTCAGAGCTCCCCCTTGTGACTAGCGGCCACTAGCACCGAAGCAGTTGATTGTACTGGTTGAATGCACGCTGAGGCGAGCCTGGAGAACCCCCAAGTTTATCACAGGACTATATTTGATTTGATTTCCATAGCCCCCTGCTGTCTTCTGTGTGTAGACTGCTTTCCTGGGGTAAAGCGTCAGAAGGACAGAGACAACCCAGGACTGGTTCTAGAGCAGACCATCTGTCTTAATAGGACGTGCAGTAAACATTTATATGAGAAGTAACTTTTCCATCCTGATTATGGAGCCACTTTTATTTATCAGAAATTAATGAAAGAATGTCATACCTGTGATTTTTTTAATTTACAGAAAATATACTTTAAAATTTTAATTTGTATTTGTGAGGGTGCATGTACATGTGTGCATGTAGAGGCCAGAAGTTGACAATTAGGTGTCTTTTTCCACACTAGTTTTGAGACAAAGTCTATCACTGAACCTGAAATTCATCAATTTGATTCATCAATTTGGCTAGGCTGCCTGGTAAATGAGCTTCAGGGATTAACCTGGTTTTGTTCTACCCCATTCCAGAACTGGGGTTACAGATGAGCACCACTGCATCCCACCCCCATCCCAGAGCTGGGGATACAGATGAGCAGCATTGCACCTGATCTTCATGTGGGTGCTCAGGATCTGAACTCAGATCCTCAGAATTGCAGAGCAGACACTTGACCAACTGAGCTACCTCCCAGCCTCAAATATCATACTTTTAATCCATATTAACCAAGCAATGGCATCAACTAGTCGAACACAAAAAAGAGATAATCAAAATTGATAGTTTATTTAAAAACACCTAAATGAACATATGACAAACATATCTAGATTACTACTGCAGTCATTCTATTTAATATTTCTCAACATCCCTCTAGTTTGCTTCTAATGGGAATATAATTCAGATCTTCATTTTTTTTCTCTTTAGGTTTAGGTTACATATATTTTGTATCTCCTGGTTAAGATCATTATTTCTATATTATATTATTACTTTACTTTTTTTTTTTTTGGTTTTTCGAGACAGGGTTTCTCTGTGTAGCTTTGAGCCTTTCCTGGAACTCGCTTTGGAGACCAGGCTGGCCTTGAACTCACAGAGATCTGCCTGGCTCTGCCTCCCAAGTGCTGAGATTAAAGGCCTGCGCCACCACCACCCGGCTACTTCACTTTTTAACAAGGTCCAATATTGAACTCTCAGTGGATTCCTTTGAGCTTACCTATAAGATACCTTTAACAGAGTAATCACTTAGCAAGTGAGGGTTTATGCCTCATTTTAATGGCATGGTTGTCCCTGAGAGTGTTTGCATACCAAGATCTTCATATTTAGAAGAAGGTGCTGGTTCTCTCATTTAGTTTAAGAGTCAAACCTAATAAAAATTAATGCCTTCCAAAGTATTAGCTGAGAGCCCAGAACCTGGATGTTTAAATTTAGGACTTTCCCAAGCCAGACTATGAAAAAAACGACTGAATTGGAATCAAACAGGACGCAGTTTCTCAGAAGCACCTTCCTCTCAAACACAGCCAGAGCCCCGCCCCCTTTCTCTTTTAACGCATTGAGTGAACTTACATGTCGGAATGAGTGCCGGACTGGCTTGAGAGTACTCAATGCAGGATTCTTTTTAATAGTCCGTGTCTTTCTAAATAATAACCAACACCCCTTTTCAGAATGGTCCATGGCTAAAGGAAATGAATCCATTAAACCTCGTCTGATTTGGTTAAAATTCAAAACCACTGCCTGAAGAATAATTAAACCCGAGTCGTCACAATTCACATTCTAATGGGCTCTTGTTAAGGGGAGACGCAGAGGGAACTCCCTTTGTTCTTCATAGCTGGAGTATTCGCTCTCTTCATCATCACTGGTTACTCTTCTCCAGATCAGAAATGAGGATGTTTTCCTCTAAATGTGCTGTACTGAAGCTGAATGTAGGATAGTAAAGACTCCTAGACCCCCTGAGTCTCTGGAAGAAGCCACTGTTCTGCTTGTACACCCAGAAGGAAAGCATGAAAATGGCCAGCATTATTATCAGCGTCAGTGAGACTGCAAGAGGAACGATGCTGTGGCTTAGTCCTGGAGGCAGACAAAGAAAAAGAGAGAAGAAACACTGTCACATGCTTGCTGTCTGTCTTATTAATTCTAAGACATATCTAAATATTCTTTCCTCTTCCAAGCCTACCTTTTCCTGGATGCTCTATTACAGCTGGAACATCTAAAATCAAATAATAAATAAAAAAGTCTTTAAATTCAGCAAAGTTATGGCATTATTCAAACAAAGCAAGAATCAAGCTATTGCTCATACATCACATCTGGTGGCGTGTTTTTATGAATGATGTTTTAATGGAGGTCTGATATTCATTCATTTATGTATTGTCTATGTCTCTCCTCTGTCTGTCTGTCTGTCTGTCTGTCTCTCTTTCTCTCGTGTGTGTGTGTGTGTGTGTGTGTGTGTGTGTGTGTGTGTGTGTGAGTGAGAGAGAGAGAGAGAGAGAGAGAGAGAGAGAGAGAGAGAGAGAGAGAGAGAGAGAGAGAGAGAGAGCTTGTATGCCATGGGGCATGCATGCACCATGGTGTGGGTGTGTGTAGGTCAGATGGCAACTTGTGGGAGTCAGTTCTCTGCTTCTACCATGTGGGTCCTAGGGTTTGAATCCAGCTTAGGTCATTAGGCTTGGCAGCAAGTGTCTTTACCAGGTAAGCCATATTGCTAGTCCATGAGCCATTTGTAGTCATAAGGACTGTATTCATAACATGTGAGTACTTCTTTTCTTTTCATTTAGTAAAGCCAAAGAATTTCCATCTAGTCCCAGCACTATTACAACAGAAATACCTCACTGGCTCCTGCCCTCACTGGCTCCTGCCCTTACTGTCTCCTACCCTCACTGGCTCCTGCCCTCACTGACTTCAACCCTCACTGGCTCCTGCCCTCACTGGCTCCTACCCTTACTGGTTCCTGCCCTCACTGGCTCCTGACCTCACTGGCTCCTGCCCTTACTGGTTCCTGCCCTTACTGCACTGCCTTTGTGCACACTTAACCACTGCACTGGCTGTGTGCATACTTAACCACTGCACTGTCCACACTTAACCACTGCACTGTCCACACTTAACCACTGCACTGTCCACTCTTAACCACTGCACTGTTCACACTTAACCACTGCACTGTCCACACTTAACCACTGCACTGTCCACTCTTAACCACTGCACTGTCCACTCTTAACCACTGCACTGTCCACACTTAACCACAGGGGGTCACTATTTTGCTTACAGGAGGTCACTATTTTGTTGGAATTAGAAGAAGAGTTAGCCCAAAACATACAAGGCCTGCTTGTCTGTATGTAACAATTTTACAATCAGTACCTTTCACATCTGGAATTCCCAAGAGTCTACAAAATAAATACATAGGCCCTCCATTCCAAAGTGACATGGTTCCTGTTTTAGGTTGTTTTACTGTAAGAGCGTTTCTCACTTAAGAAGACTATCTTAAGGGCTAAACTCTGCAATTTTTGATCTGGGAAAGGATCCAGAGAAAGCTGTAGAGCTGTGGAGGTACCTGTGAGGCTGGAGCAGGAGAATTGCTGTGAGTCTGAGTGTGGATTTATAGTGAGTTCCAGACCAGGCAGGGCAACAGAGTGAGACCCTACCCTAGAAGGCTACATTAAAAATAATAATAACAAATAAATAAGTTTTAGAAAAAGAAAAAGAGAACCTGGTGCTCAGAGCAGCCTCAGTTTGGACAGACACTTTCTTACCTACAGGACGGGTATGTTTGAACTGCTCCATGGCCTTGAAAAGTTGCAAGGCTTTAAAATTGAACACTGACATACAGTGCTTCTGATTTGCTCTAGATGCTTAAATGACAGTGAAAACTTGGGCATGCTGGTGGTCTGATGTCTCCTGCAAGGCTCTGCTCTTTGGGTTTTCAAACCTCTGTGACTCATACTCAGATTTTTCTCTTTCCTTGCCAGTCTTCCTACCCCTCCCGGTATTTTTCGTCATGCCATTCAAATTGCTAATGCTGTTCTTTGCATCTAGTGAGTTTATCTCACTGTGGGGGTCTACACTGCACACTGTCCATCCCTTGCTTCACCAGGAATCTCAGCTCTTTGGCTCACCCCTGGATCTTGCCGCACTGGTCAGTTTTACTCTCATTATGTGTCTGCTGCTCCGGTCTAAGAGCA